>NC_091540.1:36985000-37610000 GCF_042242935.1 Bactrocera oleae | reverse complement strand
TTTAAATTACAAGAAAAAGTATAGTACCACGACGCTTTAAATGTTAAAAAGTGATGTATGGACAGTCTTTAGCCGTATAAAAATTTGGGCCATTCCAGACGCGTCGATCCGTCATGAGAACGGTACTAATCTTAGTTTACACATACGACTGGAAAAATATAAATACGAGTATGCCCATAACAATTAAGCTCACTTTTCAGATTATTTCGCTGGGTATTTATTAAGTGTTCCCTTTTTTAGGGCCTCATTTTCCACCCAAGTGCGGCCGAATAAACACCGCTCTTTTTGAATCTGTGCCCGAGCTGTCAAATTCCTTTCATATTGAGAGCCGTAAAAGATATCCGTCTCAACCGACTGATGACTTTGAATTCACTGATATTGTAGTTTCTGAAGACGAAATCGCAAGTTCCTATTATGGCCTTTATTACATTACGAGATTTCTTCCCTTTCCTCTTTTGTGAAAATAGAGCCCAAAGTATCTTCTATTCAATATAACGCAAAGCTAGTTAAGTTAAGCTAATACAGTGCAATCGTCAATCTCTGTTTGTGGTAATTGTTATCAATCAGATGGCACTGGATTTCGACGGAAGATTCTATAAGCTTATTAACAACCTAATTACACAGAAAACAGTATTCATTATTATTTTGAAATTCGCTTACTTCAACTTGGATATTACTAAATGTATATCAGATGACATAGTTATTATCTCTTACGACTATTTCTGCAAATATCGGTATTTGTATTCGTTATTGTTGTTATTAGAGTAGTAAACTAGTTTCTATTTAAAGACATGATCAGGCCATATGATTTCAATGTGTGAGTGTGCGCAAGTAGTCGGTTGCATGTTACATGCGGCAAGTTTTGTTGCTATGATGTGCTAAATGTGCATGCGGTTAGCTTCATTACATCGCACACTGTAACCGCTAACCGCACGTCTATTTCACCTCTCCGACTGCTAGTATTTCATTTCGGCTGCAACCGTTGTGTTGCAGCTATCACAAACTGCCTACACAGTAATCACTTCGTTCCTTTCACCTTTGTCACCCACCTTTGCGTTGTGATTCCTTGAGCTCATTTTGTCACCGCGAATGCTTTTGTTGTTGTTTTCAACGGCTTATGTTGTCGTGAATACACAAAGAAAAAAATTTCGCTTAGAGAGAATACACATTCAAACAATAAATATATTTGCTCGTATGTTGGTTGGTATATACGGTATAACTAAGTGCAGCTTTAACTTGGTGGACAAGTATGCATTATATTCCGAAAAAAAGCTGAGTCGTTATATATTATACATATAATTGTAATATATCAACTAGACCTTTTTTTATTTATTAAATTGAAAACGCAAAAGTTGTATATTTCAATAGAACACTCAAAATTTCCTGAATAATAATTAAAACAAGAAGCAAGTAAGTTCGGGTACAACCGAACATTTTATACTCTTGCATCTAACAAGGTTCAAAGCCGGCTAAATACCTTCTATAGGAAATATGGGGGGCAGAGAAATAGAAGGAAAGAAGAACCAATAATTTTTGGCATTGCTTGAGAACTTATTTTCTAGCAATTTTATAAATATATAAATGTAAACATATGCATGTAGTAAAGTCAGCCGGACGTTGAATACCTGTTATGTTAGGGCTAAGCCAAGTTTTTGTCCGATTTTATCCATTATAGGCACAAATATACACAATTATTAGAATACCACACTCCCTAAATTTCATTAAAATAACTAGCACATTGACCGCACATTGATTATGTCGTATAAAGTCAACTCGAAGTTCGATAATCTTTGTATTAAGTATATGGGGGCTAAAGGAAGTATTGGCCCGATTCGGCCCATTTTTGACACGAGGGTAAATTATTATAAAAGAATCATTATACCCGAATTTCGATAATATATCTCACAGATTGACCGATGTTTTCGGCAATAAGTCAGCCACACCCTCTGGGATCCACATATTCGGTATGTGGGGGCTTGAACAGTTATGGTCCGATTTTCGCAATTTTTCGACTCGAGATTACATACCTCAAAGGCACTTTTTGGGCAAAGTTTTAACTGAATATATATATTGGTGCTTAATTTGTGTACTGGAAAGTGAAAGAATCATATGGAATCTAAAAATGTTCTATGTGCTAAGTAGGCGTGGCTTAAGTCCGATTAGGTTAGTACCGAATTTGGTTGAAATTGATTGAGTAGTTCCGGAGATATGTGTTCCCACTAAATGTGGGCGGTGACACGCCCATCGTCCAATTTTGACCCCGGCTTCTATGAAGCCCTATTTTCCAATCCCAGTTGTAAATTTTAATGTCTGTGAAACATTTAATTAATGACTGCTTACTTAAAGCGTTTTATAGGTTTTTTATTAAGGGCATTTTGTGGGTGTAGTAGTGATGCGATTACGATCTACCAACCTTTTTTGCCAAAAAAACACGTGTAAAAACTTTCATTACGATTTCTCAATTCTTACTCGAGTTACAGCTTGGACGGACACACGTACGGTTAGACAGTCAACCGGATTTCAATTCGTCTCTTCACCCTGATCAATTATATTATTATTATATCAAATATACGAACAACCGTTATGTGCACAAAAATATTACACTTTGTAGCAACATATTGCAAGAGTATAAAAACGTTAACTTTGGCTGGACCGAAGCTAAAATACCATTCACAGGTAAATTTCCTATAGCATAAAAGGGTATCAAAAAATATTTTTCTTGATCAGTTTGCGTGGCAACTATATGCTATAGTTGCGTGATCTGCACAATTTCTTCAAAGATTTTGGTGATGAATAGCTATCTATGCCAAATTTCGTCAAGATATCTTGCTAAATAAAAAAGTTTTCCATACTAGGAATTGAGTTGGATCGGTCAGTTTATATGTTAGATGTATGCTATAGCTATCCAATATCGCCGGTTCCGACAAATGAGCAGATTCTACTTGTTCCCGTATATACAGACAGTCAGACACACTAACAGCCAGACATGACGTAATCGACTCAGCTCGTCATGCTGATCTGTTATATTATATATGTATATACTTTATAGGATCTCCCACATTTTCTTTTGAGTGTTACGAACATCGTGACATACTTAATATACCCTGATCAGAGTGTATTAAAATCAGTAGTAATTTTTATTTGCAAAAAAAATTTGGATGAAAAGTAGTTTTAATGTTAAGGTTAATACAAAAAGGAAGATATACATATGTGTTAACACCATAAAAATTCTAAAATTTTGTCATGCATGCAATATTTATTTCTCTCTGTGCTCATTGCAAGCGATGTGAAACCCAAGGACATCATCTGCATGCGATATATTATATTTCGCTTGACTTTTATTACACCTTTGCTTATTTTGCGTTCAACTCTTTCATTTCAATCCGAATCGAAATACGTATATGTATGAATGGTAAAACCTCTATTATATATATTATTGTACATAAACATATGTATACATATACAAACTTCTACCGCTATGTATACATAAGTTCAGCTGTTTATTCTGTTTGCCACCTCGTCGCTACTCTACAAGCGTTAACCCGCTCTAATATGTAGCAAACGATTTTTTTACTCACATGTGGACATAACATATATATTATACAAGTAAAATACATTTGGTGCTTAACCTTTATAAATAAGCCTTCCAAAGGATACAGCAAGTCAAGCACTGAAATACTCTTCTTTGCAAACAATCACGATTCCGCTTAATATGGCAATAATGAGGAAGCGATGTAGCGATTAAAATCATTTAATTCGCCATTTGTGCAATTTCAATATCTAAAAGTACTTAAAGTACACCGTAATGATTTTCAAAGGTTGAATAAACTGAACTAACAGTCATATATTAGTAATGTATATTTAAACTGATGTATTAGTTCGTGTATACTCAGACAGCGGACATGGCTACATCCACAAAGCTTCACGCGGATAATTTATACATATGTATATACTTTATAGGGTTTCCAACGTTTATTCGAGGTGTTACAAAATTCGTGGCAAACTTAATAAACATTCCATTGTATAAAACTTTAGTTAGCATAAAACAATATCCGAAACTTGAGAGCTTTTTGTAATTAAAAATACTCGACCAAAATTCGAAAATGTTGCTATAGCAGGTTCTATTTTTCAATATTATGAATAATAATATTTCAGAAAAAAGTTATCAGTTCGAGTTCGATGATAAAAATCTGTTGGTTATTAGGAATATAAAAAGTTTCAACGTTAAATGGTTCAAAGGTCTTTTCACAGCTGGTCACTATTATTAAAAACCAGTAAACATAATGACTTGACATAAAGTTCTTTCAAAGCCCATTTAAACATAATTTTAATTACCTATAAATTTCAATAGATATATTTATTCTGATACTACATAGAAATATTCTCGTATTATCCATCTAATTTTTCCCAATACGTTGTTTAATAAAAGTCAAACTTTTGGCTTTGCCACAGCTTTCATTCTCCCTAATCATAAGTAATTTTCAATCACACTTCTTCGCATATAAAGTTTCTTTTTTTCTATTCTCCTCATCTTGATACCACTTCGCTTGTTGAGTTGATATTTTAGCTGTCCTGCAAAATCTGTTTCTTGTTCTGTATCGAGCGCCATTTGCAGATCGCTTGTATCCGAATATTTTTGGTTATACGTCAATAATTGCTGTGTCAGTAGTAATTTGCTCCTGACCAAAGTGACGGCACCTGCCGTACATTTTTTGAGCGATTGTCTATATAAATAAATACGATACTGCAGTGAATATTTCAACTTCTGGTCCTTCGGTAGTTCTTCTGTTTTTATCGTCATTTTTTAGAACGATAATAGCGCCTTGAAAGCTAGTGAACCTATGATGACTGTAGCTCGAGCGTCCTCTTTATTTATAGGTTGAAAGTTTAATGAGGATACAACTTTTCGCGCAGGTAATTATATGTGTACTGATTTGGGAAGACAATGGTAATAATAAATGTATATTTGCCCTTGAAAAACTATTATGCTTGAATATTGAAATCACTCAATTAATTGTACAAAAGGAGAGCGATAAACTAGAGCTTGTTTAAATGTTTACCAAATGTTTATTCCAAAAGAAAAATTTCCAGGGTGGGTCTTCTATTCCCATTATCATTATTGTAAATACAAGGCGAACGGAACTCGGTTCGTTGTTTTTTTTTTTTTTTTTATTGGCATTTACATAGCGGTCTTAATAATTAAAAGAGGATTTTGTTACTGATGCAACAGATCGTACTCACTGGTTCGATACGTCACAATACTCGCTACGTTTGTACTTTTTCCACCGGTCTCAAAACTCATGTTGAAACGCTGGAGACCCTATAAAATAAACATGTAAAAGATCATCGTGACGAGCTTAGTCGATTTAGCCATGCCCGTCCGTCTATCCGTTTAACGTGCCCTAGTCCCTCAGTTTTTGAGGCATCGTTGAAGTTGCTCATTTGTTTTGTCAGAATCAACAACTATACAACTGTATCATATAGCTGCCACAAACTGACCGATCGAACTCAAGCCCTTGTATGGAAAAATGTTTTATTTGAAAAGACATCATCACGAAATTTTGCATAGATTATTATCTCGGACAGCGCTATAACCGTCGAACAAATTGTTTAAATCGGATCATCAGAATATAGCTGTTATACAAGCTGCACAATCCAAATGAAGCCCTTGTTTGGAAAACTTATTTTATCTTCATAAAATTCGGCATGGATTATTGTCCGAAACAGTGGTACAGTTTTGAAACAAAATTTTTCGATCGGACCACTATAACATATACGGCTTATACAAATTGATCCATCAAAATTAAGATACAAATTTTTTATACCCTTTTATGCCACAAAAGTTGCACATGTGAGAGGCATTCTAGCTTCGGTGCAGCTGAAATTATTCAATATAAATTGGATTTTGTGCAATTGCCTCCAGCACCATCTAGTCGCTTTTTTTCAAACTAACATTAGTTTAGAAATATGGGAACGTACTCACAAAAAATGTATCTATGGTATATCCGCGGAGGAATGAACACTTGTGTTACTGACTTCCATAAATAAAAATTGTGTATACATCTAGAATGGCCCGAACCATTATAGGGAAGATGCATACAAGTACATATATGTATACCCCATTACATGAGACGTTATAGTCTTTCATCACATTAGTATCCTCCCTTCTTTCTTAATTTTTTTTAGCTTTCCATGTATTTTTTACATCACCGAGTGCTAATTAAAGAAAATCTCCAGTGCATATATGAATACCATTGAAAGTGTTTGTATTATATCATTGTGTGGGGTTTCCATTTTCTATCATCCTCATCGAAAAAGTTCCTTCAATTACTGCAAATAATTGCTATATCTGACACAAATTAACATTTCAGTCGAAAACTGGTATTCATTATTAATGGCATTACTAACTCATTTCGTGCAAGTTAAACACGTTTCGTTTAATGTGAACACAACAACACCACACAAAAACAATTTCAGCGAAAGAAAATACAAAAAGTATTAAAATTATCGTTTACAGCTATAAGCGATTAATACCAAATTATATGCAAGATTAATACCCAATAATAAAACGAATGTTTTCTACAATCTCAAGCGAAATTCAACTTAGGTTGCTGGATGTTTGAATAACGGGTTGTAATCATTATATTTGTATATGCAAGAGAGCCAAAAGAAAAACAAAATAAAATATGCTTAGTTAAACATTAAAAAACGTCGAGATTGAAAAAGAACCAAAGAAAATAAATAAAAGTAATAAGCAAAAAGCAAACAGCAAACAGCGAACAACCAACGGCAAAAGTGCTAGTAAATAAGTCGAATGATAGTATACTATAAAACAAAAGCAAAGCATAGAAACCGAAAAAATTTAAAAGTTGTTTTCATTGAAACAACAAGATACAAAAGTAGAAAAGCAAAGCGACAGCAACTATGATGGCAACAACAACAATGGGACGGCGGCGACTTTATCAACAATGCACGTCACCGTATGTTCGTGTGCGCTTCATAAACAACAATAATGATAAAACTTTTACGGAACAAAACAGCTGAGCTTTGAGTACAGAACGACTATTCGAACATTGTCGAAACATTTTTGAACTATATAGACAGAGGCAACTAAATAACTGACTTCCAAAACAAGTTTAAAATGTGACTAAATTGAAATGAACAGGACAGAGAAGCAACACACCAACACACGCATAACGAAATGGAAGCTTGTAGAGGGGAACTGAAAACTGTTTCCTCGTCAATTGTATAAAGTTGGACCGAGGAGCTGGAGTACTTATACTTGTAGATAGCTTGTGTGTGTTGTAATAACGATTTGATTTAGTTTTGTTTGAAAACTGTAACTTTTCTACATGGATTTGTAAATATGACGCTCAAAACCGAAGTGTTTCGAAATGCTGGAAAGAGTAGGCGCAAATCGACGCACACACGACACACGTGTTGAAAGGCGACTGCATCCCAAACAAAAAAATTTATATTTCAATATTTCCATATTCGCCAACAGCAACGCTTAAATGACCAAACTTGGGGGCGAAATAAAAGCAAAAACTTGTGGACATTTCGCAAACGCAGCAAAATATGCGAAATCGCGAATTTTTGACAATTTGCGAAATAAAATGCGAAAAATATTTCCCATTTAAAGTCTGTGCGTATTCACAGTGAGTTCGACTTATTGAAAAATTCAAACAAAGGCGAAGCAGCAGTACAAATACATTAAGATTTTAAATTAAATGTACGAGAGGGGGACCTCATTAATCGATAACATCTGCAAGACAGAGCGACTAACGAATTCCAGTTTTTCGTTTTCTTTCAATTTCTTCTTATAATTATCGGCGTTAGTCACATGAAACTGGTATGTCGCATAAATTAGCGGCAAAAATAAAAACAAATTGAATCAGTTATAATTTCAGCTGTGGCTAGTGCCAAATTAAGCAAAAATAAATTGAAAGTAAGCAAATGAGTATTCAATACAGAATCTAAAAATGTAACGCTTATTTGGTTGTTGTTGTTCGGCATATCCTTAAGGATTAAATGCCACACCCATACATGCTTACGCAGGGTAAGAAAATAAATTTAGAAATTTATATCGAAAATTTGCATTATATTTACTTAAAATAAAATTATGTATAAATTGGATTGCGATATGACGACTTAGTGCAAAACTCTTCTGGTAAATACGGGTATATTGCAATGTTTTTTCCATAAGGCCAGTTAAAGCAAATGTCGAAATATGTTCGTATCGTTAATTTCCAATAATAATAATTGATATACAAAATCTGGAAAATAATTTCCTCCATATTTCAATAATAACAGGTACGATATTAAGCCATGTGACTGTTTAATATATAATATTAGTAGTAAAAATAAAATAAGCTCTGAGACTCTCGAAGGTTTTGTGATTTTTAATACAAAACACTTATGAGACGTAACTACTTCAAGCAAGCCTCGAATATTCTAACATTATTTTCTTTTCGACGATTTGATCGGTGAAAATTTGTATCTATTGACTAACACAGTGGAGTGAGGAGGAAAAACCTATCCTATGCCCAGAGATATCATACCTGGACACTGATAACTTCTCACATGCATACATACATATTTTATATAGTTAATTATTAATTGCTGCAAATTAACAGAATTCAGTTCTTAATGTTAAACGTATTCTTCTGTAACGTAAATCAAATTTTCACATATTTCTGGTATAAGCATCGGTATACAAGAAAGATAGTTTCCGTTTCTTAATAGTAAAGCTTGGTGCGACTTTATTTAGTTTTCATTTGCCGATCATTATGTTGTAGTAGAAGACGCAGGTTTGAATCGTAATAATAAAGATACATATTCTGAAGTGAGAGTTTTGAATTTTAAATTAATGTTCTTTCGATATTAAGTCTATATAAAGTGGAAAAAGAAATATTTTAAATCAAAAAATTACAGCTTGTTTAGAACAAAAAAGATTACCTCACTCCGAATTTCTTGGAAGAAAAATTACAAACTAAATTTTATTATTTATTTAAATTTTTCAACTAAATTTTGAGGTTATGTGAAAAATGTGTTTAAACAAAAGTTGTAAATGTGTTGTTATAAACTCGTCCAATATTGCTCAGGCGGTAACAGGCTGAACCAAAAAGGAGAAGAAACACTGGAAAACTATTACTTTCTCAAAAGCTCGATAGTAAATAGGGAGAGACACATCTCCTACTACTAGGTTTCTTTTTACTCAAGATTTACAGAAAGTACTTTGCGGCTCATATAAAATCACTAAAAACAAATATACGTCCAATATAGGCATCATATAGAAAATCTAGATTTTTAAATAATTAACTATTATATTTTAACTGCTAAGTAGGACTGCTGCCCCTGTACTATACAAAAATGTTGATATAACCTCAAATAAAAGTCCGCTTTGAAGAATTGCTAAATGCAAATTGAAGTGAACGCCTTGACCTTAATAAAACCAATAATCCCAATACCAGTGCACTACGAAATGTATCATTAAATCTTTGAGGCCTGTTGTGTTTGCCAAAGGTGAAGACTATCACTAAAAAAACGCAAAATAGACGGCGAAGAGCAAAACAGACAAAATACGAGTGAATACAATAAATAAAATAGCATCATCGCAATGTTGGAAAACTATTACAACAAATGTTTGTTGTCGAAAGAAATGGATGAGATCGCCAATGATCGATGATTTGCTTCGCAAACGATTGTGTACAACTCAGAAACACTTGTAATACTCATAATTACGCACATGAAGCCGCTTTAATGTACCGCTTCAGCGAATTCCGCGGAGAAGATTTTGCAAACAAGACAAACTGACAACTTTAACTTGCAATAATCCATTTAAGCAATAATGTAATTCAATTAACATAATGCAAAATGAAACAATAGTATTGTGTCACAACAACAACACGTTTGCCTCCGCTTCCTCCGTTTCTTCTTCGAAATATTTAATCATAATACAAAACGATAATTTTGCACATTTCCTATTTCGTAGCAATGGAAGACAAAAGATTTGGTCTCCTAATCCGTTAAGCACGAAATCGAACACGGCTTAACAGTAGCAATTAGCACAACAAAGAACAAAGTAAAGTAATCTCTAGCTGGAAAGAAGCAGAGAAACAAAACTCAAAAGTCGTGAATTTAAAAACTGACCAATTAAAGGCATTAACTAATCGCTAAAAGAAAAAAACCGCTTGTACTTGTACACATTGTATGTGTATGGGTATGAGTGCTAAGCGCGTCACTCCGCTGTACCTCCAGCTGTGTCTGGCTTCGGCTTCACCTTTTGCACCGAGATTTTTAAAATGCTTTTAATAGCTTAGCGATTGCCAATTGAATCCGCAATGATGGACGCATTCATAAACACACAACCACACACGCATATAACCTATGCGGCTCATATCGGCTACTCCAAAGCGTAGTGAAGTCGCTCAATAGCTAAGCTTTTGGCTTTATTGTTTGGCTTCGAAGCTAATTCATTTTTCTGTATTGCTTTGTCTGCGTTCATTTCCTTTGTTTTTTTATTTTTTTTTATTTACAATTATGCGGTATACACACAGACGTATGTAAGTACCGTTTGTTGATAGCTGTGTTTATGGCCGAAGGCGCTTTTTGGTTGTTGCTTTTGACGTTAAGTCGGATCATGTCAGCCGGATCAGCGGGCGTCAGCGATTCTAGCACTTTTGACATTTCCATAATTATGCTCGCTTCTGAGCATTTGGCGCACTGGCGCCATTTAAACGCTACACCTAGCAAAAGCTAATATTTACACAAGCTCATGCTACTTTGAAATTCATAGAAATTAATTGAACCACCTCGGGTCATAGTGGCGAATACCATTTACTAAATAATTGCAATCCGTTCGAAACTAATTTAGACCGCTCAAAATTCAATAGATTTCATTATATTCAATATGATTTGCTCAAGAATCTCAGTGACCGCAAAGTAAATCAATTAGAAATCCGTTTTAGCATATCGAAGATATTTTAGCTATTTTTTTTTTAAATAGCTATCGTTATTAGGGGAGGGAGCTCAACCCTAAATGTGGTGGATAAATGCTAAATATGAGAAGACAACGTTACTGTAACGGTAGCTGCTATGATTTTTCGTGCAATAAATGGAGGATTATGGTATCAATCATGGACCGACTCGACGGTTACATTTCATTCTTTTTCTTTTACGAGGTAAAATATTGTTCGCTACAATGCTAAGCGTGAGTGATTAGCGAACAGAACAAGCTATACCACTTTTATATATAATTTTTTCGTAATTTGTCATTTGAGTCATACAGTCAAGATCAATCAACATTTTACGCTGAAAAGTCCTGCTGCGTACGTAAACCGCTATCGATTAAAAATATATTCTATCTTCTTTAAGTCCGTGTGCACTTTGTTTTCCATAAATCTATTAGTGTTCGGCAGCTCTTTTTTACGACACCAAGAGTTTGTCGATTCGGTTTTTGTGCGCAGTTTAGATGGATCTATCCAAGTCAAATTTGATCTTCAGTGCATGTAAAAACTATTTTTTTTTTGTTTTACACTACTTGGTATGCATACTCTCTGGTATTGAATTCAACTTGTTAACTTTGTTGAAACTTTCAACTGGGGAATCGAAGGCGGCTATGTGCAACAATAACGTCAGAATTTATTTGATCCTATTTAGTTATAGGTTCTGTGCATATTTTCTCAACTATTAGATGTAATTTGGGCTTCACTTATCTTTGTATACAATATCGTAACAGATTAAGTACTCCGAGTTATTTATTCAATGTATATACGTTTTCGATACAAATATCTGAGGCAGCATATTCATAAAATATTCATATTTATAAAAAAAATTATCAATTTAATTTCGAAAAAGGGTCTAAAATCCGATTCCAAAGAGTGAATAGTTCAAAGGCTGACAAAGAAAAGAGGAACTATAATAATATAACACATATGGAGTAGACAGATTTTTAATCTACATTGACTCTATATTTAATAATAACAAATCAATAGATTTTATAGTGCTCAAAAGACTATGATTTCTATGAAGAAATTAGTAATTTTAGAAATGTTGGTGGATAATTTTACAGAGTGTTCACTGAGCTTGTTTAAAATAAAGAATCTCTTCGCCAGAACTTTATTTAACACGAAAAGCAAGTTATTATTTCAATTTGCCCATTTGAAAGTACGTTCATAAGTTAGCTGATGTATTTTCCGTGTTTTAGATATTTGCCTTAATATTTTAAGATTCGCAATCACTATCCATTAAATAAATTTATAAAATATTACTTCTTTATGGTTTATATACTAAGTACTTAGGGTTCTCTGGGATTTACAAGCAAACATTATAAAGTTTTTTACCAACTTACAAAGTTATATGTAGAATAATTCTCAATATACATATGTACATATGTGCAAGGGTATTCATACAAGTATACAAGTATAATGCATATATTTATAAATATACATATAAATACATTACAAACTTAATGAACTACCAACCATGAAAACCAGTTAGCGCAAAGAGCAAAGGCAACAGATGCTAGTTCGACAAGAGCTTAACTTAAAGCTATAAACCAACAGTTCAAGTGAAGGCGCTGTAGCATATCGATACTACACATATGTAAGTATGTATGTAAGCACTCGTATGTGTTGATTATTATGCTTAAGTTAAAATCAAGAGAATAGAAAATGAAAACAAACTCTGCGTAATTTTCGAGCAATCAAACATATTTTGTAATTTGTTTCCCTTTCAAAGGTAATATATAAGTATACATATGTATATGTATATATGGTATGTTACAACAATATATTACACTTAATATTACCAAAAAATACATACGTGCGCTTCAGTGAGTCCATTAATGCCTTTAACGCCCTTTCTTATTAATTGTTTGCATATGCGTTTGTAAATATATTTAAGAGCTCACCAAAAAATAGTTATTTCAATTCTTCCAACATAATTTAAAACTGAGAAATAAATATAGGTAAACAGCTGGGTATACTAAGGAAAGGCGCATCAGTGAAAGTTTTCACACCGTAACTACACATAAACATACATACATCATATACTATACTATATAGTATATACGCTCTCAACTATTATGGTAATTTGTTAGGCCAGCTGTTGGAATTATGAGTTTCTACCTGACTGCTGATTCACACACAAAAAACCACACATTTCTACAAGCATTTGAAGAAAGTGCGACCGTCAACAAACCTTCGGATATCAAAATTTAAACTGCAATGAGAATTGTTATCTATGTATGTGTGTTTGAAGACAAAAGCCAACAAATTTAGGTGGAATGACAATAAATAAAATTTCGCCTTTGTTTGCCTAACAAAGTTAGTGTTGACAGTGTTAGTAGACGGTGTTCGGCCAGCCCTTGATTAAAAAAATAAAAACAAAGTAAACGTGCGTCGAGACCCTTTTGAAGAAGGTGATTCCGAAGACTGGCCCAGTAGTCGGCAGTTAAATTATGAATTTCGGATCCCTTTTTCTTTAATCCTGGAATAAATTGTGCAAAGTTAAAGTTTTATGGTTCTAGACAATCCCAACTCCTTAAATTAGCTGTGATTATTAGAAAATGAAAAAAAAAAACGATTTTGACCATACATTTTTTTTACTGTTTATTAAATTTTCTAAAACTAAATACATTGCATGCAAAACGGACTAGTTCCCCACACTAAAAGGAACCACTTTTTAACTGTTTACCCTGATTGCCGCTCGCTCTGCGCTTCCTTCTCACTTTTGTGAAGATTGCTTTTTGGACTCTGCTTTGCTGCAGTTTTCATGCTAATGATTTGCTTGCGCAACTGCTCCTTGAATTGCAGCTCTCGAGTGATGGCCTTCAAATCTGTGTTGCTGCATTTTTGAATGTTTTGTATATTTTCTGTGATGAGGCGCGTTGTCAGCACCACTTTCGATTTGTTTAGACGCAATGGCTGCTGAGTTGGTCGCCGTAGCTCCTCTAAATGCATAAAGAGGTCGTAGGTGAGCGAGGTACTGGAAGTGGATTGACGTTTGGTGGCCATTGCTAAGGTTTGTTCTTGTTTACTGTCAAAAGTAATGATGTTAGCTCTTGCTTGTAATTTTCGGGTTTATTCGTTGTTCTAAGTCCTTTTGCTTTAAGAAAAGAATTGATAATGAGATGTTAAGGTATATGTGCCCACAATTTATACCATCTTCGTTCCGCCAAAGGATATCTTACTTTTTAAATATACCTGCTATTGAATAATTAACGGTGATTTGCGATGACGGTGTAGTGGTACACAACCAATAACTTACATCTACGTTTAAGATATATGTATATATAATATTTTTCATAGTACGTAAAAATTTGTTTGTTAAAAGTGTCCCCAGATACCGAATGTGGTTAGCTCAATGCCCAGGGATGACTGAAATTAGTTAACTATCTTTTCTTCAAAATAGTCTACTTTCGTCCTAAAACACGAATAAACATCCTCCATCCTGACATCTCATCTTAACAAATTTAAGTCCAAACAAGTTTCATACTCTTACAACTTGCGTTTACTTTACGACAGAAAAAAGATGCTCTCTAAGTTTCATTAAGGTACCTCACTTACCATCATCAATATATAAGGAGTAGAGTCAGCTGGAAGTTTAAAAATCCTAAGTATCAGTTATATAAGGGTTAGAGCAAGTTTTCACTCGATTTATTTCATTATTTTATTAAAATAAGTCACAAATTGGCCGATATTTTCGGAATTAAATCAGCCGCTCCTTGCTACTGCGGTCCCCTTTCCCAAAGTGCTTAGTTATAGTATTTTATAGGTTTTCGATTACTTTTTTAGCTAACAGTGGCCCGATTACGTCCATCTTCTCACGTTTATCTCAAGGAACACGTGTACCAAGTTTCGTTAATTTTTACTTAAGTTATCGAATGCACAGATGAACAGACGGCCGGATGGATGAACAGACAGACAGTCACACTTGTATATATTATATATAACTCATAACATATCTATCTCGATTATTTTTAGGTGATACACACAACCGTTAGGTGAACAAAACTATTATACTCTGCAGTAACATGTTGTCCAAATATTTTCTCGCCTTTGAATCTTACAATTCCCTTACTTGTTTGTTTTTACCTACATATATAGAGGCTCGCTGCTCTCTGTATAACGGGAGCACTAAGAACCACTCCAACGGCTGCAATAGAAAGGTTACTCAACCTGCCTGCTAATGGCATTGCAGTGGAAAGCTCGGCAGTGGAATCAGCTGCAAAATGGGCGGCGTTAGATAAATTTTCCACAAGAACCTTCGGACACAGCTCGACGTACCGGGAAAGGAAACATCTAATAAGATTGCCAAAAGTACCATTCGTTTCGCTACGAAACCAGTGCAGGAAATACCAAGTCGCTAAAAACGATACGCAATAAAATTTTCGGAAAGCTGACAGACGGATCAGCTTTAGATGGAATGCCTTAAGGGTATGCAGGATTGCTCAGATCATGTGCAACAACCTCGAAAAACTTCAGAACAGTTCTTGCCCTAGTCACAGGTCACAGTTTACTGGCATCAGCCCTATGGGCATTATTAACGATGACACATGTCGAAAGTGCAGGGAAGCACACATCAGAGAGACGCTGGACGCTTCTGTCCAGCCTTATCTAGAAATGAGCTCAGATATCTAAGAGCTACGGAGTTCAAGGGACTGCATGAAGTATCAGAATTAGATATCAAGTCTCTATTTATTTCGCAAAAAGCGTTTACATTCTTCAGGAAGTTAAAATGAACCTCCAACTGGCATTCAAAGCACATGTAGGTCTATGTGTGGCCTGACAGCCAGCCAGTATAACGTAACCTTACGTATTATTTATTTTCAGTAGCGATGTTCATCAAGAAATAGTGCAGTTGGTCGTTCATTGTAAAAAAATATGATACTATTTTTTGACATTTACAAAGACCTGGTTTTTAACTCACATTTTCTTTTTGTTTTTTGCCCATTTTCTTCATCTTCGTTCTACCATGCACTAGTGCCTTTCCTTCGTCGTAGACTCCAACAATTTTTTTTTGTAATTTTCCCTTTCAAAATCATTCATTTGCGTTATTCTACCGGAAAGGAGATTGAAGTACAGTTAGCACCAAGATCAATTAATTTCGTATGCTAAATGAACCAAAATATTTACATACTTGTATGTATTTACAAGCCATGTAACAAGCACACACATATGTTTTGCCTTCACCTTTTCACAGTTTTGTGTTCAATGTGGGGATATCCCAATTATTGCCGTTTAGTCTAAAACCATTCCGTGTAATGAAAATATTTTACAGGCCTTTATATGTCATTGCATTCTTCGGGCATTTCAATTGTTTCGGAAGTGTTTCAAGGCCTTTGCATTGTTGCCGACAGGTCTAAGCAAAATATTTGCAAATGAAATACTTATACCCCACACATACAAATGTTTGTTTTGCGGATTACGAATAGCCAGAATCCTGCTGAATGGCAGTGGCCACAAACCAAAACAATGGAAAAATATTGACATGACTTCCGCTCACCTTTTAATCCACCTAAATTCCTGTTTAGACACGACTGTCAGGAGCACATTGTTCGTGTGGCGACACGGCGCTGATGGTAATTGCCATTTTCACGGAAACGCGAGACGGTCATGCTAGTAATACGTGCCTCAATTTCTACGACACCTTTGCATAAATGCCTATGCGTGAAGCCTTTTGTTAGCTAAAGTAATTTTCGGCTGCTGCGCCGATGCTGCGCTCTAGAAACGCCCAACATAAAAGTATTTTAGGCTCAAGAGGTCTTTTCGCGCAAGGATACGCGCAACCGCAACAGAGCGCAGCGCGCGGCTGAATTGGAGAGCGCAGAAAACACAGGTGTGGAAAAATTCAACAAAAGAGGGCTACTGCCAGGCTTGATACACACAAACACGGGTACAGTCGACAAGCTACCGGCGGCCAAGGTGCGAGTATAAAAGCGCACAGCATGCGAGCAAGGACTCATCATTCGTTTGTTAGCCGCTAACGTGTGCCTTCGGTCAATGACTGTATCAGCCAGTCGACATATAAACAAATATTTGTAAATAAAATTATTAAGTATTCATCTGAAAAAGAATATTTGTCCGAAACGAGTGAGCCACTACTTAAACTTAACCACTTAACCTAAGCAAACACCGACTTCACCAAACCAAATAAAATGGGTTCCTTAATGCGCAAGAACATCACCAGCAACAACAGCAGCAGCAATGCCAAAAACAGTAAAAATAAATCATCAGTGCACTATCAACTCTTTATGTATCAGGAGGAGCTGCGCCGCCGCAATACACGTGGAATAAGCGTCGCCAGATCAAAGATATCTCTCACTGAATCCCTAATCCAAGACAACGTGCAGAATTTGCACAACCGCAGCGATGAAGATCTGCGTATCATAAGCCGAGAAATGTCATTCAAGAAGCATCTGCAGAAGCAAGTGTCACGTTATTCAAAGCTGATTAAATTGGCAATGAGCGTAGAGAGGAAGGCCGTTAAAAATTCTACGACTATTAGCACAGCGGTGCATTTAAGAGTTAAGTAGTCGTCGTCTAATATTTAAGAATATCTGTTAGCTAAGTACCGCTGTGATTATTAATTGTATTTTATTTAATTTTAGATTACATATTTATTACTTTATTATTTGTAGGTTAGAATATGAATTAATAGTGTTAAAGTCTTTAATATAAGCTGGTGGAATATAACTTGCAACAAGTTCAAATACAATAGTATCTTTAAAGTTAGTTTTTAATAGTACTTGTAGAAGTTAGTTTTCTTCGTAAAATTATGTTTACAACGTTCTAATTGACTCGTCTACCGCTATGATAATTGACGTAATCTAAGCTGGCAGGCTATCGCAGTAAAAATAACGTTCGTTACTTTCTGTCAATCCTTAAAGGTAAAAACTCCGAATGAACACCATATCCGTTTTGTATGGAATAACCTAGGATCATATTCATCTCAACTGACGGTCCTTGTTCCAAGAAAATGTCACATCTGCTAATTTGAAAGCATGTGAGTAACATTGTATTGCCTAACTAAAAGTAGATTACAATGAGTGGAGAGTATTTTTGTATTTGAAAAACATAGTATAGTACGAACCGAAATTATTGAAACTTGTTCTTTGCCCGATAAACTAAGACAATTGAGTAATTTAAGAGTTACCAACAAAGTAATTGTAAGGAAAATAGGAAATTCTTGACTTTAAAACCTGAATTCAACTTATATTGGGAAAATCAATTTTTTTTTTAATTAATCCGCACTATGCTCGGGGAATAAGACAAAGCAGCTATCGATTTTAGTAATTATCCTTGGGGTTTAGTTCTATTGAGTATAATACAGCAGGCTCAAAGCTGGGCATTCGCAATGTTCCAGCGCCACATCATCCTTCTCGCTTGACTGTCCACTCGAAGGTTTATTGACTTGCTAGTTGGAGTACCTTCTGTTATACCAACAATTTCGACCTGAAAGACTGAATTGTGGTCATTTAATTTGAAGCTAACTTCTGCGTATTACAGAAGAAGCGCGCTCCTGTTGCTATTACACCCTTTGATCCGTCGGTGAATTTGTAGATTTCGGCGTTAAAACTATCTTCCACAGAACTATCTTCCACAGGTCAATTCTTCTCTAATGGGGAATAAAAACGTTGTATTTAATTCTTCATTCATCTCTGTTTCTCGGGCGCATTGCCACTTTACCCAGAGTTCATTAACCAAGACGAGTAAAATAATATGCCCGTAGTGACACCGAGTCTCATGTATTGACCGGATATTGACGACAATCCGTATATTATAATTGTATGTTAAATTACTTACAGCTAGTAGTCTGTAAGTGCTAAATACTGTGTTTAATAGGGGACTCCGAACAGAATTGCCCTCTGATTTTAAAAATGCGTTTTCGAAAAAAAAAATACGTTTCAGTTTCAGTTGCTGAACTCGAACGCTTCGATTGGAACATTATAGCAGTATTGAATAGTGATTTATTATGCTCTTTTTTAGTAAACTCCAGACTGGCCTAACTCCTTATATAAAAAAAACTGAATTGGCCGCAAATAATATCATGCTCGAGCGGAAAGTTAATCAGCTTAAATCAAAATAAATATATTTTCTAACCTCCAGTGTAGACACAATTAAGATTGACATAAGCTTAGAAAACTGGCGTTAAGGATATATTTTTTCGGAACTCACAAATTTATGGCATGAAATCTCTGGCAAAGAATGAAATGACACATTTGTAATAAACATTTTCGGAAAAATTTACTAAATTGAGAAAATAAATGAGTTAGTCCATCCAACGTGTTGGTCACGACATTTAGACTTAGTTTGAGTAGAATATAACATGAATCAAGTTCTTTGTTTTACTTTTGGTAATGGTCATACTTCAAGTTAGAAAGTTTCTTATTGATAATTTTTAATTGAAAAATTATAATGTAATGAGAGTTTCTAACACCGTTCCTCTAATATTTATAATATCTTTATTACACTTCATATCTAACAACAATTTAGTTTTCTTCATACTACGATACTAATTAAAGTATTTACTGGTCTTCTTTAGTTATTACTTTTAACGCCTGAGCCAAACGGCACCATCTAAACGATCACTACAATCGGTAACTTTTGCACGAGTATAGCTTCCACTCCGCCCAAAGCGGTTCATTTAATTACACTTAGGTACTGTAACATTTACTCATTATGGCAATGTCTCGAGCTATCTATAGACGAGTGGACGAGTATTCGCAAATAAAACAAAAATAAATAAAAATTTATTTGCAGATAATGACATACATAAAATGTAGGAGTGGAAATTCCTGTTCTTATCGCAATGCCGCCACATTTAACAAGCCAAGCTGGCGAAGAAAAGACATCCGTCAGTCGTTCGAATGATTTGAGTTGGTCACAAATGCCTGCGAGAGATTGTAAATAAGCCAAATAACCGGTAAAATGGTGGAAGTGTTTAGGTGACTAGCACTGATCAAGTCATATGAAAATGTACATATGTGTTTAAGAATGTAAATGGCACATTGTATTGCAGTCAAGTGTGTCGATGAAGATTAGCAGAAAGCTGTACTTGTGGAGTTTTTAAATGTTTAAATTCAATTTTTTCGCGGTAATTATGCAAATATTTTGTTAATACATTGGTTTTCAATGGATATGTTATGTTAATTTTATCTCTGCATTCACTAATCCACTGTGCGTTCCCAAATGTGCATATAGATTTTTCAAATATAAATAGTTACGGTAAACAGAGAGTTGGAATACAATGATATTTGGACCGAATTTGTTTGATTTGGATAAACTTTTTGATAGTCTGGCTGTAGATTCTTATCTAACTATTCTTAGAAGACTAAAAACCAAAGAACTGAACACTTGGTTTCTTACAGAGTTTTTTCCGAAAACTGCAAACAAGATCACAGAAGCTTTATGAGGATCACAGGAAGATCTAAAACCTTTTCTAATGACAATATCAAGCTCCATCCATCAGTTCCCAGATTGAAAGCAGTTACTTCTGAGGTCAAATAGTAAGGAAATATATCGATATTGTCTATCCATAGATTATATAGGTTAGGTTAAAAGGTTGCATTTAACAGGGAGAACACACGTCGCAGCAATACATCTGCCGGCAATGTCTTCATTGACTAAAAGATCTCACCTTTAAAACAAACTACTTACACAGACCGTTCTTCTGTATTTCATAAATAAGCGTTGGCTGTTTTCCAGAGCAACTTTAACACAGAAAACCTGCATTAAAAGCGCACTCAAAGAGCCGGCTAATAAGTTCTCTCCGAACTTGGCTGCCTTTAAAACTCCCTAAGCGCCTTAAAACGCGTAATATGCATGGGAAATATAAACCTGAGATTATAAGCTCTGTTTCAACCATAACAAAACAATCGTAGAGTGTGAATGCCCACTAGGCAATGCAAGGATGTCTGCTAGGTTTAAAATATGGAACGACAAGCTATGTTATACACACCATAAAAGTAGAAATCTAGTAATACTATCCGGTTGGAAATACTGAACCAATGCAAAACTAGGAGAAGCTGTAGAAGTGCATCATTCTGTTGCAAGCAACGACGAGATGCAAACCAAAAACCTAAATTGAAGCCACCACAGTAACAACAACATCAGCATCAGCAAAATTGCATTTCAACGCAGAGCAGCGACTGCAATAGACGCTAAGGGTAAATACCGATTTCGGTTGATTGGAGCAGCCAGCCAAGCTGCCAAAGCGCACGATGGCGATGAGAAGGCAGCGAGTGAGTGCTCAAGCGTCCCATTCCCACGAAACGTGATTTGTGTTCGTTCGTGTTGATAGTTGTCGTTGGGCGCATAGCTTTTATTGTTGTTGGTATCGTATCATATTAATATGGTTTTTCACTAGCTGTTGGTGCTGCTTCAGAAAAAAATGTACGTACATTGTTGTTGTTGCTGTTATTTGTTTCTTATTACCATTTTTTTAGTGTTGGCTGCCTTTGTCCTTCTCTTTTCTATCTTCTATGTTACATTGGTATTTTGTGAAAAAAAAATCGCTTGGCATTTAGCTCGTACCATCACCTTCACAAACGCCATCGTCGTTGCTGGGGCTTGGGCGTCGCAGTCAAGCGGTCGTTTATTTGCGACTATTTGTGAGCGTCTGATATTAAGTATTTCCGAGCAACGCCGCGTTACAGGCTTGCCGCCGCCAGAATGCAACTTAAAGTTCAATTTTGCACAAGTGTGCATTTACGTACGACAAGCTACTTGGGTCCATTAGTTTTGGCTTTAGATTCCTTTTAAAGTTGCAGCTTCTACAAAATCTTGCTTTGCGAAAGAGGCGCGGCTTCAGTTGTCTGCGAGCAAATTCAGATGTTAGAGCGAAATGTTTTGACAAAATACCAGTTTTCTTGAATATTCTAATATGTTGAAGAGTTACCGTTATGATTAATATATAGTACTAATATATGTTAAATTGTATGGAAAACTTCTCAAAAGTATATATTCAAGTATTCATTCGGCAAAGTGTGTTCGACATTCTGTTTGCATCAAAAGTTGTAGAAACTTCTAACATAACCTGAAAATGGTGTCTTCATATGAACCAAGAAGAAAAAAGCATTGGAAAAATAGTAGAGAATGGAGTCGCTACCTCATCTTGGAAGGAAAGAAAAACCGAATAAATCCGAATCCGTTGGACGAGGAGATTTTAAGACAACCCGCAAAATTTCTAATGAATGACTTCAAGTTGGTGTGTGTTCCAAAAATAACCGAACTTTTTGGATATAGAATACATAATGCCAAATAAATTTGAAAGTTATTGCTTATTCAATTTAGGTTGCATTAGGCTCAATACAACGTTTGGAGCGATTAACAAGCGCACCTCGGTTACGGCAGCTTGAGTAGCTGGGATATCATCATAAAATGCTCCTTTTTTTTCAGTTTTGAAAATAGAAAATAGTCACATGGTCATAGATCATGCGAATACTGAGGGCGATTGATGAGGGAAATCCGTTTTTTCATCAAAAACTGATTCTTTATTTAATCCATGTAGAATTCAACGCGCACAGGCCGTTCTTACTTGTATTTAATCTCTCCGCCAAAATTCTCGCAGTGAAATTTGAATCGATACCGATTTTTTCACTAACTTTTTCCATCAGCATACGGGAAGAAATGTAGCGTTGCTTGAGGCCGAGAAAAAAGCAAAGCAGCATTTTGAAATTTGTTTAAATAAGAATTAAGTATTTACATAAATGGTTATCTTATTTTTAAATGAAATGGAAAATTATCTTTTTTTTTAATTAACAAGCCATTAATCGAATATAAGTGGCTATACTTTGAGATATAAATTGTTTGTATCTTAAGAATTCAGATAAAAAACTTTCAAATTAAAGAAGATGCAAGCAGTTTCGAAACTAAATTACAAATATTTGTTCAACTGGTTTTGCTTGATATTGAAAAATACCCTTTGAGTTTTACAATACATAATATAATATTGGTAAAAGACTAAACTGAAAATGTCTATGAGTTCTTGGGGATTATGGGAACGTCGAAAGATTGGCTCTACGTTATTTTGACCTTTATCCGGTATTTTGACTTCCTGCAGTGCCTTGATTATATATTATTTTCGTATTGCAATATTTTCACATTTGAGATATGTTGAGTAATTCCGAAAGTAGTATGAACATACACAGAAATTTAAGATTTTTATACACTGAGCAGAATATATAAAGTTTGTTACAATGTTTGGCAAGCTGAGTCGATTTATCCGATATCGGACCACTATAGCATATAGCTGACATAAAAACTCAACGATCAAATACATGTCCTTGTATGGAAAACTTTTTCATTTGACAAGGTATCTCCACAAAATTTGGAATGGCTTATTATAATTCTATTAATTATATATTAAGTAAATGTACAATCTCCGAAGAAATTGTTCAGATTGGACTACTATAGCATATAGCTGCCATACAAACATATCAACCAATATCAAGATAAAGACCTTTTTATGCTTTGAAAAAGGGTATTATAGCTGCGGTACAGCCGAAGTTGACGTTCTTACTTGTTTATATCAGAAGTTGGTCCCATTTACTATCGCAATTTTGAGTTTACTCCTGCTATTTCGTATTGTCTTATTTTTTTGCATTCCACTTACCTTATTTCAAGTTAATCCAATCTCCTGCTGGATTACTCAATTCTACTACTGATATTTTATACAAATAATGTTACAAAGTGTAAAAACTAGTTTCACAATATCCACAAACATTATGTTTTCTTTATTTCCAGCACTTCTCTATTAACTTCACTATGTTATAAATTTTTTCGTAAAAACTATCATATATTGTGTAAGAATTGTGCATTATAAAGATGAGCTCACACTTATCCATGCATTTTTATTGATTCCGTTCAAAATACAATCAACACTTTTGCACAACTATTCGAACTTTTTTCGCAATTGGCTTTTTTCTCGTACAATTTTTTTGCAACACTTCCACTTTTGCTGCCGATAGACGTTTTAATGACATTACTTTTTCAAAACTCCATTGCATAATTTATTTATGCATGCAAAACATTAACCCCCATACACTACACACCGAGTTGAATTAGAATTGCAAATAGATTTTGATGCTTTTGCCTCACTGATTGGCATTTATGCATGCCCTTCTTTCGCTTCTTTCGCGGTCCGTTCACGCGCTAGCACAGCCGTGTGATCTCGCTAAAGAACCACTCGCGCAGCTGCGCGTCAATGTAGTATGCGCCTGCGCCGAGCACAATTGCCAGGCAAGCGAAATCTAGCGGACGTTGGTATTTGTGCAGATTGGCCAAGACAGCGCACGACACCAATATGCGCAATGCGAAGACCACTGTGGCCAGCATCACCAGCCGGTTGCAACAGTTTGAATGCAAGCGAACCGCCCTGCCAGCCGACAATTTTCAACCCAACTAGGTGACGCTCGATGTTCAACGTTCAACGTTCGACGCTAAGCCGAAAATGAAAATGAAATGCAGAATGCAGAATGAAGAATGAAGAATTGCCGAAATCAAGTTCGAGCTGGGTTTTCACTGTGCGAGCGAATGTGTGTTCGTACACGACGATCGCGACTCTGACATTTTTTTTCTGTGTTTTTCTGTTTTTGTTTTTTACCTGAAGTTAGCAATGCACTCTTTCTGGGTTAAAGTTGGTTAGTTGGTTTGCCATAGGCTGCAATTACTGGCGTATTTAACCACACGCGATCATGCATATACCACAAAGTTGTAATTTTATTGCACTGCACACGCCACACGTTTGATTTCAATTCGGTTAATCAAATGATGAAAAGTGGAAAACTATTAAATGGCTCACTTACTAAAATGGGACACCACGCACAATAGCAGCGACGTATAAGAATCGGCAAAAGACACCGCTAAGTCAAATGCTCGGTTTGCGTACGTTTGTTCACCCACCGTTACACTTTTGCAAATCAAGGCCCGATATGGTACACTGGCTCGAACCGGAGCTTACGATGTGCATACGATCTGCACGTTCAGCTATCACAACGGTTAACTAACGAATGCTTTGGCTGTCCTAAGTTCTCGCGCAGTCCAATTCGGAATATGATCGCCACACACAAAGAGCCGCTCAGATCGGAACCAGTTGGCTGGCATACTCCAAATTCGAATACAAAAGCGAATGTGCACGCAGCAGAGTGTAGCGTTCGTGTGTTGCTGTCGCAGATAAAGCCAAAAAAGCGCAAATGGCCAAGAGAAAGGCTGAACACGGTGAGATTGTAGGTATTTGTTCGTTCCGATTGGGACGGCGAGTTTGTGGCTTCACTCTTTCGTCTCTTTGGAGAGATAAGGAGAGAGATAATTTGGAAAATGTGAGAGCGTACGCGCACATTAACTGAGAAGTTATAATTCTGGTTTGTTTGCAAACATTTATCTTCACACATTTTCACTGGTGCGTGTGAGTGTGTATAATTTTTCTTACTCTTGCTAACTGTAAAATATCAAAGTTTGTCCATTTTAACTCGTGACTTTGATCGCAAGCGACTGCACTAAGTTGCTAACTAGTCTATTGACGTTTTTATTTACAGTGTACATTTAATAGTTATATTACATATATCAATATGTTTCCTATTTTTTCAACTTTATTGTGTATCTATTTAATTTTAAACCAAATCTGACTCTTAGATATGCTTTTAAATTTTAACCTATTTTTAAAGCGGTATTCATGAATGTTATGGAGCCACAAATATTTATATAAGTTAATACCAGGATTACGGTTTTCAATTCCACTCAGTTGAATTGAAGTTAAAACAATTCAACTTAAGGTCAACAAAACTCTTTTTTTGGTTTACGAACTTGGTGTTGTCAACCTAGAAATTGAAAATTCAGATAACATAGAACAGCTGAAAATTTTTAAATGAAAAATCAAAACAATTGAATTCAGTTATTGCTCACGAAAAGGTGAATAATTTTAAAAATGGACATTTGTTTGTGATGTGCTGCACATACGAAAAAGCTTTTGGGATCCCTTAATTCCATTGGAACTTCTTAACACCACGTAACCCAAAGTATCATTAAAAATTTACCACTATTAATCTTATTTTATTTTTACTGCTTCCAACTTGTAGCTTTCCTCTTTCAGTTTTGAAGTTTTTCTTCATGAGCTCAACAAAGTTTTTCACCTTTCTATGTATTTGTACAAAATAATTGATTAAAATAGTTTATATATATATGTATGGTATATAAAATAGTTTTTACGCCATTTCCCATTCTTTTTTTCTAATTTTCCTAAATAAAGGTATGACGAATTTTAGATTTAAGAAAACTATTGTTTTCGTTATAAAAACTCATATATATTGACCTTCAAGCATTTTAATGTTCAGTAGATTTCCACCAACTATAATACATGGATTATGGCTTCTAATTCGGAATTGAAACATAATTTTTTTCTGTGGCGAAGTACACTTCTCAATAAAACTCCTTTAACATTTTGCTCCTGAGAGAAAGCTCAGCAAGAGATATGTTAAGAGTTGTGCACTTTTTGTCTCTTCGTTAGTATTATTTAATTTGCTCCACACTGTCCGGAAGTTATATTTGTAGATAAAATCAGAAAACAATTATATCCAGCTCGTATCTCCATCTATATAATGCATCATTAAAACCTCGAAAAATGTGTTTATACGAGTAATATTGGCCTATAACTATATTTGTGCGGTTTGCCAAGAGATGGCGTAACTTGATTATTATTCCATTGTAACAATATTCCGAACACAGGGAATCTACTGTCCTTATGTGACTTTTTCAGTAGTTTTCATTTATTAGACAGCAACAACAATAATTTTTTTTCACCCAAATATGTCGAGCAGGCTCTAGCTCAACATGCCAAGAGTGGCCTGCAGGATTTAAAAGTAGTGATTTTGGCTTGGAAGAAGAAGAACGTCCGGGGCTGCCAAAAGCAAAGAGATGAGAAACTGGAAGCATTTCTAGATAAAGATTGCTGCCAAGTAAAATAATAGATCGCAGTTTTGCTTTTGGCTTTGTTTTTTTATGATGGAATCAACAAATTGCCAGGAAGATGGGAAAATCTTAAAGCTTCATATGGACAATACTTTTAATAATACTATTGAATATGTATTTCTATATCTAATAAACGTTAAAATTTTGAACATTTTTATACTTCATTCTCTAATCAAGCATGTGAAGAATATGTTCATACTTACCCAACTTAAGGATACCACACACCCGCCTACTACCAATATTATAGTTACACTGACACTCGGCGCAGTCGAAAGAATTATAACCATTGTTCCAGGGTGCAATGGATCGCGAAGAGATCGGAATATACCACACGTCAACGTAGAAATACAAAATTGACGGTCGAAATACCTAAAAGTACTTCAAAACAAAGCAAATCCCTTGGGAAAATATCTTCTAACTCATCGAAGTTGTAACACCTCCACAGAAAGTAATTTCATGTCTTTTAAAAAGTGATATGTATGTATATAAGTATACTTAAAAGATTTTCGAACTGTCCCATAATATTTCATTACAATATAAGTCAATAACTGAAACATAAAAAAAACCAACGCTGTCTAAAATTAAATTCAGAGATTACACACAAAACGAGTCTAGAATAAACGGATACTACCATATTTTTAAAACGTACGAAACCTGAGTAGCCCCAATATTTAAAAGAACTCACATTTTTGCGCTAATCAGTGAACGATCGTTAAACGTAAGCACAGATTTATTAAAACCAAAGCTATGGTAATTTATTGTTGTTTTAAATAAAAGGGAGGGTAATGTCAGTCTTCGACACATTTTAACTAGCACTTCATCGAAATATTCATTTGCTTCAGAGTTCATAAATTTTCTTTAGGTAATATAAATAGTTATTTGCATAATATAAATATTTGTATATGGTGATATATATCACCTATTTTGTGGTCTGTAACAAAACCAATACGCTAAATGTTAATGAAGAAATGGCAGCCGCAATAATGAATGTCTGCGTTGCTAGTTTCAACTGATTTGCTAACTAGTGTTTTGCTTTCATTGTCAATTTCACAATTGGCTGCCGCTTTGTTAGTCGATAGTAAGTGAACTAAAGAGTGAAATGTGAAAATAATTTATTTGTTGCTTTACGTTATCTGTTATTTATTTGTTATACGCTTGTTGACGTTCTTACTTTTAACTATTAGCGCTCACTCCAGCTAGTTGTGACCTACTTTGCGGTAAAGAAAAGCGCGGTTGTTAGCACGTTTATTATTTAAAAAATATTCGTAGATTTATACATATTTAAGTAAAGTGTTATGAAGAGTGCGACCTACCTGACTTTTTTTTTAAATATAATATATAATCACTCTCGTTTGAACTAGATCAATTGTTAACGAAATATAGAAGATTAGGATTTAATCTGTATAAAGTATCAGAATGGTTCCACCAGACTAATGTAAGCTTTTATTACCTCCTGGAGAATAGTCAAGGCATATTTCTGTAAAGAAACCAAATCATGTTACCTACCGATTGTAATACCAGAGAATGTTGATGAGTAGAGAAGGAGCAAATGTTAGCAGTACTAAAATGTTAATTGCTAAGAAGGAACATCGAAACGCGCAAGTTCGAAAATAAAATGTCACCACAGCTGTCAATTCACGCAACGAACTACACCACTCTATAAGCAAAATGTATATACATACATATGCGCAGAGGTTCTTTGATATGCGCATAAACAAAAATTGAAATAATAAAAATGAAAGTAATTTACTTCCGACAAGAAAATATAAATAATGAGGGAAATAATATGAAAATAGAATTAAAATATCATTTAATAAAAAAGGAATATAAAAATAAAAAAAGAGTATAAAAAAATATCTGATAGGATTTGAACTTAGGCAAAATATTTCACATTGCAATAAAGAAGTCTGCTATACAAGCAGCACCACAGACAATATTCAAGCTCTTGAGTCTAATCTGTGAATTCAAACAGCTATTATTGTTTACTTGCTTCAAATATTCATATGTCCATATGTGAATATTCTTGAAATTGCCTTCTTTCATTCGCATGTCCAAATATATTTGCATATATGTACACATATGTACATATGTATGTCCCTCAATATGTCTTTCGCAAAAAATCAAACATTCGCACAAGTGACAAAAACACGTAGACGCACCAGCATCGGCCAATAATATTCAAGCAAACTCGCGGCTTATTTTCTAAGTATTTTATATTACAACGACAACAAATTCATTCATAAGGAACGTGCGCTGCTTCAAAGCAAAGTGCGTTCGTTCTAACTCTGCGCCGCGCTATTTTTCCTATGCGCCTGGTAAACCACATTTGGTTTTCATATAGAATTCCTACGCAAAAGTTTATAAAAAATGAATGAATGAAATTGAATTTTGAATGTCTTCAGTAAAATTGAAGAAGTTTCAATTTTACAACTGATCCTACCATTCCCCTCGCATTTGTATGTTGCCCACAAGCTGCTTCCTCACAACATTTGCTAAAAATCAGAAATTGAAGAATTTGTCTGATGTTCACTTCAGAAAGGAGAATTGGCAACATGACCTATTAGCGAGTTTAAATAATATTTATATTTTTGCATATTATTCACTATATATGGCATTAAATTAAAAAAATTATATAAAATTGACATGTATATGAAATCATTAACTACTTCTATATACTCTAAGCACACTGCATATAGTACTTTTATATGTTTACTTATTATCATTATTTCATAGTTTGTCGATTTAGCCCATTTTATCTAAATACGACGCTATGAAAATGCAGCCCAATCGGTAATCACAATATTTCAAAAGAGCATAAGTCAATTTTCAACAGCAAAGCCCTGCAAAAAGGACAAACGAGACAACATAGCCGATCGACATTGTCGTAAAATTGTTCATTGAAACAAATTTTGTCAACTCCGCCACGATGCGCAAAATTCGGCGTCAATATGTATGCGAGCTCATATGTATATATGTATGTTTGTCGACAAAATCGTCATTTGGTTACTTTCAACAACACAATGTCTGCGCGAACTCGCCGTTATTTCGTTGGCTTGCCACTATACACAGAGGCGTTCTAACTGAGGACTCTTAGTATATTATTATGTTGCTTAATTTGTATTGAAAAATACTGATGCATTTATGAATTATTTTCGTACTATAATATATATTATATATATATATAAATACACATAAACGCATACCTATAATCGTTTTTAAACTAAATTCGATAAATAAAATATATATCTGAAATAATTATGTGGCAGTGCGCCCCAATCCCTCCTTGCCTGCGATCGGTCTACTCGCAAAAAGCAAAAAGTGTGGACAAAAGTCATTGCTTGTGCGGGGCAAGAAGAAGCAAGCATCAGCACACGTGTACTCATGAATGTATGTTTGATTATCACATTTGTGTAAATACGCATAAATAAAGGAATATGCAATAAACCCAAACATATGAACATATTTTCCTGAAATATTTTAATTATCTCAGGAAGTTAAATATGCTATTAAAGTAATTGAATTATGGTATGCTTAGATTCCAATTAATAAAATAAAAATTAAATAAAATGTCAGTTTCATGTATTTTACGATTCGAACGTATATGCTCGTATTCGGATTGAGCTTAACTCCTTCACGCCTACGACCTAAGCCACTATAGAAATGGAAACGCGGCCGCTTAGCCACTGTTTTATTGTTATCTTTTGCTTGATAAGTATATTGCTTACGCAACGCATATACAAAAGTTGGAAAAATTGCATATCAAAGGTTATTTTATTATGAATTCTGGGGTTTTTGCCAGTAATCCTCCTTTTTAATTCAAAAGGCTTTTCATAATTATAAATTTGTCATATCATAGAAATTGAAAACATAAATCTAAATAGGTATGCGCAACGATTTTTCATATAGGAATATTCGTTGTGTCTATTTATAGCATTTCGCATATTGTGTGGTGTATTTTTCTTTTTCGAAGTTATATTTTTCGATGTTCCCTCATCTGGAACTACAAATTAGTACTCAAAAAGTTTTCATTTAACATTTGCTCCTTCCAGAGAATGTTGATGAATAGAGAAGGAGCAAATGTTAAATGAAATCTTTTTGAGTACTAATTTGTAGTTCCAGATGAGGGAACATCGAAAAATATAACTTCGAAAAAGAAAAATACACCACACAATATGCGAAATGCTATAAATAGACACAACGAATATTCCTATATGAAAAATCGTTGCGCATACCTATTTAGATTTATGTTTTCAATTTCTATGATATGACAAATTTATAATTATGAAAAGCCTTTTGAATTAAAAAGGAGGATTACTGGCAAAAACCCCAGAATTCATAATAAAATAACCTTTGATATGCAATTTTTCCAACTTTTGTATATGCGTTGCGTAAGCAATATACTTATCAAGCAAAAGATAACAATAAAACAGTGGCTAAGCGGCCGCGTTTCCATTTCTATAGTGGCTTAGGTCGTAGGCGTGAAGGAGTTAAGCTCAATCCGAATACGAGCATATACGTTCGAATCGTAAAATACATGAAACTGACATTTTATTTAATTTTTATTTTATTAATTGGAATCTAAGCATACCATAATTCAATTACTTTAATAGCATATTTAACTTCCTGAGATAATTAAAATATTTCAGGAAAATATGTTCATATGTTTGGGTTTATTGCATATTCCTTTATTTATGCGTATTTACACAAATGTGATAATCAAACATACATTCATGAGTACACGTGTGCTGATGCTTGCTTCTTCTTGCCCCGCACAAGCAATGACTTTTGTCCACACTTTTTGCTTTTTGCGAGTAGACCGATCGCAGGCAAGGAGGGATTGGGGCGCACTGCCACATAATTATTTCAGATATATATTTTATTTATCGAATTTAGTTTAAAAACGATTATAGGTATGCGTTTATGTGTATTTATATATATATATAATATATATTATAGTACGAAAATAATTCATAAATGCATCAGTATTTTTCAATACAAATTAAACAACATAATAATATACTAAGAGTCCTCAGTTAGAACGCCTCTATGTATAGTGGCAAGCCAACGAAATAACGGCGAGTTCGCGCAGACATTGTGTTGTTGAAAGTAACCAAATGACGATTTTGTCGACAAACATACATATATACATATGAGCTCGCATACATATTGACGCCGAATTTTGCGCATCGTGGCGGAGTTGACAAAATTTGTTTCAATCAACAATTTTACGACAATGTCGATCGGCTATGTTGTCTCGTTTGTCCTTTTTGCAGGGCTTTGCTGTTGAAAATTGACTTATGCTCTTTTGAAATATTGCGATTACCGATTGGGCTGCATTTTCATAGCGTCGTATTTGGATAAAATGGGCTAAATCGACAAACTATGAAATAATGATAATAAGTAAACATATAAAAGTACTATATGGACTGTGCTTAGAATATATAGAAGTAGTTAATGATTTCATATGAATGGCAATTTAATATAAATTTTGTAATTTAATGCCATAAATAGTGCATAATATGCATAAATATAAATATTATTTAAACTCGCTAAGAGGTCATGTTGCCAATTCTCCTTTTTGAAGTGAACATCAGACAAATTCTTCAATTTCTGATTTTTAGCAAATGTTGTGAGGAAGCAGCTATATATATATACTATACACAGAGGCGTTCTAACTGAGGACTTTTAGTATATTATTATGTTGTTTAATTTGTATTGAAAAATACTGATGCATTTATGAATTATTTTCGTACTATAATATATATTATATATATATATAAATACACATAAACGCATACCTATAATCGTTTTTAAACTAAATTCGATAAATAAAATATATATCTGAAATAATTATGTGGCAGTGCGCCCCAATCCCTCCTTGCCTGCGATCGGTCTACTCGCAAAAAGCAAAAAGTGTGGACAAAAGTCATTGCTTGTGCGGGGCAAGAAGAAGCAAGCATCAGCACACGTGTACTCATGAATGTATGTTTGATTATCACATTTGTGTAAATACGCATAAATAAAGGAATATGCAATAAACCCAAACATATGAACATATTTTCCTGAAATATTTTAATTATCTCAGGAAGTTAAATATGCTATTAAAGTAATTGAATTATGGTATGCTTAGATTCCAATTAATAAAATAAAAATTAAATAAAATGTCAGTTTCATGTATTTTACGATTCGAACGTATATGCTCGTATTCGGATTGAGCTTAACTCCTTCACGCCTACGACCAGCTATATATATGGAAACGCGGCCGCTCAGCCACTGTTTTATTGTTATCTTTTGCTTGATAAGTATATTGCTTACGCAACGCATATACAAAAGTTGGAAAAATCGCATATCAAAGGTTATTTTATTATGAATTCTGGGGTTTTTGCCAGTAATCCTCCTTTTTAATTCAAAAGGCTTTTCATAATTATAAATTTGTCATATCATAGAAATTGAAAACATAAATCTAAATAGGTATGCGCAACGATTTTTCATATAGGAATATTCGTTGTGTCTATTTATAGCATTTCGCATATTGTGTGGTGTATTTTTCTTTTTCGAAGTTATATTTTTCGATGTTCCCTCATCTGGAACTACAAATTAGTACTCAAAAAGATTTCATTTAACATTTGCTCCTTCTCTATTCATCAACATTCTCTGGTAATACTGTCATTTTTAGATTTAAAAGCGACTGCACTACAGTGGTCGTAAAAGTTTCGGATGTTAAAACATTTATTAATCGGTTTGTTTGACAGCTATATGCTTTAATAGTCCGACTTGAACAATTTCTTCGTATATTGTATTGTTACAAAATAATCCATGCCAAATTTTGTGAAGATAACTCATCAAATAAAAAAGTTTTCCATACAAGAACTTGATTTTGACCATTCAGTTTGCATGGCAGCAGTATTTTATATTGTAGTAGTCCGATATCGGCGGTTGTGATAAATGCGCAGCTTCTTAGGGAGAAGAGGACGTGTGCAAAATCCTAAGATATCTTACTAGTTCGCGTATTTACAGACAGACGGTCGAACGAACATGGTTAGATCGACTCATTTTGTCACGCTGATCATTTGTATTCTATCTGGGTGTTACAAACTTCATGGCAAACTTAACCTACTCTGTTCAGGGTATAATAACTAAAAGGTGTTATATAAGAGCAACTACAATCCATTTAAAGTGTAAAGTTGATTGACGTTAAAACAAGATCAATGAATTGACATTAATTAGAAGAAGAATCGGGGCATTTTAATATTATTAATATTTTTTATTAAAAAAGTTTTAATTATTTAAAAACTTATGTAATTAATGCATATTTTTATTGAATTTTTTGGGGAGTAAAATTATAAATCAACCCTTACAAAATTTCGTTAATGTCACAAAATTTACTTAAAAAATTTAATTTTTGCGTCATGTTGTTGAAATAAGTTTCTAATGAACTGACGTCACGCTTGCTAACCCAAATCAGAGAATGAGCTCCTTCTCTACTCATCAACATTCTCTGCCCAAATCATCCCAACCAAAGCAGAGAATGTTGATGAGTAGAGAAGGAGCAAATGTTAGCAGTACTAAAATGTTAATTGCTAAGAAGGAACATCGAAACGCGCAAGTTCGAAAATAAAATGTCACCACAGCTGTCAATTCACGCAACGAACTACACCACTCTATAAGCAAAATGTATATACATACATATGCGCAGAGGTTCTTTGATATGCGCATAAACAAAAATTGAAATAATAAAAATGAAAGTAATTTACTTCCGACAAGAAAATATAAATAATGAGGGAAATAATATGAAAATAGAATTAAAATATCATTTAATAAAAAAGGAATATAAAAATAAAAAAAGAGTATAAAAAAATATCTGATAGGATTTGAACTTAGGCAAAATATTTCACATTGCAATAAAGAAGTCTGCTATACAAGCAGCACCACAGACAATATTCAAGCTCTTGAGTCTAATCTGTGAATTCAAACAGCTATTATTGTTTACTTGCTTCAAATATTCATATGTCCATATGTGAATATTCTTGAAATTGCCTTCTTTCATTCGCATGTCCAAATATATTTGCATATATGTACACATATGTACATATGTATGTCCCTCAATATGTCTTTCGCAAAAAATCAAACATTCGCACAAGTGACAAAAACACGTAGACGCACCAGCATCGGCCAATAATATTCAAGCAAACTCGCGGCTTATTTTCTAAGTATTTTATATTACAACGACAACAAATTCATTCATAAGGAACGTGCGCTGCTTCAAAGCAAAGTGCGTTCGTTCTAACTCTGCGCCGCGCTATTTTTCCTATGCGCCTGGTAAACCACATTTGGTTTTCATATAGAATTCCTACGCAAAAGTTTATAAAAAATGAATGAATGAAATTGAATTTTGAATGTCTTCAGTAAAATTGAAGAAGTTTCAATTTTACAACTGATCCTACCATTCCCCTCGCATTTGTATGTTGCCCACAAGCTGCTTCCTCACAACATTTGCTAAAAATCAGAAATTGAAGAATTTGTCTGATGTTCACTTCAGAAAGGAGAATTGGCAACATGACCTATTAGCGAGTTTAAATAATATTTATATTTTTGCATATTATTCACTATATATGGCATTAAATTAAAAAAATTATATAAAATTGACATGTATATGAAATCATTAACTACTTCTATATACTCTAAGCACACTGCATATAGTACTTTTATATGTTTACTTATTATCATTATTTCATAGTTTGTCGATTTAGCCCATTTTATCTAAATACGACGCTATGAAAATGCAGCCCAATCGGTAATCACAATATTTCAAAAGAGCATAAGTCAATTTTCAACAGCAAAGCCCTGCAAAAAGGACAAACGAGACAACATAGCCGATCGACATTGTCGTAAAATTGTTCATTGAAACAAATTTTGTCAACTCCGCCACGATGCGCAAAATTCGGCGTCAATATGTATGCGAGCTCATATGTATATATGTATGTTTGTCGACAAAATCGTCATTTGGTTACTTTCAACAACACAATGTCTGCGCGAACTCGCCGTTATTTCGTTGGCTTGCCACTATACACAGAGGCGTTCTAACTGAGGACTCTTAGTATATTATTATGTTGCTTAATTTGTATTGAAAAATACTGATGCATTTATGAATTATTTTCGTACTATAATATATATTATATATATATATAAATACACATAAACGCATACCTATAATCGTTTTTAAACTAAATTCGATAAATAAAATATATATCTGAAATAATTATGTGGCAGTGCGCCCCAATCCCTCCTTGCCTGCGATCGGTCTACTCGCAAAAAGCAAAAAGTGTGGACAAAAGTCATTGCTTGTGCGGGGCAAGAAGAAGCAAGCATCAGCACACGTGTACTCATGAATGTATGTTTGATTATCACATTTGTGTAAATACGCATAAATAAAGGAATATGCAATAAACCCAAACATATGAACATATTTTCCTGAAATATTTTAATTATCTCAGGAAGTTAAATATGCTATTAAAGTAATTGAATTATGGTATGCTTAGATTCCAATTAATAAAATAAAAATTAAATAAAATGTCAGTTTCATGTATTTTACGATTCGAACGTATATGCTCGTATTCGGATTGAGCTTAACTCCTTCACGCCTACGACCTAAGCCACTATAGAAATGGAAACGCGGCCGCTTAGCCACTGTTTTATTGTTATCTTTTGCTTGATAAGTATATTGCTTACGCAACGCATATACAAAAGTTGGAAAAATTGCATATCAAAGGTTATTTTATTATGAATTCTGGGGTTTTTGCCAGTAATCCTCCTTTTTAATTCAAAAGGCTTTTCATAATTATAAATTTGTCATATCATAGAAATTGAAAACATAAATCTAAATAGGTATGCGCAACGATTTTTCATATAGGAATATTCGTTGTGTCTATTTATAGCATTTCGCATATTGTGTGGTGTATTTTTCTTTTTCGAAGTTATATTTTTCGATGTTCCCTCATCTGGAACTACAAATTAGTACTCAAAAAGTTTTCATTTAACATTTGCTCCTTCCAGAGAATGTTGATGAATAGAGAAGGAGCAAATGTTAAATGAAATCTTTTTGAGTACTAATTTGTAGTTCCAGATGAGGGAACATCGAAAAATATAACTTCGAAAAAGAAAAATACACCACACAATATGCGAAATGCTATAAATAGACACAACGAATATTCCTATATGAAAAATCGTTGCGCATACCTATTTAGATTTATGTTTTCAATTTCTATGATATGACAAATTTATAATTATGAAAAGCCTTTTGAATTAAAAAGGAGGATTACTGGCAAAAACCCCAGAATTCATAATAAAATAACCTTTGATATGCAATTTTTCCAACTTTTGTATATGCGTTGCGTAAGCAATATACTTATCAAGCAAAAGATAACAATAAAACAGTGGCTAAGCGGCCGCGTTTCCATTTCTATAGTGGCTTAGGTCGTAGGCGTGAAGGAGTTAAGCTCAATCCGAATACGAGCATATACGTTCGAATCGTAAAATACATGAAACTGACATTTTATTTAATTTTTATTTTATTAATTGGAATCTAAGCATACCATAATTCAATTACTTTAATAGCATATTTAACTTCCTGAGATAATTAAAATATTTCAGGAAAATATGTTCATATGTTTGGGTTTATTGCATATTCCTTTATTTATGCGTATTTACACAAATGTGATAATCAAACATACATTCATGAGTACACGTGTGCTGATGCTTGCTTCTTCTTGCCCCGCACAAGCAATGACTTTTGTCCACACTTTTTGCTTTTTGCGAGTAGACCGATCGCAGGCAAGGAGGGATTGGGGCGCACTGCCACATAATTATTTCAGATATATATTTTATTTATCGAATTTAGTTTAAAAACGATTATAGGTATGCGTTTATGTGTATTTATATATATATATAATATATATTATAGTACGAAAATAATTCATAAATGCATCAGTATTTTTCAATACAAATTAAACAACATAATAATATACTAAGAGTCCTCAGTTAGAACGCCTCTATGTATAGTGGCAAGCCAACGAAATAACGGCGAGTTCGCGCAGACATTGTGTTGTTGAAAGTAACCAAATGACGATTTTGTCGACAAACATACATATATACATATGAGCTCGCATACATATTGACGCCGAATTTTGCGCATCGTGGCGGAGTTGACAAAATTTGTTTCAATCAACAATTTTACGACAATGTCGATCGGCTATGTTGTCTCGTTTGTCCTTTTTGCAGGGCTTTGCTGTTGAAAATTGACTTATGCTCTTTTGAAATATTGCGATTACCGATTGGGCTGCATTTTCATAGCGTCGTATTTGGATAAAATGGGCTAAATCGACAAACTATGAAATAATGATAATAAGTAAACATATAAAAGTACTATATGGACTGTGCTTAGAATATATAGAAGTAGTTAATGATTTCATATGAATGGCAATTTAATATAAATTTTGTAATTTAATGCCATAAATAGTGCATAATATGCATAAATATAAATATTATTTAAACTCGCTAAGAGGTCATGTTGCCAATTCTCCTTTTTGAAGTGAACATCAGACAAATTCTTCAATTTCTGATTTTTAGCAAATGTTGTGAGGAAGCAGCTATATATATATACTATACACAGAGGCGTTCTAACTGAGGACTTTTAGTATATTATTATGTTGTTTAATTTGTATTGAAAAATACTGATGCATTTATGAATTATTTTCGTACTATAATATATATTATATATATATATAAATACACATAAACGCATACCTATAATCGTTTTTAAACTAAATTCGATAAATAAAATATATATCTGAAATAATTATGTGGCAGTGCGCCCCAATCCCTCCTTGCCTGCGATCGGTCTACTCGCAAAAAGCAAAAAGTGTGGACAAAAGTCATTGCTTGTGCGGGGCAAGAAGAAGCAAGCATCAGCACACGTGTACTCATGAATGTATGTTTGATTATCACATTTGTGTAAATACGCATAAATAAAGGAATATGCAATAAACCCAAACATATGAACATATTTTCCTGAAATATTTTAATTATCTCAGGAAGTTAAATATGCTATTAAAGTAATTGAATTATGGTATGCTTAGATTCCAATTAATAAAATAAAAATTAAATAAAATGTCAGTTTCATGTATTTTACGATTCGAACGTATATGCTCGTATTCGGATTGAGCTTAACTCCTTCACGCCTACGACCAGCTATATATATGGAAACGCGGCCGCTCAGCCACTGTTTTATTGTTATCTTTTGCTTGATAAGTATATTGCTTACGCAACGCATATACAAAAGTTGGAAAAATCGCATATCAAAGGTTATTTTATTATGAATTCTGGGGTTTTTGCCAGTAATCCTCCTTTTTAATTCAAAAGGCTTTTCATAATTATAAATTTGTCATATCATAGAAATTGAAAACATAAATCTAAATAGGTATGCGCAACGATTTTTCATATAGGAATATTCGTTGTGTCTATTTATAGCATTTCGCATATTGTGTGGTGTATTTTTCTTTTTCGAAGTTATATTTTTCGATGTTCCCTCATCTGGAACTACAAATTAGTACTCAAAAAGATTTCATTTAACATTTGCTCCTTCTCTATTCATCAACATTCTCTGCCCAAATGTCTTGTGCTGACGCTAATATTAATACAGTGACTAACAAACCGACCTATCTGTTTTTAGTGCCGCCTTAAAGTATGCTGAAGAAATAGATATAAACTAAAGAAATACAGTAGACTCTACTGAGTTGAGCCTATACTTTACTTTTATGATTTATTATTTAAAGCAGTATTCCGAATAAACGAATACATTAATAGTCAGGCTAGATCGCTATATCGAATTTTTCGCCAATTCGAGTACTCACTAAGCGAGGTATATTTTCCTATAAAAATGAGTAAAGAATCTGAAAATTGTAGTATAATACATTGTTTATTGAATTATTTGTATAAAAAAAGAAAAAAACCAAAAAGGAACAATTCAAAGCGCTATTGCATGTTACCTTAAAGAAGGTTATGTGCTTAAAAAAAATGAGATTTAAAAAAATTGTACATGCCTATTAAAAAATTAAGTAATGTCGTTTGTTTCATTGGAATACTAAGATTAAATTTGATAACTTTTTCCTGAATTCAGTCAATCAATAAGTTGTATGAAATCGACATTTTTCTGCTTTGGCCACTGGATACATTGTTCGAAAATTTTCTACACCTTTATGTTTAATTTTAGGTATATATTATCAATTTCGTCGTTCCCTTCCACTTTATCATTAACCTCATCGGAATCCTGTATGCAATTTTGTTCAACCCTGACTTAGAATAGAAGCCGCATATGTTAAAAAAAAAATATTTATTTGAAAAGGTCTAAGCCTTTATCGTTATTTACATTTAGAAAAACCGAATTCAACAATTTAACTACACTCTTTATTGCCAAAGTATTATAATCTGGGATTGATGATGAAATAGGAGTAACATCCCCTGTAACAAAACTGCCCTGCTTTTACACTTAGTTGAAAAGAAATACAAAACATAAAGAAACATTAATAAAGTAATTGTTGCTTTTGAATTTTTTTCATTTTTGTATTCTGTTTTCACCACTATGTTTTTTTTTCAACTCTTCACATATCTTCTTCAGGTTGTTCGCTAAACCGAGTACTGACAAATCCCCGTAAAATCAATGTAAAAAATTTGCTTATTCGTCATAAGCGGTTTTCGTTAAACGAATATTCGTTATTTCGGAATAATATTGTATAGTGTTTGTTTCATTTGGTGGTAACAAGTTTTAGAAAATTTTTGTAAGAAAATTAAATATGTCTGAAAACATCAAACATTTAATTTTTAATTTTAATTACTGGACATTTTTTGTTTGTAATTAACCAAACAACAATTAAGTAATTTTTTTTTTCAAAAACCTGCAAAAATTTTTCTTTTGAAATTCTTTAACAAACACTGGGAAACAAGAGGTAACAATGCAGTGCAATACATATCATAAGTTATTTTTTAGTTAAATATACATATGTGTATGTGCGTACATATGTATATATTAGATCAAGAATAGATGTAACAAACATTTACCCCAATTACATTAAATATATTTTTCCAGTTGAAAATAAAAAAATTGTGTATATCGAGTAAAAAAGTAATGATAATTACGAAACGTTCAAAGCCAAAAAATTAATTTATAAAATATACCAGAAATAAATCGCCAACTTCACCAGTCAGTTATATGTATGTATAAATGTATATATAATTTATATCTAAAACAACAATATCGTTACGGAGAGCTAGATGATTGAAAATGGGCTTAATAATAATAATGGTTTTCACTAGGATTGAAACAATTAATTAAATAATTAACGCCATTGAAGGCAGTAAAATTTGAGACACCTGGTAAGACTTCAATATCATCATGAACAAATGGAGAGACTAAAGCAACATCACTAGAAATAATCTCACCATAAATTAAAATACTGAAACTGTGCCGATTTTTAAATTTGGAAAACCATTCATCATTCATTCTTATTCTAATAACTGAAGGTTCTAATTTGTAAACTTCGACTATATACTTGTACAAGGTGCGTTCCAAAGTAAACAGTAAAAAAGTAACAAAGTAAACTCAAGTGGCGCCATTTATAGAATCTGCTACCCTTTATCGACTTCCAGTAAAAATTTCATGACATTTCATCTATTGGAAGTGAAGTTATTGCGTTTCAAGTGTCAGTATGTTTTGGTCGGTGCGAAAATGAGCTTCGAACAAAGAGCCAACATTAAATTTTGTTTTTTGTGGTTCCTATAAAATCATCTCATGCCATCTCAGAGATAAAATTTAATGTCTCTGGCGTGTTTAGTGCTAGGTTTATTGCGCTTTTAGTATTTTTTAACTGTACCGTTATATGGGGAGTGGTTGGGGTTGTCACCCGATTTCACCCATTTTCACAGTGTAGGTAGAGGTTCTAAAAACATTTGCTTCCAGTGAATTTTGTTATTATAGCTTTAGCGGTTTAGGAGAGATGTACATTAAACCTATTAGGAAGCGGGACCACGCCCACTTATATAAAAATTTTAAACTGCAGATGCCCCTCTCTAATGTGATCCTGTGTATCAAATAACAGTCTTGTATCTTGTTGCGGAGCTTAGTTATGGCAATTTATTTGTTTTTGATTATTGGCGTTTTGTGAACGTGGCAGTGGTCCGATTACGCCCATCTGCAATACCAACCGTCTTACGGTACCAAAAAACATGTGTACCAAATTTCATAAAGATATCTCAAGTTACAGCTTGCACAGACGGACGAACGGACAGACAGACAGTCACCCGGATTTCAACTCGTCTCTTCATCCTGATCATTTAGATAGACATACCCCAATATTTTACTCGATTAATTTTAGGTGATACAAACAACCGTTAGGTGAACAAAACTATTATACTATGTAGCAACATGTTGCAAGAGAGAAAATTTCAAAAGGATCAGTGCAGTAGTTTTGAATATATGAGTGGTACTGACTTGTGCGTCAAAATCTGTAAATAAACATGAACAAATCTGATGTAAAACGCTCATAACTAACCAAAACTATTTTCCTCTACTTCGGCATTGATTGCCTTTCTTCTTATACACTTCTTATTGCATAATATTTGCTACATTTCGTTAAAAACGTGGCACAGCATAAGATTATGTGTAAGTATAGCGTATTTACTTATGTGAAACATAGTATTTCTATAGTATAGACTTGACAGTTCATTATTATATTAAGACGAATGTTTGACTCGGGTGGAGTAAATTACAAATTAAAGTCTTCAAAACTATCGTACTCAAATAATTATATCTCACGAAATAATTATTCAACAGCTATCCAATTTATACAAAACGGAAGGCTAGATCTAACTACGAAACAATTCAGTTCACATCTAGTGGCGGCCTATTTCAGAAGGCTACCAACTTTTTGCCTGTCTATCAGATATTTATACTGTGAACAGGGTATATTATTGGAACACCCCCGAAGGAAACGTCGGGGATCCTATAAAGTATTAGTATAAAGGATCAGTGTGACGAGCTGAGTTGGTTTAGAAATATTCCCCGGTATATACGCGAACTACTCCTGCAGTTTTTGATTTATCGTTTTGCACACTTCGTTTTCTCTCGAAGAGGGTTTTTTAGCTCACTTGTCAGAATTGCCGATATCGGACCACTATGACATATAACTGTATTCTTGTATGGAAACCTTTTATATTTGACTAGATATGTTCACAAAATTTGGCATAAATTCTTGTTCAAGGTAACGATACTACAATCTTCGAAGTAAGTGTTCAGACCCGACCACTATAGCATACAGCTGGCATACAAGCTGACCGATCCAAATGAAGACATGCGCATGTGAGGGTTATTATAGCTTTCCTGTTTTTAGGGACGACATTTGCTTGAAATTGAAGCAATTAAATATCAAATTCAACTTTGATTAAATATTCACACATTATCCAAAAGGCATACCAACGTAGAATTGCATTTAAAATTTAATTAAATCTCGCACAATTAATTGTAGATTGCGCAAAACCACAAAACAATGACAAATAAATCTCTTATATATGCTTTAGTCAATCGATGGACCGCCAAATGGTAAATAACGCAAATCAGAAGGATTACAGGGAGCTGGAGAGGGGTTGGAGCCGCGCGCCGCAGACGTTAATTGGAATGCCAATTACAAATTATGTCAACGCAAGAATTAAAATTTTCACAATTACACCTTCGTTTTTTCATAAACACAATCAACTGAAAATTAATTGACAGTGTCAGCATTGACATAAGCGGGGGGTAGGGCCTGCCGGCGATTACCATGCAAATCGTGGAAATACTATATAATTGGATACAATTGGTCGATATGCAATGAGGCCAACAAGCAAAACATTAATTACAATTCGAATTTTACGGGAGCAAATTCACCAAAATGCAACTACATTCAAGGTCGAACTCAATTACCAAACCGGTGAAAATTAACGCAAACGCTTCGGCAGGCTTTCCACGGCCAAATCAAGTGCCGTCGATTTTAGCATGCAAATCTGTGTCGCTGCCAAAGTGCAGATGTAAAAATTATCAGGATGCCAACAATTGCCGAAGTAGTATGCTCGCAGTTGCTAAGATGCGAACGCTAATAACCCAGCCCCCAGCCTCTGTGGTACAGTTTCTTCTGCCAACTTCCAACAAATAGTTTCAAAGTGGCGAGCGTGTAAGACTAATTAGCGACACTTTGTCGATAACTTGAGCATTTAGCTAAGTGTTGTTGTTGTAGCGAAACTCGAGCTTTATAATGTGAAAAGTCAAACAAAACAACAATATCTTGCTTTTCTAAATATTTTTAATTATTAAGAAAATCAGAAACTACTGCATAACTTATAATCGTTCACGTTTTCTTATGAAATCGAGAAACTAGTTAATTTTCCTAATTTTGTTTTTCATACAAATAAATAGCTAATAGATAGGATTTAAACATAAATGTCTCAATCGTTAACCAATAAGGTAGACACCGTAACCTGAATTTATTCATTTATACATATACTGCATACAGAAATCTTTCCGAAAAATATCTTTGTAAATTATGACAGAGTATTTAAAATGTATTAATAAAATTTTAGTAACAAATTTAGAAAGCAACTTATTGTCTTGTATTAGCTACGTTACGAATATACCGACATAGTTAACATAGTTGCTTGACTCTAAAGAAAATACTTAGATTTTCGATACTGAGCAAGGTAAAAAGGATATTATTGGTTAGCATGATACCAATAGTCACTGGTCTTTCTGTGCAGCAGCGTATGGAAGAAGACTCAAATAAGTTCGTCATTGCGCGCAACAATTGAAGCTGTGCCAATCCACACTATGGAAGATTTTGCGCAAATATCTTGATTTGCGGGCCTACAGCATCCAACTAGAATCGAAGCCGAACGACCATCAAGCACGTCGCACGTTCGGTGAAAGGGCCCAAAAAGAGATGGCCACCGATCCAGATTTTCACAAGAAAACGTTGTTTAGCAATTAACCTGACTTTTGGTTGGCTAACATCCGCAAAAAGTCACTGTTTATTGTGCTCTATAGGCAGAGGGAATCAGTGGTCCATATTTTTTCAAAAATGATGCCGGCCATAATGTTACAGTCAATGAGGAACGCTATAGAGCCATGATTAATTGGAAAATTGGGCCTCTCGAGTGGAATTCATTCGAGCCAGCAGCGGCGTTCACTTGCTCGAAATCATTTTTAATCCTTATCTTTGTAATAAAGCTAAATTTTTGGACATAACATTAAATTTCATGATTTTTATTTATTTTTGAAAATCACATGTCTAAAAATAACACCCTTTATTGTGAGTAATAGATTTAATTAGTTTCAAGGGATTCTATAAAATCGGCAGTAAAAATTGAGCAATTTCGTCAAATATAAAATTGGTTGACTGATATATATAAAATACCTCTAGAATCTCTAACCACTACCGTTATTTGTTACGAAATTATTGCACTTCTAGTAATTTTGAACAATACCATATAGGATGAGGGAATAATAGGGGTCATAAATCAGCGCCTCGACGCTCACGAGTACCTTGAGTAGAAGTTATTCTACACGACACAAATATTGATATATGTCTGATGTCCGAAACGCTTTTTACGAGCCATTCATTTTTACAATTTCAGTTAAAATGCACAAACATCCATTATTTCTTACTGCTTTGTATAGTCCGCCTAGCTATAGTATATAAATTTATTTAAAATATATGACGGAAGGTACACCATAGGTGGGGATTTGAACGCAAAACACACTCTTTGTGGACTTCGTTTAACTACAACGAAAGGCCAAGAACTTCTTAAAGCTCTACAAGCAGTTGAATGCAACATTGTTTCCACAGGTAGACTCACTTATTGGCCTACAGATAGTAGGAATTTACGAGACCTTCTTGACTTCTTTATAGCCAATAAACTACCGAAAATCAGCTTAAGTATTAAAATTAGCTCAGACCTAAGCTCTGACCATTCACCAGTCTTACTAACCCTGTATGAAAAGTTAATAATTTCGGCCGACACGCCTACGTTATGTAATAAACATACTAATTGGTATAAATTTAAGAGTATACTGAATAAAGTCGACTCAAAGCTTAAGCTCATATCGGGAGGTACTGACTGGACTGTGAAGTTGAATATTTCACAAAAATAATTCAAAATGCTGCGTGGAAGAGTACACCAAATATTCGCGTCAAGCTAAGTGGAAACAAGTACCCAAAATACATTTTAAAAAGTATCCATAATAATAACAGATAACAGCAAACTATGTCCTCTGCTCTCAAAACGGAGCTTAATAAATGTTCAGCGCAACTAAGGACACAAATTAAACAGTTTAAAAATTATGCACAACTTAGCTGATAAATCCACTGAGTATTCTCTCTGGAAAGCTGCAAGAAATATGAATAAGCAAATAAAACATGTCACACCAATAAAACTAAATAAAACTACATGGGCCAAAACGAATGAACATAAAGCTGCGGTATTTGCAAATCATTTGAGAACCACATTTACGCCCAACGATGGATATGACATAAATTGTGAAAATAGTTGGTTGGATCCACACATCAGCATTTCTCCAGTTACTAGTAAAGAAGTTAAATATCTTATAGGGAACACATGGCTCAAAAAAGCACCTGGGTTTGATTTAATAACCGGAGTAATATTACGCAATTTACCAAAGAATTGTATAAAGAAACTCGTAAACATTATAAACTGTGCATTATGCCTCAGATACGTCCCATCGCTTGGAAAAGTGCCTGAAGTCATATAGGCCAATACCGCTGTTGTCAGCTTTATTCAAAATCTGTGAAAATGTAAACATTTCATACCAGCACATCAATTTGGCTTTCGTGACCACCATTCAACAATTGATCAGGGCGCCAAATTGTAAATTATGTTAAATATACAATGGGAAAAAAAGTTTGTTTGTTCGGCAGCCTTCTTGGACGTGTCTTAAGCTTTCGACAAAGTTTGGCATTCAGGTCTGCTGCTCAAATTAAAATACATGTTATCCAACCAATATTGCGAAATAATTGCTTCCTACTTAAAAGATAGGTACTTCAGCATTAAACAAGAAGATGCATACTTAAACTTGCAACCGATTGAAGCGGGTATTCCCTTTATTTGCTTCTTACTAGTGACATCCCTACTGACCCAAGGTATGTACCAGCGCCATTTGTGGATGACACAGCATTGTTAGCAGCTGGAAAATCTACCTCAGTACCTACTCGACGAGTGCAGACAGCAGTTAATGCAATTATCAAGTGGGTAGCTAAGTGGCGCATAAATTAAACGACTCCAAATCAATTCACATCGACTTTACATTGAAAAAATCGGCATGTCGTCCAATTTATATAAATAATACTCCTATACCACATCATAACAGTGCTATATCTAAGCTTTACTGGCTTGTGAGCTTGATATGAAATTTGCTAAACTTTACCACCTAATTGGCAGGAGATCCAGTTTATCAGTCCAAAACAAGTTGTTAATATACAATACAATCAAGTTCTAAAGCCATTCTGGGCCTAAGTAGCTCAACTATGGGGTTGCTTAAGTCAAAGCTGTATTGCCTGCATTAAGCGCTTTCAAAGTAAGGTTCTAAGGACTTTAGTTAATGCTCCTTGGTACGTTAGATCTGCTGACCAACACCGTGATCTAGGCGGGAATTCAGTGGTAAATGAAATAATCAAAATTGGAACTAAAGCTTAGACAGCATGTTAATGAGGAGGCCTCCAGATTCAGCGAAACTGCTGGGCGTGACATCCGGTTGAAACTCAAGAAGCCTTCCGACCTAGAAGGGAACAATTGCAACAAATGTATTTCATTAACATGTAGACTTAAGTTTTATTTTATATTTTAATTAGAAAAGAATTGTTTGTTTGTATTTTGTTTTTATATTAGGTCAAGTAAAAAGTTCGTTTGGTTTTTATCTAAGAGATGGCAATATTTTCCATAGTACTAGTGTTGCGTGTCGCATCATGTCATACTAATCGCGCTAAAAGTTTGTCTTTGACAGGTTTTCAATTGACTGACTCAGTCCGTTGTGAGCGCTCGTCAAAGATGAACACCAGCAAAGAGAAAATTCGCTATATTTTACAATTTTTCTTCGATCAAGGCGAAAAAGCGGCTGAAAAAATAAATTAATTTATGGGCCCGATACTGTAAACGAACGTGTAGCACAAAAGTGGTTTGCTAGGTTCCGTTCCGGTAATTTCGATGTCAAAGATGCACCACGCGTCGGGGGGCCTGTCGTCGAAAATTGCGATAAAATCATGGAAATAGTGGAAACAGACCGTCACGTGAACACTCATTTGATTGCTGAGAAACCAAAGATAAGCCAGAAAACCGTTTAGAACCATTTGCATTTTGGATTCAAAAACAAGCTCGATGTTTGGGCGCCACATGAACTAATGCAAAAAAACATGATGGTTTGCCTGTGTGTTTGGTGGGATTTGCAAGGAATCATCTACTACGAGCTGCTCCCCTATGGCCAAACGCTCAATTCGGCCCTCTACTGCCAACAAATGAATCGCTTGAAGGCAGCACTCATCCAGAAGAGGTCATCTTTAATCAACAGAGGCCGAATTGTGTTCCATCAGGACAACGCCAGGCCACACACGTCATTGGTGACGCTACAGAAGCTCCGGGAGCGCGGATGGGAGGTCCTAACCCACCTTATAGTCCGGACCTGGCACCAAGTGATTACCATCTTTTCCTGTCCATGGCGAACACGCTTAATGGTGAGAAGTTGGCCTCAAGAGAGGCTCTCCGAGTTTTTTGCCAATAGGGACGCAGCCTTCTACGAAAGGGGTATAATGAAGTTGACATCTCGTTGGCAACAAGTTTACGAACAAAACGGGGCATATTTCACTTAAACCGGACAAATGTACACGAAGTTATCATCTTTTGAAAAATCAATAAAAAACCGACCGTAAACAAAAAAAGATGTTTATAATAATACATACATATGTATATAAGTAGGTACGGAATACATTTTACTAACGCAGCTATGGAAATAATTAACAACTTCCTAACTAGATTTTTTACGTAGCACAGCGGAGTCACGGTAATTGCAAACCTGACGAGCTGGAAAGAAAAGGCACCACCGCTTTATTCGTACCTTTTACGATTTGAATCGGTCTCGAGGTTCTTTGTCGAATTATAAGATTTGGTTACAGGAGTTATTTTTTTTTTGACTTCACAAAAGTATGTATTTATTAGATCTAGTGCGAGAATCAATCCACCTAAACTAAGTTAAGTTACTTTTAAAAACAACTGATTTTATTATAAAAAAAACTACAATTCATCCATTTTTTTTTTTCAGTGTATCAACTGTTCGCACTGATGACGTACTGGGGATCACCTACCAACTGATTTCATTAATATTTTCCTTATGTCTGCGTCTGATAAAATAAGCCACAAGTGCACGATAATGCAAGCGTTAGGCTCAGCTTATCGCTGTAAGCTGTTGCTATATATGTGTATGTCTATATACTCACATATAATATACGAATATACATAAGCATATACACAGCATGAAAATAAGTATGCTCCACCTACACAAACATACACTACCAAATAAAACTCCATGTATATGTGTGTGCGTATGTGAAATCAAAAGTAATTTATTATAATCCACAATCAGCAAGTGGTTCACTTACCTCGTTCATTCATGAAACGCAAATATTTTTGTCGCATGCGAGAAACCGGCGAGTATCGCAAATTTCTAACGTATCTCCAGCTAGCTTTTGCCTGCGTGCCATTTACGCTCCGCATAGTCCACCTCTCTCACGCATTCATACATATGTATATGTGTGTGTACACTGCACCTCGATTTCAGTTAAGTTTGACTGTTTTTTCGGGGATTCAGCGCGATCGGACGTACCGTGAATTATCAGTTGCGGTTCTGCGCTGCGTTCGTGCGGTTCGTCGTGTTTATCATATAGCCACAGGTGTTTTGGGCATTCAAGCTCCTTTATAGTTTGATAAAAACATACTAAAATACATACATACATTTTGTTGTTGTGTTAACTCTAATTATAGTGTACTTTAAATGCACTTGGAAGCAGCAAGTATCCTATCAATCCTACGGCGCTCCGCAGGAGTTTAAGTAATAGTGTGTATCTAACGGTGTTTGTGTTCTTTCATTTGTCATACAGCTTGACATTGGTGTCATATTAAATATTTAATAAATGGAATAATTGTACTTAGAGCCTAACATTTTTATATTTCATTAATTTGAATGCAAGTTAAGTGCACTGCGTTTAAAATAGTATCTGGTGTATGAAGATCGCAGTAAGTGCGCTGAATAGAGCACGAGCTCTAAATAGAAATAGTTGACAGCTCTGCGAATTAAAGTATGAAAATTTAATGCAAGCTGTATGTGTTATTCAACAGTGTGATCTCAGCTAATTATCCAATGGAATTATTTGTTTCGATAGCAAAAAAAATATACATATTATTTCTTTATGTTTTATGTTTCGAATATTTATAATGAAAGTATAATCGCGCAGCTGTCAAAATGATTGATAACTTCTTTATTTCTATTCTACCATGGATGTTCGTATGTACCGAAATTTATTCGTTGTGCTAAAATAATTAAATAAATGTATTTTTATGTTAAGTGACACGTCTCAATATTCAGCAAACATGACTTCATTCAATAAAATATAAATTAAAATACAGATTTTCGAAATCGAATTTTTCTTTCGTCGTATAGTTAAAACTTATATTCCAGCCGATCTAATACACCATACATAATTTCACACATTAACAGTGAAATCGTTTCTCTATTTGGAGTTATAGCTGTAATGCTAGCGAAAAGTAGACATTAACCTACATTTTTATTATACTTCGGAGACATACAAAGTATATATGTATATAAATGACCAGCATATGAGCCAAGTCCGTCTGTCTGTCTATATATACGCGAACTAGTCTCTCAGCTATTAAGATATCAGTATGAAATTTTACACACATCTTTTTCTCACCAAGAAGTTGCTCTTTCGCTGGAACCGCCGATATCGGACAACTATAGCATATAGCTGCCATACAAACTGAACAATCAAACACAAGTCCTTGTATGGAAAAATCTTTTATTTGTCAAAATATCTTTACAAAATTTGACATAGGCATCGCTACAATCTCGGAATGAGATCGAATCACTATCGTATATAGCTGCCATTTAAACTGACCGATCAAAATCAGAATAAAGATATTTTTATACCCTTCTATGCAATAAGCAAAGCAAATGTGAAGGGTATTATAGCATCAGTGCAGCCAAGTGAACTTTTTTTCTTATTATATACTCTAATGATATAAAACTCCATCGAGATTTTGAGCAACATCCTTTCCTTACACCTGTACTCGACCTTTTCAATGTCATTGATATAGATTTTCCAACCAACAGCAAAAAATGCTGGAAGCTTGTGTGGTTATACTTGTATCTCCATTATTATAGGCTTTTCGTTTTGCTTTGCTTTAAAGAACTTTCGTTCGTTTTTTGTTAATTAATTTGAATATCTAAAGTTTTAGTATATTTCTCATTACATTGTCATAAATTAGTTTTTGCCAAACGTTTCCTCGACTATTCATTCATGTTTGAAAAATGTTTCCATATACCTCAAGAATTTTGTAAAAATTTCAATGAAGTTTGTTCGAGAAACTTGGCTGCGGTAAATTTATATGATTTCCACTATATGTTCTTAAAGCCAGATTGTACGTTGGGAACTATATTAAAATCTCCCCTGAGAGCTTTAAACAAATCTGTTTATAGAAAGTAAAAAAAAAAATGTTGAATATGCATTGAACATACAAATATGTTCTGTGGAAGAATTTCATTTTAAATTTGCATGATTTTATCAAATTGGTTTCAACTGGACAATTGTCATATGTATAGGGATAAAAAATAACGAAACGCTTGCTCAGACGCAATTTATAGCATGCCTACAATTCTTATTCACGCTGTGCTGATGACAATTTAAACGAAACGAAATGCATGTGCATTAAGGAGAGTCGATTCTAACGGTGAATTCTTTTTGAGAGCTGCGATACCTTAAGAAATAGCGCCACAGTTCAAATACAAATACATATGAATTAGACAAAAATACAATAAGAATAGTAGACACTTATGACAGAGAATAACAACACTAGAATAAGGAAGGACTTATTACATTACTATGCACAGCAGAATCGTTATTATACTTTAGTTTTGACTGGGTTAGATGGCTGATCCCTCAAGCTAGCGGGGGTTCACACTTAGGCTGCTATGTACAGTCCTTTATGAAGCCAGATAAAGAAAACTCCCAATAGTTGGATATCAGCTATCGACAAAAGCGCCTTGAACCAATCACAAATCTGCTTTCACTTGTATAACTTTTGACATTTTATTTTAACACTATTCATTTGAGATATTGGCTGATCTTCACTAATGCAAATATGTGCTTAGGATGTATGAAGTGTCGGATAAGTTTATTAGTTTAGTTCAAAGTGCGGCGCATTTTAGATCAATCAACGCTTGCAAGATGAATGCATAAGTGTATTAAGTTTCGACATAAATCACGAAAGAACATATGACACAAATTTACACGTTACATTGTCAGCGAGACTGTGCATCTCTCGTGGCCTCACAAGCTAAGATGAGTTCATTTTAGCGTACTAAGGTTCTAGAAGAATGACCATATAAAATATGATTTTAATTCTATCGAAATCTGATTTATGCAGATATACCATACGTGATGCTCATATATGTTGGAAAGAACTTATTTAAGTATCATACTTAGATTTTTACATGGTGCCGGAATAAAGTACATTTTATTCTCAAGCGTGCGATATATAAGTCGAATAGTGAGGAAACAAGTGTTATTATTTGCAATCAAGATTAATGTCTTTATTATAATCGGCCGCTTGGAAGTACTCAGAGCGGCTCTATGCACGTAGACACACACATACAAGCGCTTAAGTGCATACATTCATAAAGCAAAGAAATTCTTGAAAGCAAACAAAAGAGTATTTGAATGATATATTCTTAATGTGCACACCTCCACTTGTGTCATGTGACATGTCAGTTTGCTTAACTCATACCGCTCGTTTAACTCATTGTGTATCTGTAAGTCGGAGGAAGTGTTAATTAAAGCTCTTTTTTTTCAAATTAAAAAATATGTAAAAGTTCAGATTGAAAGCAGCGTCAGTAATTGGATATAAATCACAACATCTAATTGGCGCTACAAAATATTATTTTAAATTGATAATTCATATAGTTAGAGTTGTTCACAATTAGAAATGAAATGGAATTTGTCGAAAGACTTTCTCCAATACTCTTCAAACAAGATTTCATATAAGATAGAGTGTCAGCATGGGCTGCACTGCTGGATCTTTTCCTCTACATATACGCGAACCAGTCCCTCTGATATCGATATAAAAATTTGCACACATACTTTTCTACTCATAAAGCTCCTCATGTTTCGGAAACGCCGATATCGGACCACTATAACATATAGCTGCTATACAAACTGATCAATGTAACACAAGAGCTGTTGAGGAAAACTTTTTTATTTGGAACGGTAGATTAGGTTAGGTGAAGAGGTCGATCCGAACAGAGATTTCGATAATTGATCTTAAGACTCTTCTAGTTCACTGAAGGTAAGACTGCCGAGATGTTTCTACCTCAGTTTTTCCCTCATATCGGTCACAATCAATGCGCGCCCATAATGGAAAAAAACGACGAAGTTTCGAGCAGCGAACTAACTCCATAGTAATTGAAAAAGAGTCAAAACCAAAGTTCTGATCATGATTACGATGTATATACGTGAAAAGTGTCTATATAAACCAGCTTATCTGTTATATATTTCATTCTATATGTACAACTTGAAATCTAACAACGAACCCACTTAATTTTAGATATACACCATGGTACAAAATTCGAAATTAATTTATATACCGCTTTAATCGTAAGGTAGCCACAATACTATATTCCTGACTAATAATCAGATTTACGTAGTTTTAATACAAGTATAGGTTATGTTTGTTAATTCCAAATTTATTGAAATGAAGTTTTGAATAATCAGCAATAAAAAAATTTAACCACACAAAGTGTAATAAAATTCATATTGTTTAATACCAGAAGAAATTCCGATATTTTTAAGAGTAGAAGCTGGTACCGTTCATGAATATATCTTATCTTCGTAATTATATAATGGTAGAACAAATAGGTACTTAAGTCAGCCTGAGAACAGGCTAATTAAAAGTAATACTGACATAATATTTATATATTTTTGCTTTGTTTTGTAGTATTTATATTGCGCTTTTTGCTTCCGCCCTCCACCCGCCGAAGCATGCCATAAATGCTGATAATGGCCTGGCTTTCCTATCTCTAACTTTATTGACAAAAATGAGCAAGTATTTACACTTCTGGTATTGTTTGCATGTTGGCTTTGCTTTAGCATGAATTTTGTATAATGCTTCGTCAAACATAGGTGCTTACATCCGAAACGTTAGCCGACTACATTGCGTAGTCCAAGTAGGCCAATAACACCAACTTTATTATCAGAATTTCTGCGTCATATTTGTTCTTTGAATTTTTGTCTATTGCTTTCATTTACTGAAGTTGTTAATTTCGGGAAAATTTACGCATAAATTTTGTGATTAATTTGCATACGCAAATTACAATTGGTCTTTTGCGTCAAATTGCAAAGACAAATATTTTTTCTTTAATTTACACTCAAATTGGTAAATTGTTGTTGTTGTCAAAACATAACTACCGATATACCGACTTTGCTCGGTACATATTTTAGGATGGATAACCTGAGTACCCAAGTGTGAGCAGTAAGTCCATTGGGTAATGCTTATATTGTATTTTGCTCAATTCGTAACCCTGGAATTCACATCTTCTGCTTACGCCGTCAAGTCAAAATAATACAATATATACATATATACATTTATGTATTTCAACAAGCACAAGAGCAAAGAAGTGGCGACGGTTGATGTATATCTGGAAAAATCCGAAGCATCTCAAAAAAACTCTCGGAACAATTAGCACTGAAGTCCACTTTGTTTTTCATTAATTGGATATTTAGTTACACACTTTGGTCAAAAACTTCAAATAAAACAACCAGCGGATTCGATAAACCTGACACATGGTAGTATCTATAGACATAGTTGTAGGCAAATTTGTCTTCAGAAATATCTCGTCTCTTATATAATATATTGTACTTAATAACTTTGCAGTAGATTAGTTTCGAGGTATGCACCGCGACCTATGGTCTATTGTGCCCAACTTTGCAGTAAGTGTGAGGAGAAACAAACAATAACTTTTCATTTACTTTGTGATTGGACGGGAGGCACTACTTTAGGGCAATCGGATCCCATCGAATGATAATTTAGTTATGAATGGATTTTATAGAAGCTTTTTCATACCAGAAGTACTCTATAAGGATTGACCTTGCCCGAGTAACGATGATATATATATGCAAATATATATTACAACTTTTTTATGTCATTAATATATAATACCTGGTGCTAATAACAATGACAGCATATAGAAGTAAGAAAGACTAAGATCGGATCTAACCGAATATTTTATGTTTTAATTGAGATATCTTCTATTAAGCTATATGAGGTATTAACGCAACCAAAAGTACTGAATTTAAAATATTGAGTATATGAAAGAAAAGTAACTGGAGGCGTGTCTACCTTCATAGCAGAGGTTTTCGTTTATTCAGCTAGTAGTTAAATAAAAAAACTTAATTTCATTTAAATATCGAACAGATTGACTTAAATAAAATATTTAAAGTCAACTAGAAAGTCAACAAATTGTTCCGATTTAAACGCCACATGGACAGACAATTACTCTAATATTACTCTAATAACTTATCTAAGATAAGTCCCATATCGACCGACATATGTGCTCACCTGCAAGTTCGACAGGTCTATTTTCGACAGAAGGGAACATTACTACCAGGAAAACATTCTCTAAGAATTGAACCGATATTTTAGATATAAGGTCACACATAGGCACTGAAGTCCATGTATTCGGTATCTGGGGGCTTGAAAATTTATTGTCCGACTGCAAGTATTTTTAATTGAGAAATGACATACCTTCAGTTCCTGTGATATCATCCAAGAGAAAAAAGGTATAAGGAAGAGCTAGAAAACTTGTCCTTAGCAAGTTGGGTCGATTTTGCTTTGTGGTTTGTAAGATATATACTTTAATCCTCTTAGGGGTGGGACAAAGCTCACGTTTTACAGTTGTTTAAACCACGTTGTTTTAACCATTCGATTAGGAATAATAATAATGATTGTAATAATGTGTATAATTTAACTCGATTGCATTTAGGTAAATTATTATACACGTACGTACACATATTTGCATACTTGTATTTGCCCAGTACTTTATACGGTGATTGATCTGTTGCCGGTTCTTCCCTTCAAAGCGGCAATTTTTATACATATTAGAATATATCTTAGTTATGTCATACATATTAAAATTCCTGCCTTAAGAGAATCTAAATTGAGAACGTGAATTTAGTCGTACATTTATAGCAACAGTTTAATAAATAATTTATACAAGAGTGTTAGAAAAAAGGAAATTTCAAGCGGAGATAGTTGCGTAAGCCCTTACAAACTTATTCATGATATTTTAAGACTATCCAAAATATTGGACTTTGAGTTTTTCTGGACAAAAGCAAATATTTCCTTCGCTGACGGCATACAAGTCCTTTCATATGTATGATTTATCGATCAACTTCGTCGAATACTAACCTTAGGCCTTTTAACTTTGGTTATGTTAGTAGTAAGCACTAAGTGCAGACCGCAACAGTTGCCAACAAAAAAAGTTGCCTGAATCAGAATGTTGAGCTTTTCAGATATATATATGTTAAAGAAAGGTGTGGCAATAAACTAGAAAGAGACTAGAAATCTTCATATTGGCTTTTTTTTCATGTTAAAGGAGAGACTACTACTTAAACGAAAATAACTTATGAATATGCAACAAACAATATTTAAAAGCCATTTAATTGTCAATAACTTTGGCTTACTTGGTGTTAGAAAGTTCTAATTGAATTCAGTGATCAATAACTGAATTGCATTGTTTTGAAATTTCAGTTGTTGAATTATTTATCAAATCTTCAGTTTCTAGGTTGCCAAACCAATGGCTGAAATCAATTGAAGTTCGTAGTACCTAAAAGAGTTTGGTTAATATGAAGTTGAACTGCTTTACTTTCACTCAACTGAGTGGAGTTTTAACCCGTATTAGGGTCATTAATTTAATTAAATAATATATGAAAATATATTGAAAAGCGAAAAATTTACATTAATCAGATATTTAATTGATCAAACAAATTTTTATTAACTGTCACACATTTTTAATTTAAACATTTTAATTCAAACATTTTAAAACTACAAAATATATATAAAACAACAACAAAATTTATGACAACCAATACTAGTTGGTAACAAAGCCATTCACTGGTTTGGTTAATGACTTCACGAATTAATGTATTTTTATGTCCCACGCTCTCCAAAAAGTAACGGAAGGAAGCTGTAAATTCGAGCATTTTTGCAACAACAGCCAAAAAGTCTCAGCCCAGCGAGAAAAAACAGACTACCCCGAAACCTAACCTAACAACAAACAAAATGGAGCAATTTTCTAATAAGATATTAAGTTGTCAATTATCTTCAGGGAAATTGCATCTGAGTTTACAATTATTTTACCACAAAACTAGTCAATGATCGTCCGATCTGAAAATGTTTGGATATTATAGCACTATCTTGGGCAGTAATCCATGCCAAATTTTGTGAAGATATCATTGGTGTAACAATTGTTAATTAAAAGCAGTTTTCCATACTCGAACTTAATTTTGATAAATCAGTTTTTTATGACGGCTATATGTATGCTTTAGTAATCTGATATTGGCGGTTCCTACAAATGAGCAGCTTCATGGAGAGAAAAACATGAGTGCAATATTTCAGAGTGATATCTCAAAAAATCAGGGACTAGTTCCCGTATATACAGACAGACGGACAGATGGCCAGATGGACATGGTTAAATCAACTCAGTTCGTCACGCTAGTCATTTTTATACATATATGGTATATTTTATAGGGCCTCCGGCGTTTCCTTCTAGGTGTTACAAACTTCGTGGCAAACTTAATATATCCTCTTCAAAGTATAAAAACAACTTTTTAAACAGGTAGGGAAATGCTATTAGCAAAAGATAATTGGGGTATTATTGTAAAATTTTGTGCATTTGCTGTTACATTATTACACTCTGTGTCGCGAAGCTTTATAAAAATATCCAAATTTACCTAGTCTAGTACTTAATGGGAGTTCACTTTAACTGATGCGGGTAACACAGGCGGATTTTTCCTCTCTATATATGTATGTAAGTACATGAGAACGAGCCTTGGTTGTTTACTATTTTATTTGCCAACGAATAAATTGTCTGCTAAATAATGCAAATGTTCCCATAATAAAAGTGTAATCAACTCCAGCTCAACTAACGACAGTTATCTCAAGCGAGTATAAGTTCATTTCGCAAACGTGTATTTCTATTCGTAACCACAAAATTATATTTGACTATATTTTTAATTGGTCATATTCATGTGATACCTACTTACATACATATATAGAATATTGTTAGTCGTGCACTCTGTCACTGTCACTGCCGCTGTCAGTGTGTACTCCAGTACGTGAGCTTCGTTAGTGCCGTTTCAGACAGGGATGCAAAAGAGTCTGATCTTTTTCAAATTTTCTTTTGGTGTCGCTCTGGGCATTCACACGGTCAAAAAGAGTCCAGCAACTCGAGTCTAGTTTTTCTGCATTCCTTTTCACAAAATGTTCGTAAATATTTGTGCGGTTCGACTGCGCAACACCGCGCAACACTGCATGCTGCGTATTTCATTTGTATGTTGAGATGATGGTCACACATTTTGCTTGCAATGAATTACCATGAATATGGTAGAACAATATGCATAATACAAGTACCTACCCGCTAAATAGTTTCAAAAAAATACTAAAGACGGGAATTCCCTAATCCACAAGAATGTATTGAATATCCGCAACTAATATTTTCAAGGCCAAATTTATAATAGCAATTTCCTAATCTTTAAGTATTAAAAACTCATAATTTCTTTACTGCGTATTAAAAATTCATAATTTCTTTACTCCATAATCTATATCTTAATTTTCTCCTTATTTACAATTTGTCATAATATTTCTATTATTCTATGCATACGTATTTGCATATTACATACAAAAATAGATAACAGAACTCAAATTTGCGATCGAATTCATTTGAAACCGAGCGCTCTTGCAACCATTCAAAGGATTTGAAAGTGAAAAGGAATGCTGAAAAGGGTAGCAGCGAGCTGTTACGAAAAAGAACACAAAGCGTGCCACCCGAACACGAGTGGCACGGTCCCTTCGTCTTTCCTCGTCGTCTCCTCGCCCACAATAAACTGGTTTGAGACTCTTTTGCGTCCCTGTCTGAAACGGCACTTAACAATTTTCCCTCCCTCGTGCGTATTTTAAACAGAATGTCATTGGTGTAACAATTGTCATTAACACTCGTTAATTACACATCTAAATACAATGCAAATAAACCTACGAATGTAGAAGTATTTGTTGATACACATGACAGTGGCCGAGGCGGTAGCAAAGAACAAATAATTGTCGTAAACATTTCCCAAATGCCAAATGAGTTATGATCACATAGCTGGAAATAGGAAGCATTCGTGCATGTGAACAATTGTTGGTATAATGTACTGTAAACTCTTTCCCATTCGCATTTGTCGAACTCATTACAACTCTTAAGCGTATATTCACTTGTGCCTCGATGTTAGCTCGTATAGTACTGGTCCGCAGTGACTATGGAGCAAATTTCCATGGGATTTCCATGATTTTATTGATAGTGATATTAACGATGCTTATTTCGATTTTATTCAATATCATGGAAAAACGTAGCTATATTCTATAGTGCGCCGATATCGGCGGTTTCGACAAATACAACCCCAACTTCAGGGGGGAAAAAGGAAGTGTTCAAAGTTTCGGATCGATATTCCACAAACTAAGGAACTAGTTCGCGTATTTACGTTGATCACGCTCTGAGGTTTTCTTCTGGGTGTTGCAAACTTCTTAGCAAACTTAATATACCTTGTTTAGGGTATAAAAAGTAGTATTTATTAATATTAATTTAATAACATTAAGTTCTTATCCGTAACCTTCATATGAATTTTTGTTTAAAACAGTGCATTGTTATTACGAAGTATATATTTAGGGACATTAATTTCTTCCTAATATAGACCAAAGTTTGAAAGCATTAGGAAACAAAAGATAAATATCAAAAATTAAAGGAAAAATAAGAAAAAACGTTGACTTTGGTTGTACCGAAGTTATAATACCCTTCACAAATACCAAGGTGCCTTACAAGAGCTTGATTCCGATGTAATTTCGTGAAGATACCTTGTCAAATGAAAGAGTTTTCCATAGAAACAGTTGCCGATACAAATACTTGATTCCGATTGTTCAGTTCGTATGGCAGCTATATGCTATCCGATATCGGCCGTTCCGACAAATGAGCAGCTTCTTAGTGACGAAAAGACAGGTAAAAAATTTCAGCAATTTCGATAGTTTAAAAACTGAGGGACTAGTTCACGTATATACGGACAGACAGACAGACGGACATAGCTAAATCAACTCAGCTCATCATGCTGATCATTTATGTATATATTTTTTAGTATATACGACGTTTCCTTCTGTGTGTTGCAAATTTCGTGGCAAACAGTCATTTTGCGACTGTGATATTAGTGGCTGAGTTTTGCTAATTTTGGGTTGCTAAAACCGAAAATGATAATAAAATTTCATATCACGTAGGATTGTTTGTGTTGTAGTCAAGGAGCGTAGGGGTCGAACCACCACGATTTACTAAAATGAACCCAAATTCGTTATCAGGGCACCTCAAATTTTGATACTATGTGAAAAAGTGGTTAAGACAGGAGATGTAGATCTTTTCGTTATCCACAACTTTGTCACATTACTGTTTTCTATAGGACTCGCAGTTTTGCGGGAAATCGAGATAAACTCTTTAAAACTCAAACACGCCACTTCTCTACCTCTTCCCGACCACAGATCGACCATGAATAATTCTTCTTTTCATTTAATTTCCTTAAATTTTTACCATATTCCAAGGTTTCTGCACTGTCCTAATATTTATGTGTGGTGTACGTTGATATAAAACGAAATAGAAAACACTTGCTTTAAGTAACTTCTCATATTGCCTTACGAACTGTAATTTATGACACATAGTCAGTCGTATATGTATACCAAAGCTTTTAATTAAACAACCACATAAAGAAATCATGATGAAATAATTGACAAGTCTCACGTGACAAAGACAACAAAACAAAACCAATTATTATGAATTTTTTTCGCTTAAACAAATAAAATCTACTTATCTGATCTTAAAAACCAATTTTTCCTTGCATAAACTTTATTTTAGTGCTTCCGAAATTAAAAACAAAAATTGAGAAATATGCACCTGTCCTGTGCTGCAAAATGGTGTTTTTCTAATTGATTTATCTGAAGCAAGTATATGTAAAGGGAGCACTTATTTCTCTTATTTATATTTTTCCTCACACTTTCGATTTCTAGTAAAGACACGTTCTGCTTTTTATGTTAGTTCCTTCCAATGTCAGTGTTATATATATTATTGTGCTTCCCGATACAAATGGAATAGTGCAATTAATTGAGACTGATTAAGTTAGATTGGGTAAGATTAGTCTGGCACACTCATGAGCCACAAATAGACCATTTTTGGTCCTAAGCGGTACCAAATGGAGTCCTTAGCGGTACCGCTACGTAGTTCATGAGGAGTAACAGTGCGGAAAAGTGCACAAGAGATGCTCCCATTGTTTCCCTGATACCTTTCTATTAGCATTTCCTGCAGTCTTCTCGACCTGTTAGTTTCATTTTGCAGTCGTGCGCCGCCACCAGACTGTGAGCAGTATGTATTCCAATCATGTTCTAACAGTCTATTCTATCGAGTGCTAGTAGAAACTTTAGGTTTGAGACTTGTAAAGTTCAAGTAGAACGACCCGACGTTATTCAATCGGGAAATGCACGATATTTCTGACATCTTCTTAACACTTTTTTGTGTACTTCTCCCTGAGTTTACAGATTCATTTCCATAACTTTAGGCGACCGCTTCTAAGGAGTTTTATTTAGAGCAAAGAATCTGTAAACTTTCGACCTTGATTTTGGTTAAATGTATTCTATTGTTTTTCGAGTTTCACAACGAAACTATTATTATAATTATGCCCAGGGTAGATTAAGTTTTCCACGATAGTAACACCCAGAAGAAATGATCAGAGTGATGAGCTAAAACGATTAAACTAAGTCTGTCAGTTTTTGAGATATCGATCTAAAACTTTTCAGAGGTCCTTTTCTCCCCAAAAAGCTGCTCATGTGTCAAAACCACCGATATCGAATCACTATAGCATATGGCTGCCATACAAACTGAACGATGAAAATCAAATTCTTGAAATCTAATTTAAATCCAATTATTATGATCTTAATATCGTTTATGATTAAGTTCTTCGATAATTAACTTTCCTTAAGTATGACTTTTATCAAATATTATAGTAGATATACTCAAAGCGATAACCTTCGTAGAAGCTCCAGGAATATAGGTATATGTACATATATAATAATAGCGTCGACAATACGCTTTTCTTAATAGCGCGTTTCAAAAGTCTTAGAATTCTCATAAAAATTTGCTTTACATATTTTAACTCTGCGTACTTAGATCTGACTTACTAAATATGATAATTATTGGAGCTATGTCAATTCTTCATAGTATCAGCTGATTTTCAGTTACAGCTTGGCACTTTAAGTTATTGAATTATTTATAGCAAACTTGTTTAAGATAAAATTGGTTTCCAAAAATTTACTATATATGTATTATTGTATTTGTACGTCCATATATTTTTGGTACTTCCAGTTGAATTTTTACTTCTCAATAGGTAGAAAATATAATCAAAACAAATTGCGATAAGGGTAAGAGGCACGTAAGAAGCAAACAAAAGAGACGAAACGAACTAATTTATACATATTTACACACACGAGTAGGTCTGTAAATACACGGGATATATAAAAAACCGTTGATAGTAAAATATTTTCTACTCGCGCCAAAGTTGATACAAACATACACACACATTCGCTGTTAGCTCGTCGATTGTCAAGCTGATCACATGAGTACACCACATAAACACCTCCGTACATTGAAAGAACAAGCAGCGCTGTCGTCATCAAAGTTGCTCGTCACTGTCGGCAACACAGCAACGCACACATAGTTCGCTCGCCGGCCACAGCGGCTGGCGCATTCACCGCCGTCGGCAAGTTCGTACGTGACAGAGGTAATGACACATTATTTAGTGGGCCTTAACTGGTTGCCAACTGGTTGGTTGAAGCACCCCCTTATAGACCCTCAGTACTTGGTGTCTTTTTTTGTAATTGCAAACAAAACGGAGTTGATTAAACGAGAGAGTGTAGCCGTAGAACTCCCTCACGAATCAGCAATCATTTGTGAACATGCCTCAGAATATGCAATACAAGAAAAAGTCTATTTGTTGTTGTTGATACTTGTTGATTGCTGCTAACATTTCACTGTTAGCGACTCTTTGACATTGACGTCTAAATTTATATTGGAAATCTGGAAATAGCAAAGTAGGGGTATTAAAATATTTGTTGTTGTCGTCTGCGCTGTCATTAGTAGGCTATGGAAAATTTGTACATACAGAAACCACTATATATACTTATTATAATAGTCATAGTCAGAGTCATAAAATTTATTTTAGTGCTTTCGACATTAGAATCAATATTTATAAATCCATTCGCCGTAAGCCCATGTGTCAAAATTTCCAAATAATTTATGGTATATAGCCGAGACTGAATATAAAACCGGGGCTGGTTACTACAATCATTATACCCTAAACAGGGTCACCGTCGTTTCCTTATGAGCGGGCTAAACTTCGTGGCAAACATAATATACTCCAGGATATAAAAAAAATTACTTTATGCGTCAGAAAACGATTTAATCCTCACCATAATCATGTTTGATATTGGCATATTTTGTTAGAGGTTTAATATATTTATTAACTTCTTTGTATTCGTAAAAAATTATAAGTAAGGAGTCAACTTCCTTGAAGAGCTCCTGGGGATCTAATTCATGTTTTATTTAAATTAATGTTAATGTTATTAATGTTAGGTTATGCTCAAGTTTATATTATTCTTTAATTGGTTTCTCCTCCTGTAGTTGAGAAACTGCATTCCAAACATTATTCACCAGTCTTATTCTATTAAAAGATTTCCGCCAAGCTTTGTTTGTTTTAAATATAACTGACAACCGCAGTTTAGTTACTGGGTATTTACTTGTAGTTATATCTATAAATAGATCAACGCAAAGTCAACATCAGTCACTTATTAAAGACTCTACATCCGTACGTCATGCTCTGATATTCGGATTTTCAAATTCCGAAAATTCTAAAGCGACTAAAACGATAAAACTATTGCGATTTTATGACGACACAAATATTGTACAATATCAATGTGCTTTAAACGTCCCATATCAGGTATGCACAGAAATAGTATACCTTATCTTACAGAAGCTACAAAAGGCCTTCAATAATAATAATAATATAATATCATACGCAAAAATATTTATTTTTATATACAAAATTCAATTAATTATTTTTTTGAATACTAAGTAGAAAATGTCTAAATGTCTCACTTTAAGTACTTAGTTATGCCCATCCCCGTCATGGTATCTTAATGCGCTTAGCTTATCTCCTACTCAATACTGGGCATTAAATCAAATGTTTCGAATATTATTCAACTTTAAAAGTATTTGATAATTTCAACTGGCAGACAATCCAATTAATCGCCATAGATTGTTTGTGCCTTCTGTTGTCTGTCGTCCGATCAGCGTTTCTAATTCAATTAATCATTGACGCTTCACTTCCTCCGGCGTAGCGGAAAATAAAAAACAAATTCGCGTTAACAATTGCTGATAGCTTTTGTGTTCACTTAATTATCTTTATTAAAATGATTATTAATTGGACAGCGATTGAAATTCGCCGACAACCTCCCACAAGCTTCCAAAGCACACATACAATGATGACCTTACAGTATATACATATTTATAACATCTACATATATATACATATTTGTATTTAGTTTAAGTTCGCGAATGCCTCTTTGAAACCAACTGCATTTTACAGCTGCGATGTCTTGGCGCACAAAAATTCTTTCAATTACTCAGATCAAAGTTCAAGCATTACTCAAACATAAAAGAAGAAGTAATGAATATTTTACGAACGTCGAAATTTCAAGCGACTTCGTGTATTCTTGCTGGACTGCACGAGTACTATCGGGGAAACGATTTAGTCAATGCTTTAAAAAAAGATAAGCACGTTGTGTTTCATGAAGGTTACTCACTATTCGTTACACCTGTTAAGGGAATGATAGGTTTAACCGTAGGTAACAGTTTTTCTTGACCTTAATACGGTTGATCAGTACGAGATTATCCATTAAAAGTGGAACCCAGTAGATATACATCTCAGTTTTTAAAGGAAAATAGCAGAGGTTTCGCCACCTTCAGACCAATGAGAACGATGGAATGAAATCCCACGAAACATTGTCGTAGTTAAGCTGAGTAATCTAAGAGCTTTTGGGTCTATTGATCCGGCTCATAGGAGTTTTGGGTACCACAACGGACCGGCGTTTAAGCTGTCCAAGTGTGATCCTTCTTAGGATCGACCTTCTAACCTAACCTAACCTAACGTAATCTAAGACAAGAATATATATATTTTTTTGTGCTTATTTCTCGGTCAGAGTAAAGAGTTTTCAGACTATGTAGCATAGCCCTGCCAATATCACGTAAAGAAACACGAAGTTCAACTTAGAATCGGGTGTCGGCTTTATCGTTCCCTTTAAAATGTAGACATAACCGGGCTTTCAGCTAGCATGCATTATTCATTTCTGCAGCCCTCATGACTCGTCAGTGAAGCACATTAGCTTGGAAAGACTTTTGTAGCCAGAGTAAGCAGAGATATTTCTGATATTAATAATGTAAGAAGTTTATTTGTGACACTTTCAAGAAAAATTCTTCTTGCCATCATTGATCAAATTTGAGGCAACCACATCTTAGAAGAGCACCATAGTCACGAACGTTTAATGAACCCGCAAAAACAATGAATATTCCATTTACTTACTTCAATATAGTTAGTTGTGAATGTATTTGTGCTGGCTATGCACAATTTATGGCGACATTAAAGTGAGTGTAATTTTCCAATTTCAATCCATTTAATTCATAAACCCACCGAGCACCTATAAAGATAATACCAAATGCTTGCGTATGTGTATTTATATATCGGGTGCGTGTGTATGTAATTTAAATCAACAGCAATGGGCTACTAAACGGTAGCAGTGACCCAAGTCCAGACTACTTAAACTAGATAATAAACAATTTACCACTTAAATACACACACGCAGCAATAGACGCTACAAATCCATTGACCGTTATGGGAGAGAAGATTTCACAATTCCCACCAAACCCATGATACTGAAATCTACACTTCTCTTTAATTGTAATGCGCTGCATAACTTATCGATGCCCTAAATCAAGTCTTACTCGAATTGAGGCGGGAATCACTTAAAGGAATTGCAACTTCTGGTAACAAGGACTTGGGCTTATTATTGAAACCTGGATGCATATTTTAGGGTCAGCTCTTCAAATTACACACGTCTATCTAGCTTAATGGGAGCTTGGAGTTAATTATAACATACATATATAACTCACGGTCTTTAAGCGTTTTCAGTTTTGACTAAAAAATTAGATAAGCGTCCGTACATATATAGAGGTTTAATAGGATATATCCTTCATGAAATCGAACTAAAAAAATTGGTTTCAAGTTATTTGTCAAAGTTTGTCACGTAGTTTGTAACAGCCAAAAGAAAGGGTCGCAGATCCTACACAATATACTTGTATATATAAATGATCAGTATGGCGAGATCAATCGATTTAGCCATGTTCGTCTGTCTGCCTGTATATATGCGAACTACCTCACTTTTTGAGATATCGATCAGAAATTTGGCACACGTCTTTTCTTTCTCCAAGAAGCTGCTCATTTGTCAGAATAGGATGATATAGGAATTGCTAAAATTTCCGAAGAACTTATTCAGATGAGCTCTCTAACCTTGCAAATTTATCCCACCTCTAATTTCAGACTCATATAATATGACATTCATCAAGAAAAAGCTCGCTGTTAACTGGGTATTCCATATAATAGTTGTGGGTGCGTGAGCGCATAGTTGCAACAGGGGCACACCCGCCTACGCCACAGGCACCCGGATATCTACTGGGTTGCCGCTATCAATGGGCAAGGTACAACATGTGTACCTCGCTCTTTCGCTGCCGTTCCTGAGAATTGCAAATGTGTTTGTTTCTGCGCTGCTTTGTTTTTTTGCTTTTGTTGGTGTCACTGTCGTTGCTGGCGGCTTGTGGTACTGAAATTATAGCATTAGCTTATAAATACTAGACACGCTAGCCAACCAACGACCGAACTCACTAACTAACTAGTAAACTTACTCCACACACAAACACTAACCATTCACCAACACACACCAACATCCTCACACAACGTTCGAGCAAAGTAACGGTATGGCGCAACAGCTGAATTAAACCGCTGCCGCACCACTTAGCTCCTTAACCACATTCAAGTAGTCAACGCTGATGCATTCAGCTATTTAACCATCGAGCCACTCAGGCACCACTTTTCCAATTCCGACAAATTTAGTCGTATGTCGGAGGTCAAACGGAGCAGAAAGCGACACTTGAGCAAACTAAACGAACGGGAACGCAAAACGGCTCAAAGCAACAAAAGCACACACAAAGTTCACGGTGTAGTGTGAAGAGCGCCAAGTGCTGAGCGTAGAGTGTCCTTAAAGGATATGCAATCTGCTGTGTTGTTGTTTTAGCATAAACACCCCCACACACACACACACATGTGCACACAGCGGGCAGGCAATTAAAGTCTGTTGTGCCATAAAATTCAATGTGAATTAAAAAGTAAAAATGAAATACTTAGCAATAACAGAAACAAGTGCATTAAAATGAAATAAAATTAAATACAAAATAAAAAGAGAAAAGAGAAAAGGCAGTGAGCGCGCAAGGTGGAAAGTGAGTGAAAATAAAAATAAAATGTTGGTGTGATGTCATGCGATTTGCGCGCGCACGTCAAGGACAACGCGCAAAGGATACGCGGCAACAAGGCTAAGTCCTTGTACATATGCATATATGTATATGTCTCTAAAAATGTATGTGGTCGTGTGTAAAAGTATGCACATGTAAACTGGTGGATAAACGCTGTCAGGGCGTCTAAAGTGAATGAAAATTTAATGAAATGTCGCTAATGTGGCACGTTAAACTCAAGTAACCCAATCTCTTTTAAATATGTTAGTAGTGCTGTGTGTGAGTATGTATTTTGCGAAAAGTTTCATCCAGTGTAAATAAAGAAGATTTTGTGAGGTGGCTCTTATGACAAATGGAATTTGCCAAGCAAAGTCAAGTTTGCCTTTATATGTGAGTATGAATGTAGGCATGGATATGCGTAAAAGTTTTGCATACTTCCATACTACATGTTGTCTTCTCCGAAATGTGCTTTGGATCAATAAGCTTGAATGCGTGTGCGAAACCAATAAAAAAGTGAAAGTAAAAGCAGTGAACCAAAAAAAATCGTTTGCGTTTCCAAGTGTCCTCGCTTGCGCTCTCATCACTGCCGCTGAGTCCTGCCAGCATTAAGTGCCTAATCAAAGACAAATTAAATTGCGTTTTTCGTTTTTTACTCACGTTCTGCGACGTGCAGGACATGCGAGTGCCAATGAGCAATTATACACTTGGGTAAATGTTAAGGGCACCCTGTATTTATGTGCCGTACCCACTTTTCGACGTTTATGCCGTTAATGTGTTGGCGGCTGTGTGTGGTACGTAATGCCATGTGAATGCGGCAAACGCTTAAGGACGCTTCTGCTCTAAAAATAAAGTTTTGCTGGGCGCCACTGGCACAACCCTTGAAAGTGCATAAATATTTTGTATACATATGTGTGTACACAGTGTTTGAAAAATGTTAGCATAAAAGTGTCTACTTTTACCTGTGCAATCAAGAACGCAAACACACCAATTAGTTTGCGGTGAATATTCCGAGAAAGTAATAAAATATTGGTGCAGCTTTAAAACGCGCATTCAAAGGTAATAATTACTGGAAAACTAGAAACAATAAAATGCAGATTAACGAGAGCCAATAATATGAAAATATTCAAAAAAAAGTAAATATCTTAATTATGTATAAACACGTAAGGAAGTTCTAAGTTCAGGTGTAACCGAACATTTTATACTCTCGCAACTTGCAAGGATCAGAGCCCGGGAAACTTCAGCTGTTAGCAAAAGCTTATATTAAAGGAAGTATTGATATGATTCAACCCATTTTTGACACAAAAACATACTATAATCGAGAGTTTCATTTATTTATTTTATTTTAGTATTTTCAATTATATATCTTACACATTGACCGATATATTCGGTAAAAAGTCAACTATAGGCACTGGGGTCCACATATTCAGTACCTAGAGACTTGAACAGTTTGGTTCGATTTAGCCAATTTTTGGTCACAAATGGCATACTTTAAATGCATTATTTACGCAAAGTTTTACCCCGATATAATCATTGTTGCTTGATTTTCATAGTGGAAAGTGAAAGAATCAGATGCAATTTATAATGGTGTTATATGGAAAATAGGCGTGGTTGTAATCCGATTTCGCACTATAACATAGAAATATGAGAAGAATTTTATGTACAGAATTTGGTTGGAATCGGTTAAGCAGATCCCAAGATATGGGTTTTCACCTAAAAGTGGGCGGTGCCACGCTATTACTTTAAAGTCATCTCATACCAACCCAGATTTATAGCGCTTTTAGTATTTTTTAACAGTGTCGTTATATGGAGAGTGGGCGGAGTAGCATTCCGATTTCACACACTGTCGATAGAGGTGCTGAATACGTTTGTTTTCAGTGAATTTTGTTATTATAGCTTTAGCGGCTTAGGAGATATGCACATTAAACCTATTAGGGGCGGGACCACGCCCAGTTTAAACAAACATTTTAAACTGCAGATGCCCCTCTCTAATGTAATCCGGTATACCAAATAACAGTCTTGTATCTTGTTGTGGAGCTTAGTTATGGCAATTTATTCGTTTTTGATTAATGACGTTTTGTGGACGTGGCAGTCATCCGATTACGCCCATCTGCATTACCAACCGTCTTACGGTAACAAGAAACATGTGTACCAAGTTTCATAAAGATATCTTAATTTTTACTCAATTTACAGCTTTCACAGACGGACAGACAGGCAGACAGTCACCCGGATTTCAACTCGTCTCTTCATCCTGATCATTTATATATATATAACCCTATATCTAACTCGATTAGTTTTGGGTGATACAAACAACCGTTAGGTGAACAAAACTATTCTATATCTGTATCAACATGTTGCAAGAATATAAAAATACATATATTAGAGTGGGTCAAAAAAATGCTTTTTTCGCTTGGTACTCTGAAAAATTGGTTGATAAATACTTCAAAAATGTCTATCCAAGTATGTGCTCTTAATTGTAACGTGAAGGTTCTCCGCCTTACAGTTCACTATCTTTATACCCTGAACATGGTATATTAATTTTGCCACGAAGTTTGTAACACCCAGAAGGAAACGTCGGAGACCATATAAAGTATATATATAAATGATCACCGTGACGAGATGAGTTGATTTAGCCATGTCCGTCTGTCTGTCCGTCCGTCTGTATATACGCGAACTAGTCCCTCAGTTTTTGAGATATCGATCTGAAATTTTGCACCTTTACTTTTCTCACAAAGAAGCTGCTCATTTGTCGGAACCGCCGATATCGGATCACTATAGCATATAGCTGCCATACAAACTGAACAATCGGAATGAAGTGCTTGTATGGAAAACTCTTTAATTTGACGAGGTATCTTCACGAAATTTGGCATGTATTATTATTTAAAGCATTTATCTAATCTCCGAAGAAATTGTATGGATCGGATGACTATAGCATATAGCTGCCATATTAACTGAACGATCGGAGTAAAGTGCTTGCATGGAACATTTTTTTATTTGACGAGACATCTTCACGAAATTAGGCACGAGTTATTGCTTAAGGCAACAAATTATTCTCCACAGAAATTGGTCAGTTCAGATCACTATATCATATAGCTGTCATACAAATTGAACGTTCGGAATCAAGTTCTTGTAAGGGGCCTTTGTTTTTGTGAAGGGTATTATAGCTTCGGCGCAACCGAAGTTAACGTTTTTTCTTGTTCTTATCATCAGATAACAAATTTCAAATCTCGCTTCCAACTACTTGAAAAATATTTCGTTTCATAGATTTTGTAGGAAATTTAATTAATTTTCCGTAAACCTAATCGTTTAAAAGATATTAACGATTGAAGTTTGATTATTTTACAGCAGATTTGTTTTTTATATTCTTCCAACATGTCGCTACAGGTATAATGGTTTTGGTCACCTAACGGTTGTTTGTATCACCCAAAACTAATCGAGTTAGATATAGGGCTATGTATATATAATATAAATGATCAAGATAAAGAGACGAGTTGAAATCAATCTATCCGTCCGCCCGTCTGTGCAATTGATAACTTGAGTAAAAACTGCGATATCTAAATGAGACTTGATACACGTTTTCTTTATCAAAAAAGTGCGGACGAGTTTGTAGGTGGGCGTAACCAGACCCCTGCTACGCCCACAAAATGCTATTAATCAAAAACTTATATATCGAAATAAATAAACCGTAAATTAAGCTACAAAATCGTAGTTTCTTACATTTTCAAGCTTTTAGATAACTCTATACCACATACATATATCAGTCAATGCGGAAGTTATTTTAATGAAATTGAGAGAGAGTGTTTTTCTAATAACAGTGCATCTTTCTGCCTAAAATGGATAAAATTTTAATATAAAATTATAATAAAAACTTGCTTTAGCCCTCATATACCTGGTATTCACGATTTTGAAACGTCTGCCTGACTTTACTCTATATATAGTATATGCGTATATTTATATAAATAAAAAATTGTTTAAAATTAGTTTTAACGTAAACCTGAGCAATGTCACAAATTAATGCAATCAGCCCAATGATTTTAGTAGAATTTTCAATAAAATCAAGTAAGTATATAACCTTCAATATAAGTTAATATGATACCAAATTTGATTGTAATCCATTTTCGATTTCGTCGAACAATAAAGTTGAACCTTTTTACTACATTTCCAAATATGAAGTCTCGCTAACACCTAAATGTATTTCTCCGGCTTTGATCCTTGCAAGTTGCCCATTTTCGCACTATGACATAGAAACATGAAAAGAACGTTATGCACCGAATTTGGTTGAAATCGGTTAAGCAGATCTCAAGATATGGGTTTTCACCTAAAAGTGGGCTGTGCCACGTCCACTGTCTAATTTTGAACGCGGTTCCTATAAAGTCATCTCATACCATCCCAAAGATAAAATTTAATGTCTCTGGCGTGTTTAGTGCTTGATTTATCGCGCTTTTAGTAGTTTTCAACAGTACCGTTATATGGGGAGTGGCCGGAGTTGCCACCCGATTTCGATTTCCCCTACCTAATGTGATCCTGTGTACCAAATAACAGTCTTGTATCTTATTTCGGAGCTTAGTTATGGCAATTTATTTGTTTTTGATTAATGGCGTTTTGTGGGTGTGGCAGTAGTCCGATTACGCCCATCTGCAATACCAACCGTCTCACGGTACCAAGAAACATGTCTACCAAGTTTCATAAAGATATCTCAATTTTTACTCAAGTTAGAGCTTGCACGGACTGACGGACGGACGGACAGACAGTCACCCGGATTTCAACTCGTCTCTTCATCCTGATCATTTATATATACATAACCCTATATCTAACTCGATTAGTTTTAGGTGTAGCAACAGGTGGCGAGAGTATAAAAATACAGTAAATTCAAAAAGGAGCTGGGCAAAAATGTGTTCACAATTTTTGAAATTATTTATGCTTATAAAAAGTACGTGCAACTTTTCATCGCCCTCAAATATTTTAAAACAGCAGAGTTGTAAATAACTAACAACATCCAGGAATAAACAAAAAGTGCCTAAATACAAATGTGAAAATTATTTAATACAAGCTTATATCTAAATATACAATACATATGTATATGAATGAATAATTAATAAAAGCAAAATCATGTAATGGAAAATGACATATACATATTTTACACACTAGTGACTAGTCCATGGTTATATGTATGTCATTTGTGCTCTCAACAACTCAACGCAAGTGTTTTATTTATACAAGTACTCGAAGTGCCTCAGCAAATAATAAATGTAAACAAGCGCTTATTTCATAAAAACGCAACTATTCAAATCTGCGGTGAGTCAAGTGTCCTTTGCTCTACAAGTAAATCTGATATTAGATTGGACATATGAAAATGTGCTTACAGCCGTGCAAAAAGCGATGAGTGCGTGACAACCACTCGATTGGTTGCGTCAAGTGAATTCATTGAAAAGTTATTATAAGCTTTTAAACTAAAAGAAGGACGTAACTGATTGTTCAGATGTTTATATGGCCCATTCGCAGAAAACAAAAAACCATTTAATGGAGTGTTATGTTTCTGCTCTTCAGATGTTAAACTCTCGCTCTCTGTTTATTAAAATATCTAAAATTGATTAGAGACAATTTGATTTCCGAATAGCTGTCTGTTCATCCGTTTTAATATACAAGCGATAACTTGACAGCAAGTCAACTAACGGTAAAATCATACTTACCCAGAGAGCTCCACCAAAGTTGTTACCGTTTCTATAAATTTCTTAAGGCTGTGGGTATATTCAGCCTACATAGCAATCTACGCGATTCAGATTACACTATATCACGGACTAATTACGTGAAACAAGTATCGCCAATATCTGTCACAGTTGAGACAAAATCTCCTAAGTGTATCTGCATTTTTTGAATAGCCGAGCTTTTCTCGTACAATAAACTTTGACGATTTTTCAAAATTCGAAAAGTCGCAAGAGTTATTGTTGTAAAACTTTATTTTAACAAGTAAGGAAGGGCTAAGTTCGATTGTAACCGAATATTTCATACTCTTGCAACTGCAAACCTTATCGAATGCCTGGGATATGTCAATAAAGGAAACTGAACAATACTGCTTCTTTTCAAAAGCCGATCTAATGATAGTGACGATTCTGTGTACCTGTTCAATAGTACCGCGATTAGCTCGAAATCCAAACTGATTTTCAGAGATTATTTGTCGCTCATGGAGGAACGGAGCTAAACTGTGGAGAGGAATTTTTTCGAACACTTTTGATAATATTGGTAGCAAGCTAATAGGTCTATACGATGTAATTTGACTATCGTCTTTTTCCCGCTTGGGAATTATAACAATTGTAGAAATCTTCCAAGATGGTGGGAAGTAACCATTTCTTTACATTGCGTTAAAAATGATTAGTAAAATTCTTATAGCACAAGTGAGTGAATTGATTATCAATAATCCTGTAATGCCATCTAGCCCTGTCGACTTTTTCACGTCGAGGCTTTTAAAAGCGGTCTGTACCTGAGAAAGCCGAAATTTGATAGGTACGTTAACAATATTACTTATGTTTGGTGGACTGATATAAGCATTTGTAAAGACCTTCTCTATTTTGTATTTTAACCAGTCCGTGTTTCTGTTTGGGTAGAAATGCAACTGTTCACAGTGTATGAATTGTTGTGCGTGGTGAGAATTGTAGGTGAGTGATCAGATAATAAGTCGTATGATGAAATAACTGTCTACTCGTTGCGTTTAATGCTTTTAACAACTGCTAAATCTAAATGAAATCTGGCCACTTTTTAAAGTCTGTTGTCCAGTAAGTCGGTGTTCCGCAAGAGACAACGTCAAGATTATTTGAAATTACTGTATCATACATATTATACATACTTCCTCTAGGGCTAATGCGTCTAGACCCCCAAAAGATATGTTTATCGTTGTAGTCACCAGTTGTAATAAATTTGTGGCCAAGCGAAGCAAAAAACGTTGAAACCTGACTAGTTCAATTTTGTGTTTGGGGGGGAGGGGTCAGTAAACAAATGAAATTGCGATATTTGAATCTAATATGTTTATAGTTGTGGATTGGATAAATTGTTCTTTAAATTCCGGCATTGGAGAATGCCTCAAATTTTTCTTCACAATAATGGCGCTACCACCGCATGCTCTTCTACTTGGATGCTTAGTATAATAGGTTTTGACCGGTAGAGTGTGTTTCCAAAACCAGAAGTATGTCGATATCTTCTGTGTGCAAAAATTGTTCAACTTCGTTTATGTTGGGATAGCCAATTCTCGTTCCAGTAACATATTTTCAGTTAGTAAAAGCAAGTAAAACGTGCAGAAGCATGTTTTGAGTTTTCATCATCTCCTGGAACATACTTGTAGATAGATAGCCAGATTTGATTAGAGGTATGCATCGCGACCTATAATCTCTCGTGCCCACCCCTAAGTCATATCCCCCCAGCATGTTGATAAACTCCAGTATTCTGCTAGTTGCTAGTGAAGCGATGAGATCCCTGTTTAGAAACATGGATCCCAGTCCCTTAATTCTGCGTCTGCAGACTGCTGTGCAGTCCACTAGCAAATGTTCTATGGTTTCCGGCTCCATGTCACAGAACAGGCAGTTTGCAGAAGAGTCTAAGCCCATGTTGAATAGGTGTTTATTGAGCCTGCAATGGCCGGTGTAAAACGCGACAAGCAGCCGGAATTTTTTCCTCGGGAGATTGATAACGGCTTTAAACCGTCTGAGGTCGTAACCCCCCATTAGCAACCTCGCATGGCGCATGCCTTGTTGCCAATGTCTCTCCCTGCCTGCTCTTTCCTCCTTACGGAGCAGCTCTTCAATGGTATGTGGACCAACCGCTAAGCATGGTTCTGGTCCCATCATTTTTATGGAGACTGCAGAGCGGGCCAGTTTATTCCCGGCAATACCGCTGTGGCCTGGCACCCAAATAAGGTGCACGCGGTTGTTGTTTGATAGGCTGTTCAGCCGTTCTATGTACTCCTGCACTAGAAGCGATCTGACCTCATAGGCAGGGATCTCTGTTAGTCTCTCTTAGTGCCGCCTGACTATCGCTGAGTATGGCAATACTTTTATTGCGATAGTTGCGTTGGAGGTTTATCTCTACACACCGACTTATAGCAAAGACTTCCACCTGGAAAATGCTAGGACAACTTCCCATGGGAATGGAGAGTTTGGTGCTTGACCCAGTGACCCCTGCACTAATCCCCTCCGACGTTTTAGAGCCGTCGGTGTACCACTTGATAGTGCTTGCCCTTAGCAGCAGGTCCAGCGATGAATTATTCCATTTCACCTTGCCGCCAAGGGTAACTTTGAACTTCTTAGTGAAGCTTACTACTTTGGTAATGTTGTCCCTTAGGAGAAGGGCTTATAGCATTTCCTCTCTTAGCGCCTTCATCTGCTGGAACGAGATTACCTTCCCTCTGCTAACTTCTTCTGCTGTCATTTGGAGCAGAGTCTGTTTGGCTGTCGGTTTGATTACCATATGTAGCGGTGTGAGTTCTAGTATTACTTCCAGTGCTGCAGTCGGACACGTACGTATTGCGCCCGACGCGCAGATGCAGGCAAGTCTTTGCAGATTCGACAGTTGAAGTCCTACGAAATCTGCGATGCCTAAGACACCGCTCCATAGTCGGTCTCACGATAATGGTGTACCTTCACCTGATAGTCCTTGGGGAGCACGCCCAGGATTTCTCCGCAATCGGTTGCATACCATGAGTGCTTTCGTAGCCTTGATTAGGGTCAGGTCCATATTCTGCTTCCACCGTAAAGGGGAATTAAGCGTAAGGCCTAGATATTTGACTGTTCTGGCCATCTCCAACACTCTGCCATCAAGGGATTAATTTCTGAGGCCTGGCAGTGACCTCCGTCCAGTGAACGGAATGCTTGTAGTTTTGGAGGGGTTGATGTTTAAGCCAACCCCACTACACTCCCTTTGCCAGTCCCAGTCTCCTTGTACGATATCGCAGAGTGTGTCTACGAATTTACCCCTAGCTAAGATAACAATGTCATCCGCATATCCCTGACAGCGGATTCCATGGCTAGTTATCAGCTCAAGGAGTTCGTCCACAACTAGGCTCCAAAGTAAGGGGAATAGCACTCCACCCTGTGGGCAACCTCTTGTTGTGCCAAGACGAATTTTGGTATCTCCTACTGAGGTTTTAGCTACTCTAGTGCGCAGTATGGCTGCGATCCATCTGCGTACTGGTGCTACCACACTCTCACCAGTGCTCTTGACACGCTTTCGTGAGACGTATTATCAAAAGCACCTTCGATGTCAAGGAAGGCACATAACGTCACCTCGCCCCCATCTAACGAACTCTGCATCTCTGAGGTTAGCTGGTATAGAGCAGTATTTGTTGATATTCCTGATCTGTAAACATGTTGCTTAGCATGAAGCCTTGAAGCCTTCAGCACCTTCAATCGTATTTAGTGGTCTATGATCTTTTCAATACTCCTTAAGTAGGAAGGAAGTAAGACTAATTGGCCTAAAGGATTTCGCCAATGAGAAGTCTTCCTTTCGACCTTGGGTATAAAGATCCCATTTGCAGTGCGTCATGATTCTGGGATATATGCCAGCGCTAGGCTATCCCTCATCAGCCGAACAAGGTGGGGCAGTAAGACCTGCTCCCCCTGTTGCAGAAATGCTAGAAGAATGCCATCCGCACCCGGGTACTTATATTTTTCGAAGAAGATCAAAGCCCACTGTTTTTTCTTTTGTTGGTCTACAGGCATTTTTGGAACTTAGGAATTTTCAGTTTATTTTAATTATTAGTGTTTTATTTGGCAGCTCTATACTTCCCCAACAAATGAAACAGGAGAAAATTACTGCATACTTGTAGGCTGACACGTTTTAGATGTGATCAGCTGTTTTTTGTTTCTCGCGCCAAAAGTAAGGTTTATTTTGTTTTTGTTGCTCTATGCAGGAAGAATTACACAAAGATTGTTTTTAATTTATAATATTAACAGTACACTTCAGGTGACCAATGCTAAATCCTTACTGCATGTACATACTTTTCTGACAACTAGATTCGCCCAGAAAAACGCACAAAATTACGGAGCAAATTTATACACGACCGCACTCAGTAACAGCTTTTAGTTTAGTGAAAAAAATGTTTTTTAATAGGAATTTTTCATGCCTCTGACTATACCTAACACTTTATGCGGTTTATGAAGTCAATATGAAAACAAATAAAAAAAAATACTAAATGCATTCACGACATGTTTTCAAATCGAACGTGTTAATCTGGTAATTCGTTAAAACACTTAACTGTGAACATACTTTTTGCTCTATCTCAGTAGTGTGGTATATTTTGTTCAAAAACAATTGACTCAATTTTAATAAATACTTACTTTTGAAAAATCATCCCTAACATTATTTTATAGTGAGCAGCAAATGAACTTTTCAGGCATCGACGCAAAACAAACAGCTCATTTGAAGTTACCAAGTAACGAAAAATTGTCAAGCTTCGTTACTCGGTAGAACCATAGTCCTTTAATTTTACAATAACAAAATGCTCGTAAAAACTATTTTTATTGTTTATTTTATCGTAATAATTTTTTCGAAATTATGTATAACTCCATGTCTATCTCCATTAATTTTGTGTGATACAAACAACCATTAGTTGAACAATACTATTATACTCTGTGCAACATGTTGCAAGAGCATAAAAATATAGATAAAAATTCAGAAGTTAATATAACCCTTTGAACCATTTAAGTCTAATATCCATATTAGTTATAAACTTGAAGGTTTGAAAAATGTTGATCTCGCAATAACTCAAAGTAGCGGTATCTAACAAAATTAAGAAATATAGGTACATGTATTCTTTGCATAATATACTTCTGCTCCTTACGATTATTTTGTAAGCGTACATACATATATGAAACCTTCAAAAAAAAAGTATCGAAATGTCTTTACATCATTCATTTCGGTTCCTTTCTAAGTTTACTCATTCGAAAAACGATTTCAATCACTTATTTATGGTCATAACTCAATATCATCTTCTTTCAAAGTACCTTTTAAAAAAATGTGCTTTTATTGCCTAGTTATTATCACTGATATGGTCAAGGTCTTCAAGGTTTCCAAAATAAACGTTCTCTAATAGAAAATGAAGTGAATGCATTTTACACAAATGAGCAATTATCGATGCCTCACTCGCAAACTGCCACAAGCTATAAGCAGAATGCAATATGCCAGTCATCTTAAGTAATGCTACCTACCACAAAAAAAGCTTTCCTACTGAAAATCAAAATCATTAGTTGACTCCTGCTCTTGGCCGCTTAACGTGTGGTTTACGAACATCGCTGCCGATTCACATCATCATCAGTCAACGTCCTTCAAATGCAACTTGCAAACTCAGCTTCACTCATCTCATGGCCACCAGAAACTAAATTCGACTCATCGCCAACTCGTGATTGCAATAGAAGTACTCAAGTGTAACACACAAACACACATTGCACCTTTGCTGGTGCTCAGCAACACTTCTAAAAATTTCTTTCGAAATTTCCAAAAACATATTTATGTACATATGTTTATATTTCCACTTTCAAACGAACATGATGAAATAATTTCCACATACACATATATTTGCCCTAAATAACCGTAATGCAATTTTAATAGAAAAATGTCAAGAATTGAGAATAACTAATGTTTTCTGCTTTGCTAACTCGTATTAAATGCCACACCAAATGAACATATGCTACGAAAACTTACAACTCAATTACCTGGGAAGTTGATGAAAGCACTCTGTGATTTTGGCATGAATGACATTAAACGGAATGCGCTCCTGTTAACTGTGATATGAGTATAAATTACACTGCTCCACCAAAACTGTCAGCTCCATTTGGTGCTTCATCCAGCTGGGTTCCAGCAATGATTCATGCAGTGATGATTTTTGCAATTATTGGGGAATGAAAGGTGTAACAAATTAACGTGTATTAGGGTTAAGATATAAAAATCAAGGAAAAATAACAAAATTGTTTTGAACATTATAGAGTTTTTCTATAGCCACAGTTGAGGTTCATCAATATATACAGCGATTAAATTTTTCATTAAACTCTTGCAAGAAAGTGCTTCCAGGTGCGATGACTTGGTTTTTGAGACTTTATAGTGAATACTTCTTTACTCTTAAATTGCACTAATGAACAGCGAACGAAATTACCGATGCTTTGTTGGAATTTATTCATAGATTTCATGTAGCTACTCCTTCATTCAAAACTGCTGTTAACTAATTGGCGCAGGTTTTCAGTCCAACTGAGGTCTGGAGATCGTGGTGCCTAATTGAAGACTTGCAAGGTATTGTAGAAAAACTACATTTTTACTTTTGCCAAAAAGTTCTTAGGAGCGTTGCCGTCGTATTTTAAGATATTTTCTCCAAATATGCAAGCTTCCTAGGAGTCGTGTTCATCCGACCATAAGCTCTCATCACTTTCCCCAAAAGCTTCTGTAGTCCTGCTACCCTAACTTCTCATAATGCGTTACCAAAACAAAGAAGACACTCCGATTAGGATTTACTAGCCTTTTGAACTAAGACCGTTTGCTCGTATATTAAGGGGTTGCATAAATTTCACGGTTTCAAAACATCCCAAATGTTCAAGTTGATCCCAGTAATAGCTTTTGAGTTTTTGTTTACTCGTATAGTAGTCACTCAAAACTTTAAACGCGTTTTTCTCGAAACTGTGTTTTCAAAGCCTGTTGTCAAGATTTCTCGCAAGCTACTCAACCGGGTCTTCGAGATATAATTTACAAGGTATTGAACGAAGGATTTTTTTGTTCAGTTACAACTTAAAAAAAAACAAGTAAGGAAGTTCTAAGTTCGGCTGTATACTGAACATTTTATACTCTCGCAACTTGCAGGGATCAAAGCTCGGGAGTGTACTTCAGGTGTTGACATAGTATTATCGAGAGTTTCATTTATTTATTTTATTATATGCATTTTTTAATTTTTTAAATTATATATCTTACACATTGACCGATATTTTAGGTAAAAAGTCAACTATAGGCACTGGGGTCCACATATTCAGTACCTAGGGGCTTGAACAGTTTTGGTTCGATTTAGACTTTTTAGATTTTTGGTCAAAAGGGTGCACAAGGTTATGTACCGAATCTGGTTGGAATCGGTTAAGCAGATCCCAAGATATGGGTTTTCACCTAAAAGTGGGCGGCCCACTGTCCAACACGGTTCCTACAATGTCATCTTATACTCTCTGGAGTATTTTTTTATTGATATATCGCGCTTTATGTAGTCTTTAACAGTACCATTATATGGGAAGTAATCGGGGCTATCGTCACATTTCATCCAGTTTTACATTGTCGGTAGAGGTGCTTAAAATATTTGTTCTGAGCGCATTTTCTTATTTTAGCTTGAATGGTTTGGGAGATATGTACATTAAACCTTTTGAAGGTCGGGGCCACGCCTATATTTTCAAAAGTTTTAGCCCACAAGTACACTTTTGCTACTGCGATCCCTGTGCCAAATTACAGTTCTATATCTTATTTTTGTGCTTAGTTATGCCAATTTATAGGTTTTCCTTGAATGGCGTTTTGTGGCCGTGGTACTCATCAGATTACGATATCTCAATTTTTACTCAAGTTACAGCTTGCACAAACAGACAGACAGTCACTTGGATTTCAACTCGTCTCATCATCCTGATGATAACCCTATATCGAACTCGATTAGTTTTATGTGATACAAAGAACCGTTAGGTGAATAAAACTATTGTACTCTGTAACAACATATTGCAAGAGTATAAAAATTACTAAAAGTGCGATAATTCACTGAGTAATTGCGCCACAAGCATTAAATTTCACAACGAAGATGGTTGAGGGGGGCTTAGTAAGTTCAGATGTAAAAATGGGTTAAGGGGTGTGGCACCACCCACCTTAATGTGAATTCCTATATCTCAGGAACTACCTGACTCGTTTCAACCATATTTGGTGTGTAAGGTTATCCAAACATTCCTATTATAAGCTGTGAAAATGTGGGCGAAATCGGATAACAATCACGACTATTTCCCGTAACGCAAGATTTTAAGTTTCATCTAATTCTTTCACTTTACAGTATACAAATCAAATATCAATAAAATTATTAGAGTAAAACTTTGCACAAATAGTGGTACTCAACGTACTTAATCCTACGGCCAAAATTTTTTGAAATTAGGCTATGACTTTTCAAGGACCCAGACACCAAATATGTGGACACCAGTGTATATGGCTGATTTTTAACCAAACATATCGATCAGTCAGTGTTTTCTAGTATTGAAATTCTGGTTAACAGCATTCTTTTGTGCCTAAAATGGGTGAAATTATGTAAATACTTTCCTTAGCCCCCATATACCTAATAGAAATCATTTCGAATTACCGGTTGACTTTACATCGCATCTATAGGCCAATATGTATGAAATTTTAATGCAATTCCGAACGAAATTCTAATTATAGTGTATCTTCTTACCTGTAACGGTAAATAATGGATGCAATACTTCCTACTTTTATAATACAATATAATATAAACGAAAATCACGTATATCACTTTACCTTGAGAGAGTATAAAATATTCGGTTGCACCTGAACTTAGAGCTTCCTTACTTGTTTTTTAATGCATAGCCCCTATATTCCAAAATAAATTCCATGAACCATTTATATTGAAATCAGTTTACCTAAGCTGAAAAAATTTAAAGTACAGGGCAAAATATGATACACTTGAATATATCTGGAGCGATCATTAATAAGATTTTGCAAAATAAAACAGTTGGGTGTTTTCCACAAGCGCAAGTAAGGCGGTAAGGACTGGTAGCTGGGTTTATATTAAGTAACACATAAATCACTCAAGCATTGAATGCCGTAGTCAGAAACTTCACTCAGATTTTAATTTCCTTTTAATTATACTAATTAACAATTTGGCAAACTTTTGCTCCCATATCTGCATAAGTAAACGTACATATGTATATACTTGTATAGAAAGATATTCAAATACTTCTGACACTCAGTCTCAGTCTTATAAAATATTCTCTCCAGCTTTTTGTCAGAGTTATGAAGAGATTATAATAACGGATATATAATATATATAAATACACAAATGTTGTCTCGTTAGTGTCATGCACACATACTATTACAATGTAGCATTCAAACAATTTGCGACAAAGCCTCTAAGTGCAGTCATTCCCTCATGTAAACTCTCCACGCGTGAGTGCCTACCGCGCTTTAATAGCTCACTGCATCATTTTAATGATGATTTCAGAAAATTAACAAACCTTAGCGCTTAGATACATAAGTACTTTGTATAATGGCACAAATGTTGAATAGATACAGCAAGAATGATATATATTAGTAAATATTGTGTAATTATTAACGATAGATTTTGTTCTTCAATATGTTCACTTATGTAACCCAGGGAATAATTATAGTATCGATATAATAACGATAGATATATTGATATGATTTCAACATTTAGTTTATAAATATACTCTCGCAACATGTTCGAAAATGGAGGATAATAAGTTTGCTCACCTAAACGTTGTTTGTAACTCTTAAAACGAACAGAGGTAGATATAGAGTTGTAAGTATTGGTATAAATGATCAGGATGACAAGACGAATACCAAGAAACTGTCTGTCACTAATTTGAGATGCGGGTAAGGGGGAGTAGGGTTTAATCGTGCAAAAACAGGCAAGTTTTGAGAATTTTTTTATGACGACACAGCTAAAATCTCTTTGTTAAAACCAATGATACATTAAAGTATGATATTCGAATAATGTTATGTAGAATTTTTACGTAGAAATATGAAATTGCTAATGTAATGTACTGTTGTGTGGTACGAAATATATTTTTTTATTCAATATAATCTCCCTTAACTTTAATACACTCATTCCAATAATCCTCCAATAATTTTATGTCATCCCTATAATGACTTTGCAGATGCTCTGCAAAATACCCGTCTACGGCTGTAATAGCTTCTTCATTCGACGAAAAACGCTTTTCACGAAGGAAATGTTTTCAGGTTTCTGAAGAGGTACTAGTCGCTGGAAGCCAACTCTGGTGAATACGGTGAATGCTCAAGCAATTTTTAAAACACCTTTGTGAGCAGGTGCATTGTCTAGATTGCGATTTTATTGTGCTACAAACCAGGTCTTTTCTCACGAATTTTTTCATCCAACCAAATCCAAAAGGCTGCAATAATATTCAGAGTTTATATTTTTACCTTTCTGCAGATAATCAATCAACGAAATTCCTTTTGCATCCCAAAAAACTGATATTTGCTGATCGTTGTGACTTCACCTGCTTTGGAGCTGAATAACCAGCTTCAGTCAACTGTAAGCTTTCTTATTTCAATTTAGGATAATGGTGGTAGATCCAAGTCTCATCCATATATATATAAAATATTATTTCGATAAATTTTTTGTTGAATTGTTAACGTGTGCGACACTAATTTTCTAAATAGCTTTTTCATATGTAATTCTCCATGTAAGATATGAAGTACTCGTTCGTCTGAGATGCCTATGGCATTAGCGATTTCAAGCTTAGTCAAACATGGATCTTCAGTAACAATATTATGAACTTGCTCAATGATTTCTGGTGTGGTTGAGGTTTTTGGTCGTTCTTCGTTCCTTCAAGCCTAGTACGACCACGTTTAAATTCACCAGCCCAAATTTCAACGGTACATTTTGAAGGATACATTTCTAACAATTGTTCATACATTTTCTTTGCTTTTAAACCTTTCAAAACAATGGCTCGGAAACCAGAAATTAATTGACAGAATGACTTGTAACTTTGCATGTGTTATCACGACAGATTTACCAACTTGAAAAAAAAAGTTTGGAGCTAGTAGTGCTATACCTTGGTAAGAGCAGAAGCTTTTCAACCAACCTGTATGTCGGTTAATGTGTGAAGTATCTTCATAAGCTTGCGTGGAAACAAGTTCTCCCGTATACTAAGGTAAAATCAAACGTTAATACAATCAGTCCAGACCTTCCTTAGCCCCATTATACGCCGATATAGCGATTCCCGATTTTTCAACTGACTTAAAACCCTTTTACTTGGTTAATATGATCTATATATCTATATATAATCTGATTGGCGCTGATAACAACGAAATTGGTGTAGACCTTAGTCTAAATTTTCTTTGGTTTTCCTATCCGCCCCATATTTTAAATTTTTTAATTTTAGTTGAAGCTGAATATCGAAAACGAAGCAAAATAAAGTGATGAATCTAAGTAAGTTTACGTCCTATGAGTTAATTGACACCGAATATAATTGTAATCCGATCAAGGTTTGGTCGAACAATAAAGGTTGAATTCTTGATTAACATATTTTAATTGAATTATAAAATTCTGGTGTCACGGTGTTTGTTGCCAACCTCCTCCGAAACGGGTGAACCGATTTTGATGAAATTTGATGTACTTATCGGGTAGGTCTGAGTTAAGGGTTACTATTTTTTATTTTATTGGACAAAATTTTTTGCTTTTATTGTTTCACGATTCAGCATTAAAAAGATACATGCAATTAAAAATTTTCATACTCGCGACATTTATATTATTCTGTTCCATACACACATCCACAAGATAGTAATCAAATATAATATTATACAAGTAAGGAAGGGCTAGGTTCGGATGTAACCGAACATTTTATACTCTCGCAAAGTCAAATAGTATACTCGTTTGAGATTTCTTTGTGGATTGACTGATATTTTCGGCAGAAGGTCAACTATAGGCACTGGGGTCCACATATTTAGTACTTAGGGGCTTAAACAGTTTTGGTTCGATTTAGACAATTTTTGGCCACAAGGTGGCATACTTTAATCGCATTATTCACGCAAAGTTTTATCCCGATACAGTCGTTGTTGCCTGATTTACATAGTGGAAAGTGAAAGAATCAGATGGAATTTAAAATGGTGTTATATGGGAAGTAGGCGTTGTTGTAGTCCGATTTCGCCCATTTTCGCACTATGACATAGAAATATGAAAAGAACGTTATGCACCGAATTTGGTTGAAATCGGTTAAGCAGATCTCAAGAGGTTAGGTTTTCACCTAAAAGTGGGCTGTGCCACTCCCACTGTCTAATTTTGAACGCGGTTCCTATAAAGTCATCTCATACCATCCCAGAGATAAAATTTAATGTCTCTGGCGTGTTTAGTGCTTGATTTATCGCGCTTTTAGTAGTTTTTAACAGTACCGTTATATGGGGAGTGGGCGGAGTTGCCACCCGCTTTTAACTATTTTCACACCGTCAATAGAAGTGCTAAAAACATTTGCTTCTAGTGAATTTTGTTATTATAGCATTAGCGGTTTAGGAGATATGCACATTAAACCTATTAGAGGCGGGACCACGCCCACTTTTTAAAAAAAAGTTTTAACTGATTGTATGCCCCTCCCTAATGTGATCCTGTGTGCCAAATAACAGTCTTGTATCTTATTGCGGAGCTTAGTTATGGCAAGTTATTTGTTTTTGATTGATGGCGTTTTGTGGGCGTGGCAGTGGTCCGATTACGCCGATCTGCAATACCAACCGTCTCACGGTACCTAGAAACATGTCTACCAAGTTTCATAAAGATATCTCAATTTTTACTCAAGTTACAGCTTGCTCAGACGGACGGACAGACAGTCACCCGGATTTCAACTCGTCTCTTCATCCTCATATATATATATATAACCCTATATCTAACTCGATTAGTTTTAGGTGATACAAACAACCGTTAGGTGAACAAAACTATTATACTCTGTAGCAACAGGTTGCGAGAGTATAATAATATGCCCATTAGGTGTCTCCCGTTGTCACTTCTCAACCAGCAAATATAGTGTATTTAACATTAAATTTTTGTGCATCTCGAAAACGGCGAACGTGTATGCACAGGCAATCCAAGGCAGACTGAGTGCTTTTATTTGCGACTGTTGTTGTTTAATGCCACCAAACCATTGTCATTTTAAGATATACGTTAATAATAAACAACAGTATAACACAATCATTAGAACTGTTTGCTTGCTGAAGCAGCATTAAAATACACAGGAATACAAACTAAAATTTTTTTTTGGCACAAATGCATGCTGTCTAAACCTCACAGATTGACCGATATGTTCGGTACAAAATCAGCCAAATGCAATAGGGTCGAGATATCTTGTGCATGAGTCCGTTAAAAGCTGTAGTCCGATTTCGACATTTGTTGGGCGACCGTTAAACACCTAAAGGACACTACTTTTGCAAAGTTTTTTCACGATATATTCATTGGTGTTTAATTTGTACGCTGAAAAGTTAAAGAGTCAGATTGAATTTAAAGTTGTGATGTATGGGAAGTAAGCGTGGTTGTCATCCGATTTCGCAAACGTTTTCAATTAAAGGGGCGGTGCCAGGCCCATTGTTCAATTTTTACACCTGAACCTACAAAACCACTCTCTACCATCTTGGTTGTTGAATTTAATGCTTCTGACGCATTTGTTTAGTGAGTTATCGTACTTTTAGTAGTTTTCAATATGACCGTTATATGGGTTATTTTATGAAGAAATGCTAAAAAGACTTCTTCCCAGCAAGTTTGGTTGATTTAGCTTTAGCGGTTTGGGAGATATATGTATATGTACATTAAACATAGGTATAAGGGAGCGGGATAGCCCCAAACATATAATATAAGATAGCGGTATGGCCCCCACTTTTAAAAATAATTTAGCCAACAGATTTACAGATCTGGAATTTTGCACACTTCCGTTTCTTTCCAAGAAGCTTTGTCGGAACCTCCGATATCAGACCACTATAGCATATAGTTGCCATACAAACTAAACGATCGAAATCAAGTGTTTATGTAGACAATTTTTTCATTTAAGGATAGTTTGGATGGATTTTTGTCTAAGGCAGTGGTGCAATCTCCCAAGAAATTGTTCAGGCTTCCGCTAATCATCATCTCGTCAACCTCATGATTTTGATATATCTATCTCTAGAAATTCGACTAAAGTTGAGAAATGCATTGCGACTGTGTTATTGAGCCTAAATCTATATGTACAAGTATATATACACCGATTGTATTAAGGTGTTACAAACACCCGTGGGGTGTGCTAACTATTGTATTTTGTTTCTGTCTCTGTAATGACATAAGTCTGAGATTACATGTTACCTGAGGATTTAATTTAATAGTACCTGCATATTTGAAGTTATCAGAAACCTCAATAGTTTCTATGTGTTCCTTCATTAGCTCGGCATTTACCTTTCAGTGTTTATAATGAATTTTCACCATTCCAGCAAATAAACTCAGCACAATGCGGTCCAACATTGTGATGGCGCGGCGACACCATCACTGTCTCCTATTGCTTTTACTCCTCACGCAAGCGTTCCTAACCTGGAGTAGCGCCGCCGCCCCATCAAATACGCTTGCATCACAAACTGGCGCTGGATTAAGCTCCACTAGCGGCAACAACAATGCTAGTGGCAACAGTGCCGTTAGCAATAGTAATATAAATAGCAATAGCAACAACAATTTCGTGGGAAATCCCAATGTGAGCATAAATAGTGGCAGCAATATTGCGAGCAACGGCAATGTTAGCGGCAACTCTATAAGCAGTAGCGGCAGCAGCGGCCTAGGCGTCGGCCCAGGCAGCAACAGTATCGATTTACTCAGTGCAGCTGGCACAAGTGCGGTCGGTATCAGTATACCTGGCGGCAGTGGCAACAGCAGCAACATTATTGTATTGCCTAGGGAGAAGTTGTACGAGAAGTGCACTGGGCCAGGAGATCCCGGTCCATGCAAGCAATACATTTACAAATGGCGTTACGAGCCGCTCTCCAACGAGTGCACCACCTTCATTTGGGGCGGCTGTGATGGTAACCCTCAAAATCGTTTCAATACAGAGGCTGAATGCTTATATCATTGCATTGGGGGACCGCGTAAGTAAAAATAAACAAATGGAGCGAAATATTTTAATTCAAAAATACCACATTTGTTTTCTTTTTCTTTTTTCTTTATTTTGTAGATACATTGCCTCCTTTCCTACGCTCCACCACCAGTGAACCTAGCACCACCGAGTCAACACAGCAGTTGTCATCCAACACTGTGGGACCTGTGTATGGCGGCGGCGATGCTTCAGACTCCAGCCCTGTACCTTTTGATCAGCGAGGCCCAGAACTAACGTTTGCCGAAACGGGCCAGGAGAAAACATTCGTCTTTGCCAAGAATAACACATTCATCCAAATGGACGGTGACATTATACAAACATTTCAATTAAGGTAAGATTAACAAACGAAGTAATATATGTATGTATAACTTGTACATACAAGTATATGTATATTTAAAGTAGACTGCGTACATTTATCGGAATTGTCTTGGTTTTACTCTAGTTCATTTAGCAGTACTCGCATATTTGGAACCACCACCATCGTTCGTACATAGAATTAGTTTTTTCAGGGATCTACAAGTTGTTGGTGTAAGAAAAAGATCGACATGATAATATTTTTGATGATATTTTAATTTAAGGAACCAATGAAGTATTTCAATAATTTTATGGTCTAGTAGAAATTATTATGCTTTGAATATAGCTATACGAGATACCAATAAATTATTAACACATGCAATTTAATAGTATTCTTATAATATTATATCTTAATACACCGCAAATAAACACAAAAAGATGTAGGTAATTTATTGCCAAAAAGATCGACATGATAATATTTTTGATGATATTTTAATTTAAGGAACCAATGAAGTATTTCAATAATTTTATGGTCTAGTTGAAATTATTATGCTTTGAATATAGCTATACGAGATACCAATAAATTATTAACACATGCAATTTAATAGTATTCTTATAATATTATATCTTAATACACCGCAAATAAACACAAAAAGATGTAGGTAATTTATTGCCAAAACTCGATGAAACATCTACATCTTCTCTTAACATCTATCTACCGAATATGACGCTTTTCAAACACTGTACCACACTATATAGGATGTACCATATATATAACGGGTGTTTTTATACTCACGCAACATGTTGCTAAAGAGTATAATAGTTGTGTTCACCTTACGGTTGTTTGTATCACCTAAAACTAATCGAGTCAGATATAGGGTTATACATCTATAAATGATCAGGATGAAGAGACGAGTTGAAATTCGGATGACTGTCTGTCCGTCCGTCTGAGCAAGCTGTAACTTGAGTAAAAATTGAGATATCTTTATGGAACTTGGTACACATGTTTCTTGGTAGCGTAAGACGGTTGGTAATGCAGATGGGCGTAATCGGATGACTGCCACGCCCACACAACGTCATTAATCAAAAACAAATAAATTGCCATAACTAAGCTCCACAATAAGATACGAGACTGTTATTTCGTATACAGGATCGCATAAAAACTACTATAAGCTCAATAAATCTCGCACTAAATACTACAGAGACATTAAGTTTTATCGTTGGGGTGGTATGTGATGACTTTATAGGAACCGCGTTCAAAATTAGTCAGTGGGAGTGGCCCCGCCCACTTTTAGGTGAAAACTAATATCTTGGGATCTGCTTAACCGATTTCAACCAACTTCGGTACATAACATTCTACTCATATTTCTATTTTATAGTGCGAAAATGAGCGAAGTCGAATTACAATCACGCCTATTTCCCATATAACGCCATTTTAAATTCTATCTGATTCTTTCGCTTTCCATTATCCAAACAATGTGACCAAAAATTGTCTAAATCGAACCAAAACTGTCCAAGCCCCTAGGCACTGAATATGTGGATCCCAGTGCCTATAGTTGACTTTTTACCGAAAATATCGGTCAACAAAGAACAAGGTGGCAAGATCCACAAATCAAACTAAAACGAGTATACCATTTGACTTTTCGAGAGTACAAAATGATCGGTTGCATCCGAACTTAGCTCTTCCTTACTTGTTCAGAGTTGATTTTTGGCAGCTGTTACTCGATTTATTATCAGTCTGGTTCGCCATTTCATAATGAATAGACTTACTCTGGAACAACATTTGCAAATCGTGCAACTTTAAAAAATAATGGTTTGAACGAAGCCGAATGACCATTAAGCGCACCGCTCGTTCGTTAAAAAGGCTCAAAACGAGATGACCACCGATACCAATTTTTCCAAGTGTTCTGCGATGAAGCTCACTTTTGGTTGAATGGTTACATTGTTAAACAAAATTGTCACATTTGGAGAGCTGATAATACATAAGCCATTGTAATTGAAATATTTAACTAAAAAAATTTTAAATGATCGCTGCACTTTCCGGAAAATTTAATGAATATCAACCAGACTATCTTAATGTCTGTTTCTTTCAGCATTTATTGTATTCATGTATTGAAAAACCATGTATGGCATTTCAATTCAAAATTTATATTGTATATCTGTATATAAGTATTATGAATAAGATATGAATACATTGGGGAATAAACTAATCTACAGCTTCGAAAATCCGGCTGCTCGTGCCCATGGCTCAGGCCTTAATCAGTCATCTCTACATATGAACATATCCGTGATGCTGAGCACATGCAAATGAATCTAGTAGCAAATGTTATAAATTGTTGTAGGTTCTTATGATTTTTAGGCAAGTGGCAGGCTGCAGGCTACGAAAGAACAGGCTGCTTCCAAGAGCATTCATAATGAGTGATTACAGAATGAGTTTCTTGATTGCTTTCCCTGCATTGTGGTGGTACTTGTGCAGTATGTGCTTGAGTGCTTTGAAATACTCGCACACAAATCTTATTTAAGTATTTTAAATACATTTTGTTTACTCACATGCAAAAACCAGCTGGCAATCAATCAGCAATCAGCTAGCGTTTGCCCAACTTATAATGAAATTTTGCATCTCCTGCGTACAACATATGTTTACGAATTGCGAAGATTAATAAGAGTTAGTACTCAAACCACTTAGTAAAACTCGATAAACCTCAAAACTTATAAGAATTATATTAAACTATTATCTGTTTAACTTATACCAGATGAAAATTTGGCCTTAAACTAAACTAATTCCTAAAATATACACAATGGTCTTAGTTTAGGAAGTAACGTAGAATTTTTGAGTCTGCTTTGATCATTGTCAATGGTATCGAGCTATAGTAGCTAAAGTGCCGTTACATAGTCCATTAGGAGTAGTCATCAATTTGGATGCCAGCGAACGGCGCGAAATTTAATAAGCTCTGTGGCCTCACTAACGATACCTGTTCCAGTGTTTTACACCGTGGAGCCCCAGATGTTGGAAACGTTGCCTTGCCAATGCAAGACAAGTGCATAAGTGATACTCAATTTTTTTTCTGGTGTCTTGCCTTTGGCATTTATTGCAACCTTCTCGTTTTGTCAGCCTCATTCTGCAGATGTGAGCCGCCTCCAGACTGTAGTCAGTATGCAACCATGTTCCTACTACGAAATACAAATATATCGAGTTAATTCATGATAAAAAATAAGTATGGGTGCCTTGAATTGTAAAGCTAATGAACTTCTGAAGAAAGACACAACTCACTATCAGCAGAATGGGACCAGATCGGAGATAGGCTGATAGGTTGGCTTGTCGTGACTTGGTTAGTGCTTGTCAATTACTAGCTCTTCCGCAGTCACAAGGAACTTTTGACCCTAGATAAAACGCATAAATACTCTAGTGAGCTCTTCGACTTCAGAAAAGTTCGCCTTTCCATAGTTGTAGAGGTTAATGGATCCAAATCTTACCGAATGATGTTTGTCCAAGTTGTTTAGAAGAAGAAGAAGTATAATAAAATCCAAACTTCCCTCTTGACTGGACGAGGTTAATGCTAACTAGCCTTCGTCCACACACGTTCAGATTTGTAAAGAATACAAGGCGCTTTTTCGACACATGGGATCCAACATTAGTATTTTGGCTTAACAAATTACTTACCTTTAACTGTCCAAGTATGATTTCCCAGCTCGGATCATCCTTAGAACCAAAGCTAGCCCATTGTTCATCATTATTTTTTGACTCTTTCGAGTTCTTTGCAATACTTACAGTTTCGAAAATTGGCTTTCCATCCGTATCTTTAAAGAAAGTTATATTCCCAAAACTACTTAATTTTCGGTCCTAACATAGTAGTCTTTTTGAGTAAGCTGAAAAGCCCCCAAACTTATAGGAAATACTTGTATTGATATAAAAATATGCGCCGAGCTTAATATAATAAGCTTAATATAATAAGTTACCACTGAAAGATTTTGAGATACCATTAAGCTTCACACTATGAGGGATCACAGGAGGTTAATACCAAAAATATTTAATAAAACAAATACATATGTTCATAATTTACAACATTTCCTTCTGTATATATTTATAGACTTTGTCGAGAGATCTCATTTCAATTTCGAACGCGTCTACCACATGGTCTACTCGTCTATCATAACGTAAAAAATCCGGATCGCATTAACTTAGACCCATATGCACTGTATGTAATTGTAGAGAAGGGGCAACTAAAAGTGGTGCACGTTTTTGGAAAGCACTCGACGAGCGTTACCGTGGGCGAAGGACTCAATCGTGACGAATGGCACAGTGTGATGGTAAAATTATTATATATACGTATTATTTAAATCTATAATTTATGTATTGCTGTATTAAATGTACATATAAGAGTACCTTTTTTATATTTTTATTGCAACTGGAAACAACTTCAAACAATTTTATAAATACATAACTCACACACTGACTGACATATTCGGCACAAGGTTTGTTAGAATAACGAAATTCATTATATGTAGTACAGAGGAGCTTGGGTAATTAGTGGACCAATTTCCCATATTTTTGGCATTAAAGTAAAGTAAATCGAATACTATATTTTCAGTTAATTTTGCTAACATATTGGCCGTTATATACTGTATAATGCAACTGGAAGTTTGAAAATCTTGTATTAGGTGTATGGGTGATATGGGTGATATGGGTAGTATAGGTAGTATTGACCAGATTTTATTTATTTTTGGCATTATCACATATCATTAATAGAATGCTCTCTGAGTTTCATTAAGGTAACTCACATACATTCACCAACATATAAAAAGTAAAGTCAACCTGTTGTTTGAAAATTGTGTTATATGTGATCTAGGACAAGTTTTTACCCCATTTTATCTATTTTAATCACAAAAGTACATTATTATTAGAAAAACACGCTTTTTCAACTTCATTATGATAACTCACATAGGTATGGGGACTAAGAGAATTATTGATCCGATTCAATCCATTTTTGCTATACAGGCTGCATACCTGCTTGCACAAACGGACGGTCGGTTAGACAGTCACCCGGATTTCAACTCGTCTCTACATCCTGATCATTTATATATTATATGTATACATAACCCTTTATCTAACTCAATTAGTATTAGGTGATACAAACAACCGTTAGGTGACCAAACTACTATACTCCGTATTAACATGTTGCAAGAGTATAAGCATTAACTGTAGTAGATTCGTTGTCTATAAAGGTATATCAAGTATTTCTCTTCTTCTCTAAGTATTAAAATCATTATCTATCGCAAAATCATCACAATCCCCTTTGCTTTCTACAGTCTCCCACTTATCAATCACACATTTTGGCATTGATTGTTGAAAGTGACAAAAACCCTGCTGTCCCGTACGATCAACCGCCAATGTGTGGCAACAACATTACTCACCGTGGAGCATATTTACATACATACATATTAACTCATATCCAATCCCGTGAAAGTTGGAGAATTTATGAGTATAGCTTTCATCAAGTTCTACTCGGTGAACTCTTGAAAAATGCCGACGATAGTCATTAATAACGTTCCCGTTGAATGCATTTTCTTGTTACACTTCTTTTTGGGTTTATTTTAATTTTGCTTCGAACTTTTTTATTGTTCCCTAAACCTGCGCTGCAGAGTTCGAAGAAAAGGAAATACAAATGAATGCAATTTTGGAATTCATCTACCATTGATGCCAGTTCAATCATTCACAGTTGTGAATCTAAGGCAAAGGTGTTGTTGTATGTGTGTCTGTGCGATTTGCCAACATACATTGACGCCGCTTGCACCGCAAAATGCACTTAAGGTCACGTCGGACATTGCAAGTAAATTACTCTCAACTTGAAACTTATGAAATTCATAAATTGATTGAATTTTATCTTTCTCATCCTTTTTTTAACGTCATGCAAAATTTGAACAGTAAAGTCCCTGAAATTTGTTTCTGCACACGCTGACCTTTAGCAAGTAAATTAATTTTCAAAAGTTGATATTCACTTTCGAAAAGTTGAAAAATTGTAAAGCCTTTACTGCTGTTCTGTTCATTTGCTATATTCTTATACTTTTTATGAATCTAAAATATCAGAAACTGGGGAACAAAATTTACCCCATACCTAGGTTCGCGCGCCAAAATATTGGCAACGTTAACATCACTTTGCCCGCCATGAAAATCTTGAAAAAAAAGTTTGATGTTGGAAAGCTCTACAGTCAATTTTAAAATTTTTGGGTAGCTTAATAAAGGTAAATTCAAACAAGTAAGGAAGAGCTAAGTTTGGGCGTAACCGAACATTTATTACTCTTACAACAAGGATCAAAGCCGGGGAAATACCTTCAGGTATTGGCAAAACATTAGGTACATTAAAAAATGAAGCGAAAATATTCAACTTCATTGTTCGACAAAATCGTGAATGGATTACAATCAAATTTGGTATCATATTAACTTATTTTGAAGTTCCACTTAGTTTTTTTTACTATATTTTTCCTCAAATGAGACATATGCGAAGACTTACGCCTGAACAACGTTTATAAATGGTATAACTTTATTACGAAAATTCACGTTCTATAAAGATTGTGTTTCGCACACTTCGCTTAACTTATGATTAACAAAATCGACCTACTGGGTGTACTTTTCTTAACACCATCACCCATCTTGAGACCCAACATTCATTATTGGATAATATTCGACCGAAAATACCACGTCCAACACGCAGTGAAGAAAATATAGCGGCCGTAGCAGAGAGTGTACACGAAGACCGTGGAGAGTCGATTCGGCACCGCTCCCATGAACTCGGACTGACGTATGGAACGACTTATCGTTTTTGATGTGGAGATCTAAAATTGAAAGCGTGCATAATACAGTTCGTACAAGAACTGAACGCTCGACCTTTCCCAGCGCTGCGCTCTATGGGATCTTGAGAAGTTCCAAGAAGAGCTGACGTTTTCGCGCCAAATTTTGTTCAGCCATAAGGATCATTTCTGGCTCATCAAGAGCTGCCATTTCATTTAGAAAAAACAGCGGTTTGGTGTGGTTTGTGGGCCAGTGAAATCATCGGTCCATATTTCTTCAAAAGTGATGCCGGTGAGAACGTCACCGTCAACAGCGACCGTTATCGCGATATGATAACCGACTATTTGGTGACTGAAATTGAAGCTGGTAATCTCGGCGATATTTGGTTTCAACAAGACGGCGCCACTTCCCACACATCGCATTATTCAATGAATTAATGAGAGAACACTTCAGTGAGCAGATAATTTCACGTTTTGGGCCGGCCGATTAGCCACCAAGATCGTGTGATATCACACCGTTAGACTTTTTTCTGTGGGGATATGTAAAGTCTAAAGTCTATACGGACATTACCGCTTCGATTCAGGGCTTGAAGCAAAACATCACGTATGTCATTCGCCAGTTACCAGTCGATTTGCTCGATCGAGTCATCGAAAATTGGGCTCAACGGATGGACAACCTGAGACGTAGCCGCAGCCTGCATTTCAAAAACATAATATTCAAAGAATAAATGCCAAAGAATGTTGTTTCGATCGATAATAAACATTCTCCAAAACCAACTCCGAAAAAAGTATTGCCTGATTGAAAACCACATGTATAAAAAAACACTCGTTACGTTATGCTGCATCTTATATATTTTTCACTTAAGACATTATATAATTTGATATAACTGAATAATTCTTCCGTTTGGGAAGGGTTGAACATTTCATTAAAAACAAGGGCCTTAAATTTACAATTTTGCCCAAAAATAAACCTTATTTCTGTTGCATCTAGAAAATGTCATTACTCAAGTTAACTTTTCGTAATCAATTATCAACAATAAAAAGTACTTTCCCAGACTACTTTCCAGGTCTTCATAAAAATAGTAACAATTTTGAACAACAACATAAGTTAAAAAGTACTTTTCCACGTCACATCTGACAATACCTTTACCCACCACCTTCTACACATCCGTACGTTTGAACTTTCACTGATTTGTAATCGCTTAATGCATATATGTCTATCTATGTGTCATATTAATACCCACACGAAAGTTGTCTACGCAGTTTCAGAAATCTTAAATGAAATAATTAATACAACCTCATTCTTTTCGAGTTTGACCCTGTTTGATGCCACCTTTTAACCACAAATCAATTTCTTTCTATGTCATTCGATTTGATTTATCTTAGAAATTTCATATACGAGTATGTATGTATTTTCATACCCACATTCGGCTTTTGCCAATGCTCGCAATGAGCCAAACATTCAGAATAAGTATCCTATCTACAACAAGTGTGTGCGTGCTTGGATTGTCTCAGGTCATTCAACAAACTAATGCTTCTTCTTTGTTGTCATCGATCAATGTAGGTACGCATCGATGTCCATGGGGCAAGATTGATTGCACGCGTTGACAACAGTCAAGAGGAAGTTTACCTGAAGGGCTTGAACCACGACACTAACTATGGAGTGTCGACGAATCTGCCGTCTGTGGTGCTGGTTGGAGGTGAGTTCTTTGTATTTGCTACATCATTTTTTAGCTACAATAGACGTTAATCGTTATTTAATATATACCTCATATATCGGCATGGCTCTTAGAAGAAAAGAGCTGTCCAGAATTGAAAATATATGTGTAAAAATATTGTATATAATGTGTCATTAGGGGCAATGCGTTACTCAACATAAAGAGAGCGCTTAAAGATAAGGTTTCTGGGTTCAATTAGGCTAGGCATTGAGGCTGATCGTCACTACGGAGACCACAGGTATTACACTTAGACAATTAAATCTCACTCCTTCTTAATAATAATACCAATATTTAAAAAAAAATCAATTTATAAAACGGAGTAAATTACTACTTGAGATACAAATAAAAACTCCCTCTGTGTTCACGAAACAAGTACGTGGACAATAGGATCTCATATATCCAGTCCCTATCCAAGCATTCCTAGAACATTAGTTTACAGAGGGTATCTATGTTTCTTAATTCTTTTATTTTAGGAAACTCTTATTTAGATATATACGTATAACGAGATATATTTAGCCCTACCTGAAAAATAACTGTTCGTTCCTCAGCGAGACACTATAGCTCAGATTATCTTCTGCCGTTAAAACGTAGATTTTGCCATTAAAAAGAAAAATATGGTACAACATCGTAAGGGCTTCTCGATAGAGAACGGATAGGACCATTTAACAAAGCTTCCTGTTCTGTGAATCTCGATCAATTAAGTGACGTCAATCCATTCATTCGGATACGATTAAACATAATTAGTTCGGTTTTGAAAAGATCTGCAGCAGAATCCTGTCAAACAAAAAGTTAGTTATCGACCAAAAAATAATTATATAACTAGTCTCATTCTGAAATCACTAATGTAGAACGACACGAGAATGAATAAGGGACCGAAGCATTATTAAACAATAGAGTACATAATTCTCCAACTGAGAAAGAGTTAGTTCTCATATCGAATTCTTAAGCTGCCAAAATGAAATTGAGGTTGGCGTCTTTTGGCTTTTCAATCATGCAAATAGATTTTGACGAACTCTTCCAGATAGAGCATGTTCGCCATAAACTTCCACGAAAATACGATAATTTTCGGCAAAAGTGTTCTTTATATTAAATTTATGAAGAAAATCTCCCCGCAAAAACACTTCTTATGGCACAAAGCTCAACATATTTGAGTGAAAAAAATTTAATTATGGTGTTAATTCTTCATTTAAGTGACATATACTGAGAAAGACGCATAATGACAGTAGCTTTCCAACGCATGTTCGGAATATGGGAACAATGGGATAATAGTCAATATATGATATATTCTAGAAAACAGCACAAATACAATTACAGATCCAATAGAAATTCAAAAATCGTTTATCACCTGAACTATTTTTAACATGTTTACTCTGGAAGAGTCTTGTAGGCTTCTCCTACAAAGGATGTCATAGTTCCCGCCCTTATAACAACCACTTATCAATTACGATATCCCTACTGTTTTCCAAGACTTAGTTGCCCTGTTGTTGAGTTGGTAGTAAAAAATTTACAATACTATTGTACTTAAACTAGTATTCAACAATAGTCTTACTTTATCGCTTTAGTGCAATTCAATATCTGCATGCCAAACTTACGCAAATCCATGTACATACATACACACACTTTTTATACACTTCCACACACTTTCGCAAACACTCCCTTACCTGTATTCTAACCTCAGTGAGTTGTAAAATAATATTATTTAAAATGTTTTTTTTAACTCTTACATGTTAATTAATCTTCATTATGGACATGGAAAACACAACCGCAACAATAAAACAACAACAATAACTATATGAAACCAACTTTAATCGCAAAACAACCATGGATCAAAATGGCCAAAACTTTGTAAATCACCATCGCCAACAACAAAAACCAAATGTCATAACCACAACAACCCAAACACAAAAACATAATAACCTGCTGCGTTTTTTTACTCAACACCTGCTATGTGGTGCACGCTGGCGTATACGTAACACGCACGCTTGTCTGCAAATGAACACACACGAACCGGACACCGCAGGTCTTTCATCGGAGGAGAAACTGCATGGCGTCAAGTATATCATTGAATCATTCGTGGGCTGCATTCGAAATGTGGTATTGAGTTCGGGGAAAGCAGCATCCGATTTGCTGCCCATCGCACCTCTGGTGGCCACCAAACATGAGAACGTCAATGAGGGCTGCTCCGACAAATGCTATTCCAGACACAATTTATGTTTTGTGGGCTCCCGTTGTATTAATCACTATTATGACATTTCATGCGATTGCTTTGGCACTCCCTACGAAGGCGAGCACTGCGATATTTACAGTAAGTATCTAAATATTAGTAAACGTTACAGTTAGACATAAAAAACGTGCAAAAACCATGAAAACAAATCACAGCAAAGAGTTTGTTTAATGGAAATGGTTTACATGAGTAACTGCAATGGGTGCTTTATGAATGTGAGTGCCTCCTGTAGGAAAATACGAACATCTCTTTCATTGAAAAAGGTATTTGAAAATTTAAATTCAGTAATTCGCATAATTTTTACGAAAGTTTGGCTTAAAATGGTCTGAAGTTTCAGATGAATTCGCAATTGAAAAATAATGATTCAAATTACTATGTTGCTTAGTGCAAGTCCTTCGCTTCAAGTTCTTGCAAGTCCTTTTAAATTTACTTTTGCTGATTGATTGTAATATGCTTCAAATACTTCTTTTGAACTCATTATAAACATGGCTTCTATAAAGCTTTTTTGAACACCTTCAGTTTTCTAGATATTTTGTAATATGTATTCCCTTTAAATTTGTTCGTTAGGCGACACATTTTTCATTGATCTTTCAAGAAATTTTTCCGTATAGATATTATACAAAGTATTAAAATTGTAATGATTATCACCTAATCCCAAAACTGTTCAGAAATGATCCCCCAATACATCCCAAAAATCCCAAATGATTCTTAATAGTCCCAAAATAATTCCTAAAGAAAGTCAAAGCGATCAAAAAGTTAAAAGTCCAGACAGGTTTGTTTTATTCTAAAGGGAATGTCCCTAGGAGTGTGCTTAAATTATCTAAAGAGGCGGAACAGTACACTGACCTATTTAGGATTGTGGCAAAACCAGCTCATGCTCTCAAGTATGTGCGGTCTAACTTGCAAATTCCGATAGTAATAATAAAGAAGTAAGGAAGGGCTAAATTCGAGTGTAACCAAACACGGAAAATTCATTAAGGTGCTGGCAAAACTTTATATTAAAAATTGTTGCGAAAGCATTCAACATTCATTATTCGAAGAAATCGTGACTAAATTGCAATCAAATTTGGTATCTTTGGTATCTTATATTGAAGGTCATTAACTTGGACTAAATTTAATAGCTATATTTTAGTTCGCGTCAGCAAACATTTTATTAAAAACATCTTCAAATGAGATACATGTGACGACAAGTCGACCAAAGAGACTTACTTATAATAATATAATATATATTGAGTTGATGTGGAAAACGACTACCAGAAGATCGGAATTAATTATATTAGGAATATGACGTTTAGACCAAGGTATAGACGAATTTCATTCCAACCAAATTTTTTATTTTAAATTCTTCTCTATTTAATTTCATTAAAATATCACATTTTGACCAACATGAACGGTTTAAAGTCAGGTGGAAAGGAAAAGACGGAAATCATTCTATGGGGTATATTGAAGGCAGAGAAAGCGACGGGCTGATTGCATTAGCTAACTCACATACTGAACGACATATTCGGCATAAATGTTGTTAGAAAACGAAAATCATTACAGTTAGCGGTAGTATTGACCCAATTTTATCTATTTTTGCCAATACCACATACTATTAATGTGCCACAGACTAATAAAATTCTGGTAATAGTTATATAGGGGCTAGGTCAAGTTTTCGCTCGATTTTATTCATTTTAGGCACAAAGATACACTGTTATAAGTAAAACACGCTTTCTCATTTTCATTGAGATAATCTGTCACCCGGAAGTTCAAAAATCTTTATATTTATATTTATATTCAATCCATTCTTCACTTTGAGAACTACAATTATCAAGAAAGGACTCACTCCGAATTTCATTTATACATCTCACACATTAACCGATGTATTCGGTAAAAAGGCAACTATTAGCACTGGCGTCTAAATATTTGGTACCTACAGATTCGATTTTGAAAACTTTTGGTCATAAGGTGGTACACATCTCGCCATATCTATCTCCATTAGTTTTAAGTGATACAAACAACCGTTAGGTGAATAAAACTATTATAATCCGTAGCGACATGTTACAATTTATGTGCTTGGTGCACTTTAGTAATATCCAAACCGTGAAGTTTATGAACTAACCCGAATATGAGCAGTTTATCAGCCATATATGTATATGGCCCAATTTTCAATTTTAGATATATTTTCTTGTTCTATCATTTTTGGTGAAGTTGTAGATTGTTCAATTCTGGCGGCACTAATGTTCTTGCTCTACGAAATAAAACAGCAATTGAAAGTTTTTCGAAAATTGTCAATTATATCAAGTGTCATAGAAGAGTTTTAAAAAATTCAGTTGATGGATAAAATTAAAAACTAATAAATTTCTGTTCCATAAATTTCGTCAGAAGCTCAAATTGCCCAACACAACAAAAAAATCACCGCCTTAAGAAATCATTTCCAAAAACAATATGATTGCGGCGCTTTAGATTTCGAAATATTTATATTCCTTCAACTTATGTTTCGTTCAGTTGTTTCGCAAATTTGAAATCAAAGTATCTCGCGTTAATCCACATCAGACCTCATTTGAAAATCATCACCATTCTTCAACGAAGTCAGACGCGATAAATCCTCATACAAAATGGGTAAAAGAACTCGAAGCCTCTTTCGCGGTTCTTTCACTCAAAAATTAATGTATAAGCAACACAAAGAAGCGCTCAGCAAAATTTCCAGCGCCGTTGATATTGGTCCGCCCCAAATCAAAAAGGATGTATATCTAAATATAAGAGGCATGCGTAATGACAAGTACGCCTTGAGGCGTATCATTAAAGAAAATATAGAGCTTCTGGAGAGACTCAATCAAATACGACGCACACACGGCCTGAGCAACAGCTACAACACGCGCAAGCGTATTTCACAGACCAAGCTACAGCATCTGTTGCGACGCATTGATGATATTGAATCGGAGAACCAGTTTCTAGGCTGCCGCCTCTTGCGGGTCAAGCCTATGCTGACGAAGTCTGTCATGCCGGTTTCGGCGCGCAGCAGCAGCCGAATTAAGCTTGAGAGGTCGAATGTTAGTCTGAAAATTCGTGAGAAGTTGCTCATGGACCAATTGCTGCATCCAAAAATTTTCTTAGACTTGGAAGTGAAAGACATCCGGCCATTAGGACGCGTTGTTATACAACTATACACAGAGGCATGCCCCGAAATGGTGTTGGAATTTGTACGCACATGCTCCGAAAATAAGTCGGAGTTGTTCAAGCTTATACGCATTTTTCCCGGTTTGTGGCTCGAGGGAGAGATCACTGTCAAAAATGGCGTTCTGAGCAAATCCAATTTCCAGCATGAAATGAACATGATAAGACACGACTCCGGCTCTGGCATTCTTTCATTTGCCAAATGTTATCTAACTCATGGCTTTCCATATGGACTGCTTAATTTTACTATTAGCTTTAAGCCCATGCCCGTGCTTAATGGCGAGCGTGTAGCCTTTGGTGAGCTAATTGCTGGCCATCGAGTAATGGAATGCACCCAGGACTATGGCACAAAAAATGGTAAAGTCAAAAAGGAGATTCTAGTTGTACACAGCGGTCTGAAAGCTTATATCGACGTCTGACATTCAAAAAATGTATTCTTACTTGTAAAACAATTTTATTGTTTCTACTCTGCTGCCGTTTTATGTTTGTTGCTGTTGTTTTTGTAAGTCTGTATAAATAAAAAGAACGCAGACAAGAAACTTCAACCAAGTTTTAAACGTTTTTCTCCTTCGACAGATTTAACGATAGCACAAGTAAATGACTTCGAACTCAGAATAAATCAGATCAGTTGCAAAGCTGACCCTAATATTTCGCATTCGCATGACAGCATCACTCAAGAATAAATCTATAATAGTGAGAGATGTGCAAACAGCGGCCTTAACAAACTCATATACCTGCTATCATGCTCCGTATTAGTCGTTGTATTTATTCGCTCATTAACACTCTAAGAAAACTGTTTGTTTGATATTTTTATTATCAAACGACTCAGATATATCAGAATCTATGTTGAACTGAGTACTCTACCATACCGACCTTGTTTATACAAGTTTGTGGAGATAGAGATATCGTAGAATAAGATAAAACAGGTATACCTCTGCTTCTTCTTCTTCTTTGGCACTATAATCGTGGGCCGTTTTGGGCCGAGAACCCAAAACTTTGTCAGTTGCCTCTATCGTTTGCGAACTCACGCCAGTTGTACATTCCGAGCGAAGGCAAGATCTTATCTTCTTTGGTACTCAACTCTCACGCGGACAACTCCAAAGATGTTGGCATAGAATGTTGGTCCTATTTATGAGTGATGCAGTTCCCATGATGAAAATAATCTTTGACCTCTAATTACTTTGTCTTACCCTCGTTCACCTAAGACTAACTGCGTTGTTTTGTTTTTTTCTGTTGTTAAGTCCTATGATGTCAATGTTTTCTGCGTATGCGATGCCAGTTATCTCTGTACACCAGTGACATTGTTTTTTAGAGTATTGTAGATAGTGCTACTGCGGTTGAGATTAGCGTCGAGTATCACTTTTTCTAACATTATATTGAAGAAAGCACACGAACGGGAAAGTCTTTCCCGATTTTGACAGAGCTGATGGTCGTGCACAATTTTATTCTGCATAACCATATGACTATCGCAGGGATACCAAATGTAGACATGGCGTCGAGGAGCAACTCCGGACAGTGCTGATAAAAAGTGGTAAAAGTAATGGTATCAGCCAAATACAAAAAAATAATATATATTATATTTAAACTCTTAATTACTAGCACATATCATATATCACTTAGTTTAATAGGCATTTATCTAAGTTTTATTCATATTAATATTTTCTCCACCAACACAGCCGCAACGATAATGACTCTACGTGGCTCCAGCTATGTCTCGTATCGCATTTACGACTGGAAAGACCGAGTGCATTCCTCGAACACCCGCATCAGCCTCATGTTCCGCACACAGTTCGACGATTCAGCGCTTTTCTATGCTAGTGGCGAGTCACTTAAACATCAATACATCGCTGCCTCGATAAAAAATCAATCAATTCATGTGGAAATGGATTTCGGAGATAACGTGCTGTCGACAGTGCTCACTGATGAGTTGACACGTAGTAATTGGCATAATTTAACCATTCACCATGAACGACGCACAGTTCGCATCATACTTGATCAGCAAATGAAAGTATTGGACATACCAGCGACATCAAGCAGCAATCTGCTATTCGATCCCGAAATTTACTTCGGTGGCGGTCCGGATTTGCACAAGAAGAAGGGCTTGCATTCACAGAACAATTTCGTTGGCAGCCTGAAGTATGTCTACTACAATGATGTGTCAATTTTATATGAGCTACAAAAGAGTAATCCAAAAGTGCACTACCACGGTGAGTGAACAACAACAATGTTGCAAATTATATTACTGTTTTATGTTTGTAATTATAATAAAATTTGGAGATCGCGGGAATTCAGTTTATTCTGATTCCCATTACTTATGACCCTTGAGTACGCGTGAATTTACCCGATCACACGCCAATTTCATGGGAAATCATGTGTCTCTCTTTGAAAAATTCATAAAGCGCATAAGCCAATTATGCCATTGCTACAAGAAATTGCCATTTCCGCTAATATCCACATTGTTTGGAAATATTTCGTCCTGGTGCAAAACATTTCGCTTAATATATGTTAAATCGCAGTCTTTAATATTTTCATCATGTTTTAAAAAAAAACTGCTGATGTCAAAAATTAGTTCGATGAGTTGAATAAACAGAATTGTAGCAAGCCATTGTTGAGACGTCGTTACATCCTCAAAAGTTCACTGTTTGATGTGCTCTATGGACAGAGGGAATCACTGAATTGAAGGTTGTTGATGTGGACGTCCTTTGCTTTCAACAAAACAGCGCTACATGCCATACATCCAACGAAACAATTTGTTTATTAAGCACATTATCTCGTCTCGTGGACCTGTGCCGTAGCCTGCAATTTAACACCACTGGACTATTTTTGTGGAATTCAGTGAAGTCTCTTGTCTACGCAAATAAGCCCGAGCCGATTGACGAATTGATATAGAATATTCGGCATGTAATAGCTGATATACGGCCCGAATTGCTGCAAAAAATGTCAGCAGTCACTTGCTCTAAATCATTTTTAAAATATCATGGCAAACACTTTTCTTTTTATGCATTTATTTCGAATGATTGGCTTTAAATTTCTGAACCAACAATTCACAGATTTTCTAAACTTTATTCGTCGCAGCTTTTGTAATATTTCTGCATTCATGAGAATTGAAACCCGGCACGTGCAAATATGCAGCCTCTCTAACCTAACCTAATGCTATACAGAAAAACAGTTCGATATACTTGTGTGTATTAGCTGAGTAAAATATTGTATTTGATTATTTGCAACGGAACTCACAGATCAATCATGAAACGTACTTATTTCACCCGCTGTTGTCGGTATCCTCGCATAAATCACACTTTAATTGCGAACATATGCACAAGCGTACCAGGGTATTACGAAAATTGCTCGATTAACAGTCTAATATACAATTTCCTATGTGCATATTTATGTAACTGTATGCGAGTGCAGTGAAATATATGATATATTTGTGAATTGACTATTGCTACTTTCTAGGTGTCCTCGAGGCCGAATTCCTAGAGAACGAAGTCAACGTCATACCCATTACGTATCCCTTCGCAACATCTCACATTTGGTGGCCCATAAATCACGCCGAAGAATTTAATATTAAATTCGATTTCCGGAGTAGTCGTACAGCAGCCGTATTGGCATACAGTGATGTGACAACAGCATCCGGAAATGGATTTTGGGAGGTAAGTGTCAGTGCAACTACTCGTGCAAGTATATGTAGGCGTCCATGGGACGGCAGAGAAAACATTTCAACGAAATATGATTTCTAAGAGGGTTTAGTGTGCGTGCATATGTTAATGTATGTGTAGCTGAGGGCCTGAGGGTGCATGTGGGTGTTGGCGTGCAGAGCAGTGCAATTGCAGCACACAACAACGAAATTTCCTAGTTTTCGTTAAAATGAATTCTTAAAAGCTACAGGCATACGCATATACATGTTCATATGTATGCTAAACATATCCATATGTATATAGCGGTGTAGAGGGCATGGGGGCACATACGTTAAGCATTATGGCGTACGTGTTCATGAATTTGGCTTGCGTCGTTCGGATAAGCGCCTGAGAGGCAGTGACAATTGCAGTTCACAGCAGTTTTTACATTATATCGAACGCATTGCTTTTTGGCGTTGTTGTTGCCTAGCTTAATAATGCCGCTGTCAACTGCAAGACGAAATTGCTATGCTGTCGATATTGCGGAGAAATCATCGAGGCGTTTGCAATATGCCAGCGCCATCCCTTTGAAATATTACAGGAATTCCATTCATTGCTCGCATATTTCACCGGCTGCTGTAATCGACAAATTACACCAATAAAAATGAAGCGAAATGAGTGTGCATATTTGACTTGGCGAAGCATCAGTGTGATTTTTATCCAAATTAAATAGGTTAAATCAAATTACAGGCAATAAGGCGAAGGACACATTTGACAACTTTGTTAAGCTGCGCATTGATTTCATTTTGTCAAGAAAGCTAAATATTCTTCGGAAGTCTAAAACTGACAACTAATTTTATGGAATATGATATATGTACATAAGAACAGTATTAAAAGAAATAAAATTTAGTAATGCCAGATTTATAATATTTCATAAGACTTTACTTTAATAAAACATTTGGCAACACTAGAAATGTGATATTTAAAATTAAAAATATGTTAAAAGTTACTTGACTTACTTTACTGTAAGCCTAGTTTAACATTAATAAATTCATTCTTAAAAGTATGTACTGCCTTCGTTAAAACCATCGGCTATTATTTCACTTGTATAAATATATTCCAGCTGTAATGACTTATCTTGCAAATTCACTCATATAAATTTCTCCTTTATGTCCACATACTTAGTACGGGGTGAAAAGTTATTGTTCCGTACAATGTGAATTGTGCGCTTGTTATGGCAGTACGTTTTTATTGCTTCTGTACCCCTATGTATGGTATTAATTCCGATTCTAGCCGATGTAGCCAAATCGTTTCTTGAAATGCGTTCACTACTGATGGTAGCTTTACTCCAATTGATGACAATGCTACGGTTCGCTGTCTGTGCAATGACCAAGATATAGCTGCACTATGCATTACAAACACGTACTTAAAAGTTGACCGCCTTTGATCAAGATCTTCTGTCCAGTCAGCATCGCAATAACCAAATAAACTCTGAGCCGATTTCTGAAATACGATACCTATGTAAACTGTGCCCTTCAAATACTGCATCACACGCTTCACTGCGAGCCAATGAGCTTTGCCGGGGTTTTGTGAAAAACGGCTGAGCAATTTGAATGCGAATCTGATATCGGGCCGAATATTTTGTACAGCAGACTACCGATTGCCTCCATATATAGAACATTCTCCATATCTCTCTTTGCTTCTTCAGATTGTGTACAAATTTCCACAGTTAGCTTTTGCGACAAATCTAATGGCGTAGCAACGGCATTACAGTCGATCATTCCAAACCCTTTTAGTATACTGGGTATATATTCACACTGATCAAATTTAATCAGCTATTTTACCTCATCTGAACTCGCATGACAAGTATGGATGACGCTAAACTTATGTTCTTTATTTAAAATTTTGATGACAATCCGCCATTAGAGAATACCAAAACGTCGTCCACATAAATTGCTACGTACACCATGCTCACTCACACAATAGTAAATGCATTGATAGGCTTCCCTCCGTTTTAGCCTCAGACTGACGAGTACCGCATTCAATTTATTGTTCCAAACTTTGTTTGCTTATTTTAGATCATAAAATAATTTTAGTAGAAAACAAATCCCTTTATATCAAATAAGCACACCTCTAGCATTGCGCTTAGTTTTAAAACCACACTTCGAATTTATTGCTCTTTTACCTTCTGGCAATTTCGTAAGCACTCAAGTTTTGTTTGAGTTTGTTTGATCTCCTCTTCCATTATACGTTTCCCATCACCTGCTTCAGGACTAATCAATGAAATTTCAATACTCACAGGGTCATCAGCTTCAGATCCAAAGCTTAACAACAATTTCCCTTTTGCCTTGTTTGCAATACGCTCCTATCGACGAACTGCACACTTGTTGTTACGCTGAGCAGTTGCTTCGTTTTCATCAGGATTATCGTACTCACTTTCCGTCACATTTAATGAACCTCGTCGAATAAATGGGAAAAACCATTTTCTAGATTGAACCCTGTAATCCACCTATTGGTTAAGTCACAAAAAATAGACTGATGATAATAAAAGTTTAATGTTGAAGACCTTGTTTATGTGGGTAGTAATATTATTAAAATAAACAAATTATGACAGCTGGATATCATATAAAGAGCTTTAGAAGGGTGATGCGAAAAAATATTTGTGTTTAATTGAATTTTATTTGCCCGTCAAATATTTTGATATTTATTTGATATTTTCCGCGTCAGGGTAAATATTTTGTTGGTAAATATACACCTTTGCGTTTACCATTATTGTTGTAAAAGTAATCTCTCGTGCAACAAATATTTCGCAATTGCATTAGGAAATAAATATTTGCAAATTATATTATACATATACAAATTCATATTTATATTTATACGAATATATTGTAAAATTAATTTAATTTCAAAGGGAAGACGATAAATATGTTTTTATTGCCGAAAAATTTAACGTTATCGCCAACATCACCTAGGACCGCTTTCTTAAATACTGTTTGAGCATATATACTCATATATAAGGTCTAGTAAAATAAATCTATTATTTTAAATTATCTTAAACTTCTCTTGCGAAAAACAGGTAGTAATTACTTGATACCAGGTCCAAACTATATCATTGATGATAGGAACATCTCAACCCAGTCCCCGGAGCTTCTAGCCAGTCACTATCGATGTATGTGGCATTGTCCTAATAAACATAACGCTTCTGCTATTCGCCAAAACTGGCCATTCCTCGGCATTTGCTTACTTCATACAGTCACAGTATAGGTCTAAATTAAATATTTGGCCTTTCCTGCCTGCCAATCCCACCCTTCCTGACAGTCAATCTGGACTTATTCACCATTTGCGCTGGCTCACCACGATTCGATCACTACTGTTTTCCATTGCAAATATACGTGGTTTGGCTGTATATTTCGTGATCTTCCATCAGCTGAAAGCAGTTGACTGTATGGGTGTTTCCAGATGAGCCGATTCTAACTGAAGTTGTTCGCGCCCGAAGAATTTCCAACAAAATGGTTGCCGGTTTTTTTTTTTGGAAAAACTGAACATGTCATAATCATACCACCAGAACAATGCAGAACAGTAAATTCTGAGTAGTACACAACTATTTGGCTGTCAGTTGTCTTTCAAGAAATCAGGAAGGCCAGCCGCCTAAGACGTATTACTCTTCACCACTGCAACTGCATTTCTGAGAACATCGATTTGATGCGTCATCTACTGTACTTGGCACCCATTGACTTCTTTTTATTCCCGTACGTAAAAAATAAATAAATATAAATATTTTTTTTTTGTTCTCTAATCCCGAAATATAAAAGGCAACCCTAGTTTATACATAAATGATCAGCATGATGTGCTGAATCGATTTATCCATGTGCGTCAGTCTGTCTGTATATACGCCAACTAGTCCCTCAATCTTTGAGAAATAGATCTGACATTTCGCACACGTCTTTTTCTCACTCCAAAAAGCTGTTCATTTGCCGCAACCGCCGATATCAGAGCAATATACAAGTAGCTGCCATACAAACTGAATAATCGGAATCATGTGCTTATATGGAAAACTTTTACATTTGACAAGATATCTTCACGAAATTTGGCATGTATTATTATCCAAAACAACGGTGAAATCTCCGCAGATAGATTATCCGCGATTAGATCGGATCACAATAGCATATAGCTACCATACAAACTGAACGATCAAAATTAAGTTTCTGTAACGAACAATTTGTATTTGTGAAGGCACCGAATAAGTGCAACTGAATTTATCGTTTTTTCTTGTTTTATAATATTTTACAAAAGGATTTATATGTTGATAATTCTCAGTTAAAGTCTATATTATGCAGAATAAAAGATATTAAACTAATGTGACAAAGTATTAATGTACTTTTCATTTATTTTTGTATTTTTCATTTCTCAAGAAACGCATTAAAAAATTAACTGAAAATTCATATGGTAAATGAAGCTATATTCGAACTCGACGAATTGCCTATATATCGTTATTTTTCTATATACCGAATACGTCAACGTGTCACTAATATGCAAAATTTTTGCTCTAATAACAAAAATATCCGCAACAAATAGTTTGAAATTCGCTAATGTCACGATTTCAAGCACAACGGTATTTTTTCGAAATCATGATTATCTCACCAATTTATCTTGTATTTTCTGAAAATTTAACAGCTATAACCGTAAATTGGCATACATGTAATTGCTTGTAGGTAAGTGTATATAATATTTATATTTACTTTTTTACCTTTCCATTTGCAAATGACCCAAATATGCAACAGCAGGCATAATAGCCTTCAAAAGCGAAATTGTGACATAAATACATACTATCAAAATCCCACAATCATTATACATACCTATACCTTACCCATTTATACTCGTATTTATGTGGGTGCATAAATACATACTTGTATATGTAAAAAATATATTTCTGTTGGTTAAAATGCTAGTTGCTAATACATAATATTCCTCGAAACGCAAATAATTTTCAGATATAAAATTTCTAATTTCTGCTTTTTTACAAGTTTTCGATTAGTATAATACATTTCTTCAGAATTTGTAGACAAATTATATTAAAAACAATAAAAAATGTTAACATCGGTTGCACCGAGACTATACTCGTAATACCCTCACAGATACAAAAGATTCCATACCAGAATTTGATTTTGTTCGATCAGTTTGTATGGCAGATATATGCTCAAATAGTCCGATCTGAACAATTTCTTCTTCTTTTGCCTTAAACAATAGTTCGAACCAAATTTCGTGAATATATCTTGCAATAGCTTGATTCCAATTGTTCAGCTTGTATGGCAGCTTTATCTTATAGTAATCCGATATCGGCGGGTCCGACACATAAGCAGCATTTTGGGGAGAAAAGGACGTTAGATCGATAACTTAAAAACTGAGGACTAATTCGCGTATATACAGACAGAGAGGCATAGCTAAATCGACGCAGCTCGCCATGCTGATTAATTATTGGGTTGGCAACTAAGTAATTTCACTCATAGATGACTTCAGTTGAATTTTTAGATTTGCTGGCGTGTAAAACACATTTTGTTATTTGATAGTTGGCAATTCAGCTGTCAATCAGTAAAAAAAAGTTTTTTGATCGGTTGGTAGTTTTCGTTTGGCGTTCGTTGAAAATGGAAGATCAAAAGAAACATTTTCGTCATATTTTGCTTTTGTATTTTCGCAACGGGAAAAGCGCATTACAAGCTCGCAAAAAATTATGTGCTGTTTATGACGACGAAGCCATAAAAGAACGGCAATGTCAAAACTGGTTTGCCAAATTTCGTTCTGGTGATTTTTCACTCAAAGATGAAAAACGCTCTGGTCGTCCAGTTGAAGTTGATGACGACCTAATCAAAGCAATAATCGATTCGGATCGTCACAGTACAACACGTGAGATTGCAGAGAAGCTTCAGGTATCACATACATGCATTAAAAATCACTTAAAACGACTTGGCTATGTTCAAAAACTCGATACATGAGTTCCTCACGAACTGAAAGAAACGTATTTAACGCAACGCATTAACAGCTGCGACTTGCCAAAGAAACGTAATGAAAATTATCCATTTTTAAACCGAATGATAACTGGCGATGAAAAATGGGTTGCTTACAACAATATCGAGCGGAGCAGGCCAGGTGAACCAGCTCAAACAACATCAAAAGCTGGTATTCATCAAAAGAAGGTTTTGTTATCAGTTTGTTGGGATTATAAAGGAATTGTCTACTTTGAACTCTTACCACCTAACCTTCTGTTGTCTACATTAAACAACTAACTAAATTAAACAATGCAGTTGAAGAAAAGCGGCCTGAATTGATAAATCGAAAAGGTGTTGTATTCCATCATGACAATGCAAGGCCACACACATCTTTGGTCACTCGGCAAAACTTATTGGAGCTTGATTGGGATGTTTTGCCACATTAACCATATAGTCCTGACCTTACACCATCGGATTAATTTTTGTTTCGATCTTTACAAAACTCCTTGAATGGTAAAAATTTCAATAATGATGATGATGTCAAATCGTACCTGATTCAGTTTTTTGCTAATAAAAACCAGAAGTTTTATGAACGTGGGATTATGATGCTGCCTGAAAGATGGCAAAAGGTCATTGATCAAAGTGGGCAATACATTATAGAACAAAGTTATTTAGTTCCATGAAAAAATTGTCTTTGATTTTTTTTTTTAAATCCACAATTACTTAGTTACCAACCCAACATATACATATAGTCGTATACTTCAATCGTCATTTAAGTACGGTCCGATTTGGTATATTATTCTTTTACCATAGGACATAAGCACACTTACAAGTAATTTCATTACTCTAATTTTCATCGTGTCCGAAATATTTATATTAAAATCAATCTAATTCATTCAAATGTGAAGTATTTTATATACCATAAACTCTATCAAAGGGGTTAAATTTAATATAGTGGGAATATCAAGAAAAGGTTTTAGCAAGTTTTGTCGGTGTGGTCAAAATATCTTAAGTTGAGGCTTAGTGATAGCACTTGTTATGTTTTCGATTAACGGCATTTTGTGCCAAGGCACACATGTACCAAGTTTCAATAAGATATCTCAATTATTAGTCAAGTTATCGCACACAGACAGTTACGCAAGTTTCAACTCGTCTAATCAACCTGAGCATATATGTGCGAGTTGAAACTATGGTGCGCAGACATATATATATATATATCTGTCTATCTATCTTGTTTAATTCTAGGTGTTACAACAACCCGTTAGATAACAAAACTATTTTCTCTGTTGCAACATGTCGAGAAGGTATAATTACTATCAAGTATATAACACCTTGTACACACTTAAATTTTCCATTCATCTTTTTAAAACGGCTTATGTATTGTAAAAAATTTAATAATGTTTTAAGAAAATCACTCCGATTCATGAACAGTTTCTGCGGTAGTTTATTTAGAACTGATTAATAAAGAAGAAAGGTACAATTTTTATAATGAAACAATACTTCAAAATCATTAAGTATGTATAATAACGTCTTTACATAGAGAGAGTGAGAGTAAGATTAATTATAGCATAATTAATGTTGGCCATGGTAGGTTTGAATTCATGCTATATTTTTTACATGTATCGAAGCATACCCTTTCAGAAAAATGAAAGCACTTTCCTTCCTCTAGATAATATCATAACTTTGGCATACCTGGACGTACCTGTTCTAGTTGTGGACCTGCGAAAAGGTTAAGGCAAGGTTTAAGGAAGGTGGTACCTGTCCAATTCTGTAAAAGACCTCTATACTTCGAATACTATATATTTTACCTGTCCTCCCTCAATAAAAGTTTGTCCATTTGACTAGATCAGCATCAGTCACGTCCTGTCTTTAGAAACGAAAACATAAGATACAATAGTTAAAATGTCCACAAAGAAATATTTTCAGAAAATTCATAAGCCCACATTGAGCTACACTCTATTTTTGCATCTGATGGAGTTAAAGATCCGCAAGAAACGTTTTCGTTCCTGTTTGTCGCTGATAAAATCGAAACTTTTAGTCACTGACACACTAATCTCACAAACAAAAAATCGAAATAATTTTACGGATTTAGAAACTCTCAGACAGGAGCGGATTTTTAGCAATCGTTTGAAATTGTCTATGTTACGAATCTTATCGCAAAAGAAATCAGGACCATTACACAGAGAGGATAAACGAGCGAAAGTAGCAGTAATACGACGAAGAGATGATGACGATGAAGTAAACCACTCTAAGCGACAGAAATTAAACAATATCCCAGAGGAGATAGAAAGTACGGATTTTAAGGGGAAAACGAGTTCACGGAGAGCTTTATTTTTCTGATTCCCTGTATTCAACTAATAGTGTTTAAGAAAAATTTTGTTTTTATTGTGTATAAGATCTGAATTATTTATTAAAATTTGATACAAACTAATATAATATAAAAAATTTTAAACATGAAATACTAGCATAATTCACATAATAAAGGGTTTTCCAATGGCATGTTCACCGAAATTGACAGTTTGGTGTGATTTTTGGTCTGTCCGTACTTCTTTCGAATTCAAGAAGAATTCCACCGTTACTGTCAATCGAGAGCGGTATAGATCGATGACGGGACTACGTGTCACACAGCACGTGGAACAGCCGAATTATTACGATAAATGTTTGGAGATTCGATTATTTCAAGAAATTGTGACATTAAGTGGCCTCCAAGAAGTTGTGATTTCAAACCATTAGACAACTTCTTGTTGTGTTATTAGAAGTCACTGGTCTTTAACAATAAAACAGACACTCTTCAAGCTTTAGTATTGAACGTGCTATTTATGGCATACGACTTGATTTATTGAAAAAAGTACTCGAAAAACATTTGAATTTTCTTAACAATTAGTGTGTTGCTTTTGTTTTAAATCATAAGGCTGTTATTATAAAACCCTTTGCTTATTTTAAAAACTACGAAATTTTTGGGGTAAATTCGCAAGCTTGCTAGGTATTTTAGATTGACCTATTACTGTTTTAAAAACCAAGAGAAGAGAAGATTCCAAAATTAAAATTGTAATAATAATTTATAAGATTAAATATTTATATGTTATATTAAGTAATGGTTTGAATTGGGCTGGAAACCTTAATTGGAATCCGAAATCAATACAAAGATGTAGATCTAAATATACGTATTAGATTAAATAAATGATAGACTTGTAGGAATGTTGAATTATTTTAGACAACTTTTTGAATAAAGTTGCTACCTGACGGAAAAACTAAAACTGAAAATATTTCGGAAATGTTCAGGAATTTAGATAGATTTTCTAACAGAGTTGCCATAAACAATATTATGTAGTCACTAACATAAGCGTCAAATTTTAAAACTTGTTATTATGTTATGAATGCAAAATCGGTACTGGTTAAGCTGTTGTTAAAGTTTGAATTGTTTTCCTTTTTAATAGAACAAACGGCTTCTACCTGAAGTATTATACTTTAAGGGTTTCCCGATTTAACATAGTTAAAACACCGAAAATACCTCAATAAAGCGGATGAGAAAACTTCAACAAAATCGGGGTATATACCTAACATAACATACTTGTTGAATTAGCCTTCTACTTTTCTTTATTGTCCATTTAGGTGACCACAGTTATGAGAGCATTCAGCTCATTTCCATCCAAAAAATTGTCCGCAATTTAAAAGTACCAACAAGTTCAGTATTTAAACGTTGCGAGTACCATCTTTTATTTTTGTCCTTGTGGCAAAATCACAAGTGAAGAGATAAAAGACAATTCCATCTTAGCTTCTAGAGGTTTTGAATTATAACTCTGTAATAATTTCATTAATCATTCGTAGTATCCTCTTACTGGACCTAATATACCAATTTCAATTCGGTACTTACCTTGACATTACTATGCTCCAGTGCGCCTACTTCCCATATAGCACAATTTTAAATTCCATCTGATAATTTTACTTTCCAGTATGCAAATCAAACACCAATGAACGCATGGGAATAAAACTTTAGCGGAATGGTGCGCTTAAAGTTGGCCACCTTATGACCAAAAATTGTCAACATCGGACTACAAGTGTTCAAGCCCCCGGATACCAAATATATGGAATGAAGATCGGTGAAAGTATGTGAAAAGATGAGAGAAATTTTGCATCAATCACAAACTGATGTTTCCAGACATAAATTGCTATTACCTTAACTTGTTGATCAATCACTGGGACATGTTGTCGCCTGTCATGGATTTGCGACGTCGTTTTTTCCAAGTTTTTGAACTTTTGAAGCTTTTCCGTTTGGCGTTCTGCTTGCCTTGTCATAGTTGAGTCTCTTCGGGTTATTCATGTGTTCAAAATGTGTGCTTCCTTTTGTCATCATGTTATTATTAGCAGTATTTCTTCACTCTATTTTAATATTGTCGCTTTCGTTTGTGAGGCTAATTTGCCTAGCATATTCCTCCAGCTTTCGTTGTTCTGCCTCTCTTTTGAGAGAGGCGTCCACTATAATTTCCTTTTTCTGTGCCTTACTCATTTGTTGCCAACTCATCATATGTTGCATTTGCAGCCTCAAACGATCCGAAAATAATTGCTTCCGATTAAGTATTTGGATTTCACGAGATCTCGGCCGATGCACCTGTGCTATCACCTGAATAATCAGCTTTTCTGTGACGAAAAATGTTGATCTTGGTAATCGCAAACAACGGTTAAAATGATCACCGCGTCTTTTCATTTCATTACGGTATAAGAAGAGTTACTAGATGTGTTGGTATAAACATTTCTGATACTGCGATGTGTGTATTTGTATTGTAACCATTTCGTGTTATAGACTGTTCAATGGCAATTTATCACATATTGATAATTGTACGGTACTTTGCTCTAGCTTTTATAGCATTATCATAGAGGGCCTCTGGTAATATTTTTTTACCTACTTGTTGAATTCAGGTAGAAAGGTTATTTGATCTATTATATTCAGTTAGTTTTCTTAGTTATTAATTTATTCGGAACTGTATTTAAATTTATGTATGTGGTGTGGTGACTGTTGCAGTTATCACACCGAATAGGTAAGTCCCTCTAGTACATCTTATATAACGATCATTTTGAAAGCATTTTAAAAAGTACTAAATGCACTCAGTAAATTAGTGCGTCAGAGGCACTAAACTTTACACCAAAGATGACACAAAAGGGTTTCATAGTGCTTCCCTTAGTCCCCATATTTTCTAATTTCCGCCGGACAATATGTATAATATCTTAGCAAAATTAGCTGAACGTATAATATTAGATGTACTATAGTTTAATATTGTCACGATATACGCCAACTTCCTTATGCTATATGGTACATAATGATTTTCGTTATTTTAGCAGACTTTATGCTGAAGATGTTGGTCAATGTGTGGATTACCTCCATGAAATTCCTTGAAACTTGTCGTCAATGGATTCTCCGAGCTCCTTTATAAGCTTTTCCATAACGACACCTCTCTGTATACCTTGCTTTAGCTGGGTCCCCGACCTTAAGAATAGGCCATTCTTTGGCATATGCACTATCAGCAACCTAACTTTTGGCATCTCCTTTCCCTTCCCTCTGGTTTTTTATTGTTGCTATTAAGTTGGATCATTTTTAGATCTTCGAGTGTTGGGGAAAATCAGGTCCGATGGCGCATAGTTCCCGCTACGCAAGTATCTATCCCGTTTCAGACTGCAAAATTATCCTCGACATGATACATTGATTCAGCCCTTTTATATACCCCTCACCATGGTAAGACTTCACCAGACTGTGCTATTGACAAAAAACAAACACCCCACTATGTTATTTAGTCAGACCTTACCTTCTTACTGCAACAGGAGCGAACAGTTTCTAGTCTGTCCCTGTCACAAATGTGGTATCTACTACCAGTCGTGCGCGGTACAGCTGGGGATTTTGCCGACCACATTTTTTACGATGATAAATAATGAAGAATCCATTTGATGTATTCAATTTATTAAAAATTTCATTAATAAGTGTAAAGTCATATATTTTTTATAATTTTTCATAGTATCCGTTTATGGGATTAAAAGTTTAATCAGCTAACAGGCAAAGAGGCTGGTGGCAAGTGAAATTCAGTAAATAAATATTTTTTGCTTAATTTATTAACACAATTACTTAACTACATCAACTTAACGTATTTACACATATTTTTAAAAAAATATAAAAACTATTTTAGTACTGATCAAAAGTCATTTATCAACATTGATCATCAGGTTTAATATGCTGAACCATCTCGGTTTTCATGAACTCGCTCCCATCATCTAATTTTTGCCGTTTGGCACAATTTCCTTTTTCACTTTCATTGTCTTGTGAGTCCAGTTTCCCTATAGCGATAGCTGCCTGCTTGATTTCCATTCTCTCTTCGGGCCTCATCTCTTTCCAAGCTAGCATGTGTTTAACTTTCTTTTTCAAACGATTGCAAAATAACTGCTCCCGGTTGAGGGTACCTAAATCGTCCAAACCTCTCTGTTGATAGAGGTGCTTTTTCGTTTCTGAGATGAGTGTATCGGTGATGTATAACTTCGTTTGAACCAAACTTAACATTTTGGCGAACCGTTTGGCACGACTTCTCAATTTATTTCGGTGTACAAACAACATATAGCTCAATGTTGGTGCTTGGTCAGTCTCGAAAACTTCTTTTGGGGAAAGTGGCATCACTTCGTTTGAGGACATTTTTAGAACTTACTAAATTGAAGAATACTAAAGTACGACAGGTCTGTTCAGCACATGAGTTGTAAGCAAAATAATATTTTTGAACAATGAGCTTCATCCTTTATAGTATAATTTCGAAGGTCAGGTTCTTATCCATGAAGTTGTTCAAAATGTCGCAGGTAGGCTCTCGTCTTAAATTATAAACAAACCACTTGGCAAATTATAAAGTTTTCAACCAATTTAAATATATGCAGTACCTGTACACGTATGTACTTGTACAAAATGAATAATATTATATGTACGCCACCTTCCCAGGGTAACAACAATTTTAGGAATTTTATTATCTGTACATAAAAAAAAACTTTCTAACTTGGGGTGCAACCAAAGTTGGTGGAAATACCTTCAGGTGCAAAACGTCAACCAGAGGATCCGAATTCACGCAAATTTAGAAATATATAACTCATACACTGACCAACAAACTCATCATAAGGTTATTTAGAATAACGAAAATCATTATTTGCAGCACATTTTTATACCCTGAACAGGGTATATTAAGTCCGCCATGAAGTTTGTAACACCCAGAAAGAAACGTCGAGGACCCTATAAAATATACAAATATAATATATAAATGATCAGCATGATAAGCTGAGTTGATTTAGCCATGTCCGTCTGTCGCGTTCAGATCGGATTACTATATCATATAGCTGCCATACAAACTGACCGACCGGAATCAAATGCTTGTGTGGAAAACTCTTTCACTTAACGAGGCATCTTCAATAAATTAGTCATGGAGTATTGTCTAAGACAACAATGTAATCTTTGAAAAAATTGTTCATAAAATACTTAAAAGCTAAATGGTTATTATTTGCTGCTACTGTTCCCTTGCTAGGTCAGAAGGCTTCTTTCGTTTCAACCAGATATCTCGCACAGCAGTTTCGATGAGTCTGGCAGACTCCTTATTAATATGCTGTCTAAGCCTCAGTTCGTTTCATTTACCGCTGAATTCACGCCTAGATCAAGTCCTTAGTGAATTGATTTATTTTTAATTTTTTTTTTACATTTATTTAATTTACTTTTCATTTTACACTCTATACGGTATAAAGCCAACCGGAAGTTTGAAAATCTTATATGGGGTATATGGGAGGTAGGTGTGGTATTGACCAAGTTTTATCTATGTTTTTCATTACTACATATTATTAACAGAAAAACGTGCTCTCTGAGTTTCATTAAGGTACCTCATATACCATCACCAATATATGAGAAGTAAAGTCAACTAGATGCACCGTTATCCGAAAAAGCCTTTTTTTATTTTTTAAGAAAACTCACACATTTGCCCATATATGTGATCCAGAAGCTCGAAATTTTTTCTGCGTTGTTCCTTTTCCAATGGCTCAGGTAATGAAGCTTACCCTTTGTGACAAACGAATCCAAAATGTAAATTACGGAACTTTGGCAAAGCTGGACGTGCCTGCTCTAGTTGTAAACCTGCGAGAATGTTAATCCAAGGTCTAAGGAAACTGGTACCTGCGCAATATTTCAAATAGTCCCGAGTAATGAAAGTGAAACTTTCCATATGAGAGCGTCGCAATACTCACATTTATTATTTTATCGAGCCAATAATGAATAACGGATAACTATGATATTCAATTGAAAGATCATGTTGAAATGCATTATGGTTAAACACAAACCAATCCTTCTGCATAAAATTTTGATGGCGTGTAACCTGAATTATTGGGAAAATAAGGTGTCTCGCCTGCAATTGTTCTTGCGATTCCATCGCTCTTATAGCTGTCTGTTGCTCATCTTGCCTTTCTAAATGAAAAAATTAAATGAATAGGCATTTCAGCTGAACACATTTTATTGCCCTACTTGCTGTTGCCTTCCTAGCTCTCCATGAGCGGAAGATTCTCGATTTCGTGCAACTTTAACTACACGGGCCCGTGACGAACTTCTGAACGAATTTGATTTATGCTTGAGTGACATTTTTTGTTTTGATAAATTGTAAAAATTTTCAACAAACAACAAATATATATTTTTTTAGTTTCAAATTTGTGTACAAACAATCAAATTTGCCAAAAGAAATTTTTCAATCTATAAAGTCTATAATTTTTTTAATAATAATAATCACATGTCCTTTTTCATATCATTAAAAGTATGTGTACAAAGTTTCATTATTACCCGTTGAGTAGTTGCGGCGTGAAAGCATAGCAAACAAACTTACATTCACATTTATAATATTAAATATACCTATATACAAGTAGTAAGTACTGTATTCATATGGTCCACCATGTCGTATAAGCAACAATAAATTGCTCAGGTCATTTGAACTTTTAAACAACGTTCATAGAATACAAGGTTACGACAACTTTGAAATCATATGTGTTATGATGAAGTTGGTACAACTTGGTTGATTGCCATAGGCTTTTAAATATGTTTATGTTCTTTAATCTTTGAAGTACAATAGCTTAAAATATTAGCTGTAAAACACTATAAACCGATAACTTACTTGTTAGCAATTAATAATAATTTGTATCAGCGATGTTATTAAGTAATTTTGCACTTAATAGATTTCTTTTGGTTTTCAAAATTATTTCAATTTACACATAGCAACTCTAATTGCCTGATGATATTTGAAAGATTGACATATTTAAATGCGGACGCACATTGTTAAAAAAAAATTAACTTGAAAATCAATTTCTACACATTTTCTTCATAGATGAAGCGCCTTTCTTAAATGTTAGAACCTTAAATTTTGCAAAAATAGTTTTAAAAAAGTCGAAACGAGGATAAAGCGTACAGCTATCTATTACGACGCAAAGATTAGTCGATATTCAAAAATCTTGAACCTCCACTAATTTTAAAGTAAATAATTTCAATTGGTAATATGACGAATAATTTTTTTTTTTTTTCAAATTCGTTCCACTGTAGGTATGACAATGTTTGTTTTATGACCTCAACCTTCTATGCTATGAACGTTCATTTTTAAAGGAATGTATTTATGAAAAAAATTATGAAAACCTTTTTTTTTATCGCGGAAATTTTTTTATTAGAATATTACGTTTTGAAAGTTGTAGATTTTTTTTGATTAATGCAAAATATCAAAAAATTCCATATTAAATATATGGGAAAAGTAAAATGGTTTTGGCAATTTTTTATGTTGGATCCTTATGTTTAGAACCATAACTGAAACTTCAGGAAACGTTTACAAAAACTCAATTAACTTGGGAAACAGACACCCTGATGCTTACATATGTTCAGCTTCATATAGGTGCGGTATGGAAATAATTATGGAATATGTCTATTAAACTATTTTGGGACAAAGTTGGAACCTATCCGGATATATATTATATATATAACACGCTATTATTCTGGGAAACGTTCAGTCGGTTATTATTTTATAACACAATTGCCATTTTAACTCAACAAAATATTGCAAAATTTGCTTCAGACATTAGAAACGTTGTTCGTTTATGGCTCAAATGGAAGAACAAACATTATGTATGTTCGTATGAATTAACATAAACTTATTTAATTGAAAGTTATATAAATGTACAAGGCAAACTTCTTCCTTATTGTAGTTAATGAAAATATATTAAGATTAAGATTAATTTTGTGAATTCCAGTATGCGATGGAGTTTTTGAGGGCAAAGGTCCGTTATTATTATTTACATGTATACGCATACAAACATAGTTAAAATTCACTTAGTGCAAATAATATAAAATAAATTGGAATATTCACTTATTAAAAAAATAATTTTCCTTTTTCATTTCACGCAACCCAACACTTCACGAACTTATTCATCTTTATTCACCATTACCAAACAACACACTCACACACCACTCCACTAAACGTTCGACATCCGTTCACACGGAAATGCTACCAAACGATGATAATGGCAACGGAAATGCCAAACTAAATATCCGCCGACCCTACTTTCCGCAACGCCCCTACTGCTGTGTCGGAAATTGAAAAACACAAAATTGGAAAATGCAATACCACAACCACCTCCATCAACGCCGCCACCAACTGTGCTCGCGTGCTTAAACGCAACGATACGGCATCACACGCTCGCTAACTTTCGAAATTTATGCTTGCACACAGATACGCCTCTCCTCGGACAAACTGAGTTTTGATCTAGTGCCCGATTTGGGCAGCAACCTCACCCACTCTACAGTGATCAAAGTGAATAGAGCCACCTCTTGGCATTCCGTTGAACTGGACTACAAAGCGGGCGAAATCACATTCACCGTTGACTACCATCTAACACAGAGTCAAATGTTTGGCTTGACTTTTAATATCGGCGACAAGTTAATTATTGGCAGCAGTCTTAAGTCGGCCGCCTCTGGGCTGGTCGGCTGTATACGGGACATTGAAATCAATGGTCATCTAATCGAGCCGCGACATGTTGTGAAGACAGAACGTGTGGTGGGCGAGGTTGCGTTGGATAACTGTAACTATATTGATCCGTGCAAACGTCCGAATACTTGCGAGCATGGCGGCAAGTGTTTCGTAAAAGATGATCGTGTCACATGTGACTGCAAACACACCGGCTACATTGGCAAGAACTGTCATTTCACGAAATATCGCAAGACTTGTGAGGAACTGGCCCTACTCGGTTACACCAAATCTGATGTGTACCTCATCGATATTGATGGAAATGGTGTATTTCCTCCTGCGCATGTTAAGTGCGACTTTCAGAGCTTGGAGAATGCTACCAAAACTATTGTCGAGCACAATTTACCAAGTCAAGTTGATGTTCGTTCGGCGAGCGAAAATGATTTTAGCTACAACATTCGTTACCGCGAATTTTCGCCAGACATGTTGCAGGAATTGATCTCACATTCATTATATTGTACGCAGTACATTAAGTACGACTGCTATAAGGCACCGTTGGAGCTGCACTCTGCAACTTGGTTCACTTCGTCCGCGAAGAATCTGACTGTGGATTTCCTCGGCAACGCAAAACGGTATGTTTTATATAATAAGTGTATACAATAAATTCTGAAGGAATAGTAATTTCCTGGATGGGTGTTCAAAGAAAATGGTGAATTTTGATTTTTCGCGGGGTATGTATTGTACATTCGATTATCAATATTTTGTTTTTGTTATAATCGGACACATATGTTTATCATGTGCTTGCATTAGGAGCCAATTTCGTTTTGTAGTTTGTTTTTGACAACAGAAAAGGTTAGTCACGTTTTTGTGTGCTCTTCGATTTTTGACTGGAAAGAAATGGATCAAAGAATATGTATAATAATAAAATAGAATAAAGTGCTCCAAGGCACTTGAAATGTCGACTGTGGCATTCGCTGGGTCCGCTTTGGCTCAAAAAAGTGGTTATAAGTGGAACAAACGCTTTACAGAAGGCCTAGAATGTTGATGACCCGGAGGTGGGACCACGTCAACAAGCGAAGAAAACATCGAAACAGTGAAAAACATTGTTCTCGAAAATTTTCGAATGACTATTAGGGAAGTGGCAGAGGATGTTGGCATAATAATCGGTTCATGCCATTCAATTTTCTCGAATCCAAAAACAAAATCGTAATCATGCCTCAACCACCGTACTCACCAGATTTGGTTCCCTGCGACTTTTTTCTATTTCTAAAACTGAAGAAACCATTGAAAAGAAAACATTTTGCCACAATTGATGAGGTCAAGTCAGAATCCAAGGAAGAGCTGATGGCCATACATAAAAGCGCATTTCAGAAGTGCTTCGAGGATTGGAAAAAGCGTTGCCACAAGTGTATTATATCCGAAGGGGATTACTTTGAAGTGGACAAAATAGATATTGATGGATAAATAAGTACTTTTCAAAAAAATTCAAAATTCACTTTTTCCTTTGAACACACCTCGTATTAAAAAGTGTATGCCTTAAAATGGCGAGGGATTAATTTCAATATATAGTGTCGTATTAACTTTTTCTTACTTTTTTGAAGCCCAAAGATATACGCTGGCTATTTAAATTGAAAAAATTCACTTACTCACTCCGTTCTGATACTTTCGCCAAACCAGCCCTTTAAACAGCAAACTAGTCATCATAACCACCAAATAGTTTGACTTTGTTTTAGCTTTTCCACTGAGATTTTAAATTATCTCTGTCTCCTTAAAATGCCTAAGGTACACATTAGTAATTCCTCCTTACGTTTAGAAAAAAGAGGAATTGCATCTCTTTGGGGAGTCTGTAGTATTCACACTTATATGCCAACGACCCATTGCATTAACTGATTATACCATTCAATTTTATTTCTTCTTATTTACACACATTTACCTTCGAATTCATGAAAGCCTGGTTAAAAGAGATAGCTCATAATTTTTAGAGTCGGCTGCAACCAATCTCAAAGGCCGTAATTCGAGGTATATGCCCGGTTTTCGCTGAACACGAATAACAGAACAGAAAAAGTGATATTTGTATCTTATGACATCTATTGTGATCATCATATGAAGGAGAAAATTTTGGTATCTGAAGAACTCCGTCACTAAGTACATTCGTTTACACTAGCAAATTACGACCGAATCCGAATTCACATAAGAACTGGACATTCATCAAGGATAAGGTTGTTAAAGAATTTCTCCATGACTGCCGTGAACACTACTTAGTTCTGCCATAAGTTCTGTTACAAGTTCAATCTGTTATGTATAAATGAAACTGCTTATTACATTATTAAATGAACGATGTGCAAATTTTTTACATAATGGTCACTCTTTAAATTTCCGTGAGGTATTCAACAAGCATGTTTTCCAACCCTGTAGTGCAATGGATTCAAATTTGGACTTCCAGACGGCCAATTCATTTCGAGCTATGAAATCAGAAATATTGTTTTTAAGCCACTGATAGATGGATTTTTGAATTGTATGCTCTGACAGAATTTTCCTAGAAGATCCAAGGCTCTGCATCGAAAAGAGTATTGCATAACTGCTTTGTCACTCTTTTTAAAAATCATGCTGATCAACTTTTGCTCCAGGCTTAGCCCCTTTTTCGCGGAAGTAAGGAGTAACTTCTTTACATAACATTTTTTGCATCTGCAGCAGTTTTTGCGTAGATTTGTTGTTCTGCTTAACCCAACGATTACCCTCTTCCTGCCCAACCCACGCGATTGGCGAAGTCCGCATACGTGCGGAATTAGCCGAGTCAGAGAAGGCAAGGACGTTTTTTAAGTATTGAGATCCAAACCTGCTCAGCTACAGAAACAAAAATTTCAACAGCTCAGGTTTATAGTTACTAGTTACAGAGAAAGCAATAAAGTCTTTTTAATTTTGAAAAAGCAGTCAGATAAGTCAAATGTGCTGGAATGAGAATTAAAATCATGACATATACGGCGGAATGGGTCGATTAGTTCGAAATTTAATCTACAGGATTTTAACAGTAAAGGTCTAAACTACCTCGAAAAGTGAACCAGGATATTATTTTCCTACGACTAGGAAGTGTAGGTAGTTTTAAATATTAATACGACTAGTGTATGGAGGTAGACTTACTCTAGAATCCCATCAGAAATGCCCTAAGGCGAAGAGTACAAATTTTTGTTGAACAAACTCTAACTTGTCAGAATTGATTTGGTAGCTAGGGTCATATACTCCCAAATCAACGTTGTTAAAAATTTGCTCTAGACTATGGTGTTTTATTAAGTTTGTTTTGTTTAAGTCTGTTTGCAAGAGACACCTGTCATCAGTTGAAGTGTATGATATAAAAAACTTTACGTCGCCGGCGTATAATGAATTTTTGAGAATTCTATTGTATTACAGAAGAGATATCGTTAATAAACAACAAGCAAAGAATTGGGCCAAGATGACTACCTTGCGGAACACTTGAAGAGACTTTAATTGTATATAGATCATCTCGAATAAGTCTTGACATTTTTTTCATAATTTCAAATAATTTTCTGTTTTCTTATTGGATTTTTGCGAATGATTTCGCAACGATTTTTTTTTCTTCCAACACCTGTAGAAGTTTAGGAAAAACGATCAATAGTGCGGTTAACAAACAATCTCGAAATATTAAGATTTTTAAGAGCTCACAAATTTCACATGCTCCCTTTTCACACTTACTCATTATTCCGCTCTTTTAACTTTAGTCATCATTTTACGCACAATCGACTACTTTTTGGCACTATTTGACGAAAGACATTACATTTATATATGTACAAGGTGCAATTCAAAATTATTGGTCGCCTTGAAAATAGTCTCCGCCTGAATACAACGTTTTGCACGTTAAAGAAGGTTTTCGAATGACTTTTTTAGGTCATTTGTCGGTATAGCGTTGAGGATGGCGGTCGTCGCCTTTTGGATGGTATCAACGACAGCATAGCGGTTTCCTTTCATGGCCAAATGTACTTTTCCGAAAGGGTAGAAGTCGCACGGGGCCATATCAGGTGAATACGGGGAATGGTTGATTGTTAAAATTTGATTTTTGGTCAAATAATCGGCCACATACGTCGATCGATGAGACGGCGCATTGTCGTGCAACAAACGCCAACTTCCATCTTCGCGATATTCGGGCCGAATGCGACGAATACGTGCTACCAAACGCTTCAAAACTCCAAGGTAGAATACCGCATTAACGTTTTGGCCGGGTGAAACAAATTCTTTGTGGACAATACCCTTGGAATCATAAAAACAAATCAGCATTGTCTTCACTTTTGATTTCTCCAGGCGCGATTTTTTGGGTTTCGACTCATTTCTCGTTTATGTCCTCACGACCACTTTGAAAACATTTAAACCACTCGTGAATACGGCTACGGGACAGACAATCATCGCCATAAACTTGTTTCATCATTTGATGAGTTTTGGTAAAAGTTTTACCAAGTTTAAAACAAAACTTAATGTGGGCTCTTTGTTCGATGCTCATTTTCCGACCGACACTACAAATGTAATGTCACATGTAGCGCGAATATGAATGAAATTGGTTTAGACCTTGGTCGAAACGTCATATCCCTAATATAATCAATTCCGATTTTCTGGTTGACGTTTGGCAAATCAACTCAATATATTAATTCAGATACTTACATCTCATTTGGAGATGATTTTAATATAATTTTCCCTAACGCGGATATATTTAATTTCAGCACCCTTAACTGCAGTTTCGCACATTTTTATACCCTGAGCTGGGTATATTAAGTTTGCCTAGTTTGTAACACCCAGAAGGAAACGTCAGAGACCCTACAATATGTACACGTAATGATCAGCATGATGAGCTGAGTTGATTTACTTATGTCCGCCTGTCTGTATACAAACTAGTCCCTTAGTTTAAAGCTATCGATCTGAAATTTTGCACTTGCCTTTTTCTCACTAAGAAGCTGCTCGTTTATCGGAACGGCCGATATCGGATCACTATAGCATAAAGCTGTCATACAAACTGAACAATCGGAATCTAGTACTTGTATGGGAAACTTTTTTATTTGACGTAATATTTTCACGAAATTTGGCATGGATTATTATTTAAAATAATAATGCAATCTGCGGAGAATTTGTAGAGATCGGGTGACTATAACATATAACAGTCATATTAACTAAACAGTCGGAGCAAAGTGCTTGCATGGAAAACTTTTTCATTTGACGAGATATCTTCACGAAATTGGGCATGAGCTCTTGTATAAGGCAACAATGTAATATCCGCAGAAATAGTTCAGATCAGACCTCTATACATACAAATTGAACGATCGAAATCAAGTTCTTCTAAGAAACCTTTAACGTTTAGGGTATTATAGTTTTGGGGCAACCGAAGTTAACGTTTTTTCTTCTAAAACTTTATGTCATATCAAAAACTGTAGCGAAAAAATCAAACATTCATTTTTCGAAGAAATCTGGAAAGGAGTCGTAGACTCACTTAGTTATTACTACCTTTGGGTGTCCGAATATTAATATTAAGATCAACCTAATAAACTTAAGGGAGATGTATATGATATAAACGCAATCAAAGCTAAATTTAATATATGCGGTATATAAGGAAAATATCCACAAAAGGGTGGGAATTAAGCTATAATATATCCAATATTATACTTTTACTTAATTTTGCTACGATATCTTACACATTGAACGATATATTAGATGTAGTAAAAAGAAATCCATTATTTTTGCATGACATTGAAGGCTTTAATTACCATAGTTAGAATGATCCAATTATTTTTACTACACTTAATATATGATATAAAACCATAAGTTTTAAATATATATATTTATATCTTATCAATTTTCTCATAAAAGATATATGTGATCTAAGGAATATTTTGATTCGATTTAATCCAATTTTGGTATTATTTGGTATCATTAGCAGAAATGAGATTTATCTCTGTACTTCATTAAGAAACCTTACTGATTGACCAATATATAAGGTATAAAGTCAAGCGGATATATCATATAATAGGTATATGCGGTTTAGGCAAGAGGATAAACTGTTATTACAAGTACAAAGATATTATTTCTGAATTTCATAAAGATTTCTTACATATTGACCGATAGATATGGTATAAAAGCGATCGGAAGTTTGAAAATATTTATATCAGGTATATGGGGCTAAGCTATTTGTGCGAAGTTTTATTCTGATAACTTCATTGATGTACGATTTGTATAGTGGGGAGTAAAATAATCAGATGGAATTTCTAAGTTTGTATATGTGAGGCATTTTCACTGTGGATAAAAGAAATGTTTAGGTAGCCTCAACAGATTTCATTGAAAGCGATTAAGTAGTTCCTGAGAGACAGCATTTCACTTAAAGGTGGCAGTGCCACGCCCCTTGTAAATTTTTTACACATTATCCTAAACAATCCTTCCCTACCATCATGCTGTTTATTGTTCGTGGCGAATATATTCAGTGAGTTATCGCACTTTTAGTAGTTTTCAATGTAAGCGTTATATGAGGAGTGGGCGTGATTATTGTCTTATTTTACCCATTTTCGCATAATGCTTAACGAACTTCTTCTCATCAAGTTTTGTTGTTTTAGCTTCAGCAGTTGGGAAGATATATATATTAAACCATTTAAAAGCAGGCCACGACCACTTTTAAACATTATTTTGCCCAAAAATTTCTCTTGCTACTGCGATCCCCTGTACCAGTTACAGTTTTGTATGTTAATTTCGTACTTAGTTATAGCAATTTATATGTTTTCATTTAATGGCGTTTTGTGGGCGTGACAGTGGACCGATGACGCCCATCTGTAATTCCTCGTTGCATACATTGCGGGAGATGAAAAGTATATTCCCAGAAAGAGAAGAGAGCATCTTCTGTACTTCTCTTTTCAAGACTTAAATCTTCTGAATGGTAGCGAGTGATCAAACAAACTTGCCTACAACTCAGAGGTCACATGACCATTTCAACAATATTGACAATAGTACAGTTTGCTGCCACAACATTTCACTACCAGCATAGGTCGTAATTTAATGTTTGCTTGACATTTCTAGGAAAACAAGCATTGCACAGTCACGCTAACTGACATCAACACAGACAATAGAACGGACAACTGCACAGACCTTAAGCGCTAGTACTTGATTATTAATATAAACTGACTGCGCTCCAATTTGCGTCTTGTCACTCATGCTGCAATGCCCGGAAAGCACTGAGCGACCATTTGACTTGACTTTGTGAATGCACTCAACCTTGCGCCCAAACCCCCTTCCCGCATATAAGCACCCGGCCACCGAACGACTGCATTCGTTTCTCCATTTCACTCGCAATATGTTTACATACTTACATGAGAACATGCATATGTATGTAATTGCATGCGAATTCATGTGTCAAGCAGCAGAGAGCTATCAACAGCAGAATGCTACAAATAGTGCCAACACTTTTCCATTCACTCAGATGTCTCCGCTGTTGGTCATCGTGAAGCAGTCTATGAATACGAGCGAGTAATTTCTGTCAGCAATGATGCGAACTAGAGATGATTTGTGTACTGACTCAACACGCAACAATACTAATAAACACACAACTCTATTGGATAATGACAACAGTCGTAATCACAATTGTAATGCCAACACAGAAAGTGGCTGCGAGAGTATGTAAGAGAATGACAGCGGGAATAATAACGTGACACTTGACAGACATTGTAAAATTGCATAAGGAAATTACGAGATTAGCAGGGAAATGTACAACACAGTCACTCAAATGTGATATTTGAGTTTGAAGGGTTGTATGTTTGACGAATAAAGTTAACCAATAATTTATGCAATGGCTTTCTTAAGTGAATTTCCTTAAATCTTCAAGAAGGGATAGTCTATTTGAAAGGGTTAGAAATTAAGTTACCATATTTAGTGTTGTCTGTGAAAATTAGAAACTGTATAGAAAGGCAGATTTTTTTATGGGCTTTATGAGTTTAAAACCTATATAGCTTTTAAATATCGTGAATCCTTAGCGAGGTCTTAGACCAAACTTTAATAACTATATATGAAATAATTGGCTGTTCGTTTAAGAATGAATTTTTCAAAAGTTTAGAAGAAAAGAAAGAAGGCCTCTATTAGAACTTCAAGAAAATGCATAACTCTTTTAGAAGTCAAGCCTTTTAAGAAGTAAATAGTCTGTATTTTTGACGACATGAAGTAAAGTCGTCGAGACTACAAATGAATATAAAACTTGCTAAATTGTAGATTAGGAATGTACAATAGAAAAACTTACAAAGTTGACCTTTTCAGTAAGCACAAGTCTTTAAAACTTGGCTGGTGAGCAGGCTCAGTTATATATCCATCTATGTAATCAGTTTAATTCCAAACTATAGTGGATTATTCTGAGCTCTTACTTTCCCGTTCATACCCAATTTGTGGAATATTTATCATAAAAATTAAAGTAATTTATTCGATGAGAAACACATTTAGTAAGAGAAAGCATAAATACACCTCCAATTAACTTTTAAAATCATCTCTTAAGAGATATTTATTATTTACGAATGGAAATATATAATAGCTCATCATATTCATGTATACAAGACTATGCAAAAAAAAAATTTAGAGAAATTAAACTCGACGTACTTAAAATAAGGCAAAGTCAAATAACACAACCAAAACTCTTTTCCGACTAACTAAGAAATTGATAGCTTAACAAAATTAAGTCCCTATCTTCACCAAAACAAAACATTCTAACTTTTCTATGGTATGGTATTTTAAACTAATTTTATTTTTATTTCTGAAATTTACATGGTGATTGCAATCTCTTATCGGTAGTGGTGCTTGTCCCTGCTCTATCAATAAAACATGTGTGGATCCAAATCAATCATGCAACTGTGATGTGAAAGAAAACAAATGGTACTCCGACGAGGGCTACTACAATGAGCCGCACAGTCTTGGCATCACGAATATGTACTTCTTGCAACAAAAAGACCTGGAGGAGGACTCACAGGGACGTATTACGCTGGGGCCATTAGAGTGTGTCGAAACGAGTAAGTTATTGGCGAGCTTTATGTGTGAGATTATAAACCTTACGTACCATTTAAATATTACGATTTAATTTATATTTTATACGCTAAGTAAATTTTTGTCTTATATGTGGAAACCGAATGTACTCTCTTAACTCGCTATATTTCTTTGCTTTTCCACCGCTCCCAGACACCCAAAAGTATGTTGTTACCTTCACCACATCACAGTCGTACATCGAAGTACCTGGCTGGAGGAAGGGCGATATTGCCTTCTCCTTCCGCACCACCGGCGAAAAAGCCATTCTGCTCTTTCAACCACCCATACGTCCGAACCATCCATCCTTTATGGTCGCACTAACCGGCGACTATCAGCTGACATTCAATTTCACCCTCAGCACAGGAACAACAAGAGAGCTGGTAATTAACTCGCATCGCAAACTGAATGGTGGTGAATGGCATAAGATTTGGATCGACTACAATGAGTATCACGTGCGCTTTATGATAAATACAGACTATCAAATGGTTGATCTGCTGCCGGAAGAAGAATTCGGACCATTCGAGGGCAGCATGTACATCGGTGGCGCCACAGCGTAAGTAAAAACACACGTTTTGCTTAAACAAACTTTTGTCTTCACATTACTATTTTCGAAATATTGACCAAAGGTAAAAACTTAAACGGTACAGCTTCAACGCTTGCATCTTGCATCTTCTACACCGATATTTTTTACTGGCGACCGAAATTATTATACTCTTATTGATTTATTACAGCCATTTTTATTTAATTATTATTGCGAAGAATAAGAGAACCGGAAGGGAAAACAGACGCACAGGGAAAGTAAATATGACGCACTCATTTTGAGAGAACACATACATACTTGTACGTATATAAAAATAAAACTGCTCATATGAACGACTACAAATGGCTCACTGTGGCAGCGTAGACGTTAGCCTTGCCGTTGAGCACATCATGATATGCCAATTTGGATTTATAGATTTAATTGGAGTTATAATGTATGCCATTAACTGTGCGCTTTTTCAGTCAAAACTGATTTACGCAAATGTGGCATGCGCCCGGCTGCAAATTTATAGGCAAACTGTAAGTTGAGGGAAGTAACGCTAGCAATGTTACTTCCCTGAAATGCACATTCAGCCCCGGGGAAAAGGCTCAAATCAATCACCTTAACAGCTCCTTAATTAACAGTGAACACTTTTACAACCTTTTTACTATTAATCAGCTCAACTTTTCACTACCTTAATTTTTATTAATAGCACTCATTTGCGATGGCGGCGGCAACTTCACGTCCTGCACATTGCTGCGAACTTGAATATCCGAGAGTATTTGCGTTCACTCATAATCCACTTCAAACTTAAACTACATCTACAGTGCTATTTACAGTTATATCAGTATATATTTGCATTTACTATATATGTATAGAAATGTATATGTATACCCTGTAGGTAAATGCATTCGGCAGACTCAAAGCTTCGTATAAATATTCATATGTAAAGAAGTTAAATTTTTCCTCTCATTTGTGTTGCCATTCCCGAGGTTAACTAACATAGTACTTCCAAGTTTTTAAACCGATTCCAAGAAAAGCTTTTTAGCGACGAGGTCCCTAATAATGGTAGTACGTACTCGCAACTACTTATTCATGGAAGTCACTCACAGCGACTTATATCTCCGCAAATAACGACCATCACACCAATAATTCACAGCTTCAATTGATATTTTAATAAATCTTACCACATTATTGCCCAGAAGTTATGATCTACTACATTTTCTTCTTTTTTATTTCGAGTGATTTTTTATTTTATTTTCATGTAATGCCTAAAACTATTTATATATTGTATCTCAATTAGTTTTATTATGTAGATATTACATATATTATGTATATTAAAACCATAAGAATAACAGGCGAGTCTGTCAGTCCCTCCGTCGGTGCAAGCGCCAATTTGAGCAAAAGATTAAGCATTTTGATGGAACTAGATACACGTATTCGTTATAACGCTGCAGATAGGGGAAATCGGACCGTTGTCAGGCCCACAAAATGCCGTTGAACGAAAAATTGTAAAGGGTTATGACTAGGCCTAAAATTAGGAAACCAAACTGGTATATGGTAGATAGGGGAATCTTTATATGAACTATATTTGCTGAAAACATATCCACCGCGTCTAATATACGACAATGGATAAAATTGGATCAATACTTCTCTTAGCTCCCTTATACGTAATATAAGCGTTTTCCAACTTCCTATTGGCTTTACAATGTATAACGGTCAGAGTTTTCTTAACAAAATTACGGGAATATATGTTTATTAAACTATTACGAAATCGCAAACCAAATTGAGTATAAATCAAGTAACAACTATCAACAACACACCCGTTATCTTGCTGCTACCCACACCACTTTCTGTTCAAACGTGAATCAAATTATCATCGTTAGTTAAACATTTTCCCGGTTGATGTATTTATTCTCACGACTGTTTACCCGATCATATGTATAGGACTGTGCGTTCGCTCTTAATTGGCATGCTCTTCTTTGGTCCTCGATGTGGTGATTTAATTCCGACAACGTGTAAATAAGTGAGTCAATCAGGTAATCAATGTATAAGTAATAAAATTCATTGACTTGTGCAGAGAGAGAAAGATAAAATGAAAGAGAAGGAGAACATTTCAATCACATTTCATCTGAAAAATTTTTAATCGAAAATCGGGATCGGTCGTTATCTCGTTTGAAACCCACCGTTGCTACTTGGAAAACGTACGAACCTCTAAATAAAGTTGCTAATCCATAAAATTAAATATGCGAAATTTTAAGATTGACCTTTTTATGACAAGGTTGAAAAACTGGACAATGGTCGTGGCAATTTCCTCTTTAAGTAAAAATTCATACCCTTCATCCATTTTAACCACACTTGGTTCTCGAGCTTGCTCTTTCAGAATATATTTTTATACTCATTCAACATGTTGCTACAGAGTATAACAGTTTCTTCACCTAACGGTTGTTTTAGTATAGAAGATTGCAGTGGCAAGAGACACCTGTGGGTTAAAAAAGGTTTAAAATTGGGCGTTTCCCCGCCTGCTAAATGGTTTAATATACATACCTTTCGAACCGCTTAACCTAAACTTAACTTTCTAACAAGAAGTCCTTTTAGTATTCCTTCATGCACTGTGAAACTGGGTAAAATTTGATAACCCGGTTATAACGGTTATGATAAAACTACTAAATACGATAACTTACTGAGAAATTGCGCCACAAGCATTAAAATTCATTACCAAGATGGTAGAGAGGGGCTTAATAAAATGTGGGCGAAATCGGATAACAACCGCGCCTACTTCCCATATAACAAGCTTTTAAATTACATGTCATTTTTTCACACACTGCAGTATGCAAATCAAACGTCAATGCAGTTATCAGAATAAATCTTTGAACAAATAATATCATTAAGGTACTTCCTCTTACTCACAAAAATTGTCGAAATCGGATTATAACTGCATATGTCTAATATTTTACCAAATACATCGATCAGTCTTTGAGGTCTGGTATTGAAATTTGGGAGAAAATGTTTATGAAGACAACATGCCCTTGTACCAAAAATAGGTAACATCAGGTCAATACTTCCTTCAGCCCCCATATATCTAATCAAAATATTTTCGAACTTTCGGTTGACTTTATACCACATCTATCGGTCAATATGTAAGAATTCTTAAGGAAATTCAGAAAGACACTCTTTCTAATAACTGATATCAGGGCAATACTCTCTCTTGTTTAATTTTAAGATTTGAGAACAGAAATTCTTACGAATGTATAAAAAATTGGGTTACACCCGAACTTAGCCCTTTCTTACTTGAAAAATTCCTACGACACGTATTTTAATTAAAATTTCAATTTCTATTTATTATTTAAAAATATGAAGGAATGAATGTTACTATCAATAAAATTTGTTATATGCAAATCATTAAATCAAAGTTTTCCGATCATCTAATCAATATGTGTAATTTCCCTAAGTTCTGGCTTCAGTCGCTTAGCACTTACTTCCTCCTCATCATCATCTCTGCTCCTCTTTGTCTCTATTTTGGCTGTGGCTGTTACCACGACACCCTTCTTATTAGACAGGCCTGATCGACTTTGGCGCAATATCCGCAACATGGACAGTCTTAAGCGTTGGCGGAATATTTGTTCCTGTTTGAAAGCTTCTAAGTCCGTAAAATTTTGTTGCTCTTTCGTGTGCGAAATTAGTGTGTCAGTGACTAAGAGTTTCGATTTTATAAGTGGCAAACAGGGAGCGATAGACTTCTTACGGATCTTTAACTCAGTCAAATGCAAAAATAGAGTGTACCCTAGTGTGAGTTTGTGGCTCTTTTCAAAACGTTTACTGGTGAACATATCTAACGTATCTGCTTTCGTCTCGAAGACGATTTTGAAAAGAATGTTCATTTTGCTGAAATGCTGCCGCTTTTTATAAAAGAAAACTACTCACTTGATGACAGTTACAGGTATAGCGTACAGGTAAAAAGGACGCATTGAAAATGGGCAGGTAACAAGCTCACTCTTAAAAGAAAAGCAGGTAAAAATTTTATATTTTATATCTAAAATAGTAACTAGTATAAACTTTATACCGTTCTGCAACAAAAATGTCGTATGGATGTTTTCATACATATGTATTTAAGTGTTCTGAATAACAAAACAAAAACTGAATCAAGTAAGGAGGGGTCGCGTGTAGCGAATATTTTATACTCTTGTGTCTGCAAGGAGGAAAGCCGGAGACTTACTTTTAGGCTTTGACAAAACTTTATATTAACACTATATTTAACATAGAGCATAGTATTATCAGGAAGGGATTTTTTCACAATAGGAACGGGAGTAAACATATTCGGTATATGTGGCGATTGAATTGTTATAATCCGATTTGGCAAGTTTGAGTGGTTGATGGCACATCTTAAAGGCGATGCATTCATTGGTGGAACTATTAGAGCCAGACGGAATTTAAAGTTTCGTTATATCTAAAGTAGCCATGGTTGATATCCGATTTCACCCATATTTGCGCTGTGACATAGGAATTTTAAAATTATGTTATTTAATTTTGGGTGAAAAATTTTGTGTCTGATGCTTTTATTTGTTGAGTTATCGCACTTTCAGTAGTTTTCATCAAAACCGTTATATGGGGAGTAGGCGGGGTTACTCAAATTATCGCTAGCGTGGACGGAAGGACATATATGTTATAACCCTATATCCATCTCGATTAATTTTAGCTGATACAAACGACCGATTGGTGAAAAAAACATTTATACTCCGTATCAACATGTTGTAAGTCATAACTAAATAGGTACAATTTAATTTTTTTTTATTACTTTTTAAACATTGAACGTCCTGTGGAAGCTAAATTAATAATAAACTTATTGTAACCTGAATAGATGCGCTCCGATAGTGTTGAGTGGCGTAGTACGTCTTGGTTTAATATAGTAAAATGTCGTCTGTGCGGAAGTGTTTGAATTCATCTGACAGTTTCTGTTATATTTGTGGCGCAAATATAATATTGAAGCAGCAACTGAATATTACGGACTTTGTAGAAAAGTATAGATATTTGGATCAAATCCCAAAGGCAGCAACGTACTTTTGCCGGGAGTGTCTTCCTCCTGGTTTAGATATCATGAGAAATAGTTCACTTCCTAATTTGCCAAAAGGTCATTTAGTAGAAACAAAATGACTTCATAAATTTCTTCTACCAGCGCTCAACATAAAGCTGGGATTGATGAAGCAATTTTCAAGGTCACTCCTTAGAGATGGAGATTGCTTTAAATAGTTAGTATCAAAGTTCCCAGGTCTCTCGGATGCAAAATTGAAGGAAGGTGTTTTCATTGACCAGACATTCGACGGCTTATGAATGATTCATCACAACCATGACGGATCCTCAAAGCGAAGGGCCTTTAAAGAAGTCAAAAAGAAAGTGAACGATTTCTCAAAGATATTAAGGATATGAATAAAGACACCAGGGAATATGGAGCGTCTCAATTATAGCAGACTACTGTTAAACGCTTCAGAGAAACTTCCCAGATGCTTTCTATAAACGAAAATGTACCAAAAGGAGTATTATGTTGGAAAAGAAATGTGTTTAGTACTTAATAATTAATGTATTTCAGATAATTTGTTGCTCTGCCAATTTAAATGCAAATTTTAGGATACACTCTTAATGTCCGCTTAAGAACCGCATCACTATAACCGAGCAACAAGGTTAAATGAAGCGCGCCGCCACATGTTGCTGTCAAGGCAAAATGCGCACACATTTTTTGGCAACGGTAGCGTGGCTTTTAAATAAAGTAGTTGCGAGTGCAGCTACGGCACGGCATACTTTGCAAGCGGGTTTTGAGGTGTATGTATGCACAAGAGTGTGTGTGTGTGCGTGCATCGTTGGTTACACGGTACGAGGGTACGGCACAGACCTGCTGCAATGCGGTCCTCACTACTACCGCTTCCGCTTTGCGACATCGTATACGTGCCCTTTTGTTGTAATTGTTGTTGCTGTTGTTGCCAGCTTTGACGACAACGTCATTGTCGTTAGCGCCATGCCAATAGCTGTCACAGCATGAAAGCGCTTAATTGCTTGTGATGGCATTAAATAAATTTTTAATTGCTTCGCACTTTTCATTCACGCTTCCGACGCTCCCATGGGTGCCGTAACTACGACTTCCTCTTATGCACATGCATACTTTTTGAATGCATACACTTGCACCATCTATATACCAAATGTACATGTGTATGGGTGCCCTTTACTGCTCTTTTATACTGCTCCTTGATGAGTCGATCGTTGGCCGACATTGTGTGCTTTACTTGTGCGATTCATTTTGTGTTCTCACTTGATTGCTATTGTGTCACTTAACATGATGCACGAGTATATATGTATGTATGTGAGTGCGTGTGCATATCGAAGTTTCTCCATTGCAGTTCAATCTGTGAAGGTTACGTATACGCTGCGGCGGCACTGTGTAAGCACTTCCTCATATGCATACAATTTATTTCGCTCGAGTAATTTGATTTTATAAAGACGGCTTCATTGTGTATATTTGAAGAGAGTAAGAGGATTTACCGTTACCCTTTTTTATCATATAATGAACAGATTGTACAATTGGTAATCTTAAATGTTAAAATTCTTAAAAATAGCTAACCCACTCATTATTATTGTTTTATGTTTGTATGGTATATAATAACTACACGGTGCACCACTATAGTACTATTGTTAATAATTTAAACAAGAAAAAATGTTAACTTCGGCTGCACCGAAGCTATAATACCTTTCACAGGTTCAAGTTTTCTGGAAATAACTTGAATTTCATTATTAACTTTGTATGAATGCTATATACTATAGTAGTCCGATATCGGCGGTTCCAACAAAACTGCACCTTTTTAGATAGAAAATAATGGTCGATATCTCAAAAACTGACAGACAGATGGCTAAATGGACTCAGCTCGTCACACTGATTATTCATATACATTGTTTAGGGTCTTCGACGTTTACTTCTGGGTGTTAAAAACTTCGTGGAAAACTTAATGTACCCTGTTCAGGGTATAAAATCAATGATATTTTTTCACCAGATATTATTTTATTTCTGTTTTATAATGTTTCTGTGATGTCAAACAAATTTTAATGAATTTCGGTTGATATAGCGATGATTGCAGCACAAGTGTTTACCTTGAACTCACCAAGGGTCCCTGGCCAGTCTATTTCAACGCTATGTCAGAGAGTTACTTTTTGTTCTTGCAGTGGCGTTTCATAGATCTTGAATCAGTCTTCTGTTAACTAAGTATTTCAAATTTCGTTTCTTTTTGCCGTCAGACAGTGTAAAATTGACCTTGTTGCTCAGAAAAGTTCGATCTAGCTTAAAATTTTCGTGAAAGGAGGTCTCCAAAGCACAAAACCAATATGTTGCTAAATGTCAATGTTTTCACATCATGAAAAAAAATTATACATTCTTTAAAAATAAATTCGAAGCCTCACAGTTAACATAATATTAATTTCTTAACTTTGAACATCAAAACCATTCCACGAGACCAATAATTAAGTTGAGGCGATGCTCTGCGACAAACCGAACTCTCGCTGCCAGTGGCGGATCCACGGTGGGTTTGCGGGTTTGAACATTCCTTGTTGGCCGGGGAAAGCCAAATTCGACATTTATTTTCGTTTATTTCTGGATAACATTTGAAAAGCACATATTCTCACGAAACATGTAGAAAATATCCGAGATTCATCGGAAGTCACTTTCATTCCTTTTTAAAATTTCGAAACTTTTTAAAAAGTTCTTGAAGGATTTCATCTTCAGTTAAATTTATACTTTTGTGAATGTACAAGGAAACAAGATCGAAAATTTTAATGTTCTTTATTACGTTTCCAGCAATATATTCGCAAAACATAATTATTATATTACCTACTTTCATTTCATCCCTAGAGAAGAAAATGTTTGTACATATTATAAAAAGAATTAATAGTATAAGTCCATATTTTCATCAACACCTGCTGGTTCCACCAGGTTCTCTTCCAGATAATAGCAGTTTTTCAAACAGCCCCTTTCAGAAATCCTCATAAAGAGGCAATCAGAAAGCTTTTATTGGCGAACTCCTTCAACATCACCGGAGAAACCCGCCTTATGGGTATAGAAATAAATGAAAAGGAAGATTAGTGGGGTCGGGAACACGGTTCCCATAAAATCTACCTAATACCATTCAGCTCCATTAATTATTGCTTGAAGCAATTGATGTTAGAATAATATACAGGCGAACTACGCAATAACTTCGAGGTAATGTGGGTAGTATAGTGGTCGCATTAAAATGCCAATAGTTCTAGTGTAAATCCATTACTACCATACCCTAGGCGTATCTTCATTTGCAACAGGTTAATTCAGTAACATGAAGTATAAATATAAACCCCTGGAATTATGATCTCTTTACCAGTAGTGAAATGTTGTGTAGTGTTTGTAAATGTAGAAGTATTTACCAAATATTTAAAAAAATTCCATGTTTTACTCTGTTATCAGACGCTGTTGCATTCAAGCATACTTGAATATGCAGACAATCAACATTTCTTGTTTGATGACTTTTGAAGTTGTTTGGGAAGAATTGAGAATCTGTACTTTGCGTCACCTTTCGCTTCTTCCAAAACCAATCACACTAACTACAGGAGCATGAGAATAAATGTGAATCCAATTAACTAAGCAAATATTGTGTGCTTTTAAAACATTATCATCAACATGGACTCTTTGTCTTTCGAGTAGTCTTTTTTCTATTGTTTTGAAATAATTTTCGTCGCCATTTGCTTTTTTACCGCTTTGCATAAATGTCGAAAAATCTCAACTATACAAACAATTATTTGTCCTTCTTGCCAGCTTTAAAACATACGTACATGGAGATATATTTGCATAGAGGAGTCAGGCTATTGCTAATGACTTAATAGGATGTTGCCGCTACGGTCAGTTGGTTTTGGCTGAGCAGACTGTCGAAAGTTGTTGCTACTTTTTACACACACGACCTTTGTGCATAAAATGCAAAACTACTCGAACATGTGAGCAAATATATTTCCTCACAATCACAAATAAGATGAAAATTGCTTTTCCAACGGCTTTGTATAGGGTGTTTTTTATTTAACTATTAGGCACTTAGACGATTGATATTGACGTAGATAACCCAAATTTAGCGAACCATTTTCTTATGGTGTTTACCTTAGTTTAGCATTGGCCAAATGTCATGTCATAAATGTCAAACACGTGTGTTTACTTTGACAGCTGGTTTGACAGCTATCTCTCTAGAAACTTCTATACCCCTAAAAAAAACACCCTATAAATATTCCACATTTGCTTGTTGAGCTGCATTCTAAAGCTAAATCGTTGACAGCAATTTGATGGCAGCCTAAATTTATTTACTTCCACTGTTTATTTGTAGTTTTTGGGGCCGTAAAGCTTCCTTTTCTATTACTACTGTTTGTCAGTGAACTATCTGCGTAGCTTGTATCATTCTGTAAAACGGCAAAACAGTATAGTTTTAGCTAATGTAGTTGTAATTTTCCTTAGTGTTTATGTTTTTATACTATATTATATATACATATTGCACATAGTATAATAGTTTTGTTCACTTAACGGTTATTTGTATCACCAAAAAATAATCGAGTTAGTAGGGTATATGTAAATAGAAATGATCAGGGTGACGAAACGTGTTGAAATTCGGGTGACTATCTGTCCGTGCAAGCGATAACTTGAGTAAAAATTTAAATATCTTGAAAAAACTTGGTACATAAGTTTCTTGGCATCTTGGTATTGCAGATGGGCGTAATCGGACGACTGTCACGCCCACAAAAGGCCATTTAACTAAAGCCTATAAAGTGTCATAACTAAGCAGTAAATTACGACACAACACTCTGTGGTACAGGGGATCGCAGTAGTGAGGGGCACTTGTCGACCAAAAATATTTTTAAAGTGAGCGTAGACAGCCCGTGGTTAAATGAACATATCTTTCAAACTACTGAAGGTAACTTAATTAAACTTGCCTGGAGAAGTCTTTTTAGTACTTCTTTATACACTGTGAAAATAGGTAAACTCAGATAGTAACCACGCCCACTCCCCATATAACGGATATGTTGAAAACTACTAAAAGTAGGAGAACTCACTGAATAAATGAGCCACAAGCATTAAATTACACAACCAGGATGGCAGAACAGAGCTTTATAAGAGCTGATGTAAAAATTGATAACAGCCACGCCCACTTCCCATAATACAAACGATTAAATTGGGTTTGAATCTCTTACTTTACAGTATATAAATTAAACATTAATTAAGTTACCAAATTAAAAGTTTGCACAAATAGCGCTCTCCAAAAAATGTCGAAATTGCACTATATCTTGTGCCAAAAATGAGTAAAAGCAGGTCAGCACTTCCTTTAGCCCCAATATACCTATCATGAATATTTTCGAATCTCCGGTTCACTTTATACCCCACCGGTCAATATATAAGAAATCTTAAAGAAATTCAGTAGGAACCTCTATGTAATAACAGTGTTTCCACTTTCCGTTAATGGATCAAATCACGGCGATACTTACCTTAGTTTGATATAACGTTTTGCCAAAACCTGAAGGTATTCATTTCAAAATAAATTTATATAAGCTCTATATTTACAAACATTTTGGGTAATCTATATATATATATACAATCAGGGAAGTTTGCACTGCTTAGAATTTTCACTATAATCTAGCACAGAACTGCAATCTAAATCTCAAATGTATAAAAACCATAATTTTACAATTATTACGTAGGTTGCCTTTATATTTCGGGTTTTGGTAACCCTGGTGCTGAAATCCAGCAACTCACTGCTTTATAATAAAGTTTGACATTCTTGAGCTTATACATACTTTTTCAAATAGGAGCGTTATTTGTGTTGTTTACAGTAACAGTCATCTTGGTCAAAAAATGGATTTAAATTGTAAACATTTTCGCGCGATTCTTTTTTACAACTTTCTATGTGGATTAACTCATCTACAGTGCATCAATGAACTTAATTACTATATGGGTGTTTCTAGATGAGCCGAATCCAACAAAAGTTGTTCGCGCTTGAACAACCACTAGAACAACGCCGAACAGTAATTTCTGAGTAGTACGCAACCATTTGTTTGCCATTTGTCTTTCAAGAAATCTGGAAAGCCTACCGCCGAAGCCGTTTTACTTTTCACCACGACAATGCGAACTCACATCAACTGAAACAACTTCATTTTTGAACACTCAAAACATCGATCTGATTATTCATCCACCGTATAGTCCTGACACCGAATGACTTCTTTTTATTCCCGTGCGTTTATTTAAGAGGTCAACGTTTTTCGACACCTGAAGAGGAGGTTAATGAGTTCAGAACGTATGTTTTGGAGATACCTTAATCAAAGTGGCAAAAGTGCTTCGACAACTGATTCAAATGTAGACAAAAATGTATAAATTTTAATGGAGAATATTATGAAAAACAATAAAGTTATTGTTGATGATTAATATTTGTTTTTGTTTTCTAATCCCGAAATATAAAAGGCAACCCTGGTATAAGTGATAAATGTAATACTCCCAATGGGTACAAAAATAACTGTCCAAGATTCATACTTGCAAGGATATTATTAATAATTTAATACCTCACAAACGACGATGAACAGTTCAGTCTTCAATCGTAGGCAAATTGGTATTGCAACCACGATTGTTAACAATTCTTACGAACTCCCCAAATGAAATAATAGAAGAATAGATATTATCTGTTGCCAACACTTTTACTATAAACAAACAATAACAACACATACAGTGGTTTTCTTGCTCTAGATATAAGACCGGTTTTGGATATATTTTTGCTCACAATTCATGACATTATCAATGATTTGTAAGATATGTTTTCGTTTTTTTAAGTCTTTATTTTCATTTTATATTACAAAGAGAAGAAAACATGAAACAAACTAATTGTATTTATAATGTCAGTTTCGTTTTGAAAAATAGAGATACATCGATGTGAACAGTGAGAAAAATGTCGGAAAGATGTGTTTTATTTAAAAAAAAAAACGGCTTTTATGAAAATTTCATTTAATATTTTCCAGTTGATAATCTCTTTCTAAGGACCACTGATAATTTTTCATCTAGAGACGATCCCATCAACCTCGATACTTCCCTCTTGTCACTTTCAGATCCTGGTGGAGATGATCACCCTGTTACTCACTATAATTTCATAAAATATCCGAAACATTTTTCCAGATGATTACGGAGGTATTCTAAGAATCTGAAAGTGTCAGCATAATTTGGATAATTTCTTCCTAATTTTGTGCTTTTCGGTTACCTAGGAAATTTTCGACTGTCAACACAGTCTTTTTTAATATTAACTCTTTCATTAATTGCTGTATTTGAGGATCGTCAAGTATTCCATCTTTCAAATTTTCCATACTAGCTTCGAAGGCTTGCTACCAATGTAATCAGAACAATATCCTTCCACGTCCAATGCTTTGACAAATTGTTTTATGTAGGTATATCACTCCAAACTTGATCGCGTATTAAATCACTGAGTTCATTTTGAGAAAAGAACTTTAGCTTAGAAGTTTTGCCTCCCATTCACTTCTACTGGAGGACTGTACCAATTTCGGGGACTTTGGCGACATTATTGTTTCTAAGTGTGTGCGAATTACTTTTGAAAGGAATGCGAAGTTTTCTTTGAATAAAACAGGACATTTTGTGGACTGTAAGTCTAGAAAAATTTACCCGCGGTAAGGCATGCCTGTCGTAAAAGGCGACTAAAAGCCAAATCTACTATAACTATTAATTTATTTTGCCCAGAATTATCAGCATAGTAAATGATGTCAGAAATAGTGCTATAATACTCAGCTTGAACTGATATTATAGACTTTAAATAAGATTCCAAATAAAAAGACATTTGAAGTTCAAGCGACAAATGTCACCAGTCATTGAGTAAGGCGGAGCTCAACTGGCAGTAGTTTCGGCTACACAGTCTGACCGGAGACTCAACTCTGGTACCACGGGGAGCAGAATGCCGTTGGACTTCGGTTCAATCTGCTAATTGGGTTCGGCCCTTTGGGGAGTATCGTGGTGGCTGTGGTTTAAACCTAAATGCTGCAAGAACTGAATTTCAGTTCGAAAAAATAAGTTGCACAAGCAACTGGGTTCCGTACCCGAAAACGGAAGAGGTTTTAGGTCGGCCTCGAATCTTACCAAGATGGTCGGTGTGCCCCTACACACTGGCCACTCGTAACCAAATTAATACTTGCAAAAAGCTCGTATTATTTGCGGCGCTTATCAACGCATTGTTTTGATACGTTGTGCTTTGGAGCACCGTGAGGTAAGGCCATATACGGCAGGTACTCACGTAAAACCCACCGGACGTTGTAAGTCTAGATATCTCCACTTTTGATTTTTATTAAAACCTTACAACCTTCCGCATAATTCTTCTCATATTTTGGGTAAGGAGCGTGAAGCTGGGGATCTCGTGATGTTTGTACGCGCAGAACCTTAATCATGTCTGAAAAATAAATTTTATTGCTAACAAGACTATAATTGAATAAGATATGCCATAATCATAAAATCAAGAGCACTTTCTATACTATAATGAATAAATTTATAATCTGGGCATTTTAAATCATTAAAATTTGCTAACATATCCATATATTGTACATATATTGGGCAAAAGTTCTAAAACTGCTACTTACATAGGTAATTCATAATTTACGGGAAGTGTAGACGCTCCAGTTCTTGTATTGGTATTCACTTACCAACTTATTTTTAACTTTTATTCTCGAGAATTTAAATATGCGACAAGGATAAAATAATAAATAACTTCATATATCCGATCCTCGTTCATACATTTTTAGTGTTCCACAAAGCGTGGGAGCACGCCTTACTATTTCCTAGAGTTTTCGAGATGCTGTTCCTATTTGAGACCTCTTAAGCATCTTAGATTTATTCGCCCCTAATCTGCGGTATTTATATATTGTATATGTCAATGACTAAGAGTTTCGGTCTTATTGGTGGCAATCACGGAGTGAGGCATTGTTTACAGATCTTCAACACTTTCAGGTGCAAAAAAAGAATGTAGGTCAAGGTGGGCTTGTCGGTCTTCTCAAAACTGGTGTCGTTTGGTAATTTAAGTACATATTCTTTCATCTATAAAGATTTGAATCAGGGTTGCACCGATGTCACTCGTTTTTTTTGTTTTGTTTGGGAAAAACGGTTTATTTTACAATATATATGATATAAATATTTATGCACAATATAACTAAACCGGAACTTTGAATGAAATTAATGGCAACAACACATTTAAAATAGATAAAATATAATATTAACTCAAAAAATCTAAGAATGGCACTCCTAACTACAAGATACATTAGATTAATTGCCTACTTTGTTTGGCTTTAATATAATACGCTTTAAACACTCTTATAACTTCCATTTTGACTGCTTTCGTTTCATGCCAACAACACTACCAACACAACCACTTGACACGTCAGTGACCTGCTGAAGAAACTCTCTGTTAAAGCTGGCCTAATTGGTTGCTTCCGCGGACTAGTCGTCAACGGCGAAATACTCGACATTTACAGTTATATGTCCGTACATCTTTCAGAGATAATTAAAGACTGCAAGCCTTCGTGTGTCCCATCTCCGTGTAAAAATGGCGCGCAATGCAAGGAACTATGGAGTACCTTCCAGTGTGTGTGCAACAACCCTTGGGCGCACATCGGTGAATTCTGCGAGACAAGTAAGTGTGTTGTTAGACTCTTTGCTAACTGGAATTAGAATAATTTCGAAATTTAAGCGCTTGTTTGAAAACTATCTCATTTCAACTTCTCAATTTGCAGACATCAACGAGAAGGCACTCACCTTCATCACACGTGAGTCGTTTTTGATGCGCAATTACATTAACACACCCGCCGCTACGCCGCCCTTCCTGCCGGCCGCCTACTCCATCTACGGTATCAATGAGGAACGGGACATTCTTAAAGGCATCCTCGCACAAGACATTCTCATAAACTTACGCACTTACGATGCGAATGCGCTAGTCTTATATGCAAATGATCATTACAACAATTTCGTGCACTTGTATATTAGCTCCGGTCGCGAAATTGTCTTCCTCTATAATTATGGCGATGCAATTGTTAATCTGACTATTGTTGATGTGTCCGTGAGTAGCTTGAACAGCATTCAGGTGGCCATTGAGCGTGAGGAGCAACGCACCACGATGCACGTGAACGAGCAGAGCGTAAGTGTTGACAGAGGCATGCTGCTATTGGATGAATACAGCAACAAACCGTGGGTCAATCCGGATAAAGGTAATTATATCAATTTGTGGAGCATGCGATTTCGCCTTTGATAAGACAGAAGCTGAGAAAAAAACTACGACTGAGTGAAACCCTAACAGCTTTATTGAAAATAAATTAACCAGCTTAATTTAAACAAACGCTTCTCTACTCAGTTTTGAAAATGAATTATGATTACTTCTTCATTACTATATAGTGGATTGTTTGAGAAAACAAACATTTTTTAAATTAGAGAGGTTTTCAATCAAGGTGCTGACTGTAACCATCGGGCCCATTGAGATTATTGATACGATTCCTCACGATCCCACTAACCTGTAACGGCAGATGCTTTCTGTTTGCCCATATTAATCATTTCCCATATTTCTTCTTAAATTTTCTAACAAGAAATGAAACCGAAAGAGTAACTGCTTAACACATTTAATTTTTCAAACAGTATACATACCATACCAGTTTAGTGTTTCAACCATAATTTAGTTTCGCAAGCGGAATTCATGTGTCTATTTAGCATCAATTGTCTATTTAATTTCCCTTATTATCTTGCGCTAACCCAGCATTGATTTCGAAATCGGACTGAAACAATAAAAGACAGCTGATTCAACTTAAAAGTGAACTGGGCTCTCAGCAACAACTCTATTTGAACAATACTGGAAGTAATTTCGAAGAACGAAATTCTGAAACGTAAAACGGAAATTCATTTGATTTTTAATTCAAAATTTTAACAAAATATATTCCACCGACTCTCTCATTTTTCATCATTCTTCATTTTATGGGACAGAGATTTTCATTTAACATATTTCCTATCGTATTCATATTTTGCAGAGGTTCTCTCACCACACCGACCACCTGCACCGCCAACGGAGTATTTCCAATTCAATATTGGCGGTTATGATCCTGCGAATTTGCTAAGGCCCAATCTGGACGCTCCGGCGCTGCAGGGATATATTGGCTGTGTGCGTGGCCTGAAAATTGGCACAAATCTAATCGACTTGGCTGACATCAACGAACGGAATATATCACCCAGTAAGTATACAGAAATGCAATTTCAACACAACTGTACGTGTGTATGTATGCACATAACTGTGTGCAACTGTAAAACTAACACAAATTACACTTGGCGCTTTGGTGAGGAAATTCAATTTAAAAAAGTCACATACAAAACTAAGCGGAAGAGATTTTCACTTGCGTGTGGCTACAGCATCGGTTTGGTGCAATCGTGCAAGGACATATTGGGAGTATAGTTTATGCCAAACATATATGTGTCTATACGCATTAGAAGTAGTAGTATATCGTAGTATACTTGTGGGGTTACATCGCTAGGAATTAGAAAGTTAGGACGGGTTAAAATGTAAAAAAAAAACAAAAAACAAATGAGACTAATATTATCTACTTCGCAGACAACAGTACTGATAGAAAAGTATTCAAATATAAACAAGTTTAAGAAAATTTTTATTACAAGACGTTTAGGCCAAAAATTTGGAGTTTCCAAACTTTTTTATCCTCGTTATCAACCAGGTCATTTTCAATACACCATTTTTCAGTCCAATAATGTCGATATTATTAAATAAAACCTGAAATTATATTTTTAACGAAATCAGAAGACATAGTCACTTTTTATAAAGCTTTATATGCTAATAATTGCCTCTCCGATTAAAACCAAAATACTGTTGTTTAAACCTCCTTCATTGACGATAGACCTTTTTCCTTTTCTTCGAACAAAATCGAAGATGAATTTTGATTGATTGATTATCTATTTGAAATTTGATTGATTATCTATTTGAAAATAAGATATATTAGGTCGTCATTAGACCAATCTTGACATAGAACCAATCTATGTAAACTTAAGTGAGTCATATTATCGAGGAAACAAAACCACACTATTTTTCCTTTGAAATGAGTTAGGCATAAATAACCGCGGAATAAATACCAAACAAATAGCTGAGTCTAGGTGGACTCAATCCCTAACTTGCTCAACAAGTAGTCAAACGTGGCATGAATGAAATAGGAGCCACACATGTCAACTGTTAAAATTCAAAAGAAACGACATACGAACTCAAGTAGGAGTGCTAACGGGTCTCTGTGTAATTGCCAGACATACCAGCAGACTGGGTACACCATACAATGACTATTGTAGAAGCTGTAAAGAGGTAGAAGAAGAACAGACTATTGAACATCTATTCGAATGCAAAGTTTTATACAGGAAAAGAATCGCAGCTATCGGTCGAAGGTTTTTTGACGGAGTCTCAGAGGTTGCACAAATAAAACTTTTTGTATTGATAAATAGGTGCGTCGGCAGACATTTACTCTACCTACTTTAGAAGGCAACCATTTGCCCTTAATCGTTATTGGCCTTGTTATAGGTACTCCTACTGCTAGGGAGTTAAACATCTTGGAGCTAAAGAATTGACCAATATAGGGGTATCTCTTGAACTATTTCAAGAGGACAATATACAACGTCCCATTATGGCTATCCATAGAAGGCATTCTAATGTAACTAGATTCAAGTAGAACGCCAAGTGGTTCCAACCTATTGATGAATAGGAATAGCATAAAGTAAGAAGACCACACGATACCATCTCTCCAACAATAATTTGCCCAATAGTCCATCAGCAATCCGAAGAAGCAAGCTTTTTTACTTTTAAGAACTTGTTTCGGTCAAGAAGTCTCCTGTTAAGACTACAAATTCTTTCTAATTGCATACTAACCGACCAGAAGACGATCTAACTTAATGTTTGTATATATATTCTATTTCTATATGGGTTAGTTAGGATGCTCCCAAGCGCATGTCTGTAAGCCTTTTGGTATGTTTACAAACATATGCGAGTGTCCTCTTTATAGTCATTACTGCCAAAGATTAATGTCAATCGGATAAGCTGAAGTAGCGAGTAACCGCAAAGGCACAGAGCAGCAGTACATAGATTTTCAATATACCAGTACTAGTAAGTTATGTTTTAGTATTAGCTGAATATTGAATCAGACCTACAGTGTTCGGCCAAAGTAAGAGCTAACCAAATGCCAAACGTTCTGCGACTGACCAGAAAATTGATTTACTCTGATTTATAGCGATTCCAAGTTAATGGAAAACCGCAAAAAACTAAAAGGAAATCGAAGTCGCAGAGATATACAACACTCCAAAGCTGGCTTCCTAAGTAAGAAAAATGGATATAATTCTGTAAGGGGCACAAGTTATTTAGCTTAGATAGGACATGCCCTCATCGAATAAAGTATTAAAATAATGTAGCTATCAGACCGATTTTTTAAAGTTAAGCGCTAAATTTTGTGAATTCTAACATTGTACCGTTACCTTAGGCAATAGTCCATGTCAGATTTCGTGAAGATATCCCGTTAAAATGTTCTCCATACAAGTACTTTATTTTTATCGTTCTGTTTGTATGGCAGCTATAGTGGTCTGATATCAGCGGTTCCGACAGACGCTGATCATTTATATATGTATGCATATATTTTATGGGGCCTCCGACGTTTTCTTCTGGGTATTACACACTTCGTGGCAAACTTGATATATACTGTTCTGGATGTAGTAATATGTATACCCAAAATTTGAGCTACCGAAATACGTTCTTAATGAAATGCAACAAATGCAATTCTCACTCCCTCAGAGAAAGCTTAGACTTGAGTAGAAAAACGTCGAAAACAAGAATTAGGGTAAATTAAAGCTAATACCTCTAATGGAAATATAACAAATGAATCCAAAAGAAACAGTAATTGAATAATAAAGCGAACTTTTAAAGAGTATTTACATTATATTTCGCATTTTCGTAATTCTATTTTTCACTCTCTCTTTCTTCCCTAACAGCCATGGAAGGTGTGCTGGCCAATTGCCAAATCAAATGTGATGCCGAACCTTGCAAAAATGGAGGCATATGTAAGGAGAATTTTGCCAAACAGGAGTCAACATGCGACTGTGAACACACCAGTTTCCTGGGTGAATTTTGTATGGAGGAGAAGGGAGCGGACTTTAGCGGCGAATCAACATTGTTGCGTAAATTCGAGCTTACCGGCAAGGTGGACTACGTACGATTGCAATTGGCATTCTCCTCGTTTGATTTGCGGCGTGCCAACCGTGTGATGTTGTTATTGCAGCCGACCGGTGATCGCAGTTATTACCTGATGGTAGCTATTAACGCTGATGGTCATCTAGTATTCGAAGAGGACCGTGAAGGGCCGGCTGTTGGTGCGCACATCGATCGAAGTTTTCTGAATAATGCACGCCACTCCATCTACTACATACGCAACGGCAGTGAGGCCACTCTGTATATTGACCGCGAAAAGGTGCCATTGACAAAGATACAGACACGTGCTCCGGTGCCAACGAGTGATGTGGGTGGAAATCGTGTACAAATTGGTGGCATCAATACAACAGATGCGAGATTTGCTGTGTTCAAGAGTTATAGCGGTTGTCTGTCGAGTAAGTAGCTATTTAAGGCTTCTCTTTTAAATCACATACACATGCTTTGATTGGTAAGAACAAATAAGTGGCACATAAAATGCCTTTTTTTTTGTCTCTTATAATTATTGTCCAGTCATATATTTTGTTGATGGTTTTGGTAGCGTGAAAGGCTTAAAAGTTAAACTGAACTAATAGTTCAAATTAAGTGAGAACATTTATTGGGAATAGCGTAAAAATAGTTTTATTATCAACCATTATTTAATAAGGGCAATTTTTCTCTTCCCAAGTTACTTCTTAAATTTCTATCCCTTCGCAATATGTCTTCATCGTCATTTCCTCTCCCCTTCATTCTAATTTTAATTATAATTCTTATACTGGGTTTCAAATAATGCATACAAATTGAATTAACATTTGAATTAAATTTTTTTTTATTTTGTAATCCCGAATACGAGATTAAAATATTGTGAAACATTCAACATTCATTGTTCGAAGAAAACGTGAATAAATTACAATCAAATTTGGTATTTTCTTGACTTATATTGAAGGCCATTAACTTAATTTTATAGCTATATTTCAGTTCGCGTAAGCAAAAGTTATATTACATAGATCCGCCCCCTAATAGATTTAATGTATATACAATATCTCCCCAACTATTCAAGCTATATTATTCAAATTTGCACAGAGCATATCATTTCCACAACTCTTGCGACAGTGTGAAAATAGGTGAAATCGGATGGTAACCACGCCCACTCCGCATATAACGATAGTAATAAAACTAAGGGAGCCTCTTACCTTCAAAATAAGTTAATATGATACCAAATTTGATTGTAATCCATTCAGCACTCCGTCGAACAATGAAGTTGAAGTTTGGCCAAAACCTGAAGGTATTTCTCCTTCTCTGACAAATTGCAAGAGTTTGAAACTTAACACTTTCATAACATATATCACTGAACGACATATTCGGCATAAAACTTGTTAGAAAAACGAAAATCATTATATATAGTACTTAATTTTATAGCTATATTTCAGTTCGCATCATTATATATAGTACTAGGCGACCTCCGCTGCGCTCCGGGACGCTCGCTTCGCTCGCTCGCCTACGTCCGCCCCCCGCCGAGCGCGAGCTAGCACGCTCTTATGTTAGTTGATTCTCGACAGCAGCAGAAAACTTTTATATATAATAGAGAGATATGGTAGTTGTACGTAGTATCGACCCGATTTTATTTACTTCTGCCAATGCCACATACTAGTAAAATGCAATCTGGATTCAATCAAGGTACCTCACATACCATCACCAATCTACATATATGGAGTAAAGTCAGCTTTATGTTCAAGAATTCTGATATAAGTTACATAAGGGGCTAGGTCAGGTTTCTCCCGATTTTATCCATATCAGGTACAAAGGTACACTATTATGAGTAAAATATGCTCTCTCATTTTCATTGAGATAACTTATACATTGGCTGATATATGCAGTATAAAGTCACCCGGAATTTTGAAAATTTTACATTAGGTATATGGGGGCTCAGGGAAGTAGAGACTCGATTCAACCCATTTGAGATATGCAGATATACTATTATCAGGATTCTATCCGAATTTTAATTATATATCTCACACATTGTCCAACTGCGCCCAGCATCCTTATTTTTAGGCAAGGAACATGTGTGCCAAGTTTCATCACGATATCCAAAATTTTATTCAAGTTACAGCTTGTGCGGACAGACATACGGACGAATGGACAGACAGTCACCCTGATTTCAAATCGTCTTGTCATCCTGACCATTTATATTTATAGAACTCTATGTCTATTTCGATTAGTTTCAGGTGATACAAAAAACCGTTAAGTGAACAAAACTATTATACTCTGTAGCAACATGTTGCAAGAGAATAAAAATTTAATTTTTATCCAAAAACTCCGATTTCTTCTGTAACTTCAATTTCAGCTAAAAGGATCAATCATATATTTTAAAATGTATATACCTCCATCTATCAGAATAGGATGCTCTAGTTAAATTGCTTTTTTTTAGAGCAGTTAGAGAGATAAAACTTTGGATTTAATAATTTGATAGTATTTAGCTAGTTACAAATAAGGAACTTCTAAGTTTGGGTCCAGCCGAACATTCGCAATTTGCTAGGATCATATCCGCTAAAGCATTTACAGTACTTTGCAGGAGTTTATATTAAACTAACCACCTATTTAAGAGGTTAATAAAGCACTTAATATCCTTTCAGTTTCGCACATGTTGACCTAAATAAACTGACTGAAAATCGAAAAACACATTATTATGTATATGAGAGTTAGGTATTGACACGATTATACATAATCGTTTTCTGCACAAAGGACGACAATTTTTACTAACAGATGACATAAAGGGTTAAATAGGTTTCCTCGAGCAAAAAAATACTTCATTGAAATCTTTTATCCAAACTTAACTCAAAACTCGGCCATTACGACGTCAATTCCAGCACTCCCTCGGAAAAAACTTGTAAATTATATCGAAGACCTATATAAAATTTCATTAAGATCGATTAAGTAGTTCGTGAGAAATCCTGACAACCAAGTTTCAAAATCCAGTTTCGAGAAAAACGCGTTTAATGTGGAGGCTTGAAGAGTCGGTTTTTAAAGGCATCTTCATTTGAGCTTGTAAAGTGAATGAATGATATGGAATTCAAAACTTTGTTGTATGGAAAATATGCGTGGTCCTCTAATTATGGGCGTGGTTATTTAATTATACCCTGAACAGGGTATATTAAGTTTGGCACAATGTTTGTAACACCTAAAAGAAAACGTCAGAACAACAAAACAAAATTATTACAAATTTATTATCAAAGGGACAACGCGAGTACATTTTATATTTAATATTATATCTACATCCTCAGATCGCATGAAAACTGCATAGTACATTTGCACTACACCTATAATGACGCCATACGAAATACTTAAGGTTAGGTTAGCGTATACAATTAACCCTCTACTGTTGAGTCATATAAAATCAAGACTTTTGCTTTAAGTACAATATTAAGTGGTATTTCGGCGATAATTCGGATTTTCCCGGCTGCCATCTTTTTGAAAAGATCCAAAATTAAAAAGTTTTGAACATGAAATGGCTAATTTTTTACACTCACTTCATTCAATATGTTCTTCTTAACTGTATTTTCTGTCAAATTTGTTTCTTTTTTTTGAAAACCATTTTAGTTTTAGGGCACCCCATTACAGCTTTTATTCATGGCAATAATTTCAGATTTTCCAGGACCCTGATTTTCTATGCTAATGTAGAAGTATCTGTTATAGTTTCGTATTTTTTACAGAAATTATTATTGCGTATCAACAAATTATACCTAAATATATATTACAATAACTTAACTTAACGTTCACTGGTTATTTACGAGTATATCCGTTCGACCGTCCAAATTATTTGTTGTGTTGTCTTCGTCAGAGTTTTGTATTCCTCCTTCATTGATCTAAGTCTCAACCAGAGCATATATGCATTAATTGTACATATGTATGTACGTTTTTATTACATATAGTATATTCATATGTTCAACTGCTGAAGTTGTCAAGAGACCGGGTATAAATTTCCCGGCAATGCGCTATTAATTCTTGAAGCTTCGCTAAGCTCCTGATGAGGGGCGAACTTGACGGTCCAAAGTTGTTGCGCTCTGTTTCGCCGAACGCACAACACGAAAGAAAAGTGCAGATCCATTGAGCCATGGCCGCTTTTAGCTGTGTTTTCCTAAGCGATGTTGTGGTTATATTGCTATGGGCTTCTGATACTTGATATCCATTTACGCATATACGAGTACACATACCAAAAACAACAACCACTTCAGGAACTTAAGAATATGTATGACTTCACTTCATTCTGACAGAGCGCCGCTACAGAAACTTTCATGTACATACATACTTGTACACATGTAAGCGTAGTCGAAAGCTTTGCTCAACTCCATGCGTGGTTTTAAGGATATAAGCATATGTATGTGTTAAACTAGACTTTTTTCAACTTTTGAGGGTCATCAGCGCGGCAAAAATAAGAAAAAGTCAATACTAAACGTCCATCGTCTGCTCGATGAATATAAGGTACACGTGTGTGTGTGTATAATAAGATAGTAGTCCAATAAGAAATAAAAACACTTGAGTCAAGTTTAAATCTATGGTTTTTCTGGCACTCCTTCCTTCATATCCGCTCTCCGACACTGACCCGTTCGCTTTCTTAGATTTGTTGCTACATCATGATGTACGTTTATTACCAACGCCGTTAACAAAAACCTTCACAGCTATAAAAAATTGCATCAACTGAAGACCCCGCAATGAGTGTGACGACACATAACGAACACGTTAACGTAAATAAAGAACCGCTGTCTCACTATTAAATTTATTGTCAACACTGCCGCTTTTTAATGACTGGTTTACAGGAAACTTGAATTGCCTTTTGAATTTAGTAATTTAAAAATTAGTAGTACAATCTCATTTAAAACAGAAAATTTTAAAGATTTGGTTGATACATTTGGCTATTGGCAACTAAAATTTCTGCAGCTTTGGTGGCAGAAGAATTTTCAACGCATATGTATGTAAGTTCGTAAAGGAGAAATCCAGCAAGCATATTTAGAATCTATATCTAAAGAGTTTCACAGTATCTAGTGCACTCCCTACTATTTTCAGTTATATTAATTCTATTCTCAGCACATTATTGCAAGAAAAAAGTAAGATATTAGGTCAAGTAAAAAGTTCGTTCGGCTTTTATCTAAGAGATGGCGTTATTGTCTATAGTACTAGTGTTGCGTGTCGCATCATGTCATACTATTCGCGCTAAAAGTTTGTCTTTGACAGTTTTTGGATTGATTTACTCAGTTCGTTGTGAGCGCTCGTTAAAGATGGACACCAGCAAAGAGAAAATTCGCTATATTTTACAATTTTTCTTCGATCAAAGCGAAAAAGCAGCCAAAGCGGCTGAAAACATTAATTTAGTTTATGGGCCCGATACTGTAAACGAACGTGTAGCACAAAAGTGATTTGCTAGGTTCCGTTCTGGTAATTTCGATGTCAAAGATGCACCACGCGTCGGGAGGCCTGTCGTCGAAAATTGCGATAAAATCATGGAAATAGTGGAAACAGACCGTCACGTGAGCACTTATTCAATTGCTGAGGAACTAAAGATAAGCCAGAAAACCGTTTGGAACCATTTGCATAACCTTGGATTCAAAAAGGAGCTCGATGTTTGGGTGTCACACGAACTAACGCAAAAAACATGATGGACCGAATTTCCATCTGCAAATCGCTGCAGAATCGCAACAAAATCGACTCGTTTCCGAAGCGGATTGTGACTGGCGATGAAAAATGGGTCACTTATGACAACATCGAGCGCAAACGGTCGTGGTCAAAGCTCGGGGAAGCGGCCCAGGTGGTAGCCAAGACCTGATTGACGGCCAGGAAGGTTTTTCTATGTGTTGGGATGGGCAAGGAATCATCTACTGCGAGCTGCTCCCCTATGGCCAAACGCTCAATTCGGCCCTCTACTGCCAACAACTGGACCGCTTGAAGACAGCACTCATCCAGAAGAGGCCGAATTGTGTTCCATCAGGACAACGCCAGGCCACACACGTTTGGTGACTCGCCAGAAGCTCCTGGAGCTCGGATGGGAGGTTCTAATGCACCCACCTTATAGTCCGGACCTGGCACCAAGTAATTACCATTTTTTCCTGTCCATGGCGAACGCGCTTAATGGTGAAAAGTTGGCCTCAAGAGAGGTCTGTGAAAATTGGCTCTCCGAGTTTTTTGGCAATAGGGACGCAGTCTTCTACGAGAGGGGCATAATGAAGTTGGCATCTCGTTGGCAACAAGTTTACGAACATAACGGCGCATATTTAAAAACCCGATCGAACTCTTTACTTTACCTAATATAAAAGATATCTACCTCTTCATCTATACTGCTATTATAAAGAGGAAAGATGTGTGTATGTTTGTAATAAATAAATTCCAAAACTACTGTGCCGATTTCAAAAATTCCTTTACCATTGGAAGTTTCATTCACCCTAAATAACAAAGGCTGTATTTATTGCTATAAAAGGTTAGGGATACTAACTAAAACTTAACTCTTAAATGCCTGGCGGGTTCTCCAGGAACCAACCGTTATTTTTGTAAAATTGTCATATATAAACATGCATTTTTAAATATTTCATAACGTGACATGATGCTTAGATATATTTGATAGTTCAGTCACCACTTGTGTGTGAGCTTTATAGTCATTTCCGTTTTGACTTGAGTAAGACTGCATCGGAAAAATAATTTCCAGGAATTGTATTTCAAGTGACTAGTGCAAAAGTAATAGCACTTAATTAGTGCTAAAAATTTGGAGTCTTCATCGTTATTACAATTAAATTTGATGTAAGGGTTTATAAAAATTTTACAAATTTTAATTTTAATTTTAAGAAATAAAACTTAAATTATCCCTTGAGGAATTATCAGGTCTCATAGTACGCACGTACGCAAATTTATTGCATAAAATATAGTATATCTCTATGTTTATCGTCACATCAAATTTGTTTTCTAAATTTCCATACTAACTAATGTATCTGTTATCAGTTTACTAATAATTTTAATGTAATTTCAATAAAATATTGATTTTGGTTATATATTATATATGTACATAAAATAAGCACCTAGTGTTTCCTCAAAGAACCAACCAACAAAACACCCTGTAAAATATAAAAGAATAATTTTTAAGAAAAATCGTAGAATAAATGTTGTTTGTAACCGACAATTATAATACATATCAACATTTTTAATGAATCGGAGTTATCAGGCTTTTAAGAGTTAATTAACGTAACCCAAGGTGTAAAAAAAGTACCCTTAAACGTCTTTGGTCGCATGCTCTGAATAAACTATTGATGATAGAACAAAAGTATGTTCTCTATCTATCTATCACTATCCAATTTGAGGATTTTCATCAAGTGTGAATACAATAATACACCAAATAACTTTTAGAGAAAGTAAACTTTTGACCGTACTGCAATGAAAATGTCATAGAATTATAAAAATGAAGCGCTATCAGAACAGCACAAGAAGCAGAAAAATATATTGGAATTGAAAATGTTACATTTTCACATATATATGTTTAATAGTATAATAATCACTCTTAAAGTTGGTTTAATAAATGTATTACCATATTTTATTTATTTATAATATTATGCTATAATGGAAGGTCTTAATCTGTATATCTCGTGTAACATAAAAAAATTATTAGAATAGCTCCAGTGTTATGAACAAGTTCAATCATAATTTGAGATGAGTGCATAATGGCTCACAAATATTCTCGAAGCATTGCACATAACAATGCAAGATTAAAATGGCAACGATGAAATTACTAAAATTCTGGCGACAAATCGGTTATTCTTCGCTTTTATTAATTCAAGTGTTAAGACGATTTGATTGACCATTTCTGTACTGTGGTTCACGACAAAAATTTATTAATTAAGAGTATTTTCCTGGAAATAAAAATGAATTACTTGGATCATAACATGTTCAATAATCGGGCTACAATAGCGGCCACAAACATAGATGTTGACGATATTTATTGTTGCCTGGTGATCTGATGTATTTTAAATCAATCGCTAATTATGTGGAGGTAAATGAGAATTGTTCACCTATTATTCTTTAGAGTACTTTGAATCGAACTCGAATATGCAACGGTACACGCTTGATAATAAAAGAGATTACAGGAAATTTTATTAAAGCAACCATTATGACTGAAAAAAATAATGGAAAAATGGTCATGTTGACAAGTATTCCAATGGTACTGTACCGCCTATAATGTTTTCGACGTTATTCATAAAAAGCATTTACTATATTGAATAGTTTATAATAATATAATTTATTATACACTTATACCTTAGTCATAGCAACGCGTGTTCGGGGCTTCTAGTCTTATATGTAAGAAAGACATGAAAATATGCATAGTTATTCATTTATTCCTGTAGAAGGTCCTTACCTTTCTTGCAAAATCAAAGTCGATTTTGTAATTAGATTCGATAAATATTGAGCAAAACTTTACCCTATGATTAGACGTAGGACATGTCACCCGCCCTTTTCTGGTCTTCTGCACCGTTATATGGTACACTATAACTACTATGTACAGTCGTTATGTTATAGGTAAGATAGGGTGCTGATTTACCTCACCCCTCACATATCACATTACAATCGATTCAGTAAATTTCCGGATTTTGACAATTTTTATACTTGAGATGGTACATCTAAACGGTACTATTTGTGCAAAGTTTTAACCCGATATCTTTATTGGCTCGCTATTTCTATACTATAAAGTGAGAGAATCAGAAATTTAAAATTGTTTTATATGAGAAGTATGCGTAGTTGTAGACCTAATTCGCACACCGTAATATGGGTATGTCAAAATAATATTATAAGCCCAATTTCGTTGAAATTGGTAACGTAGCTCTTAAAAATAATTAAACGAGGATTTTAATAGGACGGACAGACTGTCCCCCGGATTTAAACTCGCCCGTTATCCTAATCGTTTATATAGTTATAACAAAACTATTATACTATGTAGCAACATGTTGAGAGTATAAAAAGGGGCGTAGCCGGGCACGCCGGGTACAGCTAGTTCGATATATATGTATAATGATTCCATTAATGTTGGCACAAAGTTATTTTATTAGACTATCTCACATATCAGTGCGCTCCGAAGACGTAATTGCTGCTGTGGAACAAAGAATTGAAGAAGACCCTAAAGAGTCCATCCACCATCGCGCGCAACAATTGGGGCTGGCTTACAAAATCCAACTCGTGCAAGAACAGTCAATGGGGAACCCTATAGAGCCATAATTAATGACTTTTTCGTGCCTTATTTGTAGGATGTTGATGTGGATGACCTTTGGTTGTAACAAGATCGCAATATACAGCCAACGAAGCACTCGATTTATTGAAAGAAACTTTCGATGATCTATACTAGTATTTGTGGGGTTATGTGAAGTCGCTTGTTTACGTAGATAAGCCGGAAACGATTGACGCTTTGGAAAAAAATATGCGTCGCTTTATTGCTGACATACGACCCCGATTGCTGCAAAATGTGGTCGAAAATTCAGACTCTCGTCTAAAAATTATTCAAGTCGGCCGTGGCGGTCACTACCTCGAAATAATTTTTAAAACATAGTGGTTAACCCTTATCTTTATATTAAAGCTGAATGCTTGGTCATAAATTGTATTATAAATTAAAGTATATGCGTTTTATTCCTTCTTAAAAACGACATATCTAAAAAACAACTCCCCTATCTTTTCTTGATTCGATCAAAATTCATACGACAAAGGTTCTCAGAGTTCTTAATCAAATTTTCATACTAACGTTTAAAATTTAAAAAACTTGAAAAAAACTTAGATTTAAAGCATTAAAGCACTGGAAGCATTATTGGCAAATGCTGTCTTCAAACTGAAAATGACGCATTTTTTATTACCCACTTCAATTCGGAAGAACTTTTGGTTTTCGCATCATGTTTAGAAATGAGCATTACAATTGAGCTACTAGGTCATGTGATTTGATATAAACAGACTATTTCTATTTTTGTTTGGTAATACTAAATACTTGTATAGCAGATAGGATTGAACAGTTAGAAATGGAATTGTAACGGTAGGGTAGTCTCCATAAGACGCAGTCGCTTATGTACGAAAATATACCAAAAGCCCTAAAATAAGCGAAACAATAAAGCAAAATTATTAAAAAATTTAATTTTTATAGTTTTTGAACATGTTGTCACAGAGTAAATTAGTTTTGTTTACCTAACGGTTGTTTGTAACACCCAAAACTAATCAAAATAGACACATTTAGATGAAATCACATACATCAAAACCCATTCGACCAATTTCAACTAAATTTGATAGATAATATTATCCTGACATTTCCGTGTAACAGTGTGGAAGTGGGCGAAATCGGACTATAACCACGCCTATTTCCCACATAACACATCTTTAAATTACATCTTATTCTTTCACTTTCCAGTATATAAATCAAGCACCAATGAATATATCGTGCCATCTCAAGTCTAAAAACTGTCAAAATGGGGCCATAACTCAAGCCTCCTGATACCAAAAATGTGGACCTCTGTGCCTATGGCAGACTTTTTACCGAAATTATCGGTCAGTGTGTGAAACATATAATACAATACAATTTAGAGAGAATCCTTTCCTGATAATATCATACTGTATGTCAAAAATGGGTTGAAGCCCCCATATTTCTAATCTAAAGATTTTTGAACTTCCGACTGGCCTTATATTACATTTATCGGCCAATATGTGAGTTATCTTAATCAAATTTAGTGAGCGTGTTTTTCTAATAACGGTGAACCTTTGTGCCTAAAGTAGATCAAATCGGATGAAAACTTGCCCTAGTCCTCTTATAACTAATCTCAGGATTTTCAAAGATGTGGTTGACCTTACTCCTTGAGTATTGGTGCCGGTATGTGAGGTACCTTAATAAAACTTAGGTAGCTTTTTTTTTTTTTGTTGATAATATTTAGTAATGCCAAATATATATAAAATGGGTTCAATACTATCCCTATCTCCCATATATGTATATATCGGTCAATGTGTAAAATATCTTTGCAGAATTTACGGAACGTACAATTTGGAATTATGCCAAATACTCGTATGTCGGTTAGTGTGCTTCAAACTGTGTTCTCGAGAAATAGGTTATTTAAAATGTGTAATATTTTAATGAAATTATATTATTATATAATGGTTTAGCGCTAAGAATGAATGGAGTTTGTGTAGACCTTGTTACAAACCTTACATTCCTAATATAATAAATTCCGACCCCACGTTTTCAACATCAATGAAATATACTCTTAAATTTAGCCACTTGGGCTGAGTTTATATCACATATTTCTCAATTAAGGATAATTTTAATATAACTTTAGCTGACTTGAAGTAAAATAGTGAGTCTATGACCTATAATATCACTTATTAAAATTCAAAATTTGATTGTAGTCCATTCACGATTTTGTCGAATAAAGAGTAGTAAATTCTTTTGCAATATTTTTTAAATGAAGATTTACCAACATCTGAAAGTATACGTTCGGTAATACCCGAACTTAGCCCTTCCTTACTTCTTGTTTTTTCTGTAGAATTGTTTTCGATCCATCCATCCTATCTCAAACAGTAATGAGATCATGCGATTTGTGATTTAGTAATTCATGTTGGCTAATCTAGTTATTTCACAAAAACTTTTTACTCAAGGGAACCTAGCGAGAGAAGAGAAATTACAATTATTGAAATATGGCGGAAATCGATAATAAGCCAAATTATGGCAATATTGATTTCTAGCAGTAAATTAAGTGTAAAATAGCATTTGTACATAAATACTGATGTTACCCTTTTAATTAAACGACTTGCCTCCTCAGGTGATTTCAATGAATGCATGTGATTATGTAATAATCACATAAACCCATATGTACGAGTATGTGTGTTTTACTAATGCAATATTCTATCGCCAACAGATATTTACATACAAGTGAATAATTATGTGATGAAACCGCTGGAGGAATACATGCTCTTCACCAAGTCAGGCGCCGACAACATAACTGTTATTCACCCGCAGGGTCTGCGCAGCGCACAGTGTATAGCCAAATTCGATATTTCGGAGCAGCCATCACAGGAACCAATGGTCAACGTGAGCTCGGTAAGTAATGGCCAGTGAAAAGAGAAATGGAAGTAGACACCCCTCAGGAACAGCAGTCATTGAAGCATAAGCAACAGTAACGGCAATTTAACGAGATTTTCAAAATGACAATAACACAAACAAAAGCCAATAACCCCACTAAGCTATCAAAATTGCATAATTGTAATGGACCGTGGTGGCTAGTTTTAGTTGCTCTGGTCCGTTCTTACCTTGCCGTGTTGTATGTAAATTGAAGCGTAGATTTGCATATGTGAAAGCCTGCTAATGTCTGATTGCGTAGCATATTTCCAAAGGTCTAGGTACTCATGAAAACATATTACCTTTTGCAGAGCGTTGAGACTTGGGTTGAGGATCCACCGCAACGCGTCCTTTATGTTGCCAAATTCGGTTACGACGTATCGGAGAAGGAGGACTCCACGCAAGTGGTATTCATAACGCTGACGTCGCTCTTTGTGATCATAATCATTTGCTGCCTAATAGAGGTATACCGTAGTCATCGCGCCTACAAGAAACGCATCGAACGGCAGACTGACGAGGATATCATATGGTCCAAGGAGCAAGCGACTAAAATGCATGAATCGCCAGCTGTGGCGGGTACACAGTCTTATGCCTATAAAGTGGTGAGTAGCAATCCAACAGAGACGAAGACAAAAAACTGTAATTAAACCGAAATTAATATATTTTGCACTTGCAGTTGCCACAGGATGAAAAGAAGTCGGGAAATGGAGCTCCGCTGGTGGGTATTTTGAAAAATGGTAGCGCAGCTGGCGCTGCATCAGCTTCAGGCGCAGTAACGCCGGCTAAAGAGAATGGCAGCACAAAGAAAAACGGGGACATACCACTGGGTCAGATTGACGCGCGAATCGATGAAGAGGATGAAGATGATAACGCTGATACCGCAAAAATAGAGGTGGACAAAAGCTTAGATGAAGCCATGGAGACAGACCAGCCTGAGAAACAAGTGCATGGAAAAGAGATTAGTCAGAAAGACGCTGAGAACATACTTGAGAACAAAACAACCAACGCAATCGAAAAAAAACACGAAAGCAATGCTAATGGAAATAAGAATCCCAACGAAAAACCGATCGACGGTAAAGAAGACACAAAAGCTAAAGATGAAAATATCGAACCGGCGGAACAAGATAAACTCAACGCAACGACGCCGAAGCAAAATGCAGGCATGTACAAAACTTTCGGCAAACTTGCATATTTTTGATAAAAATATAAATTCTGAGATGTAGCATATAAAGAGCTCACTATCTCAAACGCTTGTCTGCCTATGCCTGTTTCTCCACTTCTCCGTTCGTCTGACAAATCTACGTCAAGTTATCACAGACATTTTTTTATGCTTTTGTGTTGTGTTATAAATATATGAACTTGTAGTGGCCAGGGAAGCTGTTTAATGCTAGTAACTGATAAAAGCCCTTAATTTAATCCTTAAACAAAGTTATAATAATTTTTTTAATAATTGAGTGAGCGGCTATCAATTATATATTAACGAACAAAAATTTTAAAATATAAAAATACAAAAAAAAAATATTAACTTCGGTTCAACCAAAGCTATAGTACCCTTCACAAGTACAAAGGCTCCATAGGAGCACTGGATTCCGATCGTTCAGTTTTTATGGCAGCTATACGCTATAGTGGTCTGATCTGAACTATTTCTGCGGAGAATACATTGTTGCTTTAAATAATAACTCGTGCCTAATTTCGTGAAGATATCTCGTCAAATAAAAAAGTTTTCCATACAAGTACTAGATTCCGATTGTTCAGTTTGTATGGCAGCTATATGCTATAGTGGTCCGATATCGGACGTTCCGTCAAACGAGCAGCTTCTTAAAGAGAAAAAGACAGGTACAAAATTTCAGATCGATAGCTTAAAAACTGAGAGACTAGTTTGTATATATACAGACAGACGGACATGGGACATGCTGACCATTTATGGACATATATTGTAGGGTATCCGACGTTTCCTTTTGGGTGTAACAAACATGGCAAACTTAATATACCCCGTTCAGGGTATAAAAATTACATGTAAAAACAACAACGAATTTATCGAGTAGAATTCGTACAAGACACTATGCGCATACCTCATTAAAGTGGTATAACCGCTATCTTTAATGCTTCCAAGTTTTGTTTTGCATATTTTACATCAGTTTTACAAATGTGATGATAAACGAAAGTACAAATTTAATTTAATTTTTTTATTTAAAAAACTTAGGACTCAAAATCAATTATAATAGTTCATAAAAAAAAAAAACTAAGGTGTTACTAAAACGTTTTTTGAAACGAAAACAGGAATTTCTAAACCAAGAAAGAATCTTAGTGTAATTGCGAATGCTAGCGCAAGATTACACCACAAGTGCTGCCTGTTCGTTTGAACATTTCCTAGAGTTGGTTCGATTGACTACTCTCCAACGCTTGGCAAATCGAAGACAGCTAATATTGATTAAGAGTAACACAGTGTAATTTCACCAGAAATGAAAGTGGACAAAAAAAGAGGGGAGAGAGAGATAATTGACTGAGTAGAAGAAAAATGTATTATTGAATATGACTGATTTTGAAAAATGGTTTGAGTATACCAGTCATAGATATTCATATCATTGGGCACGAAAAAGTCGCAGGGAATGTAGCCAAAAGTATTAGAAGAAGAATTCGAAAACCGAAAACACAACCTTGCATAGTCAAATAAGAGAACTACATACATACATAAAATAGTGTAGAAGTTTATAGTCAGAGCTTTTTTGTTGTTTCATAAAATCAAGACAGTAAATATTTTATTTCACTTTTATAACATGTTTACTGATTTTTTTATATTTATTATGTTTTATACATGCTTAAAGTTATTGTTATCCGCAGAAAACGATTACTCAGTTACGATGAACAAAATAACCAATTTTTCTCTCCTTCTAAACTTAGAAACTGGCCAAGTAGCGCCCAGCACCGAGACCCTTTCTCCAGCACCACAGCAAAATCCAGAAAAAGAGACTCAAACGCCTGCCCAAATAGATGGCGATTTAGTGGACGGGCCACCACAGCAGACAGCTCCTGCGCCTACAAATGGCTCAACATCGAACGGTCACGGCACGGTAAGCAAGCGATATAGTTCTGGTTATAAGGACGGTGCGGGTGTTGTGCAAATCGGTTTAGCACCGCTATGTTCCATCAACGAAGCCGATTTTTTGCTTGAGACATAACTATACATACACAACTGTACATATCACTTGCATATTTATGTAAATACATGCATACATACATACATACATATCACGCATGTTTATTTGCTTTTGTATTTTATTACTTATTACCGCATTTTTATCTATAGCATAAGCACACAATTATACTGTAATTATTATGACCACATAATAAGTAAACACGGCAGAGTCGTCTGAAATAATCATAATTATGTGTATTCCTTCATAAAATAATATATTATTTATTATTTCAATACAAACAAATTTTTACTTTAAAGTTAAATTGCTTTTGAAAAGCTCTCTGCTGTGTTTGCTACCGATCTATCTAAATACAAAATGGAAATACACCTACATGTATAAAAAGTTTCGTACACTCGTAAATATACGAACACACATCCATAGATATTGTACCGTTACATTTGGTTTGTGTTTGTATCACTGATCGAAGTTAATCCATTTCTTATTTATACTAAAATCGACTTTGAGTAAAATTACTAACAGAAGAAATCAAAGCAAACTATGAATTAATCGATACAAAATTTGTGTAAAAATGAGCTCTGAAATATTTCTCAATGAGCGTTGCGAATAAATTTTAGTTACGAGAGTAAATAAAGGCAATAAGGATGATAAGGAAGGATTAAATATATAATGCATACCAACATACATTTTTAAATGGCTTTCATCGCTGTGCTTTCAGTTTCTCATACTTGTATATTTTGTATCGTTTATTATACAATAGTAGTGATAATTTGTATATTTTCTGGTTAAGTTATATTCTAAATATTTAGAAGAATTGTTGTTTTGTTGTAAGTAAATATTGTTTAAAACGCTTGTTGTTGTAATTTCGAGCCGAACAATACCGATGGGATCTTCTACCTTTAATTTTGAAGAAGGCTTAATATTTACCGCCTCCCCGCGCTCTGCGCTGTTGCAAAGTTGATTAACTAAATACGAATAAATATTTTAAGCTTGATAGAATTTTAAAATAAATTTCATCGAATTCTGCCTACAATTTAAGGTTAAACACATATAAGCAAAGACGGAGAATGAGTTTAAAATTCGCCCTAGAATCTATGAAGATGGATAAGACGTTTTTATATTCTCGCAACATGTTATTACAATACTTCTGTTCAGCTATCGGTTGTTTGTATGGCCTAAAACTAATCGAGATAGATAAAGGGTTATGTATACCATATACACACAACGGAAACCGGCGGACTGTGTACATTCGATAGCGAAATTTTGTTTTTGTTATAATCAGACACATATATTATCATGAACTTGCATTAAGAGCCAATTTCAATTAGTATTTTGTTTTTGACAACAGAAAAGGTTAGTCAATGCTTTATAAAAAGTGTTACAGTGATCGGATTTAGTTAAAATATGCGCCGTTTTGTTCGATGATCTGTTTCCATCTAGACGGCAACTTCATAATACCTTCCTCGTAGAAGCCCCCCTCCTTATTTGCGAAGAATTCGGACAGCCACTCTTTTGAGTTCAACTTCACACCACCAAGGGCATTCGCCATGGACAGGAACAGGTGGTAATCACTTGGCGCTACGTCCGGGCTATATGGTGGATGCGATAAAACCTCCCATCCGAGCTCCCGTAGCTTCTGACGAGTCATCAACGAAGTGTGTGGTCTGGCGTTGTCCTGGTGGAACACTACACCCTTCCTGTTGGCCAATTCTGGACGCTTCTGGTCGATCACCTGCTTCAAGCGGTCCAGTTGTTCGCAGTAGATGGTAGAATTAAGCGTCTGGCCATATGGGAGCAGCTCATAGTGGATGATTCCCTTCCAATCCCACCAAACACACAGCAAAACCTTCCTGGCCGTCAATCCCGGCTTGGCCACTGTTTGGGACGATTCACCGGCCTTCGACCACGATCGTTTTCGCTTGATATTGTCGTATGTGATCCGTTTTTCGTCGCCAGTCACCATCCGCTTCAAGAATGGGATGAGTTCGTTCCGTTTCAGTAGCATATCGCAGGCGTTGATTCGGTTCAGAAGGTTTTTTTGCGTCAAATTATGCGGCACCCAAACATCAAACTTTTCTTTGTATCCAGCCTTCTGCAGATGGTTCAAAATGGTTTGGTGACTAACTCCCATCTCCTGGGCGATGTCACGAGATGCCTTATGCCGGTCTAACTCGATGTATTCCATGATTTGATCGGTATTTGTCGTCACAGGTCTTCCGCCGGCTGGATTATCCATGGTGTCGTTTTCACCGGCTCTGAATCGTCGAAACCATTCCTCCGCGGTTCGAAGTGATAGAGTACCATCCCCCAAAACACCATTAATCTCACGTAACGTTTCTCTAGCGGATTTGCCTTTAACGAAGGAAAACTTTAAAATAGCGCGAATTTCGGCGTTAGTGAACTCCATGTTTACACGTCTATAACTGTTGAACGCAATATCCAAACTAATCATGCATAGCGTTGTTTTGTAGGTTATGTAAAGACCTTTCAAATTATGTTTGGTGTTGCCAGATACGAGCTCTGTAGCGCTTTGTACATAGCCGCGAAATTCAAAAGACAAAAAAGCGATACCTTCCTACCTTATATAAGTGATACAAGCGCTCTACAGAAGGCCGAGAAAATGTTGATGACGATGAGCATCCCGGAGGTGGGACCACGTCAACAAGCGAAGAAAACATCGAAACAGTGAAAAAAATTGTTCTCGAAAATTTTTGAATGACTATTAGGGAAGTGGCAGAGGATGTTGTCATATCAATCGGTTCATGCCATTAAATTTTCTCGAATGTTTTGGGCATGAAACGTGTCTAGGCGAAGTTTGTTCCAAAAATGCTAAATTTTGAACAAAAGCAATGTCGCAATAGTATCGCTCAGGAGGTCAAAAACAAAATCATAGTCATGCCTCAACCACCATATTCATTAGATTTGGCTCCCTGTGACTTTTTCCTAATTTCCAAAACTGAAGAAACCAATGAAAGAAAGATCTGATGGCTATACCAAAATTCTCATATCAGAAATGCTCCGAGGATTGAAAAAAACGTTGGCACAAGTGTATTATATCCGAAGGGGATTACTTTGAAGGGCATGAAATAGATATGGATGAATAAATAAGTACTTTTCAAAACAATTCAAAATACACCTTTTTCTTTGAACAAACTTCGTATAAATGATCAGGATGACGAAACGAGTTGAATCCGAGTGACTATCTGTCCGTGAAAGCGATAACTTGAGTAAAAATTGAAACTTGCTACAACTTGTTGTGGGCTGAAAATTATTAAAAAGTGGACATTTCCCCGGCTTAAACACGTTTAATGTACATATTTTAAAAACTGTTATAGCCATTTTAACCTAATTTACTCAGGATAAATATTTTTGGCACCACCTTGAACTACCAATGTGCAAATGGGTGAAATCGGATTATAAACACGCCCATTACCAATATAATGGTTATGCTGTAAAATAATTAAAGTGTAATAACTCACTAATAAATAAGTCACAAGCATTAAATTTCACAAATTAGATGATACGAAAAGCCTTCATAGGAGCCAGTGTAAAAATTAAACATCGCCTCCATATACAAGGTGCGTTCCAATGTAAACAGTAAAAAGTAACAAAGTAAAATCTAGTGGCGCCATCTACTTCCAGTAAAAATTTCATAACATTTCATCTATTGGAAGTGAAGTTCTTGCGTTTTAAGTGTCAGTATTTTTTTGTCATCGGTGAGAAAATGAGCTTCGAACAAAGAGCCAACATTAAATTTTGGTTTAAAATTGGTAAAACTCTTACCGAAACGTTTCAATTGATGAAACAAGTTTATGGCGATGATTGCCTATCCCGTAGCAGAGTGCACGAGAGGTTTCAACGTTTTCAAAGTGATCGTGAGGACATAAATGACGATGAACATGTGGACGAGCCGAAACGTAAAAAATCGCGCCAAAAGTGAAGACAATCCACTCGTTTGACATGCTTTTTTTTACAGCAAAAAGCTGTATTAAAGCAGAAGAAGACTATTTTGAATAAAATTTATTTGATTTTGCCGATAAAACCATTTGTTCTGTTTTTTTTTTAAGTCCTGTTTACTTTGGAGCGTTCCTTGTATGTACTTAACTAAAGGATTGTCAAAATTACGCTTGCCTATATATCATATACTTGTATATCGGTCAATATGTGAGGTATTTTGATAAAACTCAAGGAGCATCTTTTTCTGGTAATAATATATCTTCATTCTATAAATGGGTAAAGTCAATACTTCCCCCAGACTCCATATACCTAATATAAGGGTTTTTAAATATCTGGTTGACTTTATACAGCATCTTTCAGTCAATATGTAAGATATCATAATGAAATTTAAAAAAAATCTTTTTCTAATAACAGTGTATCCTTGTGCCAAAAATGGATCCACCCATACCCCTCCTGATTCTATGTACTTAATATTATGAATTTCAAATATCCGCTTGACATTATACCATGCAGATTAGTCAATATGTAAGATGTTTTATTAATCTAATTATAATGCCAAAATTTAATAAAAATGGGTAATACTACCCGTAGGCCCTATTTACACAATTTGTGAATTGTCTTCTTAAAATGAAAACATGTTCCAAATATACCTGAGTTATGTCAAAAGTTAATGCAATCAATGCAGATCTTTAACTAGCTCGAATATACGCGATATATTGATTTCTATCCATTTTGACTTTCCATCTGTCATTAAAGTGTTTATGTCGTTGAATATGTGATATTTTAGTGAAATTAAGTGGATAATTTTTATTGAAATAATGTGGTTTAGCGCTGAATATGAATGAAATTTATCTACTAGGAGATCTTGGTCTTCTGGTTGATCTTTTCCTCATATATCCCATATATTAAATTTAACGAATTCGATTAACCCAATTTTCGAGTACATGAATACCACGTTCAATAGTGACTTCTAAAGCTTGAAGAGTGTCTGGTTTATTGCTTAAGTCTAATTGTGTTAAATGGCAACTTCTTGGTGGCCATTCAGTGTCACAATTTCTTGAAATTATCGAATCTCCAAACTTTTCTTGCAATAATTCGGTTGTGGCACGGTTCTTCCATTTGCGGCCATAAAAAGTTGGTTATTATTGAAAGAAGTGCGTACCGATGATTGCACAGACCAAAAACCACACCAAACTGTCAATTTAAGTGAATATAATAGTTGTTTATGAATAATTTGTATATTTTACCCACACCAGAATCGACAAATAGCGAGCACAGGTGAATGATTGTTACGACCATAAAATGGCAAAAGCGCACGAAAAGTTGCAGTTGCAAAACGATAACTTTGATAATAAAATAGGATAATTTGTAAACGTTGTTCTTGCGTATATCTTTCCACGATGAAATTGTAAATGTAACTAAATATTGTACAATGAAAAAATTGACAGATTATGACATATGCATTAAAAATGGCCGAGACCACACTTAGAAATCATATCATCCCTATTGAAAACTCGATATATTATATGTTTTATTTGAGTTAATTAGCTTGATTTAAAATGTATAAAAAATGTTCGGTTACACCCTTCCTTACTTACTTCTGTATTTTATGTTGGGTTTAGTTGGGGAAAACTAATTCACCTGTATCAGGAAACTAATGGAAAAATAAAAAAACTCTTAGATGTAGGTAACTTGATTTAAAAGGAATCAAATCCAACTTCTTAACTGAATTTTCTACCAAAGAAGTATATTTAAGAACAAAAAATGATAGAGACAAGATATGGTATGATACGACATAAACAAAACCAACTCTCGAACTTCTATAGTAAATTTAAAAAACGTGTTCCCCTTCTTTTGTTCATGTCGTCACGAACCAATGTATTTTTGTGTCAAACGAACTCTTAAATAAAAAACGAGGCAAAACTGTCAGTATTCTTATTTTTATCTTCCTTGACAAGAGCCCTCGGCATATATTGACTTTAATTATTCAGTAGTAATTCAATTTGTTCAATTATTCAGTACTATTCCAGCGAGTTTCTATATTCTCAATTTTTCTGGAACAAAAAATATTGTTTTTCCATATCTGCTTTGTACAATCGATTGTTAATTCTACGCGTACTCTGTTTTCAGCATTACAATGCCACAATTGCCATGTAATTTTACTTTGCTGAAATGTCCAAATATTTAATACACAACAAGGTCGCACTTCGATAACTTTCATACCACCTCTCACACCTGCCTTTCTGCAGCCACTTTTCACTTGAGTGCATAGCTTCACGGTGTTACGGTTTAAATTCATTGAATTATCTTTCATTTACTTTTTGTTACTGTTTCCCCCTATACTCTCAGTAGTATTTCAGCGCACACAAATGAAAATGCAAACTTAAATAAATAAACAGAAAACTTTGAAAGAAAATGCATTCCGCTATTATTTGGTTGTCATCTATTTAAGTTGTTGCTCTTTTTATGTATATCCCTGCAAAAATGGATTAATTTGCTTTTTGTTGTGCATTTCGTTGTCATTTCTTGTGTCGTCTTTATTATGGCCACCTTTTGTTCAAGTTTTGAACACTTTCGCATTAACAGAATTACAATGGCTTGATTGCTTCACCCAGCTCCTAACGTGTGTGGATGTATTCCTTTGTTGTATACATTTGTAGAGAACTTAATATAATATGGATAAGTGAATTTTTATACTTTTCGAAATGTACTTAAAAGACTTTGAGTTTTTGACTTCATATTTAAAACTTGTATAAGAAAATTTGTTAAAACTAATGACTTCTACGTCATTATAAATATTGATATTAACATTGCAGATACATTATAAAAACTTTAAGGCATACCATCACTATCTTCATTTAAATTTAAAATCGTTGGTTAAGTGAGCAGACAATTGAAAGGGATGCATTAACTCGCTTGAATGGATACAGTTTTGAGCGTCTGAAACGTTACATGATACCAGAGCAAGACAAAGGCCGATATTGGCAACTAACTGTTGACTATGATCTAGATCACTTGTATATTTTAAATAGTTATTTTAAAACATTTGTCTAAAAATATTTGTGCATTGTTATCCTGAAATAGATTTGCAAAAAAACTTGTTCCGACTTGATCAAATATGTAGGTGACTGGAACTGACCACTTTGATGTATTTGGGGTTTACCTTTGTTCAATTTCCATGAAAAGTTTAAAGTGTTTATAGCTAGAAGGACTATACAATAGACACGAATATTTAATTATACTTCCCTCATTATTCGAACTAATAACAAAAGTTTTAATAATAATGTATTGTTACTTTTGAGTAAATCGCAAATAAATGTTTCACTAATATATACATAGCTATGCTATACCCTAAGCCTCCAATTTCCACACTTATAAAACATTTTTAGTTAAACTTGACTCAATCAAAACTACAGTATGCAATCAGCTTTTTGTTTAAATAAAAATTATATGGTATGTAAGTATGTAATCTTAAAGTTTGTCTCTAACATTCGTCATTGCAAAGTTTTGCAAGTTAATCGAGTGCATCATTTACAAATGTGCGAACATTTTTACATATTTGCATATACCAGATTATATATGATATAGGTATATATAATATACCATGAGCATATTAATTATTCAATTAAGTATTTCGAGCTGTGTTCTTAATTTCGATGAGCACACGAAATATTCAAAGTATTTAATTTCTAATATTTAAGGCATTAGATGACAGATTTATTATCCGATTTTCTTTATACTTCAGAGTCAGAAATTAATAAATCGACAAATTTCAAAGGGTGCAAATATTGTAGTTATTGACATGAACCCAAAAAAAAAATGTTTTCTCTAGATACCTGAAAATATCGTCAGGAATTTAAAAAAACAAAAAAAAACGTTAACTTCGATTGCAACGAAGCTATAACACCCTTCAGAAGTATAAACGAATTTTTACAAAAACTTGTATTGGTTAATTTTTCTGACAGTTATATGTTATAGTGATCCGATCTGAACAGTTTCTTCGGAGATTGAATCATTGCCTTGGAAAAGAACCCATGTCAAATTTGGTGAAGATATCTCGTCAGATGAAAAATCTTTCCATACAAGCACTTTATTCCGATCGTTCAGTTTCTATGGCAGCTATATCCTATAGTGGTCTGATAGTGGCGGTTCCAGCAAACGATCAGCTTCTTGGGGAGGGAAGGACGGGTGCAATTTCAGATCGGTATCTACTCAGCTCGTCACGCTGATCATTTATATATGTACTTTATAGGGTCGCTGACGTTTCTGTTTGGGTTTTACAAACATCGTGGCAAACTTAATATACCTTTCAGGATATACAAATTCTGGAAAAGTTTGAGCTCTTAATATTAATATTTACAGGTGGTGCCTTGTGATTTTAGATTTACCATATAAACAACGCGGTAACATATTTGCACTAATACTTATTCTTCTTGAAAATTTAACCATCTGCACAAAAGCTGCCACATGATTTTTTTTTGCTAAGTCAACTCGTTCAAAAATTATTCGAGGTCAAAGTTTATTCTTCATAAAAGATAATTTTTAAAATTGTTTACATTATTTCACAAAATAATGCCTGAAAGTCATAAAATCTCATAAAATCTCATATTTTTATGACTTTGGTTTTTTTTTTAATCAGAAGAGTAGAAACAATGTTATAAAATGTATGGCTTTTAATTTAAGTTGACTTATCCTTTTCCAGGATATACATTTGTTTGCATGTGAGTAAGTATTTTATATTGAATTGCTCCAAAAAATAAATCTTTCGATTGAAAATATTTTAGTCTCCGTAAAACTCCAAAACAACCTAATGATGTGCTAATTCCATTTTATTTACAAAATAAAACTTTCCACAAAAGTTGCGTTTGTTGCGGTTTCTGCATTTAATTTGGTTTTGGATAAATAAGGAGAAATATGTTACGTTAAATAAATAGTTGATGTTACTCATGTAATATATAATATATGTACTTACTGGCGACGCGGTACCAACTTTATTTGATTTTAAAAATTAAGCCAACAAGATTTTTTGTAACTCTAAGACGGAGACTAGTATATGTTAATTGACAAGCATATTGATATGTATTCTATTCTACCGGCAATGCTTTTTAATCTCAATATGTTGGTAAACGAAACCCCGCCAATGCTACTAATGTGACTATTTTCGAACACAATTTTCATCGTTTCCTCAATGTTGTCTTTTCTCCTGAAAGCTTTTATTCAACTTGAATTTTCATTTCAAATAGTAGTATTTTGTTTAAAATTGGTAATATTTGCCTACAGTGGTCTTGATTTCCTGAATATAATATCGTTTTTGGATATATTTGTACTCACAATTCATGAAACGTCAACGATTTTGTAAGATTTGCTCTCGTTTATTTTGAAATCTTTATTTTCATATTGCATCACAGAAATCAGAAAACATGACATAAAATAACAGATATATTCATAATGTCAATTTTATTTTGAAAAATAAGGATACATCCACGGTAAATAGGGAGAAAAAGTCGAAAACATATAGATATACAATATATATGTTATATTTCAATAAAACAATTCTTATGAGCATTTCTTTTATAATTCTGCAGTTAATAATATATTTTTAAGAACCACAAGTAATCTGCCATCTAGTGACGATCCTATCAACCTTGACATCTTTCTTTAATCAATTTTAGATCCTGGTGAAATCATTCATTTGCTCCATTTTCCAGAGTCATAACTTTAATATAATATATTCTGTTTCTTTCATTATTTTTTGTATTCAAGAACCATCAAAAATTCCACCTTTTAACCCTTCCATACTAAGTTTCGGATATTTTCCACAAATGTAATGAAAACAATGGAAACAATGACGTTGAAGAAGTTCAATGCTTTGCCAAATTGATTTATCACTTCTATAGTACGGCGATCACGTTTTAAATCACTGAGTTCATTTTGAGATAAAAACTTAAGTGTACATTTTTCACCCTCCCACGCACATCCATTGATAGAATGTACCGATTGCTGGAATTTGATTATTGTTTCTAAGGGCAAACGAATTACTTTTAAAATACAAAAAGAAATTTTTATTGAATAAAACAAGGTATTTTGTAAACTGCAAGTATATTTACCTCCACGTTTGATGTTCACTTAAAACTTGCATAGTTTTTCTCATATTTTCGCTAAGGAGCCTGAGGGTGGGGATCACATGATGTTTTTATACGAGAAAATGGTGCGCAGAACCCTCACTATGTCTGGGAAATTTTATTATTCGTACTAATAAGCCGATTATTGATCAAGAGCACATTCAATCACTTTCATGAAAAAATTCCTAATCTAAGCACTTGTCAACATAAAAGTTAGGATAGGAAAAAAAAATAAACACTAATTGATAAGGGAATTCAAATGTTTTTTATTTAATGTGAAGTACAATTGATACAATTAAGTTCCGAATAAAACTTCATTCAAATTGCCTTCACGACTTCTTTGATTCTTGGTGGAACGAGTTCGATGAACCCAATTTTCGAGTACATGAATAGCACGTTCAATAGTGGCTTTTGAAGCTTGAAGAGTTTCTGGTTTATCTCTAAAGACCAAGTTGCAATTGGAGAACAATTATTTTGATAATAGAACTGAATAATTTGTAAACGTTGTTCTTGGGTATATTTTTTCACGATGAAATTGTAAACATTACTGAAAACAATGAAAAAAAAATTACAGATCATGACATACTAAAAATGGCCGAAACGAAACTTAGAAATCATATCGTCCCTATTGGAAAACCCGATACATGTACGACATGTATGTATATGTATCCCTAAAATTTAGTATATGGGTAGGTGTCTGATATTTGCTTTTGGAAAACTTCTTTCGGATTCTTGGTCCACATAACCTTCTTGATTACTTAGCCAGTAGCCATTTCGGAAAATGTTTAACTCTTTTACAGTATTCTGCTGTCGTTAATAGAAAAATGTCAGGAGGGTTGAAATTTGAAAAATTAATCATTTTAAGTATAGTTCAAGCGGTTAATCCCTTAAAACTTGTTTGAAACTTGGTATATTATGACATGATAAAAGTCAAATAATAAACAGATTCTAAACCAAATATCTATAAGCCTCGACTGGAATGGTTTTTAATACCATCAGCGCATATTATTTTTTCGGGTTTGGCTCATTTTTGGAGCGTCATTCGCTAGATTTTAAACAGTTTCAACGTCTTATTCATAAACCCAAGTCTTGTTACGATTACTGATGTATTTAATGAAAGTGTTTCTTCTGCTATCTCTCTGATGCTAACACGACGGTTTTCAAGGAATTTTTTCGTTGTTTCATCATTAACAGAGGTAGATAGACGATTCGCATGAATCAAGTTTTCGATGACTACACGACCTTTACTGAACGCTTTGTGTCACTCAAATAGTTGTATTTCTGATAAAGTGGAATCTCCAAAATACTTCTTCAACATTTTAAACGAATCCGTACTCATGACTCCATTCGAAACATAAAATTTCCAGCAAATTCGTTATTCAATTTTTTTTTAATGGTAAAAATCGCTAGACAAGGTTCCAAAAACACAATAATTGAAATATGTATATCAAACTTCACACAAACAGAAACAAATGTTGTAACAATCTAGAAAACAAATTGTATCGAAGCGGTTCGTATGCACAGTTTAAATAGGTGTTATTATTCTATTATAATGCATGGGAGTGTATTGTATCATTCGATAACACTTTAGGATCGAAGGGCAGCGAGCGAGGGCATGAAAACAACTAATGAATATTTATTATTATTATGTTGTAAATATTTACTGTTTAAATATAATATATGTATATGACTGCAAACTCAAATACTTGCTCAACAAACCGAAACTGTTACTTATATCTCTTCGTATTATATGTATGTTATCTCTTCTGCAATGCATGAAAGCCAATTAACGGCATAACGCACAAATATAAGTATGTTACATATGTAAACTCGCACAAATGTTCGTTAACCGCTATTTTTTGGCAAAACAAATGGAAAGTAATAACGTTTATCTGAGAAGAGATTAAAGCTCCGATAAGTTTACTTGCATTCAAAGCATGATTTGCATAAAAGGAATTACTTTTTATCGATACAATAACAACAAGTGTCTTTATATCGCAAATGTTATTTACATATGTATTGACAGCGAAAAACCGCGCTGCTCCAACCACAACATCAACAGCCAGTGCAACCCAACGCAACACGCATCGAACGCAAGCCGTCGGTTAAACGACAAGTGTCCTGGGGACCTCCGACGGTGGCAAAAGCGGATGCGGAAACACTCAAACTCACCATAACAGCACCCGTCTACAAACAAAATGGCTACTACGACAACACAAGCAACAATAAAAATAATGCAAATAGCGCGACAATGACATGAAATTGGCGGGAGAGTAGTCGCATACACAACAACAGCAACTACAAATGATTTAAAAAATACATAAAGGCATTAAGTAAACTGGTATAAATAGTTTCATACAATCGCATCATCGCACATTTACATACATAAATAAGAGAAATAAGTGGAAACAGGAAGTCATAGAGATATTATATGGTTTAAAATAATTAAGATTACTGCCGGATATCTGGCGCACTTGGAAAAATGTGTTAGCTCGCATAAGGAAGCTTATGATCAATTAATTTTTTACAACAAAAAGTAGTTTTACATTTGACTTTGGTTCGTATTTTACAATATAACATTATCACAACTTATACACAATAAGACCTAGGAATACATATGAATAAGAATACAAATACAAGTATGAGTATATAATTTCAAAAAACTAAGAACAGGAAATGGAGCCCGCATTACTCTCTTCATATTGACAGCAATAAATTTATAAGCTCAACAAAATAATTAAGCATTTTCATCCTACTCGTGGCTTTAAGCTTCCCAAGTGTCCAAAATAATGCTGAAAGATCTTCATGATGTTAGAGAACGAAGTAATGCCACACTAGAATTCGCATTAATTAAAAGCGCAGCATTTTATAGCTGCTCTACTGCTCACTCCAGTCATGACTAAGAAATCTTGATATTTGAAATTTATTCACACTTCAAAATTTAAAGGACATATTAAGTTGCCTTAACTAGAGGTTAAAACTCGTTCGTTTTGTGAAAATACTAACTACAGTTTGAATTTTTTACTCGGAGAACCTGGAGTCGCACGAACTGTATCGAATATATCTCTAGACAATATATGATATAATGAAGATCTGCAAAATTTGTTTAATAATTTCAAAAAACCAGTGACTGATAACGGAGAATTAAGATGCTAAAAGTAAATATAGGGAAAGGTGAAATTCTAAAAATGAATCATCAACTACTAATATAATTATTTTCAACTGAAATAACTCATTTTTCCATATCAATTGCTCTAAAGCAAATCCAACATAACTTTTTTTCTCTTAAGGTATTTTATTTTTCAAATAATTAGTTTTCATTAACTTGCGTATTCATTTAAGAGTGGGAGCGTTTGTAAATAACATATTTTTTTGTGATATTTGACTTTAATAAACGAAAAATAGAGATGAATTGATCGCATTGTAAACATTTAGCATCTTTTCAGATGTTTTAAATAAATATCATTACAGTCTCAAAGAAATACTTTCGTTATAATTTAATTATTTGATATTTGACGCAGAGATCAATAGTAAAAAATTGTATTTAGCTACCATTGTTTATTGTTGTTGTAAGTATTATTAAGGCAATATTCCAAATATGATCATTTTGTTGGTATAAAACACGGTCCCTTCGTCTTTATTCGTCGTCTCATCGCCAACAAAAATGCGGTTTGGGCGACAAAAACTTCGTGAACCGGCTCTTAGTAAATAAACGCTAAGGGTATTCTAAATATTGTTCTACCACATTCATGGTAATAAATTACAAGCAAAATACAAGTATAAGACCAACGTACAAACGAACTATGCAAAGCGTAACCGAGCCCCACAAACATTGGCGATAATTTTATGAAAAGGAATGAAACTTGAGTTGCCGGACTCGTGTCACTCGTGTGAACGCACTTCTACTCTTTCGGAGCTCTACTCTACATTAATGGCTTTAAGACAATAAAAAACCCTTATCACCGTAATTATAGATGAAACCACATAATCGTTAATGAACTCTCACCACAAAGCGAAACTTTGAAAACATTAATTTCGGAAGCATTGCTTTTGATTTACACCAGCCAAAAGATATGAAGCAAGCATTGAGTCAAAGCGAACCACTTAACCAAGCCACCATAATTGAATTTACTGTCATGTCTGTGTTAACACCAGTTTTTACATCAAATGTAAGGATAAAAAGAAAGTACACTCGGCATTAATTAAAATTCGTCGTACTTCAATGGAATCGCCATCTGAATGAGCAGTGATGCTTAAAATTGCTCATAGTGATATCTAACTTATCATTAAACAAGAAAGCTTTAAGTTACTTCTTTCTGAACCTGCAATAAAAGCAGTTAGTTATCGAGCTGGTAGTTAGTGTCTTGATTCGTGAAAAATGTGAGAAAAAGTTGTATATGAAATGCAGTTGTAATTTTTCAATGAAAGGTTTCAAAAAAGCTCTTTCTCTAAAAACATTAAATTCGTTGAAGTTTCTTCGAAATTTTCTAGAAATTTGCACAGCAATAACTAATTATTAATTAAACTACGCCGTTAGATACGAAAACCGTGATTTCATCTGATGTATGTTGCCATTTTAGTACTTTGCATTCAAATTATGATCAGAATCTTGTTTGTTTTCATGCTAGAATTGGAGGAATACCGAATTTTCTTGAAAAGTCCTAATTTTTACTGAGTTATTCATTGGGCTGATAAGTGAGACATGCAATCTATATTTAAATATTTAAATTTTTTTAATTAAAAAAAATAAAATAAATAAAACAAATCTTTCCATACAAACACTTGTTCCCGATCGTTCAGTTTGTATGGCATATATATGCTATAGTGGTGCGATATCGGCGGTTCCGACAAAGGAGCAGCTTTTTGGAGAGAAAAATATGTGTGCATTATTTTAGATTGATATCTCAAAAACTGAAGGAAGCTTCTAGTATATACAGGCAGACAAACACAGCTAAATCAACTCAGCTCGTCATGCTGATTATTTATATATACATACATATCTATATTTTATAGAGCCTCCGACGTTTTTTTTTTTGGTATTACAAACTTCGTGGCAAACTTAATATAGCCTCTTCAGGGTATTAAAAGTGTAAATTTACGGAATTAATTGCTTTTTAATAATCGGCGATTTATTTTGAAAAATTTTGGATTCCCGTGTTCACGTAGCCGATCTCCAGCGGTGAAGAAGGTTTTTCTACTTAAATTTATTTCAAACCCCTAACCCAAAAAAAATTATAATAACTAAAGATGAATACAGGTAATGATCGAAGTACAAGAAAAAATTTTATTTTTTCACAAAATGGCACAAATGATTTTTTTTTTAATTCGTTTGTTGCGAAAAAAACTTCATATCAGAGAGGCTTGAAAAATCGAAATTATTATCAAAAATCGGATTCCTTCGATCATTCGATCGGTCCAGCCGTTTCAGGGAAATGTTTCTCACTGGTTCTAAAAACTTTCGGAGAATATTTAAAATATATTGGTTCTGGCATCCGTGTTCATTACAATAGGTACATTCCATAAATCGTGGATATATCCTTTTTATGGCACTATTGGAGCAAGGCCTTGTTCAGATAGTTCTTTGATAAATAAAAAATAATAATAATAAATTTTGTATTTTTCAATTTTATTGGTTTTTAAGTTGCTGGTAAATCTGCTTATTTATGGAATTTTTCCCAAATGGCATTTTAAAATACTCTCACACACGAATATTCGTAATTAAATGTCACTCAATCCACATTCATTCACGATTCACTCGCACAGCAATCATCACTCCATATCGCACACACACACAGTTTGAACCTGCCGAGACGAAAGACGTAACGCATCAACACCTCACCGGCAAGCATCACGGGGCGTGCGAGAATGGAGCCAAGCAAATTTGCACTATTAAATTTTTTTTATGAAAAATACTTATAATGAGCTCCCTTTCCGAGAACGTATGATTTTAGCTCGTGTGTGTATGCGTGAGTGTACATACATACACATGTGTGTGCATACGAAAATTCATCTCAGCAACATTATTGCGTTGTTGCATTCAATGCGCAAATAAAAAATTAAGTACTGAACGATTTTCCTCTAGACTCACCGCATAAATTTTAATTAAATGTCACTCATACGCCACGCCGAACAAAATGTGTAAAGTGTGAATATGCCAACATTAGGAAGGTTCAAAGGTCATAAAGAAATATTTGTAAAATTTGTGTTGTAAGAAATCACATGGAGTGTAATTCTCTTGCAAAATAAAATTATTACATCAAGCGCATTGTTCTTTTGTACTATTGAACAAATACTGTTCTAGTATTTTTTTGAATATGAATTCGAGCTATAAGAGGTAAAAAATCTCTTATATTGACCAACATTAATGTAAGTTCATTTCCAAGTACATACTTAGTATGTACCGATATAAGAAAAACTATAATAGAAAGATTATACAAGCATCTGTTTATTTAACACTAATTTCTAAATTTATAAGACCACCTTTCTCGCAAACATTCCTTTTGTTTTACATAGAAACGCGTACCATCACTACATAGGGCCTGGTTTTGACTCTTGTTCCCACCAATCTCAGAAATTTGTATTTAATAGGTGTCGCGCTTTATGGCGTCACGTGATTGCAACCCTTTGAATGTATTTCTATATTCACCTTGAAGTCAACTATAACTATAAATCATTATATACATTAATTGAAGGCTGGTGATAATTGATGATTGGACCGATTTCACCCATTTTCGGCACAAAGCTACAGTACATCTAATATATATGTATGGTCTCAATGAACCCATAGCTCATTCTTCGAAGCGTATTCCTCAATTTCGAAAACAAAAAAAGCCACAGGGAGCCAAATCTGACGGCGACTGATTAACGTATCTTGCTTTGTTTGTTCAAAAAGTCAATCACAATCAGGCTACGTCGGAGCGGTGGCAAATATCGATGAATTTTCTGTTCACAAATCTTGTCGTTTACGATGAATTGCTTCACGTACAAGTATATCTCTCAAAATGGCCAAGTTGTATTCTTTATTGACCGATTGACCTATGGAACGAGCTTGTGGTGAACCACATCACGATAATTAAAGAAAACGATAACATCAGCACGACTTTTGACCGACTTTGACGTGATTTTTTCGGTCCCATTTTTAAAGAGCCACTAGATGGACAGTTTGGACGTCACATTTATAAACCCACCTCTCATTTGATGAATGCAGGTTCCTCAGCTCCAAATGTGTTGAGTTCATCCATAAGAGATGTCTATCTCTCTGATACCAACACGACGAAACTCCTTATTGAATGTATATCGCTTTATTGTTTTTAAACAATCAGCGAGTCACTATCCATGTGTGTGGTTTGCATGGTCTTGATTACTTCAGACTCTACAATTGTTGACAGTACAGATCCGAATTAAGAGTTTGGCGCTAGAGGAGGAGCTCATAGTAAATGATACCTTGGCGATTCCAACCAATCTCACTACAAACCCCTAATGAGAGTCATTTTTTCTTGAAGTTGTCGTAATTGACCCACTTTTAATCACCAGTAAATATCCCTTAAAAAAATTTAAAGACTTTGTTGCGATTAAACAGGGACTCGCAGATGGAAATTCGGTTCATCAAGTTTTTTGCGTTAACTCGTGTGGCACCGATAGCATTAATATTGATATTGTAACCACATCGTTGATCAGAGGTGTATTGCATATATATTTAATATATTATACATGTAGGTACATAAATGCGTATGTGTATGTATGTTTAAATAAGCAGAAATTTGTTGTGAGTTGGTCGCAAGTGTGACGAATTTATACCATAAGTAGCATGCAACATGCCACAGTAACTGTATGACTGGAAGCACATGTTTCTTTTGTTGTAGCTGCTGTCAACAACGGCGCTACAAACAAATTCTGTCTTGTCAACCCGTATTCTCTGCCGTTTCCATGGATCCCAAAAATGTAAAATTGAATAAGAAAGAGAAAAAACTGTAGACACTGCATTTTATTATAACTGTAAAAGAAGTAAATCAAAAACGTTGTTTGGCAACTTAAACTTAATTACTGCCACTGCAACATTGCTTACACCACGTGCTTGTGGATGCGCAAAGTTTTAAAGGTCACAGCAGCGGAAATTTAACTAGCACTACTTTAACTTTTTGCAAATAATTGACCAACAAAGTTGGTTGCCTGGACTCCACAGCCACACACGCATACTTGTACACTATTGTATATAGGAGTACATAAGTGCATTGCGGAAACTTTTGTTATTACATTATCATTTTTATTTACGAATTTATTACATTAGTGCCAAAATCATAAATACTCGTGAAACACACACATAAATAAACCGATTTCCTCCTCTCCTCGTCTCCCTACAACGAGACCCTTAAAATTTTTAAAAACTCTCTAAGCATTCCAGCAGCAAAAGTTTTAACATTTAATGCGATTAACATTTTTATTTCTGCCTAACATTGTTTTAATACACTCTCTATGATTACCACGAGTTTACACCTAAAAATTTATATCTATTAATGTGCGTGGACGTACGATATAGTAAATATCTGAAGTAAGACCTTGATTATGTACTCCTAGAACTTCCTATCAAGTATGGAGCTCAGTGCATATATAAAAGATGAGACTTCCCAGTGAATGGCTATAAGCAGCTATATTCCATAGTTGTCCGATATCAACGGTTCTGTCAAATTAGACGCTGTTTGAGGAGAATAAGTTTCACTTTCAGATCGATATCTCAAAAACTGAGGGACTAGTACCAACATGATTGCTCAAGGAAATATGGTGGAAGAGGATTTCTAGTCCATAAGCTCTTTTGAAATGAACTTGGAAAACGAAGAATGTATGTGTTTGTTTCCATGCTAATTCGTTCGTTGTTTTAGGGTTCGGGTTTCCGAGTATTTATTAATATAATATTTAAAACATAACTGCAAAGATTTCACATTTAACATCTATTACAAAATTGGTCGTAATATGTAAGCTCATATTTGTAAACAAGTAACGAAGGGTTAGTTCGGGTGTAATCGAACAATTTATACTCTAGCAACTGGCAAGGATCAATGCCGGAAAATTACATCAGGTGTTGGCAAAACTTTATATTAGAAAATGTTGCGAAAGAATTTAACATTATTTATTCGACGAAAGGTTGAAATAGTCCGAGAGCCAGGTGCAAATTTGGTTAATTATTTCTTCTCAAGAGATAATTGGTGATACGCATCAGACAATAGTATCATAAAGCCTAATGACTGTCAGCTGCGGCACAGTGGGGGATGAGTTTGTGCAGCCTCCCACGCTTGAAGAAAAAAAAATACACTCATTTCCTCTCGGCTAAAAATTTATCAAATTATAGCGAACCTAATATCTCAGCTGACCTTCACCTTATCACCTGAGGGGAACTTGGTCATATATTTCTGTTACTGGCTCTTGGACTAAAAGGATTACAAATCATATTTGGTATCTTATTAACTTGTATTATAGGTCGTAGACTTAGTTAGTCTCATTACTTTAGTTTGCTTCATATCCGAGATATTTGTATTAAAATTAATCTAGGAGGCTAAACTTAGTATATTGAGTGTACGAGGAAAGCCTCAACAACTGAAACGGAAATCATTATATTAGGGATATTATATAACATTAGGTGCTAGTAATATATAAATCAAGCGGATGAAAATCCTTATATTAGGTAAATTAAAAAGTTCGTTCGGTTTTTTATTGATTTTTCAAAAGATGATAACTTTGTGTACATTTGTCCGATTTAAGTCAAATATGTGCCGTTTTGTTCGTTGACTTGTTAGAACGAGATGCCAACTTCATTATACCCCTCTCGTAGAAGACTGCATCCCTATTGCCAAAAAACTCGGAGAGCCAATTTTCACAGGCCTCTCTTGAGGCCAACTTCTCACCATTAAGCGCGTTCGCCATGGACAGGAAGAGATGGTAATCAGGTCCGGACTATAAGGTTGGTGCATTAGGGCCTCCCATCCGAGCTCCCGGAGCTTCTGGCGCGTCACCAAAGACGTGTGTGGCCTGGCGTTGTCCTGATGGAACACAATTCGGCCTCTGTTGATCAAAGATGACCTCTTCTGGATGAGTGCTGCCTTCAAGCGGTCCAATTGTTGGCAGTAGCGGGCCGAATTGAGCGTTTGGCCATAGGGGAGCAGCTCGTAGTAGATGATTAATTGTCAATCCCACCAAACACACAGCAAAACCTTCCTGGCCATCAATCCGGTCTTGGCCACCGTCTGGGCCGCTTCCCCGAGCTTTGACCCCGACCGTTTGCGCTCGATGTTGCCGTAAGTGACCAATTTTTCATCGCCAATCACAATCTGCTTCAGAAACGGGTCGATTTTGTTGCGATTCAGCAGCGATTTGCTGATGGAAATTCGGTCCATCATGTTTTTTGCGTTAGTTAGTGTGACACCCAAACATCGAGCTCCTTTTTGAATCCAAGGTTATGCAAATGGTTCCAAACGGTTTTCTGGCTTATCTTTAGTTCCTCAGCAATTAAATAAGTGCTCACGTGACGGTCTGTTTCCACTATTTCCATGATTTTATCGCAATTTTCGACGACAGGCCTCCCGACGCGTGGTGCATCTTTAACATCGAAATTACCGCAACGGAACCTAGCAAACTACATTTGTGCTACACGTTCGTTTACAGTATCGGACCCATAAACTAAATTAATTTTTTCAGCCGCTTTGGCTACTTTTTCGCCTTGATCGAAGAAAAATTGTAAAATATAGCGAATTTTCTCTTTGCTGGTGTCCATCTTTGACGAACGCTCACAACGTACTAAGTCAATCAATCGAAAAACTGTCAAAGACAAACTTTTAGCTTGTACTTGTAAAATCATGGTTCGATTTCGAATCGCAAAGTTTTATTTCGATAACAACATTGGCATTCAATTTATACGCTGGAAAGTGAAAGATTTCTGGTGGATAATCGTGTTTGTATCCCGATTTCGATCATTTCCACAATTTAATAAAAGAAACTTGGGCGTAAACTTTTATGTCTCTGACACATTTATTTACTAAGTTATCGCACTTTTCGTAGATTTCAACATAACCGTTATATGGGGAGTGGGCGTGGTTATCATCTGATTTAAGGACTTTCTTTTGGCAAGTTTGCTTGAATTAACTAGGTTGAGTAGTTTCTGTGATATGCTCATTACCCTTTATATGTTTTCTCTTAACTGCACTTTGTGGGCGTGGCAATGGACCGATTCCGCCCTTCTGGAATACCTTGGATGCCAAAGAACACATGGACGGAGGGACAGACAAAAAGCCACTCGGGATTCAACTCGTCTTGTCATCCTGATCATTTTTATGTATATAACTCTATATTTACATATTTCGATTGAAAAAATAACTATAGCAACAAGTTGCAAGAGTATATAATATAAATATTTAAAATTTGATGATTAGATCAAATAACCTCAACAAGGAGATAATTCGTTATATTAAGCCGACAGATAACATATCTCAGTAACAATGAAACAATTGACCTAATTCCGATTTTTTACTAATTCATCTTATAAACTAGTTATTTTCAGACTAGTTATATTTCTGTTGCGAATTTCCAGTGGTAAACTGGTATTATTCCTGTCAATTGTGAGACCTATACTATGGTACTTATACTTATAGCAAGTACTTTTACCATTACATATATGTATGTAAGTGCATTTGTATTTACATCTATGTTATGAAATACTTGAAACCATTGCCCAAGATGCTTGAAAATGATGGCTTGGTTATTTAATGTAGGATGTGTAGCGGAAAAATGTCACCAAGTATTTCACTGTTAAAGCAGAAGCTATCAAAAGTGAACAATATTTGAAACAGTGGCCTTGTAACTGTACTATTAGTCTTTGTAAAGAAAGAAACGCGCAGCAGAGGGAAAGTGAGCTGACCTTCAAAAGGCAAAGGATGTGTGATTCTCAAGTGACATAATGGCATTCACATTTACGACATTTTTTATAATGGTTATGTATGTATGTATGTACGCAAATTTGTAAATCTCTTGTTGCACTAACATGTGTATTGTTGACGGTAGTCATGGAGCACCTGTTGTATTGACTGTGAAATGGCGTCTTTTCGCTGCGCCAACTACTATTCTTCCCACTATCTTTCATTCGAATGAATCTCAAACGTTTGCTTTATGGAAGATTCACTTTATTTTCACAAAGAATAATTAAAATTTCGTAAGTAGGTGTAACGAAGGAATATATGTACATATCATTTAACTGTCGAGGGGTTGAAAATATGTCCATTAAATTGTCATTTCGTCGATATAACACAGACTTTTGAAACGTTTTCCCATTGGAGATGTATTCTTCCCATAGATAAATATTAATCTTAACCAAATGTGCCCTCATAAAGACGTACTCAGTACATATAGATCAATTTTGTCAGTTATTGGAACAAATCTTCATGCAAAAGGTAGAAAAATTTGTATTTTCAGTTAATTTCTATTCCACCTTTCGTTATTAATTCTAGTCCGATTCTTCTTTTGTTACTTCTTGTGGATAGTTGAATCCGTAGTACTTCATTATAGTGGGTGCCTAATTTAAAACAATATATCCCGATAGTAGGGCTACTACTTCTGCGTTTTATATGTACATTAAGCTCGCTTAGTCATCTTTATGAGACACTTCATGAATCTAGACTTAGACAAATTGACAAGACCACGACCCTTTACATTTTTGAAATATTAATTAGGTAATCCTCCACCAATTCTCTCTCTATCACACCTTGTAGCCGGAGCCCTGAGTTGCCTCTTCAAACAGAGTAACCGCTTCACGGCTGCAGTGAGTATATTGTAGCAGATTAAACCATTATATACTACAGACTTAACTCTGCCATAACAAACCTCTGTGTACAATCATGATCCATATCTTTAACCTGGCTCGTTTAAATCTACAGAAAATACTTCCAGAGCAGTCCTTAGCTGAATAAAATCCATGTCCATTCCAATTACTTATGTCTGACAGTCATGGAAACGAGCCATTTCAAATCCCGTGAAAACATGGGTGCGTTCGAGCAACGTAATAATTGCAGCAGTACAGCTACTGTGTTGCATATTTGCTGGTACTCTGCTGATGTGCAGACAAAAATTTCGTGTTGCCAATTATTTGCATAAATTGCGTGCAAAAAATGACAGCAGAACGTGATGCTGTTGCAAGTGGCGTCATAAATTCACGCAGAACGTGATACTATGACAAATTTGTAACACTGCCGTCGTGATTGCCATCTCGAGCGCACCCCATATCATATCCTAGATTTGATCTTTTGGTAGGAATATAGCATCGACAAGCTTCATGCCCAAAACATAAAGCTAAATGTGTTGAGTCAATCCATAAGAGATGCTGAGATCCTCTGCTATCTCTCTGGTGCAATTACGGCGATTTTTAAACACTATTTTTCTTTTTTATATATCTTTCGAGGTGGATAGACGACTCGCATGAAAAAAGTATTCGATGTGTTCACGACCTTGACTGAATGCCTTGCGCCAACTAAATACTTGTGTTCGTAGTATAGTAGACTCCATTTCCATTTGGCACACAACATTTCAAGCAAACTCCTTGACATATTGTGATCTGAGTCTCCGCATGACACTAACCACCTCTTTGCATGCCCAACAAACCCCACTCATCTAACACCCCTCTCCCTATGGTCCGACCCCGTCGAAACAGCTCGTTTCCTGGGCCTTCCGCTAGATGACCTCGACGACAACGAATCTAGAATTTATCACCCAAACGGGGATTATATAATCGTTACAACAACAACAACAACATATTGTGATCAAACTTCCCACGAACATGAAAAAGGTTGTATCAATCCAGGAAAAAAAATGTTATCGGTTCGGTTTGTGCGCGCAGCTGAAATGGATCAGTCCATTTTTACATACATACCTACATATATGTAGGTATACAGGACTGGGCAAGTAGCTAATTAAAAAACCTATAATTTTTGCAAATACTTCGAAATCATTATTTCTATTTATTATTTTTGTGTATATATTTATTTCGTTATGGTACAAAATATTCAAAGGTAACGATTTATTTTTTAAAGCTTTCCCGCTATTTTTTACATACTTATGTACATACAATATATCGCTTCTTTGTGCTGTTGGCAGTATTGGTGCTAATGCATTTCCATTATTTAATTAATTTTTTAATTTTCTCTCTTTTCACATTCTTCTTTGCACACTTCCGTAAAATTCGAAACTTATCATTCATAAAAAACAAAAAAAAAAAATCAAAATTCAATTTCAAAAGCAACGTTAATTTCCTATACCCCCTTTCCACGACACCCCTCAGATACCGCAAGAGCAACGAAGCAATTCATCAGAAGCCAACGACAGCTTACCAAGCATTTCCAGCCCTGATGAGCCACCCACGGAGGCCTTACCCTACGAACGCGCACAAACGACTCCGCCCTACAGCAGTAAGAGCCCTAAGTCAAAGAAACGTTTACTGCCATCGGTGAGTTTCAGATTTCAGAAAAATGAAGCGAATGAGAATGGTAAGCCAAGTCCAACAAATGGTGTTGATTGTTTTGTTGGTTATGACGAAGCGAGTCCTATGCTAACACCGACCACACCTGCAACAACGCCCGATAGTGCTGCTGCACCAAGTACTTCGGCACGGGCTGACAATATCGAAGCAGCCCCCGCTCCCACTGAAATTGATAATGTGCCAGTAGTACCGTTCCGCACAAAATCCAATCCCCGTCTGCAAGTTAAGCCCGCTTTTATAGACGACACACATCGACAATTCTGGAATCCAATCAGTTATTTGGGCGGACCTCATCTTTTGCCTAAAGACCGGAATAGCATCATTTCGGTATTATCGCTCGATTAATGTTGAAATATTTTAACAACGGGGTAAATTGATTGTTTTGACACAACTGAGAACGATGTTATGTTAGTCTTTCCTAGTCCTAAACTATAAAAGTAGATAGGGATGTATTAAACGTATTCTTAAGTAAACTGACAGTTTCAGGTACGTACTTAATAGACATTATGTAACATTCAGTGACCAAAGATGTTCTTATTTTTTAGAGTATAAAATTTGTTATTGCTGTTAATGTACGCAAGTGTATAAAAATTTGTTGTACGTAGTGTTATTAATTAGTGCAGTAAGTGAAAATTGAAGGAAGAATGAAATATTAAAGAAAGATTTTAAAAAGTTCAGCTTATTCTCTTTTAATAAGACAGAGGGGTAAGTATTTCAAAAAAAAAATGCAAAACAACAAAAGAAATGTTTTTTCACCACCATCATGAACTTCATCAAACACAAGTTAGGAAGGTCTAAGTTCCCACGACAGTCGGGTTTAAGTAACCGGAACGGACCCGGATTTCCTCGAAATTACTTCACGAATGTTTTCTGCCACTACAACAACAACAACCACAAGGACTAAGTTCAGTTTTTAAAGCTCCGAACCGGGGTAAATTTTCAGGTATATGCAAAACTTTATGTTAAAGGCTAGAAGTATTGAATCGATGTTATCCATTTTTGGTATAACGACATATTACTTCCAGAATGGCCTCTGTCTTTAATTAAGGATCACAAATTTGCCGATATTCTAGGTAAAACGTCCGCCATAGGCACTGAGGTTAATTAACATGTTTGTTATGTGGGGACTTGAAAAGTTATAATCCGATCTCGACTCTTTTTGGACGTGAGAAATAGATATTTTAAATAAACGATTTGTTGATGTTATGCACAAAATTTGTTGATTAAGTATTTCCTGAGGTATAGAATTTCCTTCAAAGAGTGCACCGCCGCCGCCGCCCATTGTCCAAGTTGTAGACCGGCTCTTATAAAGCCCATAATTATCATCCTGATTGTGAAACTTAATGCTTGTTACTCATTTATTCAGTAAGTTACGCACTTTCTGCAGTTTTCAACTTAACCTTTATATGCGAAGTGGGCGTGGCTATTATCTGATTTCACCTATTTACACATTTGCAGTGTTATAAGAAGACTTCTCAGCAATTTTGGCAAAAAAAAACTTTAGTAGTTTGTAGATATGCATATTAAACCTATTGAAGGGCGGGTCTACTCCTACTTTTTAAAAAGTTTTAAATCACAAATAATATAAATGCAGTATTTTACTCAACAATATTAGCTAAATTACAGAAGTGAGTGAATTGTCAACTATAAAACAAAAAATCATGAGTATAGTATATATCCACTTATAAAACACTCAGTTTATTTTCACCAATTTCATTTTGACTTGAAAAAATTCAAGTTACATGCAGGCTTAGTTGTTTCCTATTTACGTCGCATTCTTATATTTTATATAAAAAACGTGTATATTTTACATTCTTGTTAGTTTAATGACAGGTGAACGTGTTTATGTGCCTCATTCCACGTACACACACATCAATAACATATAAATACAAACATTTACGTTAGGTAAAAGCGTAATTTACTGATATCAATTTCGAAGCAGCTAGTAGAAATAATTTGTCGAGTCACAAACACTCAAACAAAAAATTTCTGCTCCTCATTGAACGCTGGCGTAAGTATCTCTTGTAAAAAATACATCGGCATGTAAAAAGTTTTACTATTGCATAAACTTAACTAACTTACTAGGGTTTTGAAGTTATTAAAATTAATTTTCGACGGCAGCGTATCTTTTTCAATTCCACTATCCTTTAGCAACAAATTCCTTCCGAACACATCACTACCGCCACATATTGTAAGGATAAATGAAAGAAGTTGCTAAAGATGTTAGAAGATTTTAGGTTTAAATTTCGTTGACCGCTGTATTGGCTTCTATAACCAATTTCGACCGCCACGTCATATATTGTTTTCTTTCTTTGAGTCTTCGGCTTTAGGAGTATCCTCGCCTTCATTTGTGTCCACTGTAAAAATCGGTTATTTAAAAAATTAACTTGTCTAAATATAAATATGCTTTATTACTTTTATCCTTGTCATCCTTATTATCGGAATTTTCTGTTGTTGTTTTGCTATCCTTTTCAAGACGTGGCCGTTTGCGTTGGCCTTTATATGAACGATTATCACGACGACCTCCTTCACCTTCATCTTCTGAATCTGAGAATTCATTATCAGGGTCAATGCGCTTATCTTTGTCGCTCTGAGTTATTCGTTCATCCTTGTTCACTTTGTCTTCATCTTCAGACTCATCATTTATAGCGTCCTCCGGTATTGTCTGGATTTGTACTCCAGGAGCATGTGGCAGCATTCTCAGATTTTCAAATAGTCTGAATACAAAACATCAAAAGAAGATGTTTATAAACTAAATACATAAATACGATTTACCTATTTTTGATCTTTTCCAAATACTCTGATGTATTCTGGTTGGTCATATTACTCGGACTAATATGCAATTTGAAATCAGGTCCAAAATATTCAAAGTAATCATTGTACGGCAGTTCGTTAGCTATTTCAACACCCAGTGCAACAGACGTTTCATAAGTCCAACATCTTGACACATTACGAATAGTATAACCTCCACCTCCGACCATTAGGAAGGGCAAATTATATTTTTTCACAAATTCCACACATTTTCCGTGCCCCTTAACAGTCAAATTGAAACAGCCAAGGCGGTCACCTGTTAAGGAATCAGCTCCGCACTGTAGGACAACAGCGGCTGGTTGGAAGGTTTCCATTACCTTAGAAATTATAGGTACAAATATCGACTCGTACGCCTCATCGTCCATACCGTCACGCAATGGAATATTTACTGCGTAGTACTTGCCTTTACCTGCACCAATATCTCGCAAATCACCAGTGCCAGGAAAATATTCTCCATATTTATGGAAGCTTACAGTCATCACGCGATCGGTAGTGTAGAAGGCCTCCTCCACCCCATCGCCATGATGTACATCTATATCAATGTATAATACGCGCTGATGATATTTTAAAAGTTCCAAAATACCTAGTACAATATCATTGACATAACAGAAGCCGGAAGCCTCAGATTTCTTGGCGTGATGAAGACCGCCGCCCCAGTTAATACAAATCTCTGATGCTTGTTTATTTAGCTTTACTGCAGCAGCAACCGACCCACCTGCAGACAATTGGCAGAACTCATAGAGCCCGTCAAATACAGGACAATCTTCGCCTACATTGAATCGCTGCATTTGTTTGTTATATTCCGACATATTGTCGGGGCGTATAGAACGCAAAAAACGTACGTATTCATCTGAATGAAATTTCGTCATTTCATCGGCTGTTGCTTTATGTGGTCGCTGTTATATATGTAAAGGGTAATGTGTAAAATGTATTAAAGCTAAACAAATATCATACTCACATAAATTTCCATTTTGCGATAGAGACCATAGTTCAGAAGAAGATTGTGGGTCATGCGTATGCGATGAGGTTTCATTGGATGGCCCTGCCCATAATAATAGTTACCGATATCGCCTAAAACATAGAAAATACATTAATATAATACAGCAATAAATAATAATAATATTATCACATTTATTTTCGCTCAAAATTATGTTTTGAAAACAAATTGAACTAAGATCCAAGCTGTAGTATTAAGTACATTTGTATGTAGACACAAAAAACGATATTGTTTTGTAAAATTTTACGTATAACATGAAAGTCTGTTTGTGCATGTCTGAGCACACTTTTCAATGTGTAACTCGACCGTAGTATAACAAAGAACGCCCGGCGAATGTTGGCGGAATACGTGCAATTGCTAGCAGAGCGCATATATGTACAATACATATGTCCAACGAAAGTATGGTCGTTTCGTAAAGAGTTTACTGAAAAGAAGCGCCAGTGTACAGTCAAGTTAAAACTGCCAATTTACAAAATTTCGCAAAACAGAAATCTAGCTATAGAAAAGTAGCACTTGTCCATTTTTTACAAAAACATGTTTTATATTTCACATGTATTTGCTAAAAATTTAAATGCCGAATCTGCTATCCAATTACTTTTTAAGTGTAACATTTAGGAATCTTAAGCAAACAAATTACATTTCTTAACAACTTACTGTCGTAGTAATAGCAAACTCTCTTTTTGCTGTGTGATTGCATTTTATTTTCAAATATTCTATAACTATCACACACTTAATGAATATATTTTAGCAAATTTTTCTATAACTTCTCCTTTTTGTTTATTACCGCGTTGTTAAAAATTTTTCGTTAAGTGAGTAACTGCAACAGAAACAGCGAACGCTTCTTTGTACGGCGAAAACCTCAAAATGCTCGCCGAAGAGAGCTATCACTAGAGTTGCCACTTGAACAGAATTGGCTAAAGGTGATGTATTTGGCTGCTGGTTCTAATGGCCAATTCACATAGAACTTTTGGTTCGCAATGCGTCAGGAATTGGTTTTGACAAAAAAGCTCGATGTACGCTTTGGTATGAGTACGTTCACATAAAAAGTTTTCACGCAAAGCCAAGCAAAATGTTGAGCAACTTTCATCTTTTGACGCTTTGCCAAGCAACATTCGTCATAAGAGAAAAAAGCTTTAAAAACATAGATAACTGCAAGACAGCGAAATTTTCTTGTCGGCAAATGTCGTCTTGTAGCTAGTTTCTTGAACACTTTGAAGACGGCACTACCATATCAAACAGCTGATATACACAATTTCGTTGCTGCTGTACTAAAACCTGTCACTTCAATAAAATTTAAATATTATAACGGATTTCTCGATAAATCGTCTACCTTGTAACTCACTCTTGAATTCGATCAGTGGATTGTTAAATAAAAGTCCCAATTTAATGGATATGCACTTATCTTACTTTCCAATTAAAACAACTTAACACAACAACGTTATTCGAGTCTGAAATATATTTATGTATATAAATATGCTATTAACGTAATTGAACTGAGATATGCTTAGATTCCAATTAATAAAATTAAAAATTAAATAAAAGTTAGGTTTCATGAGTTCTAGAATTCGAATGTATAGGTTCGTATTCGGATTGAGCTTAACTACTTCAGGCTTACGACCTAAGCTACTACAAAATTGGGAAATCGGCCGCTTAGTCACCCCTTATTATGCGTATTTCGACAAATGTAATAAAAATAATCACACATACATTCTTAAATACACGTCCGCTGATGCTTGCTTCTTCTTGCCCCGCACAAGCAATGACTTTTGCCAACACTTTTTTGCTTTTTGCGAGAAGCAAGTTGAACGATCGCAAGCAAGAAGAGGTCAGGGGCGCACTGCCACATAATTATTTCAGATATATATTTCATTTATCGAATTTAGTTTAAAAACGATTATAGGTATGAGTTTATGTGTATTTATATATATATATAATATATATTATATTACGAAAATAATTCATAAACGCATCAGTATTTTTCAATACAAATTAAGCAACATAATAATATACTAAGAGCCATCAGTTAGAACGCCCCTGTGTATGGTGGCAAGCCAACGAAATAACGGCGAGTTCGCGCAAACATTGTGTTGTTGAAAAAAACCAAATGACGACTTTGTCCACAAACATATGTATATACATACATACATATATGAGCTCACATACTTATTGACACCAAATTGTGTAAATCGTCGCGGAGTTGACAAAATTTGTTTGAATCGACAATGTCGGTCGGCTATGTTGTCTCGTTTGTCCTTTTTGCAGTGGTTTGCTATTGAAAGTTGACTTATGCTCTTTTGAAATATTGCGATTACCGATTGGGCTGCATTTTCATAGCGTCGTATTTAGATAAAATGGGATAAATCGAAAAACTATGAAATAATGATAATAAGTAAACATATAAAAGTACTATATGCAGTGTGCTTAGAATATATAGCAGTAGTTAATGATTTCAATTTTATATAAATTTTATAATTTAATGCCATAAATAGTGCATAATATGAAAAAATTAAAATAATATTTCAAATCGCTAAGAGGTCATGTTGCCAATTCTCCTTTCTGAAGGGAACACCAGACAAATTCTTCAATTTCTGATTTTTAGCAAATGTTGTGAGGAGCAGCTGAAACTTCTTCAATCTTACTGAAGACTTCAAATTCAATTTCCTTCATTCATTCATTTTATAAACTTAAATTTCGCATTTGCGGTAGGAATTCTATATGAAAACCAAATGTGACAGGATGGTGAAATATTATTTTCGAACTTGTGCGTTTTCGATGTTTCCTCATCGTAATTAACATTTTAGAAAAGCTAACATTTGCTCCTCCTCTATTCATTTACGTTCTCTGTTAACATTCTCTGGTTGAAGTTTGGAAAACAGTGTAGCAAAAGAAATTGCCATCTTCGAAAACAACTTTTGCTTGAAATTTGGCGCGAATTCACATATTCGTACAAATTACATCGAATTCGCCACTATATGTGAAAGATTTGTCAGGGTTGTAACGAGGGAAGCCAATAATTTAACGGGAATATCAATGTAACATTGAAATTTTACATATTGTAAAAATATATTCAATAACGCAAAAAATTTAGAATTTCGGACTGCAGTCATTTTGAAAAGGCCTCTATAAAATGATATAGGAAATGTAGTAAAAACATTATTAGAAGTACTATTTCAGTGCTATTACATACAACTCTTATATTCGCGGCGAATTTTCTTTTCACGCTGCTGTTTTCTTCTCAACAATTTTTAGCAGACGCGAGTTGTCTGGAGGAATTTTTGCATAAATTTGCCGGCATTTTTGCTTCATTTTTTTAGTGAGCATAGTGTTAAAATCAGTAATACGTAGATATATAATTGTTGACAATAATCTGTGAATTTGCTTGCAGTTCGCGAAAGTGTATTTCACCACTTTTGTTTATCATCAATTTATTCTACATTCATTTCTTCTATTTAACAAACGTGCTGGTAAAGTGAGCGCCCTCAAGGATCAGCAGCTGCAAAATGTCTAATTACGTTTTAGACAAAGACACGTTTTTGCGCCGAATTAAAAGATTATATTCGGAATGGCGGGTTAGTATATAGAGCATGATCGAAACCATGTGAATTGGGCACATAAATATGTGTTGATGTATTTATGTAAATACATGTATATAAATATGAATTAACTAAAAGTATACATATGTACTTTTTAATTACAGGAGCCAACACTTGCACATGATGATATATTGAAAAAAGTGGACAGCATCATGTGTGTTGTGGGTGTTGATGAGGATATAGTTTACTCCAAGTCGCGGGCGCTGGAGATATGGCTGTTGGGCTATGAACTAACCGATACTATATCTATATTTACTAAAGACTCCGTATATTTTCTGGCAAGTAAAAAAAAGATTGAATTTCTAAAGCAAATTGAAAATTGTAAGGAGGATGGTGTTCCTGATATTAAACTATTGCTGCGCGATAGGGTAAGATCATTGATCATATATTTCGCATTTTTATTCGGATTAAGACAGCCATAATATTTTGCTTTAGAATAACAAAGATAAGGATAACTTCGACAAGTTAAAAGAAGCAATGAAATCATCGAACAAAGGCAAAACGTTGGGAGTTTTTGCAAAAGACTTAGCTTCCAGTGAGTTTTGTGATTCTTGGAAAGCTGCTCTAAAGAGCGAGAGCTTTGAAAATACAGATGTGGGTGCCGCATTAGCGTACATTATGTGCACCAAGGACGAATCTGAAATTAATAATATTCGAAAAGCATCACTTGTATCTGTAGATATATTTAACAAATATTTGAAAGACGAAATCATGGATATTATTGATTCTGATAAGGTACATTAATAATATCTGTTGTGAAAATTGTAATTTAATTTTATCTAATTTTACAGAAAATAAAACATTCTAAACTGTCAGAAGGTGTTGAATCGGCTCTTACAGACAAGAAATACGTTTCTGGTGTAGATACTTCAGTTTTAGAAATGTGTTATACCCCCATCATACAATCTGGTGGCTCTTACAGCTTGAAATTCTCGGCACTAAGCGACAAAAATTATTTGCATTTTGGAGCTATTGTTTGCTCCTTGGGCGCGCGATACAAATTTTACTGTTCAAATATATCACGCACTTTTTTGGTGAACCCCTCTGATACTATGCAAGATAATTACAATTTCCTTGTTAACGTACAAGAGGAAATTTTAAAATTATTGAAACCTGGCGCCAAGTTGAATGAAATATATGATACCACAGTGGAATATATAAAAAAGGAAAAACCAAAACTTCAGGATAACTTTACTAAAACCTTTGGGTTTGCTATGGGCATAGAGTTTCGAGAGAACTCAATAGTTATAGGACCAAAATGTCATGCTGAGGTGAGGAAGAATATGGTATTCAATGTGAACGTTGGTATAGCAAACCTCACCAATACAGAAGCTTCTGAGAAGGAAGGCAAAACATACGCCCTATTCGTCGGCGATACTGTGCTAGTAGGTGACACAGCACCGGCTAACATAATGACACCTTCGAAGAAAAAGATAAAAAATATTGGAATTTTTATAAAAGATGATAGCGAAGAGGAAGATGGCGATGAGAAAGAAGAGGTTAAAGAAGACAAAGGCTCGGAAATACTGGGTAGAAGCAAACGCAATGCTGTACTTGAAAATAAATTGCGTACGGAAACGAACACGGAGGAAAAACGGAAGCAACATCAAAAAGAGTTAGCTCAACTTCTCAACGAAAAAGCGCGCGAACGGCTGGCCAAACAGGGCGAATCTAAAGAAGTCGAAAAAGTACGAAAGAACACAGTCTCTTATAAATCAGTTAGTCAAATGCCACGAGAACCTGAAATAAAGGAACTAAAATTATATGTGGACAAAAAGTATGAAACTGTCATACTGCCAATTTTTGGCATACCAGTTCCCTTTCACATTTCCACAATCAAGAACATTTCCCAATCGGTAGAGGGCGAGTATACATACCTACGTATTAATTTCTTTCACCCAGGAGCTACGATGGGTCGAAATGAGGGCGGCCTGTACCCGCAACCAGAGGCGACATTCCTTAAAGAAGTGTAAGTTATAGAGTTTCAGCAAGTGCCTTATATATTATTTATAAAAATTATATATTTTTTCATTAGCACTTATCGCTCTTCTAACGTAAAAGAACACGGCGAAGTAACTGCACCATCAGCTAATCTAAATAACACCTTCCGTCTGATTAAAGAAGTTCAGAAGCGATTTAAGACGCGTGAAGCCGAAGAACGGGAGAAAGAAGATCTCGTAAAGCAAGATACGTTGATTTTATCGCAGAATAAGGGTAATCCAAAACTGAAAGATCTATACATACGTCCAAATATTGTAACAAAACGTATGACTGGTAGTTTGGAGGCGCACACAAATGGATTTCGCTACGTATCGGTGCGCGGTGATAAAGTTGACATACTCTATAACAACATTAAAAGTGCTTTCTTTCAACCCTGTGATGGTGAAATGATAATTTTGTTGCATTTTCATCTTAAACACGCAATTATGTTTGGCAAGAAAAAGCATGTCGATGTTCAATTCTATACAGAGGTTGGCGAGATCACAACAGATTTGGGCAAACATCAGCACATGCATGATCGGGATGATTTAGCAGCTGAACAGGCCGAGCGCGAACTGCGACATAAATTGAAAACGGCATTCAAGAGTTTCTGCGAGAAAGTGGAGTCTATGACCAAACAGCAAGTTGAGTTCGACACTCCGTTTCGTGAATTGGGTTTCCCTGGCGCACCTTTTCGCAGTACAGTTACTTTGCAGCCAACTTCGGGCAGTTTGGTGAACCTGACAGAGTGGCCACCATTCGTTATAACACTCGATGATGTAGAATTAGTGCATTTCGAACGTGTACAATTCCATCTTCGAAATTTCGATATGATTTTCGTTTTCAAAGATTACCAGAGAAAGGTTGCTATGGTAAATGCTATTCCAATGAATTTGCTGGATCACGTGAAGGAGTGGTTGAAGTAAGCTTTAATATTATATAATTATATTATCTTAAGTAGAAATTCTAAAACATCATATCTTGTGCACAGTTCATGTGATATCCGTTACTCTGAAGGTATACAGTCCTTGAATTGGGCAAAGATTATGAAAACTATCACAGACGACCCGGAGGGCTTTTTCGAGCAAGGCGGTTGGACGTTCTTAGACGCCGATTCGGGAAGTGAAGATGAAAAGGAGGAAGAGGAATCTGAAGAGGATGAGGCTTATGAGCCTACTGATATCGAATCTGACGAAGAATCAGATGAAGATGATTCAGAATATTCAGAGGCATCTGAGGATGAGAGCGATGATAGTGAAGGTAAACAAAAAATTACAAACAAATGTGAAAAATTTCGTAATAACTAATTACTTGGTTTTATAGAACTTGGCTCTGATGAGGAGTCGGGCAAGGATTGGTCAGATTTGGAGCGTGAGGCTGCAGAGGAGGACCGCAATCAGGAGTATACTGATGATAAACCCAATGGCAAACATTATGATTCAAAGAAGCACTCGAAAAGTTCAAAACACAGGTGAATAATCGAAATAAAGGCCAAACTTACATTTAGATGGGTTGTTGTAGTGTCAAGAATCGTCCAAAGCGCATAAAATTAAATATTAAATTAATTAATTAGATAGAATTTTATTTTGCCCCTCATTGATGTCTTATTGTTTAGCTAACTATCTTAACCTAAGTACTTATAAATATTTAATTCTATATTTTGCCAACATCACTTTACTGCAGTCGCAGAGATCGTGAAGTGCAGCTTCGACAGAGTAAAAAGAGTAAAAGTACTGCCTCAACTTCAAACTCATCACATTCAAAATCTGCCAAGCATGCCAGTTCGAGCGGGCATAGGTTTGTTATTCGCCACAAATGCAAATTAAACAAAACACACTTCGAAACTTATTTTTCTAAAATTTAGAAATTGGCAAGATTTAGATCAGATTAACAACATCAAAATTACTTATTTTATTAATCACCCAACACTGCCAGTTTATTTCTTAACATTACATTGATAAATTTTTTTTTAATTGCTCAAAAACAGCTCAAAGGATAAACATCATGATCGCAGTCGTGATAAGCATCATTCCTCATCGTCGTCGCACAAGGACAGGAGCAAAGATAAGGGCAATCACCATAGCAGCAGTAGCAACAGCCACAAGCGTTCGCGCGATGATAGTCGAGACCATAGCCACAAATCTAAGAAATCGCGTCACTGAGCCAGCACACAAGCGCAGGAGCGGTGTAAGAAACACAATTAAATAGCCCAAAATGTCCCACAGAATGAATGAATACTATGTAATGCACTGTTTGTTTAGTGTCTACTGTCCGATTATTTTGTATGTTTTGTTTGTCTCTAAAATCAGCCAGTTTAATTTCAGAATGTATATTAGCTATTAACAGAGATTGAAATTTATAAACATTAAAAATAAGTTTGAATATAAATAAATATTCCATTTTTAATTCTTGTGTCCTTTCATTTTTCCTTTTGATTACAAAAGCGTCTCATGAATACAAGTAGTTACAGCTGTTTACTTTATTTGATCTTCAATGGGATATCAAATATTTATTGTAGCGAGCATAGGTGATTAGCGCAAAAACAATAATTTGACGGTAATATTTGAACATGATGTCAAAAATCAACCATTTTGCTTTCCTGATATTTTGATATAAGGTCTAGCAAACAGAAATCATTAATTTTTCAAATAGACAGTTTTAGCTTAGCTTTAGAGTGCACTTGGGCTACTCTTTCTGACGATAGAAAGATACGATTTCATACTAAAAACAACTTCTCAGATAGTTTTGTGATTGCTTGGCTCAATATTGTTTGAGCACGCTTAAAAATGGATACCAGCAAAGTGAAAGTGCGCCACATGTCTTCAATAAAGGCGAAAATCAAGGCAAGGCTGAAAATGTGAAAAGTGCTTATTGTCTTGATACCGTAAAAGTCAATCATACACAAAATTTCGTCGATTCCGTTCCGGTGATTTTGATGTCAAAGATGCACCACGCTCTGGAAGCTCAAACGCTTAAATTTATCGATACAATAAAGTAAATCGCCGACGCCTACCGTCAGGTAAGCACTGTGTCGATTGTCCAGGAGCTAAACATGGCACAAAAAACCCTTTGGTACCATTTAAATAAGGCTGGATGCAATAAGAAGCTAGATGTATTGGTTTCACATAAGTTAACGCAAAAAACCCAATTTCACAAGCGTATGGTTATTGGTGATGAAAACTGGGACACTTACAACAACGTCAAACGCAAACGGTCAAAGTCGAACCGCCGTGAGAAAGCATAAAAGCTGGCCAAGCTAGAAACGTGTTCCAATGTTTGGGGGTGAAGAAAACAATAGTCCAGAAGCAACCAATAGGAGAAGAATTGTGTTCCATCAGGTCAAATCCAGGCCACACATTTCAATAGTGACTCGCTAGAAGCCCAAAGGGCTTGGTTGGGAGGTTCCTATAGATCCGTTTTATAGACCGGCCTTCACACCAAGTGATTAATACCTGTTCTTGTCGATGGCGAACGATTTTGCTTACGAGAAACTTGTGATAATCGAAAGCCTCAGTTTTTTGCCAATAGGAACGAGTATTTCTATAAGAGTGACGTTACCTGAATTTATCCTCAAAACGACAACAAGTTACCGAACAAAATAGTGCATATTTGACTTAAACCGAATAATTTATACTTTTACTTTTCATAACTAATATAAACATATGTTTTCCAGTATTAAAACAGATTACTTTTTTAATTTAATTTAAATTTTCTACAATTAAAATATGAACGAGAATACATAGGACAAAGCTAAAGATAATCCGACATTAACAGTTGCGTAGTTTCACCAAGTACAAAAACCAAATTCATTGTGTTTGGTTCCGTTTGCTCTCCTGCTTCTATCCACTCCATATCTCTGACTCAAACATGATTTCACTAACCCAAGACTATTACTATTTTCAACCTTTTGAAAATCGATAAATTGCACAATAGGAGGAGATTCTGGGTAATTAAAATAAGCTCTTAACAATACACTATTCAAAGAGCTGCTATCATGATCATCACTAGTGATTTCATTTCCGCTTTCCACTAGCATTTCGCACTGCACTATTGCCGCCACAAGCACCAGAGCCACCGCCAAATCCAGCATCTAGACTGCGGTGTTTCACATCAAACATGTTGCGAGTCTTATTGATGGGGAAGCGCATTTTGTTGCGCAACCATGTGGTGAAGGCCCGTTCATTGTCATGCATTTTGCGCATCTCTGCATCGTTGGCCTTTAACGTCTGCTGCAGTACATTACGCTGTTGCCGTTGCATATTCTCTTCGCGCACCTCAAGTTGTTGGCGACTCAGGCCGTATTCTGATAGATATCCTGTATATTTGGGTAGTTTCTCAGGTTGCGACAAGTGACGCCGATATTCGCAACAGGTACGGTAGTTTAATTTTAAATCGGTGACTTCGGGTGGTGGTAACTGGGGTCGACGCGCACGAGATGAGGCGCTATGAACACTGCTGCAGCCATCTCCATCATGGCTTGTTGTGCCGATGGCATTACGAGCTAGTGACTTACCACGGAAAGAAAAGCGTTTATTTAGTGGGGCGAGTAAGCGTCGTGATTTGTTAATGGGTTTGAGGCGACCACTGCTCAAGCGTTTCTGATCGAAATCATCGGGAAGATAAGACGCAACTATAATTGAGAGGTCATCGTCATCGTCGTCATTGTCACAACCCTCCGTATTTGTCACATCATTATTCGAGAAGTTGGATACTTCGTCGGCAAGCATTTTTGTTTTGCTTTCGGCTTCGTTTGTACTCGTATCTGCATCAATATCGTCTACATCAAGGTCGCTATTGTCCTCATTAATATCGAATGTGGCAGCGCTGCAGCACTCTTCTTCTCCATCGGAAGTTAGGAGGTTAGTCAGACTTTTATGGTCCTGCTCTTCTTCATTTGTATCGGGTGGATCTTCTTCGGCGCAATCAAATGTACGCATTTTTACCATGCGACGCGAATTGTCGATTGGTATATTTATTGTACCTGGTATTATTTCCTTATTTTCCATCTCCATTACTACAATTTCCTCACAAATCTCTTCCACAATATCATATTCGACATCTATCTGAGGGGTTGACTCAGATCCTATTGGGTTTGAGACATCCACTGTTGACTCTTGTATAATTGTTGCACCCACTTGTGTCACATCTGTTGAAAGAAGAGCTTCTGCGACACTATGGTCTGTCGTATCTGTCGCAGCCACTTCTGTATTAGTTGTTTCTTCGATAATCGTTTGATATTCACAAATAGTCGTTAATTTTCTATCGAGCTCCTTTGCCTCGGCAACTGCTTCCTCGAATTCGCGTGTAAGTTTCAGTGTTTCCAAGAGTGCATTATCCTGTTCGTAAGTTTCTAAATTAGGTGCAAATGTCACTTTGCGTAGTGGGACTCCAGCCCCTGGTTCTGTTGATAAATCTTCAGCGATATCGATGGCATCCATACAGACTATCTTCTCATTAACTTCCGTCATTTCTTCAAATAATACTTTGTTCGCTTCTTTGATTTTCTCCGCAATGTTATACTCGTTGACGGGTTTAAGGACTAAAATTATATTTATGTAAATAATTGTATGTGAAAGATAGATTGTTATAGTTTCGGCATAATAAGCTCGTTAGTTTAGAGTTGTCTATATTTAAGCTTCAAATCTTCACTCAATTAATGAACTATCGAGCTCGTTTAAAAATATTACTTACAGTATACCTCACAGTCTTCATCCGACTCGTTCGATTCATGTTCAATTGAACTTAACTCTGTTGCCATTATGCGATTTACAATTGACCCGTACAATTACCGTTTCACAACAATGTCGTTAAATTTTTAATGAATTTGTTACAAGCTACTGTAAAAACACAGACAAGAATATCCACCACTAAACTAGAAACATTCATATGTATCCGTGCTCTAGGGTGATCGTTAGTTTTTGTAAGCATTCTACCTATCACGATACATTTGCTCGACGTGACCTATTAATATCGAAAGGCTTTTACGGCCTACACCGTTCTACTACATGGGTTGAAAAGTCTTTGAACTAACCTTGATCTCGATAATAGATTAATCCAGTAATGAAAAGGATTTTTGTTTATTAATTATTTTTCGGTACTCGAGGTAACATAGATAATGAAAAGAATGTAGAATTTTGAATATAAACTTATTTAAAAAGGCAAAACGGAATTGTTGAATTGACCGATAAGTATTTTTAAACAAGGTCAACAACCAACCACCTTAGTGGTATAAAACAATGACCGCCACAATCTCGTGACTTTTGTATTCCATCAAATATTTATAAAGAATAGTTTGCATAGGGCGGCTGGCCAGCCAAATGTTATTTGACATTCGAATAAACTGGTAGTACAAAAAACGCTATATACTATATACAATACATACATACATCACTTAAGTATATATGTATATATACTTGTAATAATTTCTTCAAAACATAATACAAATTTTTTGACCATCACACAAATATACTTGTAGAACAGAAATTTCACTTTCTTGCTCATAGACATTAAAAATTGACTGAATAGTAGTCCGCTTTCTGGACTCGTTCATAGTTCATCGAGCATAAACACCCACACTCGATTTCTATACTCGCAGTGCATGAGCCAAAGTCGTACCGTCCGATTGTTAATACCCGAATACCACTGTTCACTTAATTTGATGTGATCCATAATTGGTGAGCTTGCCTCTTCATGCAAAACTACGGTTTGCAGTAACGTTTTATTTCTGTCATTAACACCGTGCAAATAAATTTTTTTTGCCTGTAATTCGATGGTTCCGTGCCAATTGCTTTTGCGACTTTAGTAAATTTCCATTCTCCCATTCAAAGTAACGGTATAACTAGTTGGTTATCAATAACAGCTGAGAAATATTATGCTTGTTATTCTCTCTGTCACGTATACGACCTCTAGTTCTGGGTTACTCGGGAGCATTGTGGTTTTGTTGAATCAATAATACAGTTAATCTAATGCTACTGTTAAATTTTGTAGAAGAAAGGGCTTTGTCCCTTAATTTCAACATGTTGCAACAGAAAGTATAATAGTTGTGTTCATCTAACACCTAAAACTAATCGGGATAGATATAGAGTTATATATTACATATACCATTTGTATGTATTTAATGTTCGGGATGACGAGTAGTTGAATTTAACTCTACAATAAGATGAAATAAATTTATTTGTTACAACGAAACGCATTAGGGTGGAGCATCTGTGTTTTTAAAAATTCTGAAAAAGTGGGTGTGGTCCTGCCCTCTAATAGGTTTAATATTATATATATATTTCCAAAACCGGTCAAGTTAAATAAACAAAATTGCTTAGGACAAATCTTTCGGCCCCCCTCAGACTTAAATTAAAATTAAGTTTTGCACCTGAGACGATAAAAACAGGACGTTATAGGTCCCGGTATCAAAATTGGACACCTTTAGGTAAAAACCCATATTGCAGGACCAATTCAATCAAATTCGTTAGATGCTATTATCTTGATATTCATATATTACGGTGTGAAAATTGGCGAAATAGAACCACAGAACATACTTCTAACGGATATAATACTAAAAATTGAGTCTAAAAAGGCTTTTAAACTTCCGATTGACTTTATACCGTATATGCTGGCTAATATATGAGATATCGTAAAGAAGCCAATTTGTAAGATATCTTAGCAAAATTATGTGAACATATAATATTGGTTATACATATGTAAATATGTATTACAATTTAATTCAGAAAATGGTTAAAATTGGTCAACAAATTACCCGAGCTACCATATACTACATTTATTGATTTACGTTAATTTAGCAGACTTTATGTCGAATATATTTGAGTAAAGGCACAAGTTAACACAATCAGTCCAGAACTATACCCAATATAATGATTTACGGCTTTAAGCCGTTTATGTTGGTCAATTTATGTGATATTTCAAAGTTTTCATAAGCATAATGTGGTTTAGCACATATCAATGAAATTGGTCTAGAGCGTAGTTAATACCCTTATCCTTATTTAAATAATTTCCGTTTCACTGGGTAATTTGTTTTTCATATACCCAATGTATTAAATCTGGCTTTTTTGGCTGAGTTTTTATCACATGTATATCATTTGAGTTAATTAGTTGCTATTTATAATACCAATATCTCAGATTTGAAGCAAAATATAATGAGACTAAGTTGGTCTACATCCTGTAATAGAATTTAATAAGATATCAAACATGATTGTAAGTCTTTCACCTTTTTGTCAAATAATGATTGTTGAATTGTTTCACAACATTTTATACTCCATAAATGATCAGGGTGACGAGACGACTTGAAATCCGAGTGACTGTCTGTCCGTGCAAGCGATAACTTCAGTAAAAATTGACATATTGATGAAATTTGGTACACAAAATATTCCATTAAACGAAAGCCTGTAAAGTGTTATAAATAAGTACTAAATTAAGATACAAAACTGTAATTTGGTTCAAGGGATCGCAGTGATAAGGGGCTCTTGTGTCATAAATGGGTAAATCTACATATCCTAGGCCTTTAGGAGGCCCATTGTGATACCACCGGGGTATCACTCTACTGGTTCCTCTCTGCACCACTCCGTGCCTCTGATGAACTTTATCAATATGACAAGTTTTATCTGTGCAAAATCCCAGAGGTCGTTAAGAAACCTTCAACAGATACTCAGTTACGATACTTTTTCTATATATAGCCTTACAATCGCATAGAAGATGTGTAATGGTCTTCTCCTCTTCTACCTCATGGCAGCTTCTACAATAGTCATTATATGGCGTTCCTAGTCTACTGGTATGTCTGCCTATTCGACAGTGGCCTGTTAGTACTCCTACTAGAGTTGTTATATCAATCCATTTAAATTTTAATAGTCGGCATGTACGGCCCATATTCCAATCCTACTCCGTTTGCATGCTTGTTGAATAGGTCAGGGATTGATTCTATCGAGACTCTGCTATGCTTAAAATATGTTTGTCAATTAAATATCTACAAGTAGCCAGAGGCATATATATTCCCTCCTTTCCGGACTTAAGTTGTATGGTGGTGCCTGTTCTGCCTAGACACTGCAGTGGTTGGGAAGACTAAAGGCGATTTTGGTATCTAGTTTAGCAGAGAAGACACCGCCGCTCACTCGGTTATCTGGTTTGGAACCATCCGTATAGATGCTTATTCGTGCGTCCTTGCCCCTTCCCACTCTTCTCTGAAAGGGATGCAAATATTGGGGATCGGATTTAAATCGAACTTTGTAGGATTTCGAAAATCCGTAATGGGAACTTTCTAAGTATCATAGAATGCCCCTTGTTACTGGCAACTAGTAGAGATGATTCCCTCGGTGTAAGAGCTGCATTCGCTGACATTTGCTTACAAAACAAGTTTGTTGGCAGTAAGTGTAAAATTACGTTTAGTGCCTGGTTTGGCGTTGTTCTGAGAGCTCCACTGATGCAAATTTTGGCTGCTCTTTGTACACTTTCCACACGTCTTACCGCTTACTTTCTTTTCTGTTATTCGCCACCATACAAATATGGCTACGGTGGCTACACGAGGCGTTAATCCCCATCTGGGCCCCACCATTCTTTTACACGTGTAAAGTGCTATAGCTGCTTTCTTTACTCTAGCTTCCAAGTTTGGTTTCCAAGAAAACTTCGTGTCCAAAATTAGTCCCGAGTAGCGATGTCTAATCTTCTATCGTTACCATTTAAAAATGGCGGCACGACTTCTGGAATACTGTGTTTCTAACACATATTTTTTTCATTGTTAGGATTAAGAGAAGTGGAGATAACACGCCTCCTTAGGGTGTACTCTTTCGGACAGATCTGTACATCGTTGAAGCTCCCAGCCTTGAAATAATTGACCTGTCCATGAGCATCTGTTCATTTAATTTCCGGAGAGGCTCAGAGATGCCCAAATTTTTAAGCGCACTTTGTATGACCTTTGGCTGGATGTTATTGAAAGCGCCTTTTATGTCTAAGAAAGCTACAAGGGTGTATTCTTTTATCTCCAGAGACTTTTCAATCTCTGCCACCGCCGAGATTAGTGTCGTTTCTATGAATTTTCCCTTGGAATACGCATGCTGCGAAACTACCATTTTTACTGGATTTAGTTTGTTCCTTATGTATAACTCTATTAGTCTATCCGACATTTTTAAGAAAAATGCGGAAGGCTAATTGGTCTGAAATCCTTTGGATTAGTGTGTGAGCATTTGCCCGCCTGTGGTACATATATCACTATGACTTTCCTCCATAATGAGGTAATATAGTTTAATTGCAGTGCCCCTTTAAGAATGTTTGTTGACCAGTTTATTATGTAGCTTTGGGACTTCTGTAACTGAGCCGGGAATAAACCGTCTGGTCCCGGCGATTTGTAGGGCTTGGAGCTGCTTATCGCTCAATAAACATTACTGACTGACACTGTGTCTACAGGAGGCAATTAGGCTTCCACTTCACTGCCCAGTGTATACTCCATTGTGTGGTTTTCGGAGCTGCCTGGGAAGTGAGTATCCATTTGCAGGCCTAAAGACTCTTGAGTGGATACTGCCCGGCTGCGTAAACTTTCTGTATATTCTTAAGTACGGGAGACCACCAGGTGGACCTTATTCTTCACCTACTACGCGTTATTGGACAAGCATCCTCTTATGCTTGTTGACAATAATCTGTGAACTGTTCAACAAGGATGTCTCTTCAAATATGCATTCAATGTAGCAACTCACCTTTTTCATTGATATACGTGCTGCTCCATAACGTGTGATGTGCATTGAAATCGCACCCAAGTATAGTCAAGAACCTGGATGCTTCGTGGTACCTCTACTTCATCATACAGCATGTAGCATAACACCAGCCGGTATTTTCTGCTGCCCGTCTCCCAGCTCACTGCTGTGGTATCTTAATAATTATAGCTATGTAATAAGAAGACATTAAGCTTTTTATTAGCCATTATACATGTCCTAGCTTTACCTACACAGTTTGTCCATGTATAAATTATAACCCAGTGTCCTCAATCCGCAAATACGCCCTCCATTAACCTGTGGCACCTGAACGAGGACGAAGTCGGGCTGCTTTACTGTCATGCGGTTAATTAGGGCTAGAGAAGCTAGTTTGCTGTGGTGGATATCAATTTGAGAAGACGCATTAATAATTGTCTTCTCTGCGTCTTCTTGAGCGTCGCTCGAAAGCGCCCTCTTAGTGTATAGTTTAGAGAGCTGTCTTCAAGCTAAGACCTCGAAGTACTCACCTTGCTCAGTGTTTTCCACGTCACTCGAGGACTGCGTTGGATCTTCCTCGTCTTCACATTCCGTTTCCGATTCCAAGTTGTCTACTGCATCGGCGTCCGACTTGTAGGTCATGACCTTCACTTTTGTAAATCCGTAGTTGATTTCCCCGTCACTTTTCGACAGGGGTTCTAAGGATTTTTTTGTTAACAACAGCAGAATCTGCATTGTGGCTCGTTTCGTCTCCATACAAGATTCAGCTGCGGGGTCTTCGAAGGCCTTGACAAATCTCCATCCCCCAGTGGGCAGATTCGGGTTGCAGGCTCTGATGAGCTGCATTATCTGGTCCGGCTGCGATGGTGTTGCCGGGATCCATACCCTAGCCCTTGGTCGGGATGGGATATCCTTCTTGTCTACCGCTACAAGCCTGGCTCCAGGGTAGACCTCCCCTACATTGGCTATTGCGGCCTTATATAGCTGGACCGATCTTTCGTCGTCACAAGCTATCATTTTAATTTGGCCCTGGTACCATCCGGCATCCGTACATGACGGGGGTGGACCTGGATTGCTTAATAGCACTTCCATTGCCACATTAGTCAGTGCGGCTTGCACCCATTTCCATTGGGCTCTGGGGATTTTTCCTTCGGGATCTCCTTCATCCAGCACACCAATGATAATACGGTTCCGGGCTACATCAGCAAATGATTTTGCGGGCGTTACGCTCTTAGTCTTCGGTCTCTTGGCCGACGGCTTAGCCTCTTCAGCTGACCTTTGTCTCTTGGCTGCCACTACTGGCGGTTCCAGTTTAAAATTAGGTAGAACTGCTCTCGCGCAGTCAATAGAGTTTTGGAGTTCCTCCGTTAGCTCCTCCTTGTTTGGCGGTTGCAGCTCTACCTTTCTCAGGAGGTATGCAGCACGTCGCTTTTCCGCATACCTCGCCTTCGCTGGGTCTTCGATTCTAAAAACCGGCCATTCTCTGGCTGACGCACTAGTAGCAGCAGCACTTTTGGCTTCTCCTTCCTCCCCCTGCTTAGCAGCCAAGCTTTGGCTACAGGGTAAGGTAATGGCTGCCTCCAGTGCTGTCCCTTTCTTGGAGTCAGCCTTAGCTTCCGAGCCAGTGCTTGCCTTATCACCAGGACCAAGCTTCGCTCCTGTCCTCACGCTGGCTATTCTCGAGTTAGTAACGAACGCTACTCTTTTCTGAAAACTACCACCTCCCTCCGGCTTTTTTATAGGAGCTCCGGACTCCTTAAAATTTGCATTTTTATTTTTGTTGATTTGGCTCATATTTGGACCCACGAGTGTAGGGGAAAGTATGTCCGCCTGCGCATAGCCCCCTTTACGCAAGTAAGGCTATCTTATTATGGAGGGCGCCAGGTATCCGTAAGCTCCGTTCGAGACTGGGCTATTTAAGGGCCCCCAGCCTTGTTGATCCTCGGCACGGGTCGCATGACACCTTGATCCAGCCCTTTAAGTACCCCCAACCATAGTAAGACTCCCTATCTGAATGTTGTGCTATTAAGGAGCAACGAACACCCAGGTAGGAAGTCTGACCTTAGCTAGATACCTCACTGCTACAACAGGGGCGAGCCAGCCCGTCCCTGCTTACGTAGTGAAACTGTGGTATCTATTACCAGTCGGCACCCTCGGGGAGGGTTCAGCGGGGGATTTTTGCCGACCACTGAAGCTAACTCAACCAAACTTGCTGCGAAAGTCTTTTTAGCGTTTCCTTATGCGAAAATGGAGTAAGTAAAATAATAACCACGCCCACACCCCCTTTAATGCCTATGTTGAAAATAACTAAAAGTGCGATAACTCACTGAATAAAAGAATCTCAAATATTAAATTTCACAGTCAGGATGGCTGGGAAGGTCTTTACGGGAGGGCGGGCCATGTGAGATATCCTATATCCTATTTCCTATATCTCCATCCATTAAAATAGTTTCCCATCAGAGTTGATTGGGTTTTCTTTTAACCTGTTTTTATCGACACATATTTTGATTAGCTTTCCGCTGATTACTGAGAATATTTAAATTATACTTTACCTGTTTTGTGTCGAGGGAATCAGAAAACAAACTTTTGATTTTACTTTAAATAAGAGTCGAGATATTTATTATCGCTTATTGCCTGCATTAAAAGTGTACATTATGTGTTATATATTGTATGTATATATAAATCGATATAAAAATTTTAAATGAAATAAAAAAAATATTTGCCAGAAATAGTGGAGGGACATAGATCGATTACCTAAATACTAGGATATTGATAATTAGTAATTAATAATTAAAAGTAAATATCGCAAGTACTATGGTTTTCACATTTTCACATTTTGCAAACATGTATTCCGCTATAGTTTCTTGTTTTCTACAACCATTTCACTGCATTTGCAGAGAGCTAAACTTTTTCACAATATATTTTTCATGCAAGTGCAATTTTGACACCATGTACATGTACATGTATGTATACCATGTAGGTAAAATAAAATGGATATATTAAATTCTTAATTTGTGGGGCTTGAAGAAAAATGGAAAATTTGTATAAAAAAAAAGATATAAGTAAATTTTTTGGTTTTCTTATTTTTTAGCCTTATGTAACACATTCGATTAAACCGTTTTCTGCTATTGCAGCTTACATACTTATGTAGTTAGTTGCTCCAAAGCCTTATCGATTTTTATTTTATTATTACTTATTATTAAATGTTCTGACTTAAGCTAATTATGTCGTTTTTCTTTATTTAATTTAATTTTTTCAATATTTTCGAAATTATACAAAAGTATTACAAAAAGAAAGTCTTCGCATTATACACACACATGCATTCCCAACAATACATTTTATTATAAGTATTTTCCCAAACAAAACATTAAAATAAACAACTCTACGAATTCATTTAGATACCATGGAGATTTTGATATTCCAGTAGTAAATATCAATTTGACGAAAGTGCGGACTTGTAAGGAGAACAGGCGTTTTAATTGCAGTTGGGCTAAACAATCGCTGTAAATCAAGCTGATATTACGTGGAGTGTTTCTGCAAGCGAGAACGTTTATAAGTAGAATGGATAAAGACCTTGAAACAGCATTTATTTACATCATCAGTGATCGAGATAGTGGCGGGGTCTGGTACAATTCCTCCCGGGTCCACAGTGATCTGGAGTTTTTTTTGCACATTTGCTTCTCCAACAAATTATGGATCAGGGGATCCTCTCCTATATCCTACCCGGGCCCCTGCTTTCTCTCTACGGCACTGTATATCATAGTATAACTTTTTTCATAACAATATGTACATATGTATGTACGTATGTATATAAAACATTTAAAATTGCTTTTTAAACGAAATTAACTTTCAGTTAACAGTCAGAACAGTTTTAAAAAATCAGTTTTATTGAGTAATTGTAAATATGTTTTCGCTGAAAATTGATTTTAATTTTACTCAAGAGTTGCTTTCAAAAATGTGCCTCCAAAAGTGTCCACTCTGTGTATTTCTAAATTTGTTACGTAAATTTCTTTAAAATGTGTGTACTTTTTAATTCAGCATTACGCTTAGATGATATTATAATTCTTAATTTTTAGTGGCGTGCAGGCGTTCTTGTTAACTTTTTGCATATTTTACATTTAAATATTTCTTTTTTGAAAATGTTACAATTGAATCGTTTGGCCACTGTTAATGCATTGATTTTTATATTTTTATTTAGATATTTCGCAGGATTCTATGCAAAATTTTAAGACGACTGTATTAAATATCAGTTTCGTGCTTGGATTTATTACAAATGTAGTTTTGTGTTTTGTTTAGCCACTTCAGTGTGACTACCGCCTAAAGCTCCTTTAACAGTGAGTGGCCCCCCAAACTTCCATTGTATTTCACTTATTTTCAAATTTTCGTTTTACATATGCAATTTGTAGCCATACAAGTTGTATCGAATTTCTGTTTACACCTAGGTCCACAGCGATAAACAACTAAATACAAAATTATTTTCCAGCGACTAGGGAAATTTAGAAATTTGTACGTAATAAAAATAAAAGAGTGACATTTATTGTTTCATTGCTTTCTACGTTTTACTATAGTATACCGATTATGCAATATCAGAAGCGTTTATAGTATATTTTATCTGGATACTAAGATGAGTTAGAGACGCAGCTTTCTAAGTCATATAAATTTGGCGTGCACTTACCCGCCAAGCCGAAGTAATGTACGAGTACATATATATGTATATATGTGTGAATTTAGTCAAACTACACATCATCAAAATGACGTGTGTTCGGATGATTCGGATGTTTCTAGACAATTCGATATTTTAGTGTATTTGCCTTGGAAACTGCCTTGCTCCACGAATAAGTTAAGATGTAATGATGATGTTGTGATGTTAGTAATAAAAAATCAGTTACTTGTTAAGCCCGGCGGATACTACAATATTTCCACCGTAATAATAGCTATGTTTGAATAATTCGACTATGCCGCCGGTTAACACACAACACCAAATCTCTAAGACGACAAAACATCTCTGTATGCAAAGGATAATGCCAAGCTCTGCACGCAGGATAAACATACATACATGTACATATGCATATGAGAATATGCAACTCGATGCGTATTAAGACATTCTACTATCAGTTTTATCATTGTCATGGCCAACGTTTTGATTAATGCCATCACCCATGTTGTAGTCATCGGCGTCGTTGTCATATTCATTGTTGTCTACCCATCTATGTTGGTAGTCGACGGTGTTGGAGTCGACATTGTTTTATGTAAACAACGGCAGGTGGTAAAAGTCGAACCCTCTGTATCCCTTGGCTGCTAGCCAAATGTAGACGACATGGTAGGCGCCCGGTATGAAGCAGATTAGACCGGCGACAAAGAACACCACACCCTGCGATGTGTTCGCCGGATCTGCGACAGCGAATGTGCCGAATACAAAGAGGCCAGTGCCGACAATCAGCAAGGTGACAGCCGCTAATACAGTTCGCCAGTTTTCGCGCACCTTCGGATGCCGCCAACAATATGTGTTTGTCTCCTCTGTGGGTATGTTGCCATACTCCTGGATCAGCGAGTCACTGTCACGCGATGTAGTATCCTCTGCGTATTTGGTGTAGTTTCTGTAAAAACGTAAACAAAATACGAAGGTCTTAATTAGAGAAGAGTAAATATAAGCAATAAGATATGCATATAAATGTAAATCGTATAAATACTCATACATAGGCATATCCCAAATAAACGTATAAACTCAGACAGCTCACAGAAAACTATGCGTGTTACGCGATAATAACGTCCAAAAACATCATAATAATCTAAATAATAAAATTTGAATGACAATATGACTATGAGAAGAGCAAAAGGAAAAGAGAAAATCGCCGACGTGCTGACTTATCTTACCTTATCTCTCAAAGGATCGTTACATATGTCTTTCTAGGGTTAACTTAGGTTAAGAGGTCGATAATAACAGGGATCTTACTTGGCACTTTTTAATACCGTTCTGTTGTGGTTTCTAAAATTGGGCATAAAGATCCTAATAGATAGACAAAGCGGTTTGAGCCGATCACAAATTTGTTGAGGCGGCTAATGTAAGTTTCGGCTGTCTCCTCGTGCGCCGAATGTATGGCTGCTGATTTTTTTCAACTTCAGTATCGCAAAAGCTGGACAATTTCTTCCATAGAACTTTGACAATTTGCGTCCGACTGAAGCTTTATAGCATGAATGCCTATTGGACAATCCAGTAAAAACTCCTACGATGGCGGCAAGATCAACATGTCTTTCTAAGTAAGCCGACTTTTGTTAGACGGTTTGTAATTCCCATATGTAGATACAAAGGTTCAAATTCGTCAGGTGGAACGAAACTATACAAAATTTCCTTCGCTTTTTAGTTGTATTACCTCTTCATTTCCATATTTGTAATGATTGAAAGACGCTGGTGCTAAAACTTACACTTGTAATTCAAGAAACACTTAATTTTTGTTTCTGTAATATTTCGGGCATCACAGCCAACTTCTAAAGGTTCTAAGTTAAAATCTTAGTCAAGGACGTTTTATAGTAAAATAAGAATGGTAAAAATTTGTAGAATATATATTTTATATACATATATTTTATCAAAATTCCAATAATAATTTTTGGTTTTTACAATAACACTCAACATTTGCCAAAGAGTTTCGATTACTCGCCATAAATCTCAATTCCATCGCGGTTAACGCACGAAAAAGGAAATGGCGATAACTACAGGTTATAATTAATATTTCGTATTTTCTTCAAATATTTTAGCCTCCTTTAAGCAAAGTTATTCACATAATAGAGCTAACAGCTTCTAATTGCTTAAATATTAATAATAATATACAAGTACTATTATATTATATTAACAATACTATTGCTTGCAACTGGTTAAATCTCGCCGATTATGCGATAAATCTCGTATTTATAATATATGAATCTAATAACAACTGATAATATGCCAACTCTTCAGCGTTCACATAATGACATAACTACATATGGTACACTCTCCAGTGTTCACAAATAAATTATCGTTTACATATTTTAATATGCACTCTTTTGAATGGCAAACAACCGCGGTAATTAAATAAGATGATGGTTTGTTGACCTATTTTGGTGTAGCAATGCAGTCGCGAGTATCGACATGGTGTACTCACACTACACAAGTATAGCCGACCAATGTCCACAAATCCGCAACGCTCAATCAATGTTTACATTGGCAAGTAAATAGAGAATATGCTAAAATGATGGATGCCAGTTGTTTTCTAACTTCCTTGCAATTGCTATATAATAATAAAATATTGTTGGTACGGAAAATGAACATGGACTAGTCCATTCATGCTGCTTACGTAAGCGGAATAGAAATTTAGGTTAGTATTACCTTCTTTGATATTAGGGTGACGTTTGTTTTATGCACGAAACCCATCATCGTCGTGTTATCATTAGACTCAAAGCAGCGGCTCTTAACATCAGTTCCAGATCTCCAAATTTATATTTATGGAAAAATGGTTTAAGGATTTGGACGACCCAGGGCTTTTGGTCTTATATTTTTTGTTTTGATTGTAGTTCTCGGAAATTTCGTGGTTTTGGTAATAAATCGACACATTTCCATGTAACCACATTAAAAAAATTAAATAAAACAAAACAAAAAACCTTAATTTCGGTTGCACCGAATAAAATATATACCCTTCACAAATAATTGATTGGTCAATCTGTTTGGCATATATATGATACAGTGGCCCGATATCGGTGGTATCGAAAAATAAGTAGTGGGTATGAAGGGAAAAAGGACATGTGCAAAATCGATTTCTCAAAAACGGGGGACTAGATCGCGTATATACAGACAGGAGGACCTGGCTAAATCGACTCACTCGTCACGATGATCATTTACATATATATATATAATTTGTAGGATACCCGAAGTTTCCTTCTGGGTGTTACAAACTTCGTGTAAAGCGTAATATACCATGTTCAGGGTGTAAATATTCCATTTGGTAATTTTCTGTACAATATTCATAACACTCATTTCAAACCGCAAATTTTCTTTCTGATCATGGAATATTTCGCAAAGTGAAGAGCAATGGTCACGAGCGTAACTTTCGGTAAATGCAAAAATCTTAAAAATACTTTTAATTTATTGGGACTAATAACTACTTTTTAGCCACAAATCTTATATACTTATTATGTGAAAGTTATTGTCTTCTGATTTTATTAAAGTTGCATTGGTTAAGTCGTTAGACAGAGAGTGAGTTGCGAGGTAGGCGATTTATCGAGAAATCCGTTACAATGTAAATATTCAAAGATAGCGCAGGGTTCCAATGCAAGTACTGCTAACTTGTTTCAAAAACTGGTGTTCGATTCACTTTTCTCCAACGCTTGGCGAATCGAATACAGCTAATATTAGCCTTCGTTGGGGAATCGCTTTAGGAAATTGTTTTCAAAAAGTCGAAATCAATTATAAAGATATGTTTTTTTTTTCTGCCACGTTGAATTTCGCTTAGTATTTTATTTTGTTCTTTTTCGCACGAATATAACATTTCCTTAGTAATATAATTTCCTAAGTGTTAGTCATAAACTCAATGATCACAAAGACTGTTACACAGCCTACGCAATCGATACTTTCGAGCTGTAGGATGGTTGCGAATTTCATCACTGGCAGAAATGTAGGCAGAAAGGCAAAATTAATACACGAATGCAATAGGCGGTTATTACGCACATATTTAAAACCAATATGACGAAGCACATGTCGTGATCTTTCTTTATTTTTATATACAGTAAAGCATGAGCAATTTTGTAAATTTTTTGTTGGTAGCCTTGGTAAGTATTTATTATTAGTAGTATATTTAAAACTCAAAATAATGAGATATTCTGATGACTAATCATCTAACAATATTTTTGCAAATGCTGCCCAAGCTTTTCCCATTAGTTAAAATGGAGTTATAAAAGAAATAAGCCAATGCAACAGTGACGAATAATTCAGGAGATTAATTTTTGAAAAATTTTGTTTATATGCAAATGCTTACATACATATGTATGTGTAAAATTTCTGATGGCTTAAGTTTACACAATAATTGAATAAAAGCTTACGTATACATGTTGAAACATTTTTATGAATACTGCAAAAATATTTATTCCGGGTTAACCTTTCATCTATCAGTGGCTACCTTTTATAGCCCTTGTTTTATAGTCAGTGATAAATTTTGACGTTTTCGTCTGTATATACAAATGTTCGTATGCTTGTGTGTACATTATTTATTTATTTGCTTCTGATTTCACAGATAATAAAAAGCTTCGGGGTTAATGACATCAATATTCGGTCGTTAGCACATCGATTCAATTTATGGACAAAGAAATCAGGAAAAGATGTGGAAATGTTTTTGAGATTTGCAAATTGCTTACATTCGAACAAATACAAAAGGAAACAAGTGTCATACAAAATTAGTTGCTTAACGGTACAACCATTTATTTATGTGTATAAATATGTATTTTGTTTTTATATTTTAATTAATGCAATTAGTTTCATAAACTCCAACATCTTTACTTTTTAGTTTAACAGAATAGCATATTTTAAAATTTGCAGTAGTCATGCAATACAAGACATATCATGTGCGTGAAATTTCAAGACCCTAGCTCAATAATTAAGCTTGATATCCTAATTTTCGCAGTGGCGGAAAGGGAGCGTGGCGATACCATAACATAAACTTGAGATGTGTGTTCTACAGAGACCTGGAGCGAAGTTAGCAAAAACCTTCATGAGAAATCTGTGATTCAACAATGAGTTTCTTTTTTCTGCTCAAAAATAATAATTATTTATGATTTATTGTAAAATTAATCAAAATTAATCATTATCGATGAAGAAAATAATAAAAATCAGAAATTAAAAAATCGATGATGTTGTTGTAGTAGTTATCAAATCTCCGCTTAAGTGGTAACTTAAACCTAACTATTTGTTGTTGTCATCGAAGTCATCTAACGGCAGGCCCAGGAAGCGTGATGTAACTTGCTTCAGTATCCAGAACGAGGTTGTGCTAGAGTCACTCTAAATTCTCGGAGCAACTCGAGCTCTTCATCTGCTATGTGTGGTAGTTAGAATCTAAGTACGCCATTCACTAGGAGGGAGTCGGTGAAGATGTTGATGGCTACACTGTGAATGACGGTCAGTGCGTTTCTGAAGTTTGTTGCGTTCGTAGTCTGGTCGGTGTACTGTTTTGCGAAACATACCAACAGAAACTGCTTGGAGTGGAGTGCATTGTGTTCCTTGACCGGAAGCATACGGGCCTCATTATGTTGGTATTCGACAGGAGACATCAAGAGGCACCCTGTATTTGTACGGAGAACAGTATTCTGACACGTCCGAAGATTCTTCGACTGCGTGTCAAGCCTAAAATATTAGGTTTGCTGACAGTCGGAATTTTAACGCCACCGACTGTGATTTTAAGATCTAGTCTGTACTCCTTCGTGGCAAAACTGCTTGTGAGTTGCACGGTATGTGTAGTTTCCGCTTTAATTCTTTCAATGTATTACAGTTTCAGTAGCCGTCACTTCCTGGGTATTTTATGGCTTATAGCGGATTCACATACCACTTTTGCAGCTCTTTGCTTTGACAGATAAGCTCAATGTATGCTTTTGTATGTGTTCATTCACATAGAGGCGAACCAAAGCAAAGCGAAGCAAAATGTTGGGAAAGCTTATCTCTTGACGCTTTACCAAGCAACAGTCGACATTTTTATTAGAGTTAAAGTATTTCATAAATATTTTATTACATAAAATGTATGTGGAAAGTTTACTTATATTTTACAGATTTTATATCGTTGAACAGAGGAATACTGTACTCTAAGTTAAAAAAACGTTAAAACCACTACAAATTATATCATATTAATAACTGAACTTGACTAACTCTTGAAAATGTTAACGATTCTTAAACTTTTATTCCAACACGATTTTCAAAATTGTCTACGGCAGGCACACCTACACAAACGCGAATAATAAGCGAATATTTGTTAACTTGCATGCTTCATATTCATTTGTACAGTTCATCTTCATTTTCTTTATGGTACTTATAATCGTATTCATGCATGACAGTGCTTATTGTAGTCGGACGAGAAATAATTTCCGCCAAAGATCACGTTTAAACTTGTTTTAATGACTATTTAGAAGCTTGATGGCGTCACTAAAAAACAGTATTTGGCAAAATTTACTGTCTTTGGAACAGTTGTAGGTTATTTATGGTATGTGTTCAGCGGTTTCTAAACACCAACTCCAAGACAATAAATTCTGGGAAAAATAATATCGCGCTTTTTTGAGATATACATACATATGTATGTATACATGCAAGCCATAGGGATGTTTTCTCAAAAATATTTAATATGTAAATATTTATTAACAAGTAAGAGATAATTTTTTATTACAGAAAAATATGTCTTCTCAATATCATTAAGATATCCAACAGACTGTCTGTTTGTCCAGCTGAAAACGCCTGACTCTTTTTTACGAGTTAACACATTTTTAGTAGTTTTCAACATAACTCATTATGTATCTCGATTAGTTTTAAGTGTTACAAAATAACCGTTAGGTGAACAAAACTTTCATACTCTGTGCAACATGTTACGACATACTACACTTCATCCCGACGGTAGCAAAAACGAAAGCCGAAAAATCTGTTGATCGATTTTTCAATTAAAGTAAAAAAAAAAACACGACGCTAAGGTCCTGCATGGATGAAACCAAAACAACATAAGCTGTGCAAATACTTAACAAATAAATGCATACAACGAAATTGACAGTCCCCATTCAGTGTGCGTATAAGTATAGCGCTGCCTTAGACGTCGTGTACGATAAAGAGTATTTAACGAACGACACAATGCAGCTGCAACACCACCCTAGCACCAACAGCAACCAGAATTGTCAGCAGACAGAAAACACGAGTAGCAGCCGAAACGCATAATCACATTGTCCCAGTATATTGGATGTGCAGTGCAAGCAATGAATACATCAACGAGATCGTAAGTGCCGTCTCAAATAAGCGTGCGAGCATCGCCTTTGGGGTTTAACTTGAAAAATCTGTTGCATATCGTTGCCTCATCGTTTCGCAGCCTTGCTTACTAGAGCACTTAGCTCACTCCCTATCAACACAACATAGCGTCGCAAATGACTTCCGCTGGGCTTCACACAGCTGAACGAACTCGTCTCGGTCGTTCGCTTGCATTTCGCGGCCTCGTGCTCTGCCTTTCAACATATGAATGCTGTTCATGTCTGTTTTCATTAAAGTTTAAACATTTCGTGTGCAATATACATTTATATATATTTAAGGGGTAACTTCACAGCACTGAAAGTCAGCTCAGACCCATCTTTACACCCGCAATCGTTTCGTTTGGGCAATGCTGGTCGTTTGTTTGCATTAACTAGATGAAATGTTGCATGTTTTCTCGCTTTCAGAGTATTGCTCATGTTTGGTGGCATGTGGCATGGGGCAGGTTTTTGTGCGAGTGGGTTTCGTTGCTGCGATTACGCGTCCTACACTCCGAAGCGTTCAACAGCAAACACGCTTTTGATGAATGCACAGTTGCTGATTTTAAATTCAGTTCAAATTTCGTTCATTTCTTACACTTTTTCAGTCTGGTAAGTTTATATGAATGTATGTGTGTACAAAATTTTACTAGACAAGATCTTATGGAGTTACTGAGGATTTCAGGCGTTCAGACCACGGTCAGGTTAGTCAGCCGCTAAAAGTATTCCCCTTTACAACACCTCCTATCCTATATGTGTAGATATTAGGGTGGAGCGAAACAATTTCTTTTTTGTTTTGCTTAGCCTGAAGGTAAAATCTGTAGATTATAAAAAAAGAAAATTTTTTTAACATCTAGAGGCGGCGCGGCGCATTCAGTTTTATCGTAAAGTTTCGAGTTAAAATTTTTATTTCGTACAAATTTTTTGATAAGTGTTCCAGCAGCTGTGGAGAGTCCTCTTTCTGGCCAATTAAAAGTTATCAACTTAAAAAAAAATTTTGTGGTCATTATTGGAGTTTAAAAAAAGTCTTAAACGACAACATGCTTTCCTTAAGCGTTGAAACAAATTTTGAGTCAAAAACCGCCACATTCGGTAATTTAATGTAAATGCAAAGAGTTTAATCCAAAAATAATTTTTTCTTGTCCAAAAAAATTGTATCTTGAAATTTACTTTAAAACTGAGATGTTAAAAAAAATTTTTTTTAGAGCAATTTTCTTCATATTCAACGCTAAATCACATTATGTTCGAGAAAACATATCCCCTTAATTTGAGTAAAATATCACACATTTTGACCAACATAAACGGTTTGAAGTCAGGTGGAAAGTTGGAGATCACTTGTACTGACTCATTTTTTATTTATTGGGGTAAATATTCTTTCCGATTTTCATTAATTATTATACAGATTGAACGATATTTTCAGTAAAAAGTCAGTTATAGGTACAGGGTTTAAAAGTTATAGTCCGATAATTGTTATACGCGCAATAGTATACCTTAAGGCACTATTTGAGCAATGGAATAAGAGCAATAATTATATTTTTGTCTTTGAAAGCGAAATCTGGCGAATCTAAGATGCTGCATATGATTACTCTTCTTCTGGTACATACTACGGACCCAGGAACATTCGACACAGTGGACTTCACTGGCACTTCAAAAAACCGGCCTTATTTTGGGAGTTAAGTTAAGTTGCTTTGCTTGTTGATTGTTCCAAACACTTGCTTCGTAATTATTCGCAAGATTTTAAGTTGTAATATATAGCAACTTATTAGCATTAAACTAGGTCTTTGTTAATCTTTTCCGGAACTTTTGCACAAGGAAAATAAAACTACACAATACACGTGAATTATATAGCATAAATAGTGTTGATTAACTCTTCAAACATTCCCGTCGCTTACTTTTTGCTGACAACGTCATTTATCGACTTCAGCGATCATTGCAAGTATTGCGTTGTATCTACCGCTTATGTTAGATTGATTATACTTGTACATATGGCATTATATGACGCGAATGGGTACACAATCTCAAATCAAATCTGTATACAGCTGCGGTCACCTAATTAGCAACGCTGCTGTTTGAATCATGTTACCATTTATAAGTGGAAAAGTTGACTAGAATAATTTAAACTTTTGGAGGTTGATTATGCCCCAATTCACTGTTTTCTAATTAATATGTAGTTTGTTAATTTAATTTAATGCTCAAATAGGCAAGTAACAGGCATATTGTCATAGGAATATGGAAACATTACATCTCTCAGTATAGAAATATATTGGTGCTGATCCATATAACCCTCAATTTTTGCGCTCCATATCATTATATTATCGCCGCCGTGCTTCAGCGTGGGACGAGTGTATTTGAAGTCATACTCTTAACTTCGCCGTCGCCGAACGTTTTTCCATCTGGTGACAGTCTATTTATTTTTCGTTTCATCTGAAAATAAAACTTTTTTCCACTCTTTTGGAGTCCAATGACGATATTTCTTGGTCTTTTGGCAGTTTCAAGTGATGGTTTTAATTTTCCCCAAAAATATGCACACGAATTTTATTTGCTGTTTGCTTGGGGTATTTTTTTGATTCAGTTACGATTCGCTCGTCATCTCTATAAGAGAGCCACCATTTTAAAATTGAATCAAGCAAAAAGTTTTACCAGATTAAAGAAATATTGGTGTTAGAACAAAAAGATTTCTTTGGGGCATTTCGTTGTTATATATTTGACCGTAGCTGTATCTACCTACATATCTACAAGTATATAATATACAAGGTGCGTACCAAAGTAAACAGGACTTTAAAAAAAAAGACAGAACAAATGGTTTTATCGGTCAAATCAATTAATTGTATTCAAAATAGTCTCCTTCTGCTTTAATACAGCTTTTTGCACGCTCCAAAAGCATGTGGAACGAGTGTTTTTGCTCGTTGCCCGGTATGGCCGCCAGTATGCCGGTGCAAGCCTTTCGAATGGCCTCCACGTCTGCATAACGCTTTCCTTTCATCGGCAAATGCATTTTTCCGAAAATGTAGAAGTCGCACGGTGTCATATCAGGTGAATACGGGGAGTGGTTGATTGTTAAAATGTGATTTTTGGTCAAATAATCGGCCATAAGCGTCGATCGAAGAGACGGCGCATTATCGTGTAACAAACGCCAACTTCCATTTTCGCGATATTCGGGCCGAACACGTCGAATACGTCGCACTAAACGCTTCAAAAACTCCAAGGTAGAATATCGCATTAACGTTTTGGCTGGGTGGAACAAATTCTTTGTGGACAATACCCTTGGAATCATAAAAACAAATCAGCATTGTCTTCACTTTTGACTTCTCCAGGCGCGATTTTTTGGGTTTCGGCTCATTTCTCATTTATGTCCTCACGACCACTTTGAAAACGTTGAAACCACTCGTGCACTCTGCTACGGGATAGGCAATCATCGCCATTAACTTGTTTCATCAATTGAAACGTTTCGGTAAAAGTTTTACCACTTTTAAAACAAAATTGTATGTTGGCTCTTTGTTCGAAGCTCATTTTCGCACCGATGACAAAAACATACTGACACTTGAAATGCAATTACTTCACTTCCAATAGATGAAATGTCAGGATAGCAGATTCTAACGCCCTAGTCGACATATAGATGGCGCCACTAGAGTTTACTTTGTTACTTTTTTACTGTTTACTTTGGAATGCATCTTGTACTTGTTCAAAGATGGAAACATCAGCTTTAATAAAGTAATCCAAAGAAATGAAAGGTGTGCACAATGTAAATCCATTATGAAGAAGCTCTTCGGTGAAAACCGTAACTTTTTCTAAAGGGTATATACCACACATACATATATAACTACAACAAGTACTTTATTATTTTAGATACAAAGTTACGTTCAGTCGTACGTACAAGCGCATAAATTATCGCACGTTCCACATATCGGATGTCTAGTGGCGGCGTCTTGGCACGCTCCACCTTACTTCCGCGCTGTATAATACACACATATAAACTTTTGTATGTAGTGGAAAGTCTGACTACTTAATCGTTGCTCGATTGACTGCTAAGTACGACTCTTCTTATGTTTTTATGCATTTGAGTATTTACTTTTCGAGAAGCCACCTTACCTTATTTATATGGTTTTCTTACTGTATTATTTTACTCGCCCGGAAATATTCCCAATTTGTAAGTTTTGATACAAACTGTGAAATTTCGCATTCTGTTGTCATAACCGTTGAACTATGTTTATTGAATATGGGTACATACATACATAGACATATATGTATACGTGAAGAAGCAAATGCGGTGATAAAAAATTTGAGTGTAAATTATCCCTACTTAGCAAGCGTGGTTCATGCGGTTCAAAGAAGATGATGCTCCAAGGCTCCGTCACTTTTCAAAGTTTTACAATCATACAAGAAAACTAAATTCAAACATATTTTTATTCAGAAAAATTTTTCTTCTGTGAATTAGGGCATATGGAAAAGCATGCTATTTCAGTTTGAACAATATATTGTACAAAAAAAAATTACAGACTTCACAAATTAACATTTAAACAAGTAAGGCTAAGTTCGGATGTAGCCGAACATTTTATACTCTTGCAAAGTCAAATGGTATACTCGTTTGAAATTTCTTTATATATTATAATAATTAGAAGTAGGAACTGTTGCCTCAGTTATTTACTGACAACATCATTTATTATATGAATTTCAATTAGATATCTTACACATTGACCGATATTTTAAGTAAAAAGTCAACTATAGGCACGTGGCAAGGTGGCATACTTTAAACGTATTATTCACGCAAAGTTTTACCCCGATATAATCATTGTTGCTTGATTTGCATAGTATAAAGTGAAAGAATCCGATGGAATTTAAAATGGTGTTATATGGGAAATAGGCATGGTTTTAATCGCATTTTCGCACTATAACATAGAAATATTAGAAGAATGTTATGCACCGAATTTTTTTGAAATCGGTTAAGCAGATCCCAAGATATGGGATTTCAACTAAAAGTGGGCGGTGTCACGCCCACTCTCTAATTTTGAACGCGGTTCCTACAAAGTCATCTCATATCATCAGAGATAAAATTTAATGGCTCTGGCGTGTTTAGTATTTGATTTATCGCTCTTTTAGTAGTTGTTAAAAGTACCGTTATATGGGGACTGGGCGGGGTTGTCACCCGATTTCACACTGTAGAGGTTTTAGGATTAGGGGGCGGGACCACGCCCACTTAAAAAAATTTAACTGTAGATGCCCCTCCCTAATGTGATTTTGTATACCAAATAATAGTCTTGAATCTTATTGTGGAGCTTAGTTATGGCACTTTATAGGTTTTCGATTAATGGCAATTAATCGATGATATGGCAATGGACCCCCATGCAACGGACGCCCATGAAACATGTGTACCAAGTTTCATCAAGATGAGTAAGTGAGAATGTTAAATATAATATAAGGAGTTCTGACGCGTAAATTGATAAAATCTATAAGTTCATATGTTCAACTCGTTCGCCGAGACTAGCCAGTTTTATTTCATATTAATTAAATACATACGAGTATTGTACAATATTATCGCATTTTACCACAAATAACCGGGACAATTGATGAGCAGATTAAAATAAGAGAGGGTACATATGACAAACAAAAGGTGCACAAATGAAACAGAAGACCTAAAAGTGCCCTATACTGGTGACAACGCATACACATGTATACGGTATGTATTTATGAAATCACCTGAGACAAAGCAATGAGAATAGATGGAGAGAATGAATAATTCAACAAAATATAATAACGGTAAGCGCATCTGTTAATTATTTGTAGTGAGTCAGTAATATAAGCAATTTAGGCGCCGATAAATACATAAAAAGATCATTAAAGGAAGGGCTAAGTTCGGGTGTAACCGAACTTTTAATATTCTTGAAACTTGCCCGAATCAAAACCGGGGAAATACCTTCAGGTGTGCAAAATCTTGTTTTAAAAATAATGCAATAAAATTTAACATTCATTGTTCGATGAAATCGTGTATGGATTACAATAAAATTTGTATTATTTGAAGTTCGGAAATCTTTTAATTAGGTACTATTGCGGGCTAGAGAAAGTATTGTTCCGATTCAATCCATTATTGACATACAGGCATACTATCTTTCGAAAAGGTTTCTCTCCGAATTGCTATAATATATCTCACAGATTAAGCGGTATTTTTGATAAAAAGTCCGCCATATGCACTACCGTCCACATATTCAGTATGGAAGGGCTTAAACAGTTTTGATCCGATTTTGACAATTTTTAGCCAGACAGTCACCCGGATTTCAACTCGTCCCGTTATCCTGATCATTTATATACACTTGGCAGAAAAAATCTGCGTACAGGGTACCAACAAAATTAAATCGTTGGAAAAAATAATTGTATATACTTTTTTTAAAAACCAAGAAATTTGATATTCATTAAAAGACATTAAATATGTAGTTTTATGGAAATAAAAGTGATTAAATTTCCGACAATAACAAATAAAGAAAGCTAAACATACCGACGAATAAAAAAGCCATTTGAAAAAGTCTGCGTAAAGGGTAAATAAGTCAAGCAAAGATATTCTTCCACCGAATTCTTCTTAAAATTTAAGTCGGATACTCCCAAAGTTTTAAAACTTCCGCTGGAGGTTTTGGCATGAAATAAGCAAGTTTAGAGGTTTCTGTCGAGGGATGTCAGCACATTCCTCGTTCAGCACATCCTTGAACATATGCTTTAAGGTAATAGTGCGTTGGTGGATTTGACGTTCCAGTGAATCCCATAGGTGCCTTTTAGAATTCAAATCTGATGATTCTGGTGGTGTTTGAAGCTGCTTGGGAACACTGTAGAGTAACCAACACTTAACTATGTCTATGCTGTACGCTTCGGGTGGTTATTCTGTAGAATAGTAGTCACTTTCAAGACTTAATTCTTCCGCTTTTTGCTTCAAATTTATTTTGAAGATATTAAGGTATGCATATTTAACCATGGTGGCCTCTTCCTTAGCACCGTGCTTTACAGTATACATCAAGATTTTCTTATCGAGTACCTTGCTCGTTTTTCACGGTAAAATCTTACGGCCTTTGATTTCAAAGGCCTAAAACTTGTTTTCATTGGACAAAGTAATCTGTAATTTTTTATTATTCTTTTTATGAAAGTAAGTGTTCTTCCAACAATTCGACTGTTTTCACCGTATGATCCATTTGTTTTCATTTGGTTCTAAACCAAATATCGTTTAAAAATGCTACTTTTACGAAAACAAGTAAAACTATAACTTTCCGCCCATTTAACTACTTGTACGCAGACTTATTCTGCGCTGCGAAATGACAATTTTGTGTAAATTTATGAATAAAACTATGGTATCAGATTTTCACTGCTTGAAATTCTATGGGACAATAGACTAGTAATAAAGCACTTAATGTGATATTCTAAAATTTAGTATATAAAAGATATTTTTTAGTAAAAGAAAATAAGGCACAAGCATGTAAGCAGACTTCTTCTGCCGAGTGTATATATAACTCGATATCTATCTCGATTAGTTTTAGATGATGCAAACAACCGTTAGGTGAACAAAACTATTACACTCTGTAGCAACAAGTTGCAAGAGTATATATAATAAGTATTTAGGTTAGCCACAACATGACTCGCTGTATGTACGAGTATACGATATATTCATTTTGGAAACAATTGCTTACAGTCTGCATAGGCACTTGTAATTTTGTCGTCTTGTTTGCTCTGCAAATCCCTATCTTTTATGTATATAGTATTATTCTGATATATCAAACGAAGACAAGTTCCTAAAGGTTGGCGTCGATTTAGGCCTTAAATTACATGCTAAAATTTCATTGGTTTCTTCAGTTTTGGGAATAGGAAAAAGTCGCAGGGAGCCAAATCTGGTGAATACGGTGGTTGAGGCATGATTACGGTTTTATTTTTGGCATCCTGAGCGATACTAATGCGACATTGCTTTTGCTCAAAATTTAGCATTTTTGGAACAAACTTCGCTGCCACACGTTGCATGCCCAAAACCTTCGAGAAAATTGAATGGCATGAACCCTATACAACTTCCCTAATAGTGATTCGATAATTTTGGCTCCTTATGCAAGTACATGATAAACATATGTGTCCGATTATAACAAAAGCGAAATATCGATAATCGAATGTACACAGCCCACGAAAAATCAAATTTTGTTTTACAATTGGTAAAACTTTTACCGAAACGTTTCAATTGATGAAACAAGTTTATGGCGATAATTGCCTATCCCGTAGCAGAGTGCACGAGTGGTTTCAACGTTTTCAAAGTGGTCGTGAGGACATAAATGAGAAATGAGCCGAAACCCAAAAAATCGCGCCTGGAGAAGTCAAAAGTGAAGACAATGCTGATTTGTTTTTATGATTCCAAGGGTATTGTCCACAAAGAATTTGTTCCACCCAGCCAAAACGTTAATGCGATATTCTACCTTGGAGTTTTTGAAGCGTTTAGTGCGACGTATTCGACGTGTTCGGCCCGAATATCGCGAAGATGGAAGTTGGCGTTTGTTACACGATAATGCGCCGTCTCTTCGATCGACGCTTATGACCGATTATTTGACCAAAAATCACATTTTAACAATCAACCACTCCCCGTATTCACCTGATATGACACCGTGCGACTTCTACATTTTCGGAAAAATGCATTTGCCGATGAAAGGAAAGCGTTATGCAGACGTGGAGGCCATTCGAAAGGCTTGCACCGGCATACTGGCGGCCATACCGGGCAACGAGCAAAAACACTCGTTCCACATGCTTTTGGACCGTGCAAAAAGCTGTATTAAAGCAGAAGGAGACTATTTTGAATACAATTAATTGATTTGACCGATAAAACCATTTGTTCTGTCTTTTTTTTTTAAGTCCTGTTTACTTTGGAATGCACCTTGTATATATATCTCGCTTTTGCACTCGTCGTTTTCTCTCCAAGAAGCTGTTCATTCGTCGGAAGTGCCGATATCAGGTCACTATAGTACAGCTGTCATACGAAATGAACGATCGGAATCAAGTGCTTGCATAGAAAATCTTTTCATTTGAGGATTTATCTTCACGAAATTTGACATGGATTAAGGCAGTTATGCAAACTCCGAAGAAATTGTTCAGATCGGATCACTATAGCTGCCAAAAAAAATAAACGATCAAAATGAAGTTATACTTATTTTGGTCTCAATATTCATTTAATGAGGAGTAAACGAGTGCAAACTTTTAAAAGTATTTAGAGTTGGAATTTTAACGTTTTGACATTAATGTGAAGATCGATCCTTCTCCAGTTTCAGAAAAACATCGCCGTGAATTTCGTTTCTTGTGATGAAGAATCGAGACAATACGATTAAGTAATTGTTAACTTTCAATTTGTAAATTTGGAGACACAGAAATTTACCAGAAATGGGGTTTTCCAAGATCCTGTAAATCCCTTGTTAAATTTTCCAGAGTTGTGATTTTGAAAAGCTTAACGTTATTGTCAAATATTTATTTAATGATATATTTATTTGCAGTGAACTAAGCCAATTTGCCTCTTTATAATTAGCGCGTATGTATGTGTGTTTGTTTATTTAAAAGTTTAAACCTATTAACACATTATTTTAGAAATATACATAAAATATCAATAATTAACACATTTCTATTAAGATGTCCATACTCGCACGTACATACAAAAATATTGATGTGAACAAATCATCAACAATTGGTTTAAGTCAACAACAACAGCAATTGGCAGGGAATATATTTTGCCTTAGTTATTAACTTGAAATTTGCAATTTATTTTAACTAAACTTGAGAAAGCTGGATAAAATAATAATTTGTTTTTTTCTCGGCCATACAGAGTTGTCCGATTTCCTTTATAAGTACCTCTGATCGCCTATTTCTATGATGCAATTTTGAATTTTCAGATATGCAGTATATATCCATATAGAAAATATATAAAACAATATTAAAACGCTAACCTAAACTGCACCGAAGATATAATACTCTTCGTAAGTGCATTTCTTATAGCATAAAAGGATATAAAAGAATATTTATCGAAGCAACTACAACACGGCTACAACACCAAAAGATGAAAAATATTAGCATTTCTTAAGGGACACTGCAGACTACGCAAACCTATGCACAGAATGCGCTACGATACGAGATATCAGTGCGCATATTTTTGGAATGCGATGCTGTCACTAGAAGAAGACTGATGCATCTAGGAGTCACGCAGCTGAAGCAAAGTCACATTAAATCAATGAATCCCTTAAGCATTCTAAATTTTCAGAGAGCTTTAGGATTGAACGAAATAATAAAGAGTCAAAAGACTCAATAAACCTTCGGTCGCAGTTCATATCCTCTCCATCTATCTAGCAATGTCTATTGAGTATGCATACAAACATACAAGTATGTAGTCAAAGTTAAATGCATTTTCAAATCGATTTTTCATTGCACATTACATCATTTAAGAGGAAAAATGCAAAAAAAAATCTTAGTCAGACATATTTTGTAATTAAAGTTTAATTCCTCTAATAATCTGACTTTTAAATTTGAAAAACGTAACAGCAATAAAATTTGTATTTGTAGCGTTAACTATATATCTTACATATCATACACATCAAGAAAAAAAGATACAACTTGTAATGGGATAATAAATCTGTGAGTAATAATCGGGTTTACAAGCAAGTACAAATGTACATTGTTAAAGCGGCTTGTATTATCTACATACTTGTACATACATATGTACTTATGTACGTGCGATCGAAAACGATTGGGGTCGCGTGCGGTAACTGGAACAGTCCAGTTTTGCAATGAGACTGTTCAAAGTGCGGTTATCCAAGCAAATAAAGAATTTTTTATAAAATAAACGAGATATTTATAGAATTTTTTACAGAGTTATAAGATTATCTAACCTTTTCTTGGATAACAAAGCGTTAAAATAGATACCGTAATTATATGACATATACGAGGTCGGTTTGCACTATTGCGCCAGAAATCTACTACAGTGTAAACGTTTGTTTTTTCGCTTGGTAGTCTGAAAAATCGGTTGATAGACACCCTAAGAAAGTCTCTTCAAGTTGAGCGGTAAAGTCCTCCGTCTTACAGTTTTCACAGCCACATACAGTTGTCCAAAAAATAATAGGAGTGCCAATATGAAAAATATATTTGGATGCATAACTTTTAGGGATCACATATAAATGACGTGCAGTACACATAACGGTATATTAATATCAGAAGACGAAACAAATTTTGAATGTGATATGCGTTTGTTTCAGCCAGGAGCATCAGCGATGAACATAACATGTATATGGGTATACCAACTAAATAATGACCCTGAACATATCAGCAAGTGCACTAAGAAGTGGTGTAGAGTCAATGGAGGTAATGTATCAGTCTGTTCAGTCTCCTGCCTCCGTTCAATTGAAATATATGGATTATGGACATATTAATATATCATCAGTGGTGTGTGCAAAATTTTTGAGCATTAAAACATGTTTTTTTATTTAAAATTTAAGCATTCGTTTTGTTAATGATGTCACTCCAATTTTTTTGTGGACAACTATAATAAAAAGACAATGCTTTTCGTATGTCCGGCCAACTTTAAACACAATATCACGGAAATTTTGTGAAATATTAAAAATTGAATTCGCAATTCGCAATTACTTTTCGAAAAGAGTGTATCACAAGAGCTGTAGGATTCACCACTGAACTCTCATACTATTGTGATTGATTTTAGTATTTCTCCTCTACAATAACAAATACAGTAACATTCGATTTTCTTACGTGTTGATTAGACTTTAAACATTTTGTTACGATTAGGTGAGCTATTATTTTATTTATCGCCTTATCGAATTAATAACCAATTGAACTTTTTTATTTCTAGCAAATATGAATGTATGTATGTACGTCATATCAAGCTAAAAATAGGCTGTTTGTTTACAAACATTTGGAAATATGTACTCTGTGGGAATACTAAAACAACCTTATCGACCTTTATTTTTTTGTTTATCATGAAAGAATTAAATCTAACTAAAAAAATTTTACATGATAATATATTCTGATTTTTTTATTCTCTTAAATCCAAAAACCAGCTTTTTTGACACAAAGGAATAAAATTTGTTAAAAATGTAGTTGCTCTAAAAGGTAACAAATTCAGTTTTAATTATTTTTCCCACAGGGTGTGTTAATACGTTGTACAAATTCACAGCAACACAAGCAACTGTGATAAAAATAGTAATGCAGCTCATTGAATGCAACAACGAGAAATACAAAACAAAAACTAAATAATACATTTGTACGAAGTTGCATCTCACAATGAAACCACTTCTATTGTTGTAATTGCTATTTTACCCGCCGGCAAAGCGGTAACGAAAATGTTTACAAAACAATTGAAAACAATCATATTGACATTTAGAGCGACAAGCGCAAATGTATGTAACAATTAACGAATCATTGACATATTTTTGATTTTTGCCTTCTTAATTCATTTTATTTTAGTTGCCTATGCCCGTATTTATAGTTTTATGTTTTTAAGTGGCTATTTTTCGTTACAATTGCTTTCACAATTTAAATGGGTTTTACAATGGCGTAAATGTGAGTGAACTCACCGGATGGTCAATTAGGACGTTTATGCGGACTACTGTTCACATCTAAATTCATAGTGACGTTGGCGTAGGCGAGCGATTATAGAAAATTGTTAAAAGTGAACTCGTGCGCCATTGCCACGTTGAATGGAGGTTCTAAAATGATCCCTCGAATCATTTAGAGCGAAGTACAATTATTATATATATGTATACATACATATATATATATATATATATATATATATTTATATATACATATATATAATAATTAATATATATATGTATGTATGTATATATATATTTATTTTATATTTAAAGTATATAAAACAAATCCACACTTTTTACTCGAGGTGAAGGCTCTCTGAGACAATTTTAATAATTAGTAATCATTTCAACAAAAAAATAAGCTTAAATTGAATAAAGTAGAAAAAGATAAGTGAACTTGCAGTTGCCGCTATACCTTTTGATTGATAAAAAAAATTCATATCATACTTTGAGGATTTTACGTCACGAAATTTGGAAATCTAGAGTGAATATCCTTCATATCGGAACCATTCCAAATAACAACATAGCAAATCGATTCATTCATACCGTGGCAAACTTGATATACCTTGTTCAACGGTTATAAAAAGTAAATATTAAATATATTATATAATGCACACTGCTCAATACAGTCATGCTAATCAATCGTTTGACTACTTACAAGTAATCTTTGATCTGTAATGAAAAATTACCAACAAAAAAATACACAACTCAGCAATTTCGAATTGGAAATTAAAGAATTAATTTTTGATTCAAAATTGAATGAATCGAATGTTTTACATATGATTAAATAATATACTAAAATAGTCGTAGTTTGCAAAATTTTTTGAGTACTTATGTTATTATATGGACTAACATAAGCAATATAAGTAATAATATATTTTATGTATATATACCCACTTTGGATCCTGAATGCGAATGGATACATCGTCAGTTGAACGTTGCTTTGCACGTATAGGTGTTGATATTACCGTGGAACCATATACACGTATTGCCTCGTCTGTCTCCTCTTCGAATGCATCATGAATAGAGAAACGTTTCTCTTTACCTTGACGGTTGGAATTACTACTATTCTGCATTATATTTGCAAGATTTTAATGAGCTGAGCACAGATATAACAACTTTACGACAAAAATGATTATTTGGTTATCTAATCAAATCAGCACTTAAACAATTTTACAGGCCTTTTGTGAACTAACTCACTTATTTTATCCTTATTATTGGGAGCAAGAATAAACCACATTTATTGCACTTGATATTATTATATCTTTCACCATTTGTAGTTTATATAAATATTAAGCATTTTGAAATAAAACGCTTGATTTATATTTTAAATTTTGTCTTTTTACTTCTTATAATTAATTCTCAACACATTTTTCTTTTTCTTTAATTCCTTTTCACTTTGAAATTTATGTACTCTTAATTTTTTTCCAGCATATGCATTTTTCTGATGATATATTTTCTCACATAACGATAGGTACTTTTAACCAGACAACTTAACTTGAGCACAATTTTTTTTATAAGAGATGATTGCTTAATTATTTTTGTCGCAAGTTAATTCTTGAACAAAAATATTGAATAAATTATACTTGCGACAGTACTATCGTTTGCTTTTGTTGCAAATATTCGACTTCAATAACGAACTGATATGGAAAATGAAATGCAACTGACAGTGGAAAATGAACTGCTTGATCGGAAGAGTGTGGACGGGCGAGGAATCATATCTAAACTATTTGTAAGTACTATGATAACGGCGAAAAACGCATACTGTATATTTGAAAAGTCGACGAAACATTATAATCTGACTTTTGCGTTTTTGGATTTAGCTAATTAAATATAATCTAAACTAAATAATATAGATTTTACTCATTTCTACTAAAAAAAGTCGAAAAGATGGCTTATACCATTTTTTTAGGTCACAATAAAATTTTGTTTGGAAAAACATTAAACAATTTTTAAACCTGGGATTTGTTTAAAAAGATTTCTAAGAAAATATAATTTTTAAAATTTATATAAACTAAATATAACTCAGATTTTACACATTTTAACTAAGTCGAACAGGCGATTTAAACAATTTTTTCCGTCAATATTTAATTTTGGTTTGAAAAAACATAAAACCATTTCCAAACCTTGGATTTATTTTATAAATTTAAGTGAAAGTAGCGAGAAAATTAAATTTTTAAAATGTTGAAAAGGTAACAGTATGCGAAGCCATGCAAATATTTCAAACGTGTAAAGATATTTACGAATATATCTGTACATAATTTGATCGAAATTATGTATAATATCGGAATGGAAGTGTCGGGAAAATGTCCTCTAGTGTTGAAAACCTAATGCAAAACTGTGCCGAATAACCGGCAACACTGCCTACTGTCAGCTGTGTAGCATGCCAACTTTCTGCAGGTATTCGATTTTAGATTTGTTTTCGATGCGATGGCAAAATTTCACAAAATTTTTTAATTATTTGTTGTTACTCGATACATAGATATTATTGTGGAATTTTGATAGTGGCTGAGTAATTAAAGACCAGCATCAAAATGTCTCGACACAGAATAGTGCGGGCTATGGATTACAACGACGAATATGACGGTAAGTAAGGAATAAAACTAAATTTATTTGCTGCGGAATAATTCTCTTTGAATTTCATTTATTTTAGGTTACGATGATGTCTACGGCACCTCTGTTGATGATGATAGTTGCATATCCCCAACAGACGCGCAATGGCTATATGACAGAGCTCGAGGTCAACACAGTATGTCTGCCTTTATTAAAAATAATAGAGATATTGAAGAGGAGGAGGAAACTTTAGAAGATAGTATCTCATATGAGAAAGATCGACGAGACTCAGATAATTTTCAAATGCCAATATTAAATGATGTTGACAAAGCGAAACTTACATCTTGCATTGATGAAGTACGCAACGTGGTTGGAGATCAAATATCAGAGCGAAGAATCGTAGAGACTTCTATTAGTTTCGGTTATGATATAACAAAAATACTCGACGATATTTTAAATAACGAATGTGACAGCAAACCCAAGCGGCATAAATCCGTTAGTGGGAGTAGCACGTCAAAAAATCAAATGCTGCAGCCAACTACGTCGTCTGCAACAAAGCAAAAAACACCTGATCGTGAAATAGCTCCCAACGTAAATATCCCACCTACAATCAAAGTCACTGCCCAACCGTTAAGTGAACGAGATATACGCCGTGGTTTTGAAGTTAATTCCCCACAGCAGCAGCTGTCACCAGCCGTGTCTGGAAGAAATACTCCTGTAGATGAAGATGTGAATAAAACCATAATATCGATTAAAGTATCCAAAGAACAATCTCAGCGCGATGCTCGAAAGCTTTACGCTCAAGAAAGAGGAGAACAAAAAGCTCATTTTCATATGATAGTCATTGGGCATGTTGATGCAGGTATGTACCCATATTCTACTCGCATACTGGTATATCGTACAACCATATACTATAATTATTCTTTAATTTCCTACATAGGTAAAAGTACATTAATGGGCCATTTACTAGTTGATACTGGATATGTTTCACAAAGAGTAATGCACAAGCATGAACAAGAATCAAAGAAAATGGGTAAACAAAGTTTTATGTATGCATGGGTTTTGGATGAAACTGGGGAAGAACGATCGAGAGGTATGGTTATACAATATGAAATTAATTGTTTTATAGTCATTAATAATTTATTATTTTAGGAATTACTATGGATGTTGGATATTCACGTATAGAGACCGACACCAAAGTTGTTACACTATTGGATGCTCCTGGGCACAAAGACTTTATACCAAACATGATTTCTGGTGCTACTCAGGCAGATGTTGCTCTCTTGGTAGTAGATGCATCGCGTGGCGAGTTCGAAGCTGGGTTTGAACAAGGTGGTCAAACACGAGAGCATGCATTACTCGTTCGTTCATTAGGTGTAAATCAATTGGGAGTGGTTATTAATAAGTTAGACATGGTTGACTGGTCAAAAGGACGATTCGATGAAATTGTTGGTAAATTGAAAATTTTTCTCAGGCAAGCTGGCTTTAAAGAATCAGATGTTACATTCATACCCTGTTCGGGCCTTAGTGGTGAAAATTTATCAAAACCAGCACAAGAACCTGCTTTAAAAACATGGTACAAAGGACCACATTTGTTAAGAGTAATAGATAATTTTAAACTACCAGAGAGATCAATAGACCGTCCTTTACGTATGTCCGTGTCCGACATATATAAAGGCACCGGTTCCGGCTTTTGTATATCAGGCCGTATAGAGACCGGTGTACTTAGCATTAATGACCGTGTGTTGGTCGGTGCTAGTCGCGAGCAAGCTCAAACCAAAGCATTACAAATCGACGAAATTCCACAAACAAATGCTTTTGCAGGAGATCAAGTATCAGTGACATTGTCAGGAGTCGATATGTCTACAGTATCTGTTGGGTCCATTATTTGCGATCCTCAAAATCCAATTCCGGTGGCAAATCGTTTCCAGGCTCGTATACTTGTGTTTAATGTTACAGTGCCAATAACTATTGGTTATCCTGTGCTGCTCCATTATCAGTCGCTCATAGAGCCAGCTGTCCTTTGTAAATTACAAGCACAATTACATAAAAGCACCGGTGAAACTATCAAGAAGAAGCCTCGAGTTCTCGGTAATAACACGTGTGCTTTAGTTGAAATAGAAACAACAAAACCCATATGCATAGAACGTTATGCAGACTTTAAAGAATTAGGACGCTTCATGTTGCGAGTGGGAGGAGTCACCATTGCGGCGGGTATGGTTACGAAAATACGCTAATATTAAGGCCTTTAAAATGTGAATACTATATAATAAATGTATCTACATTGTTTTGAGGTGCAATTCACTAACTTGTTTCATTTAAGGAAATTTAGAATAAATGTGTTATAAAAGCAATGCGGAATCATAATATTTAACGATTTCATTGTTCAAAAATCAATTGGTGCTACTACAATAATAGCAAATGGCCGTTTAACTTTTTTACTGTTTGTTTTTAATTGTTTGATGAATAAAAAATTAAAATAAGTCATTGTTCCTATAGTGAGAATACTTGAAAGATTTTAAGTACATAAGTGTAACCTATAATGGAATATTGGAAAATTATATGCAAACAAAAAACGTTAAAAAATGTTTGAAACTACTTATATTATTGAGAATTTATTAAACGAACATGTAATTCAATTTAAAGTACCCAGTTCTTAAATTCCAAGGGTGTCAAATTTGATTCTTAATTAAGTAATGATTTTCTTTAATAAGACGATTAATTTATCGATATAACGCGGCTGTCATTTTTTACTCGTTACATTTATGCTGTCAATTTTCTATTCGTTAATTGTTGCAACCTTGCTCTAGTTGTGACGCGTCGTGCAAAGATACAGAAAAATTTGTGGTCGTTTTCGATGATTTTTCTTAATAGAAGTTTTAATCCTGAACGATAATTGTTTTTTAAACTGTTTCCAATATAATTGTGTTTCGTTGGCACAGTGTGTGGAAAGAAAACTTAAAAAATAATTAAGTAACTGCTGAAAAACTGCGCAGAAATTTTATTCACATTCCATTTTGTGCTTGATATTCGGAGCAGGTCAGTTGATTCGTTAGTTTAGTTTGGAGCGAGTTTTTAGACACCATAGTTGATTTAAAGCAAGACTGTGAATTTAGAACCAAAGGCGTTCGTTGAAACAAAGAAGGAACGAATAAAGAGAAGTAAGCAACAGAAAAAACAGGCAAACGCTTCAGCTTGAAAGCAACAGCGAAACGGTGCAAAGGGACGCAGTCACGGAATTTGAGTGAAATTATATCTGGCTGTGAGGAGGTGCAACCGCAACGTAATCACTAACAACAACAACAGCAACGGCAACAGCGGCTGGAAGAAAGAAGGTAAAATAGAAGGGACAAAATGAGTCATATTAGCATGATGAAGTTGAAGTTGAGCCTAAAATAGCGATTGTGAGTTTATTAATTGAACATCCAGAAACGATTTCGTTTAATTAATTCACACCCTTATTTTTTTCTTCTTTACATGATAAAATAGTTGTTACATTTCGGATTGTGCTTCCAGTTTTGGGTTTCCAATAAAGAAGAAAAAAGATTCCGAAAAGTGATAACTAAACGAACTAAATGAAAAAAACAACTTCATTAAAAGAAACAAAGTTCAATAACGAAAAACGGGCATATCCAAAATTAAAATAGACACTACAAGAAAAAATTAAGGCAATAACTCGCTAAAAGAATACGAGCTGAAATTGTTGATTGCAATAAAAAATAAATGTAAATCTACAAACCTAAAGCGTTTACGCCAACAAAGGAAATTCGTAATTACGTTATCACTTGTAGTGCACGGCTGTATATAAATTGCCGTTTTATTTCCTGTTCAGTAAATATAAAAAACAAAGTAGTTCGTCCATCCCATCACTGACACTATGCGTGAGTATAAAATTGTGGTCTTGGGCAGTGGAGGTGTAGGCAAATCGGCCTTAACCGTGCAGTTCGTGCAAGGTATATTCGTAGAAAAATATGATCCCACAATTGAAGACAGTTATCGTAAACAGGTGGAAGTGGATGGTCAACAGTGTATGTTGGAGATACTGGACACTGCTGGTACAGAACAATTTACCGCCATGCGTGATCTCTATATGAAAAATGGCCAAGGCTTTGTTCTCGTATATTCTATAACAGCACAATCAACATTCAATGATCTGCAAGATCTGCGTGAACAAATATTGCGTGTAAAAGATACAGATGATGTACCAATGGTGCTAGTGGGTAACAAATGCGATTTGGAAGATGAGCGCGTAGTAGGAAAAGAACTGGGTAAAAGTCTGGCCACACAATTTAACTGCGCCTTCATGGAAACATCAGCCAAAGCTAAAGTTAATGTCAATGATATATTCTATGATCTGGTCAGGCAGATCAATAAAAAGTCACCCGAGAAGAAACAGAAGAAACCTAAAAAATCCTTATGTGTTCTGCTATAAGACTACAATTTTAAAACAAATATATAAAAAAAATATGGTATTGATTGGAGCAAATAAATAAACAAATAGTGAGGATAAAAAATGTTTGAGTACCAAGGATAAAATTGAGAAAAACATTGATGTTAAATGTGGGGGTTTTCTAAAGTCCGCTATCGTTCTCGCTGTCTCTTTAGATATACATATAGAAATAAAAACTGGAATACATACATATGTACTTGTAATGATGATAGACAAAAAAATTTAATAAAAATTATATTCAATATAGGCGAAATTTTGAAATGCCAAGTTTATTTTGTTGTATTAAAATTAAATGAGTTTGTATTATTTTATTTTATAATTAAACTTTTTATATGAAACCAAAAGGCAAGTCTAAGCGCAAACATAAAATGAAGTTAAAGCAAAATTCCATGTGAAAGTAAAACAGTAAGAAAACAAATAAGCCGCATTGTCAAAATCATTCAAACCGTTTATACAATTTACAAACACTACTTTGCTACTATTTTACAAATTTACAAGATATCTATAAATAAGAGAAAAAAATGTATAGTTTTGAATAAACACGCTTGTAAGCTAATATGAATGATATGTATGTATATTAGGGCCTCAGTAAAGTCAAAACGATTTCTCACACGCTTTAAGGCATAAAAAAATCGGGGTAAATATGTTATAGTTTTATTTTCACACATGATTCTACGGTTGTGAATTTTTCATAATCATACAACACCTCCGGTTATTATTGCTCCCAAACTTATATTATCACTTTATTCATAAATGTTCTTTTGATTGCATCATAAAAATATGTATTTTATGTTAAAAATAATACATTATTAGCCATAACTGAAATGCGTAGGCCAAATCGTAATAGTTGAAATAACCGTTTTGACTTAAAAACCTAAGCAAAGGATATGCCAAGCAAATAACTAAAACATAAATTATTGGAAATATAAAAGAAACGGAAATGTTGAGAAAATAAGAATTTTTGCCATTTAAGGCACATAGTTATATGTACAATTCATATAGACCAGCACATTTATTGCTAGTCTTCTATCAATTTCATTTTTTTCCATTAATTAATGTTTATATAGAAATAATGTAATAGCACTGTCAGAAAGACAAAACGATTCCCATGTGCCCTATAAATATTGAAAAATCATAAGTAATCGGATTATCGTACTCGTACATTATGTAGACCACTTTTCATCAAGATCAGAATATTATCCAAGCCGAAATGAAATGCATATTGCGATTACTAGACCAACGAGCCCTTCACCAAACAATCAAAATATATAAATCCGATAGTTACCACTTTTCATTGAAAAATCATTTGATATAAAAATTAATGTTTTCTAGCATTATGAACAATTGTATAAATTTAATGAAAAATTGCAAAAAAAAAAGTTTAAATGAAAAATTATTAATTACAAACAAAATAATTTAAACAAAAGATTGAAATGGTAAAGAATTGAAACCCGCTAAATTAAAATTCATATAAAATTTTTTCTTTACAGCGTGGTATTTACAACACCCAGCAAAAATGAACAATGTATAATGACCTAAAATTTGTGAGCGGTAAAAATAAAATTAAACAATGCAATCGCAACAATATAATGTGAAATAATAGAAACAAGTGCATAAACCATAAATCAAAGTGTAACAAAAAATAATAAGAAATAGATTTATTGTCTTCTAAATACTAATTAAATGTATTACGTTTACATATAATAATAAAACAAAAAAATCGAAAACATTAAACATAAGGACGACATACTATTATTTAGCATACTTCGGATTAGAAGTTTGAGTGGTAGCTTTTTAAAAAATTTCTAATATTTTATGTGTGCACATAATAATTTATAGTTGTTTTGATTCGCAGAAGAACTATTGACACTTTTTGAATGTCGAAATGCCAATAGTCATTAATGACATTCCCATAACAAAGTAACAGAAACCGATTCGGATTTTCATCTGGCCAAGGGTATTTGTGAAATGACGTGCTAGCAACAATTACTAGGAAGAATTTCTTTGAATCCCTCAAATGCTTTTAAGAATTTTGTTGTACTACTGTTCGAGTCCGTACAAAGCTGCGTTTTGGTCGCCCGTTAAGTTCAGTATTTTAATAATGCCAAAAAAAGTATTTCTCTTTGCTGTGTTACTTAAACAAGTATGTACACAGCTCATTCCATACATTCCAGCAAACTCAACTTATAAAGTTTTAGATTAGCGAATCCATTGCTATTTTCAGTCATCGCCATTAGTTAATTTTTTGCGCCCGAAAATAACCCGCAGCCGAAGCATATGTCAGACCGCAGCTACTGAGTACTAAGTACTGGGCATATTCTCGTCTGATGTTGGTATGTATGTATGTATTTGCTTGTGTCAGCATGCTACTATATCAGCAATCGAGCCGGCCGGTACAGCTTTTCAGGGTAGGGCATGAGCAATTGAAGAAATGAAGTCAAATAGCAGAAACTAAATACAACGATGTGTGAAGACTTGTGTAGTAAGAGACACACTTTTCTATTGTTGACAACGGTCGTTGCCACTGGTTGAGACATTGTCGTAATTATCAGCAGCATATGTATGTATAAATGTCTTAGGTCATTGCTAGCATGATGAATATGTGTGTAAGTATGCCGTGTAAATATGATGACATAAAAATATAAATATGTATGTGTCTTCATCGGTATAGGTTCAAAAGATACAAGTACAACTAAAGAGTAATCCACATAACACAATGTAGTAATGAAAGCGATAAGTTGAGTTTCGAGAGGCGAATTTAATTAATTGAGCCTGTTGTCAAATTCGGTAAAGTCATAACGAATTGAAGGCGTTGAAAAATTCCAGTGGCGTGCGTAACCCAAACTTATCTGCATAAAATATATATATGTGCATAAAATATATATATTTGTTTAGATATGAAAGTATAAAACGTAAAAGAGTGTATGTTCACATATTATTACGTATGTACCATTATTTCGAGTGAACTTTCCCAATAATTCCGAGTGGTGTCGGAATATTGGAGCCATTTCTGAAGTGACAGCAATAAAATCAGATTTATGTAATATGTGTTTGAGTAAAATAAAAATATACATTTCGTTTGGAACGAAATTTGTGGTCACATCGGTGTTGCAAGAGAATGAGTATTTAAAAGACTATTTTCAAATGCTTCAAACGGAAATGTGTGAATAAAACGTGGGAAGACAATTACATATAAAAAAAAATTGCGGAAGTAAACATGACGATACAATGTAAAAAAATACAAGTTCGCACGGCGAATAGCAAAGATCATACACTACCAGACAACGTATTTTATATACATATACGTTCTCTGCCAATACTTTACTGGATGTAAGTATGAATAATTAAAAGAAGAAAAAAGTTAATTTCGGTGCAACGAAACTATAATACCCTTCACAAATTAAAAAGTTTGCCATACAAGGTCTTGATTTTTACCGATCAGTTTGATGGCAGCTTCTTATGGAGAAAAAGACGTGTTAAAAATTTCAGGTATATAAATTCAGAGGTCAGACGGACATACAGACGGAATGGGGCTCCGTCGTTTCCTTCTGGGTATTACAAATTTCGTAACAAAATGAATATATCCCGCACATGGTATAATTATCTGTTCCAATTTTGTGTTCCTTACGAATGAATATTAAGGAACAAAACGATTTGTTTTAAGTTTTTTTTTTTTACATTTATTCATGTCTGATAAAGTTTATTTATACATACATGCATACGTAATTAGTTTTAACTATGATTAGTTTTTACTTATTGTTGTTTACATTATGCAATGTGTTTTCATAATTTACTTTATTAGTATTAAGCATTTTTCATAATACAATTAAATGCTATGCAGGCGGAGAAGCGCCGTCTTGCCACTGATTTCTGCACTTTCTACGCTTTTTAATCTTTAACAAAATATTTTCTTTTCATTTTACATACAAAGGCATTAAGTTAAATTACGAATTGTGTAGGTATTAGTATGTTGAAATTATGTAATTAAATTTCACAAATTCTGTACTTTTAATCTTTGTACATTTGTTTTGGTTTATCTTTAGTTATTTCGTAGAATTTGAATAGTATTTGATAATTGAAATACTGTTATAGGCTCGATAAAAATTTTCTGTTTAAATATGTATATTTCGAGCAAAAATCGAAGAATAAATAAAAAATAATGTATTTACTTCTATTCACATTTTGACAGTTTAGAAACATTTCGTCACATTAATTTGGAGAAAACAACTCGTTTTAAAGAAATCACGGCATTTACTATATTATTTTAAGGTTTATTTTAAATCGATTTTACTTTTTGATTTGAAATTTAAAACCGATTTATCATGAAAATATACATGTAAAATATTTTGCTGCATTGCCGTTGTTGAATGATATATCTAATAAACTAATATTTGGCACACTATGTACAATATGATATGCATTTTTTGTAGCAACTAATGCAATTATTTAACTTCCTTAGCTTCTTCTATCTTATTCAATATTTAGAGTAGCATATCACGAAAATATATGTATAAACAAATTTTTTTCTTTTTTTACCTTTTTGTACTAATTTTTCTAAGGTATTGCAAGCAAACTTAATATGTGTATTTCATTTTTTTAAAATGATTTTTAATAAAATTAAAAAAAAAGAATCGAAAAAAAATTTAAGTATTCAGTTTCCATAATACATATAATGAGAGTGTTTTCTTCGATAAAACTACGTAAAATTGTTTGTCAGCTTTTGATTTTTTTATAAATGGAATTGTGACTAGCGTTATTGCTAAAGATTAAGCAATCTATTTTTTTTGTTCTTAATATATTGTAATATTATATATGTATATTGCATACATATTCGCGTTATACCGAAGATTCATGCGATATCAGCCGTATGTTGGCCTTAGATTATACTTTTTCAGCTTCAAATATGATATTGAATATATATATTTATGTATGCGTGTATCTTTGGAAGTTCGTCTTCAGACTGGAGAAAACCCAAAAAGTTGGAAAATTTAATTTTTGCTAATCATTTTCAAATATGACATTATAATTAACATTCATTTTTGGACTTGTACATTATTTTGATATTAAGAGAATATGTTCTTTCATTAATTATACACTAGTTTTTAAGTTTATTTTAATATTTAGATTATAATTATATTGTGTACATATGTATATAAGTATACACACAAAATTTTTATATACTTTATGTGTGTAGGTGTTTACGATGTTATCTATTCAGTCCGGTCCAACATTTTTCTTTACATAACCACATAATAAGCGAAAACCAACAACAACCCGACGCTTTTTTTTCAATTTTAAATCTAGCATTGTTACGAGATTCATAATTAACTATAAGTGTACAACCGTGTGCATGCATCTTCACATTCCATATCAAAAGGCAAATTATATTAATCATTAAAATATATATATTTATATACATATATATATGTATATATAGTGTAATGCTGTTAAATTTGTAACAATTGTATTGCATAACAGCATTTGCAACAAACAAAAAAAAAAAATAAAAATAAAAAACACAATTTGTATAACAAATTTTAATACGAATTGAATTGTATACAACTTTTCATTAAAATAACAAACAACAATTAGCCTTTGCAAATCTAAAACCTATTAAACTGTGTCGTTTTTATATATTTCAATTATACTTGCACTCTTTATTGCACTTCTAAACACATTATGTATCTCTTTGTTCCTATACGATTCCACTATTATTGTTCGTAATTCATTAGAGGACAAAATATTTAAAGCATTTTTTGAGAACTTAGTTTACTTAAAATAAAATCTACCATTTCAACGCTTTTTATACATTTGGAATTTGCCTTTTGTCTTTTGGAACCATAGATATATATAAATACATATGTAAGTATATATACACATTATTAGTATATATACGCTTATCGGCTGGAAAGCTTATGAGCATCACGTTAGACAATTGCAATCGCATGTAAAGCTTAAATGTACATAGAAAACAATAAATTTATGAAGATTAGCAGCAACCAAATGCGAAAGCAACTTATACACTATTTCAACAATTATTGGCTTATAATTAAAAATTAAAACATTATATAATTTCTTTGTAAAACACATAATTCCACTAACAAAGTCTTTATGGGTTTTCCCAAGCTGCCATAACTATCGTTTTTTACTTACGTTGCCCATGATGGTGATCTTCGTCGTCGCTGGGCTCCTCCTTTAGAGGCAGTGAATCTATTTGTTTGGCTGTTGTTGTTTTTTTGTTTCGTTGCCATGTAAAAACACGTGCCATTTGTAAAAACTTTTTTCGTGATACCTTTCCCATATGCTTCAAGCGTTCTTTGAAAGCTGCGTCATCTTCACCTTTTCCTTTGCCGCATTGCTCCTTTTCCAACGCATTCATAAATTCCTGATTCCATCGTAACTGATTCATAAATTCCTCATTTTGTAACATCATTGCGAATTGTTCATCTGGCAAGTCAAAATCACGAACGATTCCATCCTGTGCACTTGGTGTGATCCTTAGAAAACCAGCTGGCAATGGACCGAGCATAGGAGGATTCCAACGTCGAGTACCATGATGACCGCCACTACGTTTTGGAGTGACATTTGCAGACGATTTGTTGTTGGCACTTACCAGTCGCTGTTTGGGGGATGCACCTGTATTATGATTGGGGGAGGAGCTGGCAGCATTACTGCCACAGAGATTCAATAACACAGCATTAGCAGCAGCTGCTGCATTTTGTTGATTGCTGGGTGCAATTGTTGAACATCCGTCAGACGTATCAATTAATTGTGCAGTTGGCGGCTGAATATCTATGCCTTGTAGATTTATAAGACTCCTTTGTGGTGATGTTTTTGCGTCCAATTCATTGCGCAGCTTTTCATTTTGATTATCCGTTGACATAGCTAATAGCTGATCAATTGTGGCGTCCACAGCGCCTTGATTTGCACGCAGTACCGCTTCAATTACCTCGCGATCCATGTCTGGAAACATAGTCTTAAAATCAGACATGGCCTGCGAAAACTCCAGCTGCATTGTAGAGGCCATTCTTGTAGTTGAATCCTATAAGACAGCGGTGATAATAAGTTATGGCTTTTTTTTGGCAATTGACTAGCAAGACAAGGTATGGCAAATTTCTTGCTGGTATATTTTCAGGTAATTTCCTGAGCTTGTCAGAGTTTTTAAACACTTTTAATTATGATGGAATTAAATAGCTGCAATTACATTCGATGCAAAATACTAAGCAGCGCAAACGAAAATTTTTGACACCGATAGAAAACAATGCAATAGCAGCAGATATTAACCATTCACAATGAAAGAAATGACAATAAAGAAATTGCCGACGATTTGATGGTGAATGGAATATTAAGTAACGGAAACGAAAGCTTTACACACAAAACAATATTTAAAAAATACACCAAAAGCTCAACAATACATATGCGACTGCTATATTTGTTTGAATTAATATAACATACTACGTATTTATTGGTAAACGTTATTGAATTTTATATAGTATAGTGGAAAAACATTTTGAAATGCGCTTTAAAAAAACAGGTATAGAGTCACGTAACTTTCCACAAATAAAAATAAAAATAAATTTTATATATTTAATATAAGTTGATAAAGACTTTGCTATATTTAAAACGGTTTCCTTGTTGCTAAGGCCACTAAGTACGAAGTGCGAACCATCAGCGGGAGGAGTGGGTGCTGGGATCTATTGCTCGGTGAGATGGATTGCACTGCAGGACGATCACAGGTCGCAACTTGCTGGCATTATGTAAGCCGAATGATCATTGTTAGCGATAGCATATGCATTCAAAAGCACAACATAACACAGAGAATTGGAGCATACACCCGCCCTTGTTGTTTCTTTTAGATATCTCATTTATACGAATTTACCCCCTCCACCTGCCAAACATGCACCGTAAGCTAGCACCCGCACCTTAAAACTTCAGCTTCGCGTTAAATGTACGTTATTATTTTTAGTAACCGTTATAGTTACCGTTGACGAAATTTAAAAAGTTATTTTTGTGTTTTCTAATTGTTATTTCGCAAATATTGCGATGGATTCAAGTAATTCAGATAACGTTTGTTCTCTTCTAATGTATTTCAGGCGTGGTAATTTTCATTTTGTAGTAACGGTCCAATTTTGAAAGAGGGTATAAGAAAAACTATTTTTTTTTAATTTTATTGTATAATTATTGTTTAAACATAATTTAGTTTTGAATATTTTACATAAAAGGCTAGCTTACGACAAATATTTTAAGTGCGGATGACTGCGGATGTCCGACTTAAAGTTTTTTTAAGATTGGAAGTCCTTTGGCGTAAAAATAGTGACCCGACATTTCGCTAAAATTCAACTGCAAAATTTGCCAAATTTGGATTGAAAACTAAATTATTTAAAAAACTACCTATTGGCGTGTTATGGTGCCACACCTGAAAAATATAAGCAGTTTGAAACAACGATTTGCATATTTTAAAATATTTATCAAAGAAAAATGGTTAAAAGCTTGGCTAAACGAACTTTCGACAAATGTTGGAAATCGATCGATGGCCGGACCATCATTTAAAAAAATCATCTAAAAATTTAAAGGAGAACTGAAAAAATGCGCTCTACTTTCAGTTCGCAGCGAACACCACACTATAGGCTCAAGGAAAAAAGAACGCTTCGAAATTACTTCGAGATATTAAGGATTCTCCAGCACGTGCAGGGAAATACGGAAATGCTTACAAAATAGCAGAATCAGATCGAGCAGAAATTTCTTGTCTTACACAACTCCAAGCTCTATCAATGAATGTTTAAGCGGATTTAACAAAGCGACATTATGAAATGTTTAGAAACACCAATAAATCACTTTATCCATGCTATGATCTGTAAATCAAGGCAAAAAAAAAAAAAGAATGTTACCCACCTAGCACCTGTGGGGAAAGAAGTTTACAAAGTCCAATTCAAAACACAATTACGCGCTTATCTATAGCTCTTGAAGAAATCCTCTGTTCCCTTAACGATAATGAACAGACTTCCCTAAAAATAATTTGTAAGGGTTATGACAGATCACAACAGGCTAAATATAAGCAATGTTTCCAAGAGGCCTCAGACACAGGCTACTAAATGTTTCTGAGCTCGTTTGTTTCGCTTAGAAAAGAATGATATGGCAAAGCCCTACACCGTCGTCGTCTAGATATTGTAGACCAATAATGTTCCGGTTTGTTCTGTGGATCATCTGTGGATGTATCAAAGGAGGAAATAAGTTATGTTGAAGATGCTGTTAGAAAGTTGACGGGTACAGAAGTTAAATAATATGAGAGCAAATTTCTCTTATAACAGATATTTGAAATGACTATGGTCGATGGCAAGATGTGCAATGCTACAACTGATACCAAATTCATGACTAAGTGTTATATTTGTGGAGCCACATAAAAATATTCTATTGTAATAATCTGACTCAACAATTACAGACAAGTTCCAAAGCTTTTGAATTTGGACTATCTGTACTGCAGCATAGCCTACTGAACTACTGCAGGAGGGACAAGCTGCCTCCACCACACGGAATGGGGTAGCACAGACTGCAATACACGGGGTGAGTCTCTCTTGGAATTTATTATTGGTAGTTATTTAAGTATTGAAAATGTGAGTTGTGAACTCACGTTCGTTGCAAAGAATAGAAGGGAGGTGTTAGACATCACTTTGGGTAACGAACTAATGACTGTATTAAAAGAAGTGGTCAAGCAACTCCTTCCCAAAAGTACTCCTTGGAACACAGATTGCGTTGTCTTTCGTAATACGCTAGGGTTAAGTGTAAGAAGGGTGGGGCAGGTAGACAGAAGTGCAACGGCTTCTGGACTGTAGAGCGGATTGTCTGCGCTCAACCAGTGCATCATAGCTGCATATCACTGCGGCTGTCCCCTAAAGACGATTACCAAAAAGCATAGCTGTCCTCGGTGGTCAAACAGTCTCTCGGAACTTAGGAATACAGTGCGCAGGCTAAGCCAAGCGTTAGGGGAACTGGGAGGAGTATAAATGCAACCTAACTATTTACACTAAAGAGTAGAATGCATAGAATCGCTGAATGGCCTGTCAGGTCGTAACCAAGTGCACCTTATCTGGGTGCAAGGTAAAAAGGATATAGCGGGAAAAGAACTAACGGACGAGCTTGCCCGCTCTGAAAGCTTCCACTAGAATGGTAGGATCGGAACCCTGTATTGTGGTTGGTCCTCATACTATAAGGGAGCTGCTCCTCAAGGAAGAAGGAGTAGGCTGGGAAAAGTATTGGCGACAACTCCAAGGCATGCGCTAGACCAAAGTGCTAATGGGTGGTTACAATCTCAGCAGGGTTAAAAATGTAATCAACGTTCCTTGGAGTAAATTCCGGCTACTTGTTGCATTTTACACCTGCCATTGTAAGCTCAAGAAGCACTTATTCAACAGGGGTCTTGTGCAAACTGCCGGTAGCCGGATAATAGACTTCACAGCAGTCTGTAGACTCAGGATTAAAGTAAGAAGGAAGGGCACAATAGGCCTTAGGTCGCGGTGTAAACCTCAATTTAATATCGGCGATTTTGAGTTGAAAAATGTCGAGAACGCTTAAGAGCAGCCGGATACAGTTGGGTGCCATATGGATTGAAGTCAAGATACCTTGAAAACGATTTTGAATGTCAGAAATGCGGTATGGGCGCCATAAAAAGAAGTCGTTTTCGCATCGGATTGTGACTGGCGATGAAAAATTAATCCATTACGACAACCCTAAACGCAATATGAATTATATGTATGAGAAACCTTGCCAACCAATCAAATCAACGGCAAAGCCGAATATCCATAACGCCAAGATAATGCTCCGTATATGATGGGAGCAGAACGAACTTGGTGCATTACGAACTTTTAAGACGTGGTGAAGCCATTAATGATGAAGTTACAAAATTATTTTGATAAGTTATTTGTATTATATATTCGTTTTGTTATGTAAAAAGATGCATTCACGGTTACGGTTTTAAATCCACAGGTAAACTTAGAAGCTACAATACCAAAAAATAGTAAGCTTCAATTCGCCTTTCTCACCCTTTGCCAACTCACCGAACCTGAACCCACCACAGCATCATCTGAAATAGGTGAAATCATAGCTGAAAATCCACATCAATTCGCTCAAAGCGATCACGCATTGAGCGAGCGAGCGCTCGATTGGTGCACGTGAATCATACCGATAATACTGATTAAGGCGCCAAACACAAATACATCCCAATATTCCAATATTCGGTATTTTATATAATGTTCTAAAAAACGATTGCGGTGGTGTGCATTTTTTTTATTTCATCAATCATGATTCGCGCGAAGGGAAATCGACGCAATTTAGATGCCAATGTTTCGGTGTAAGTGTTTGGCAAAGCAAAACAATTGTTTGGTCATACATATGTATGTACATTTGCACATAAGCCGACGTGTGTTAGCATAATATTACAAATACATAATATAAATAATTAAAGCGGACATATTTATTGGCTGTGCACAGACAAGCTTATCGGTCAGACTATGTGGAGATTAAATGAGAGCGCATAAAAATGTGCAAAAATAGCATATGATGATGCAAGAATTTTCATTATTTCGCCAAGAGTGGGTGCATAGAATACAAAAATTATCTAAATATGGCTCACATATCTAATGACTATTAGTACGTGTAATTACAATGAACGTTGAAATTGTTCAGTAGGTAATTTAGGATATGTGTACAGACGGACCTTGCACATCAACTAAAATGATAACAATATCCGAAAATTAATCATCATTTTGTTTTGTATTAAAAGCACAGTGGCGTATTCGCTTTATGCTAATTGCACTTTTTGTAGTTGTGGAACTTAAGAGTATACGAGTAGTTCATAAGAAATGTATGCCTTTAAAGTGCAGCCATCTTTGTCCTTGTTTCTTTAGGCAAGTTAATATATCCAAACAATAGGGGAAATAAATTAGTTTATTCATGGATAAATAAATTATCGGAAAGTATAAAAAAGCCACATTACTGCTTTTTACCCAGAAAATAATTACTCATACGCCATGTTGGTCATTTACATTTTGAGAAAAATAGGTTCTTTAAATATAATTAAACAAACTAGTAAAATGAATATTCCATGAGTGGATGTTTGTAGCATCATTCGTGGACTACCAAAAGTAATAGAATATAAACAGCGGACCTTTGTAAATGAATGAATTGAAACAGTAAATTGTTTTATCAAGTCTCACTCTGTTTAACCATCTCTAGATATGTGTATTATTTCTTAATATTATTATAAATTGTATTGATATATATATTGTAGGAGGGTGTATCAAAAGTCGGAGTGCGGAACTTTAATCCTGTAAACCTAATCTACTCCCACCTCATGTCTCACCCACGGCATCACCGGATTTAGTATTACTTCATGGGAGAGAACAAAACATTTAAAACTCCTCTATGGTACGGACTGACTAATGCCTAATCTGTTGTAAGTGTCTCAATTTCGTCATAATTAGTCCTCATAATTTTCCAATCTTCAGAGGACTGAAACAAATTCCACTGTCAAAGTTTGCACCCTAAAATACCCTATATTTAGAAAACGAGCGAACTAAAAAAAAATAAGTGTTAAATTTTAATGCACCCTGTACGCTCTACGCCTCTGTGTCAAAAAATTGTACAAAATCTCAAGGTTGGCATGCGTGGTCAGCAACACGTATCATTGATAAGCAAGGTTAAGTATTTCGAAATTTATAAATAAGTTCCTCAAAAAGTGATCACGAACTGCAAAAATCTGTACTCAGAATAATTAAAAAATAATAAATAAATCAATATTGAATGGGATCTGCATGAATATGAACGATTTTAATCTGTTTAGAAATCGTTAAACAAATAATTTTGTTGTAAAATTGTTATAATTAGTAAGGAAATTAAGATCTTCATCAAGATATGAGCTACTATCATGAGCAATCTACCTTAGTTTTCACAAGGAAAAGATGAACATAATTTATAATTTTTTTTAAATTTGTCTGTTATTTATAACACTAATGTGCCTTACATGCCTACTCAATAATCAGGCATCAAATAGAGTAGTATGAATACCCGATACTTCACCTTTCGCCCTATCTCCTTGAGCGACAGAAATTTGGTATATATTCGTTCAGTGTAAACTGAGAGGCAGAAAGATCAGCCGATGGACTAACTATTGTATATTAACAGTTGAATTTCAAAGCTGATTTTTTCGTTAATCTTTGCCAAGTTCTTTATGCTATGTAGGCAAGGTTTTATTACGTGCAGCAGCGACTTGTTTTAAAAAACATTCAAGTCGTAGATATTTAGCTTTTCACCTGAATCCAAAATAAGACTAAGTGGATGTTTGAGTTAGTAGATAGGCGACGATTTGGGTTTCAGCAATCCTATATAGTCATATACCAATACTTTGTTGAATGAACTATTAGTTGGAGTATAAATATACAGAGTTTTAAACCAATCATGCGCATACTGCATTATTTACGTATATGTATGTATACACACAAAACGAGGTCTTGGCGTTGCAGCATGCGTCTATAGGTAAGTATGAGCTAAAAATCATCCAACTCTATACTCATTGATAAGCTTCAAAGTGTTAAATGAAATATTAGCTTTATAAGTATCAAGTGTAAAAGGGTGTGTAGATAAGTATTATCTAACTTTTTTTGCGAACAGATGATCACTAACAATCCTTTGAAGCAGTGTAGGTTTATCGTCAAATGGTTAATTTTTAAAGGACTTTGACCCACATAAATATATGCGCTCATACACATAGATAAATGTAGACACTACCTCTCTTAATTAATATAACTTTAAGCCGATAAATAAACATACACACACGTACCTACGCATACAAATCAATGCTATATACTTGTATTGTTATGTATGAATGAGTGAATGGTATGGAATGTCTGATCTACGCTAGTACTTAGTAAATGATTCCCAAAGTTTATTCACACAAATTACTGCGACCAGTAGGGATTCTAAGGTGCATTGACCCACAACTTGCTTGCTTGGACTATAAGGCCAAACAGCCAATCAAATTTATAGTTTTTGGGTGAAGGATTTTTCGAAATAATAATGCTTGATAGAGAGCAATGAATATTTTGCATAGTTGCTAAGTTATAAAGTCGTGTGAGTTTTTTTCCTTAGGTCATTGGCATCAAATCGTTGCACGAAAGACACGCGCGTGTGCCAGTATCTCTTCTCAATTTTTAATACGTGCCTTGAAGTTATTTGATCATCATAGTTTTAAGCGCTCTTGATGAAGCATTTAAAATTGACTCTTAATGGCAGATCACTGTTAGAATTCTATCTATTAAAAATTGGTAAAATCGTCTGCTTTGTTGTTCTATAAATTTCTAGATATTCCATTAAGTTTTGGGCGATTTGCATGAAGTGTATTTTGGGGTTTCTTCTATTTGTCTTTCAAAATTGTAAAATCTATCTATCTATATATAAATTACGCGTCACGCTTTGTCCCAGTATAAATCTGAGCCAATTTTAGTCAAATTTAGCATAGTGTGTTCTGCTTGATCCAACTTAAAAGATTCCTTTAAAAATTCTGTTACTTCCCTGTTTTATAAATTTTTGATGATTTTCAAACAGATGGCAACTACTTCATTTTAAGCCATTCAGGAATTACACAGAAAAAAATTAAATAATCTATGGTTTTTGATATAAATAACACTGAAGTTAAATAAAGATTACTTATCCGTTAAATTTAATTTTTTCGGTGTAATTAATATAGAAAAAAGATTTTTTATGAAGATCTTTATCTTGATTTTGATCTGACGGTTTGAATGGCAGCTGCGTACATATATGATTCAGTTGTCCGATTAAAATAATTCCGAGATTTTAACGTCCCGTTTGACTTATCTTGTGAAATGAAAAAGTTTGTTATACAAGAACCTGATTTAGATCAGTCAGTTTGTGTGGAAGCTATATGCTGTTGTCGTCCGATATCGGCGGTTCTGACAAAAAGCTGCTCCTTGGGAAGAAAAGGGTGTTTTGCAAAATTTCAGAAACATAAAAAAACTAAACTAAAAAACTTAAGGACTAGTTCAAGTTTTTACAGACAGACGGGCATAGCTGAATCGGCTTAGTCAGTCACGCTGATTATTTATATATTTATACATATATTGGGATCATGACGTTTCCTTCTGATTATTACAAATCTCGGTGCAAACTTAATATAAACTTTTCAGGGTATACACTTTTCAAAAGACGCAGCTTGGATTATAGATAATTTTCTGTTTTGAAATTAGTTTTTTCTGTCAAGTATCACCATATCTTGAAGTATTCTAAAGTAGCATTACTATACTTACATACTTAGATACATACATATATCAAAAGAGCAAGTTATTTTGACTTTTGTAAACGACCGTTAGGTGTGCATTAGAGCGTCGGATATAGAAATCAAACATTTATTTCAAGTGCGTTCCGAGTTCATGTTCTCTGGGTGAACAACTTTCGTTGTTGATTTACGTGAGTACCTGCCGGCGACGGCCTTACCTCACAGTGCTCCAAAGCACAACGTATCAATACAATGCGTTGATAAGCGCCTCAAATAATACGAGCTATTTGCAAGTATTAATTTGGTTACCAGTTTCTTGGCAAGATTCGAGGCCGACCTAAAACCTCTTCCGTTTTCGGGTACGAAGCCCAGTTGCTTTTTGCAACTTCTTTTTAGAACTGAAAGAACAGTTAGGCTGAATTTTCAGTTCTTCCTGCATTTAGGTTTCAACCACAGCCACCACGAATCTCCCCAAAGGGGCCATAACCCAATGAGCAGATTGGACCGAAGTCCAAGAACCAGAAAGTCTCCGGTAAGACTGTGTAGCCGAAACTACTGCCAGTTGAGCAACCCATTACTCAATGACTGGTGACATTTGTCGCTTGAACTTCAAATGTCTTTTTATTTGGGATTTCATTTAAAGTCTATAATATCAGTTCAAGCTGAGTATTATAGCACTATTTCTGACATCATTTACTATGCTGATAATTCTGGGCAAAATAAATTAACAGTCATAGTGCATTTGGCTTTTAGTCGCCTTTTACGACAGGTATGCCTTACCGCGGGTAAATTCTTACCCCTACCCGCAGGGGGAACTCTCTGGGTGAACAATCTTCAATTTACGTAGGTGTTTGAAATGTTAAATATACAAATCTTTCATTATCAGTGATTAGTCAACTCAAAATCCAAACCTGCCAACAGTGACGAGTTAACTTAATCGAAACGTTGAACTACTAAGAAGCAACATATACCATAGTATATGAAAGTGAAAACCGCTTATGTGTATGTTGGCTTTTACATTTATATTAATGCATTTCAATTTAGGTCCGAATTGGCGAGTCGCAGATCGTTCCAACGCTTGCTGATCGTCGGAGAGATACCAAACGATCCTCTGTTCGAAATTAGCAGCTTCATATAAATTATTGGCGTGTGCCATGTTTGGCTACAGTTTCACTTATGCTTTGAATGAATACGCTAGATTCTATTGGGGAATCGACCTACGCACCGCACAAACGCAATAAATTAACGCTGAAAGAGTGATGGAATTGCAAAATGTTAATTTTAAAAGTCTCAATTGCAAAAAGTCTGACAAGACGGTGGAATACGTGATTGTATGCGCCATAAAATATTCGCGGTCAATTTGCTTGAAGTTGAAAAAAAGAAATCAAAGATGAGTGATTAATGGAATATGCGGAAAGAAGGATATTCATCATAATATCCAACAATCGCATACTCGCTCATGCGAATTGGAAAAAGTTAGCAACGCCAAAAGACGTCAAAGCGCATCAATTGGCATATACATACATATTTATAAACTAATAACTAAGTGAAAGCTCAAAAGTCAGCATTAGCTGTAACTCAACTTTTGTTAGAAATGAGTGTTGGGAAGGACAACTAGAATCAACGAGTGCAGTCGGGTTATTTGACAACATTCGAAGGGGTTGAATATCACACCTCTGTAGAGGACTAACTTTCAGCTATATACATATATATATGTGTATATAAGTGTGTGTGTGTGCATGTTATAAAATCGTGTTTTTGTTGTGTAATCTAACTGCTTTAAGAGTTTTACAAGTGGCAGGCGCGAGGATAACACTTGAACAGTAAAGTGGTCAACAAAAGGGAAACGTTGAAGCACTTGTTGCTGTGTTTTTTGAAGAATGAAGGCAACAGTAATTATATTCGTGTCGCCATTTGCATATAAACCGAGTCTAAACCGAAAACCAGAAACATTTTAGTGCTGACCGTGGCGCGCTTAACAGGACTCGGTTTGATTCGTCGCGGAACAGGAAGTGTTTGCACGGCAGTTTATTTTAAAGTGTGAATTTAACAAGTGTTTGAGCAAAATTTGTTAAAGAAAATATCTGGAAAACGTGGTAATTTGGTAGGTAAAAAAAGTAACTTACTTCGAATTGCTGCAAAAACGTTAAAAATTTAAAAAATAACACTTGTTTAGTTTTCTTCTGAATAAACAAATTCATATATTAGAAATCCAACTTAGTTTAAGTCTCCTTAGGCTACTATATCGCTACACATTGGCAGATTTTGGGAAATTATCTTTTTATTGAGAATTTGCGCATTTTCACATAAATTAAAGCTCAAAAAGCTCCAAAGTAGTGATTAATATACATAGATCTACATTTTCTGTTATAATAAAGTTGACACGAAGCGAATCGGATTTTGTCAATGTATAATTTTGTCATGGCGTATAAAGCATTAGAGATAAAGCAGTTTCACTATTAAGCTTTGGAATTTATATACAATAGAGGTTAGGACCATTACTGATCTGAAAGTCATGCGCTCGTTTTTAGAAGAACTCATTTTTCTGGTACAAATGCGAATTGAGTAACTATTCGGTTAGCCGTTCGTTTTTTTTTTTTGTTGTTTTTTTGAATGAACGCTTACTATTCGAATAGTATAATAAGGTAAAAATTAAAGGCTGCTTGAATTTCAAACAATTTTTGAATTTGCAGCAGAGCAAGTATTTAAATAGTCGCAGAAAAACGACTATTACAATCCGGATATTCGAATAATCGGTTTTCCGGTTAGTCGAATAATTTTAAGAGCCCTAATACGAGTATGTATGTAAGTGTAACTATGGTGCCTAAGTCGAAAAAATTTGGCCAAACGGATGATTTGTCGCTCTGAATTTGAGACATAGGTATATACATATGTATGTATGTACATATTTATATATGTATGTATATACATATATATTTATATTATTATACATATGTATATATATTGAGAGAGATATTTACGTTCATATGTATCTTTCGTGATCACATTTTTACAAGAATTTAGTTGCATTAATAATTTGAAACGATTCTTCGCTTGCATTGCATCTTTCATCGAGCATGTGTTTGCGGCGTTTAAACTAGATTTTTAATAGTAGTTGGTGTTTTAAAATAAGACTATTATAGACAAGTAGCAACTGACGACTCTTAGTTTTACATTTACATATGTATGTATATGGTATCATCTGCTTTTATAGCTCCTTATTATAGTCCAAAATATTAATATTAAATATTAATTGGCTTCATGGAATATCTTATATATAACAAGTAAGGAAGGTCTAAGTTGGGGGTAACCGAACGTTTCATAGGAGTAGGAGTCGTTGTGATCCGATTTCGCCTATTTTCTCAGTCTATTAAGTATGTCTGAGTAACCTCACACACCAAATTTGGTTGAAATCGGCCAAGTAGTTCCTAAGATATAGGATTTCACCTAAAGGTCGGCGGTGCACAATTGTCCAATTTTTACAACTGATCCTATAAACCTATAATTTTACTCATTTTCACTCGGTTTAAAGAGGTGTTAAACTACTTCTTCTTAGCATTTAGTTGATTTAGCTTGAGTGGTTTTGAAGATATACATAATACATTCAAAGATTTAGGAGGCGAGACCTCGTCCACTTTTAAAAAAGTTTTGGCTCACAGGTGACCATGCCAACTGCAATCACTTCTACTAACTACCGTTTTATATCTTAATTTAGTGCTTGGCACCTTAAAATTTTTCGTTTAATAGTGTTTTGTGGGCCTGGCAATATCGGATTCCGTCCATTTGCAATACCACCCTCCGTTGGGTTCCAAGGAATATGTGTACCAAGTTTCATCAAGATACCTCAATTTTTACTCAAGTTATCGCTTGCACGGACAGAGAGATGCACGGATAGACGGACGGAATGACAGACAGTCACTCGGAATTCATCTCGTCCCGTCATTCCGATCATTTATATATACATAACCCTATATGTAACTCGATTAGTTTTAGGTGATACCAACAGCCGTTAGGTGAACAAAACTATTATACTCTGTAGCAACAAGTTGCAAGAGTATAAAAATTAAATGCTATTTCTTTATGTACTCGCAGAACGTCCGAACCACAGCACGGAAAGACATGAAATTTTGCACACTTATTCGTTTATTCATGCAGAAGGTCCTAACGAAGGCCTTTTTTGCAAAGTCACCGTCGAGGGGAGCTGCAGGTTTAGGCTAGTATTATGGTAAATAAAACAAAAAAAAAACGTTGCATCGAAGTTATAATACTCTTCATATATACAAAAGAATACACGAAGTTAATTTGGATCGGTCAGTTTGTAGGCAGCTATATGCTATAGTGGTCGGATTTAAACAATTCCTTCGGTGATTTTATTGCTGCTTTGGGCAATAATCCATGTCAAATCGTGAATCGTGAATGGTGATCGTTAAGATATCTTGCCAAATAAAAAGTTTTCCACACAAATACTTAATATACCCTTTTCTGGGAGACGGGGAATATTGCTCGAATGTAGTCAGGAGTAAGCCGGAATATTCCCATGAAAGAACACACTCTAATAATTGCCTCTTTTTATATTTTACACATTTGCGCCTGCAGTCACGCCAACACACTATCATCCCTTGTTTTTTAAAAAGCGACCGAACTGGAAACGAGTCGCAATCTAGGAAATAGAGTAGCTTTTGGTAGTCATTCACTCGCGTTTAATAGTACAAGGTGACCACTCAAGTTGAGTTAATCCGACATGAGAATTTCAGAAATTAGTAACTTAAATAACAAAATAATATCAGTCTATCTAAAGCTTCTGCAATTTTTTCTCCCTTGTGGCTCTATATATCGAAAATTCATGTATCCATGAAAATTGCGGTTGTAAGTAATTCTTCATAAAACTGTAGGTTAATGCCTTCCGCATCTTTATCGTACTGTTTGTATTAGATTGTTATTTACTTAATGTTACTGAGTTCAAATAAAGTGCAGCACTTGTGATTTGTGTAATTTTAATTGCATCTCGGATGAAAATTAGCGTTGAATAAAATTTGTACATATGTAAATTTCTTATGAATAATATGGTGCGCATTAGAATCACGTGAAACCACTTGCTGGTTGATCTACTCGGCCCTAAGCGGCATTTAGCGGTTTCTTCCGGTTTGATCGGCTTAGCTAGTTCTTATATACTAGTCGCATCTTGACATATATTTTATATATAATATATTTAAACGAGCGCGTGCATTTCTAGTATAAACTGCCACGAATTAAATTAATGTTCTTGTTTTATAATTCCGAGTGCTACAGCCTATTTGGTGGGGAATATTAATTTCACAGAGCGTGTGATAAATGCAAATTAGGTTACACCAACGTTATATCTCATATGAAAAGGTAAACAACCGGACCAAAGAGTAATATACGACATAATTGCGTAAGAAAGAATAAAAATATTCGGCAATAAAAATACTTCCGCTCACAAGTGTTTGGACATCATATCGTGGTGTCACTAATTATATGACAATTTGACAGCTGTGATAAAATGCTTCAAAATAACAAAAACGAGAACAAAATGTACATAGGTATATGTTTGGGCGTTGAAAATGTGAACTCCCTGTTCGCATAGCCAAAAGTAGCAAAGACCTATCCAGTTTTCGTGCTAAAACCTCAATGTAGCTCTCGATGTTGCCCAGCTAACCGACTGCTGTTTGGATTGCGCTGACTAGCGATTGACTATCGACATACCAAAAAGGAACTGTGAATTACGTTGGCTAAGCACATCTTATCACTGGAATTAAATTTTGCTCTGATTTTACTGATTGACATGGACGAATGTACAAATACCAGGCGACAGGTGACAGGCGGCGGCGAGCATGAAGATAATGCAATAGACAATACAACGAACGGACGTGGAACCTGTATACCCCTACACATAACGGAGAGCATAACCGAAGTTGCCAAAATTAGTTATCAGTATGTACATTTGTATGTGTAAATGTGTGTATTGGCAGAACGGATCCAACTACAGGCGCGCTGTGTATATTTGTAGGTGTGCAATGCCATATCCGTGTATACAAGTGTAAAACCCATTGACCTGTTGCATATATTTTGTACAATTCGTAATTAAGTATGTATGTCTGTATGTTTGTCTATGGCGTGGTGTGTATTCCCTTATTGTGCATATTTAAATGGGCTTGTAGGAAGGGGCTTAGAGTGTGCTTACAGTTTCGGTATGATTTCAAATAATTTTTGATAGTACCTGTCAATTAGTATACCGCTGTTGCTATTGTTGTTGTCATTATTGATGATTGTGTTGGTAGAGATGTCATCATTACAGTCACGCTATAAAGCGTTTGACCAGACAAACTGGTGCTTTATTTAGCATTGACTACTGCTGGTGCAAACAGCTTCAGCTTAACGGTGAAATAGTACAATTGTTTCGGTGCAATTTAAAGCCTAAATATTTTTTGTTGCGATTCTTCTAAATGTAAGTGCAAAATAGTATACTTAGCTTTATTTTAAGCAAATACAACCGAGTTAACGTTTCGAGTGAAAAAAATATTTCTTTTAAAAGTTTGCTTTAATAACGGTATACCTATATATGGCAAATGTGTGAATGTTACAGGTTTGGAATAAGCTTCGGTCTTAAGTCTATATACTGCAGTTCCCAGTGTTAATAGCGGAATATTTACTAAGTTAAGTCCGATAGAAGTTGAATAGTTAACCAATGTATAGAAGTTGTTTCTTTTTTCTTGACTTTGAGCATTGCCAATAAGTCCATTAGGAAGAGGATATTAGTTCAAACGGCATATCGTAATTGAGGTCATTTCAGCGACATTCTGCGACGTTGAAATCTCTCAGATGAAAAATGGAAGATTTCAAGTTCTATCCATTTCAAGTGACGTTAAGCGTACTTTTGATGCCAAGTTCTCAATAAAACAAGAAAAAATGCACCGAAGCTATAATACCCTCCACAAATAAAAAAGTTCCCATACAAGAACTTGATTTTGACCATTTAGTTTGTATGTCAGCTATATGCTAAAGTCATCCGACCGAAATAATTTGTTGAGAGATTGTAGCATTGCCTTGTCCAATAATCCATGCCGAATTTTGTGAAGACATTTCGTTAAATAAAAAAGTTTTCCACATAAGGACTTGATTGGACGATCAGTTTGTATGGCAGCTATGTATATGCTAAAGTGATCCGATCTAAATAATCAATAATAACAATATTGGAAGATCAGTTTGTATGTAAAAAAATTCTTGTCGATATCTCAAAAACAATGCGACTAGTCCGCGTATTTACAGACAGACAGACGGACATGGCTAAATCGACTTAACTAGTTACGTTGATCATTTATATATACATTTTATAGAGTGCCCGACGCTTCTTTCTGGGTGTTACAAACTACGTAGACGACTTAATATACTCTGATTCAGGTTATAAAGAGAACAACAAATATCGAAAAAAAGGGCTTTAGATAGTTTTCTAGAGAGATATAAAGAGTAATATTCGCATATCTGCTTTTACATTCTCTTACAAATTTATGCATGAATATTTAAAGATCATTTTTAATGAAAAAGGAAGCCCTTCAGTTTTTCTACTATTTTATATTTTAAATATTCACATTATCAATTTTGATAATTTCAAATGATTTACAATATTATTATTGTTTGCAAATAAGAATTTATTCGAGATGAAACATTGTTTTGTACACAATTGTTCTAATCTAGCACTCATGGTCCTTCTATCAGAATGAAATCAATATTATCAACAAATTAGTTGTACTACTTCATGTATCAACAGTTCATTGTGTTAATAAGTTACGTTACCTTGACATCCGTATGTGAGACCCTCAATCAATTTTTAATCATATATATAATAAAGAATTAAAAATGTGTTTTTAAAGAGATCGTGCCCAGCAATGAGTACTTTTGTGATTAATTACTTTGAACATATAAATAAAATAACTTTGAAACATTTGAGCGATAACTGTATTTTTCTTTAAAAGAGCCAATATTAGAAACCAAAATTATTGAAACTGACTGGAAGAAACATTCCACCTTGTTCAACTACAGTTACGGTACTTACGTGTGCCGCAAAGTTTCAATAGCTTTACACTGCAGCTAAGTAATGTTTCAGCTGTCACGTGCAAATGTGCGTGGTACCAGGCGTGTGCGCATACCTTATAAATAACTTTATGCAACGTGAGAGCCGTCAAGTGTTGAAGTTTCTACACTTGTTGAACTTTTGGTTTCAACTTACAAGTTTAATGCTTGCTGTAATCGAAACCCCTTAATGCACCCATCTCCTCAAAACATGTAGGCGCACCTGAATTCCGCTAAGCCCTTGAAATGCTTACATGCAAAAGAATGTTTTAAATTAAATTTAGGTAATATTTAAGAATTATAGCATACTTTATAGCGCTAAATGTTGTGCGTCATTGCGAATATCGATGCCACATGAATGTTGCCTGTTTATTATCCTCCAGTTAGTTGTTTGTGCTGACTTGTATTTTTTGTTTGCTTTTATTCATATTTATTTATATCAGTTGACATTTTCTTTTCTTTTTGCAGCGAGTGCCCTTGATCACGGAAAGTAACCAACAGCAGAGGGTCTTTCATTTCCCTATTAAAATGGCACAGCAACATACTACTACTGCATTGGCAGCCGTCAACTATCATCAGATATATCTCACTTTGGTACTGTCAATTGTGTGGCTGGCGAGTGACGCTTGCGCATCGCCGTTGGTGAACGCGTTGGCGGGCATACCGCAATATGGCACGCGTCAACAAGCCGATAAGCAACTGACATTGTTGAACGAATTGTTTAACAACGTTAATGAGGAAGCACTCTTCAGTGAATTGGTGAGTATAACAAAGAGTGGAACTTACAATGCATTCATGATTTCTTCAGAATTTTTAATGTAAGAGAGAGATACTCTCAATTTTACAATACTCGGATAAGGCTGTGTGGCTTCAATTAATACTTTGACTCGAAGAAAGGCGAGTAGAACAAACAGCAGGTTTCGATTCAAGAAGAAGTGGCATACTGAGCTGTGAAGCGGGGCCCGTGGATGATTGTAGGGAATTATTGGAGAAAAAATCTGCAAAAAATTGTTGCAAAACTCTGTGCTCCCCTAAGAACTCCGGGCCCGGGAGGAAATATTCCCGATCTTCTCCCTCCGTCTCTACTTCACTGCCATAATCTATTTGAGATAGAATAACAAGATATTATAACAAATTTAATGAGGTATCCTCAACAGCTCACCGAAACTTGGAGAGTGGCGATACGAATAAGCAATCAAATATGATAGTATAGGAATAGGTCATAACCCTTCATGAAGTACACTCTTGTATGCAGGACTGTAGAGAAAAACCGGGGTAGGATATAGGATGCAGATCGTGATCGATCAATTTATTCATATTATATTTTATTTATTTTGAGAAAAAATTAGTTTTTTTTTTACTATATGTATGTATATTTATTACTGCTGTTATATGTGCTCGAGTACATATTTATATGATAACATGAATGCTGATCTAAACATTTTTTTTATTGATGATGACCGCTGAGAAGTCTGCAGGAGCATTATTTTAAATTATAACATTACACACAATTATTATTGTGAAATGATAGCAATTCATAATAGCATCAGCTATAGCATTGTTAGAGAAAAAAATTCTGAAAATATTGTTGCAGAGCACCGGGCACCGCTGAGAGCCTCGGGGCTGAGAGGAATTGCCCCAATCTGCCGCTCTCTCCTTCACTGCTTGTTTGTATTAGACTCAGATGTAGATTATATTGGAGCAGAAAAGTATTGAATTGTAAGCGACTATAATTTTTAAAATAGGTGTGGGTTTTTGTATATAACAATTAGGACTGAACTCTTTAATAATTTTTTTTTAGAAAAAATATCGTCGGGATCAGTCCAATTATCTGAATAAGTGGCCTGGTCTACGTGATCTGGCGCTAATGGCTGACTACGGAGAAGTCGCTGTCAATAACGAGGATGGGGACGATAACTACGAGTTGCCGAGCATCGAGGAGCGTCTAAGACAGATATCAACAAATGCCATAGATGGCGCAGTGATTGCTCATGATTCTCCAGCAGGCAAGAAAGACACCTACAAGAATCAAGGCGTTAAGAAGAATTTACAATGTAAGTCATGAGTTTTGGTCGTAAATGATTTTCAAACGATTTCGTAGCATAACATTGTCGGACTAAATAACTCTTTTATATCATTATTGCATTCACATGACGCTGGGGCCTCCTGTTACTGACCAAACTTATTTCTGCATGCCTCCATACACCCACATACCCATGTATGTCTTATATATAGTACATAAACAATGTAAGTATCACAATAACAATTAATCATCGTTATTTACTCACAATGTAGAAATGTAACCTCAAAATTAATATTGTGTTCTCTCTCTGCAGATATGTCGCCTTGCCACTTTAAAATCTGCAACATGGGACGAAAGCGGAATGCCCGCTACTTCGAGGACTAATTACCGTTAGTCGCTAATGTCACATTTGTGTAATAAAGAAAGAAATTCTGATCGGCCAAAGTTACTTAATAATTCAACTACATACGTACATACATACATGCACTAAATTATAGTATAGAGAATATAACGGAGTTGTTGTAAATTTGTAGGGAATCCATCGCTGGGTGGGGGAGACGAACGAAGAGTATTTACATGTAATTTAAACACATTCATTCACATTTATGGTACATACAGTTTCACAAAAAGAAGAATCTACAAAAAAAAAAAAAAAAAAAACAGTTATTGGTGTCCAAATTATGCAGTAGCCAAATAAAAAGTATTTATTGTGTTTTATCGTATTTACATGTACACATCTACACATATACATATGTGCGTAGCGCTAGTTTTACTTAATACCTATGTCAACAAATTATACACGATGTGAACACACACCTATTTATTGAATCTACATATTAAATTAGCGAGAATTGTATCACCAAATTATCAATAATTATAAAAAATTAAAAATGATTGAATACCGCAATACATTCATACTTACATACGAATATGCTAAGAATGTACATATTTTATTTTTGTTTATGGTGAAATTATATGAAAACCACAAATTGGTAAGTTTCTTGTTTTAATGCTGTTATGACTAACTAGTAAGGAAGGAATATATTTTTTCTTGTCATAAATTCTGTTACAACATTTACAATGCATACACCGAGGAAAAATTCACAGAAACAAATAAGGAAGTTCTAAGTTCGGGTGTAACCGAACATTTTAAACTTTCGCAACTTGCAAGGATCAAAGCCCGATAAATTACTACAGGGGTTGGCAAAATTTTATATTAAAAGAAGTATTCATCCGATTTAAATTATATATCTTACACATTAACCAATATTTTCGGTAAAAAGCCAACTATAGGCACTATGGTCCACATATTCAGTACCTAGCTTGAACAGTTTTGGTTCGATTTAGACAATTTTTGGTCACAAATGGTATACTTTAAACGCATTATTCACGCAAAGTTTAACCCCGATACAATTATTGTTGCTTGATTTGCATAGTGGAAAGTGAAAAAATCAGATGATTTATCAGAGAGATTTATCGCGCTTTCAGTAGTTTTTAACAGTACCGTTATATGGGGAGAGGGCGGAGTTGTCACCTGGTTTCACCCATTGTCCCACTGTCGATAGAGGTGAGATCATTTGTTCTTAGTGAACTTTTGTTATTGTAGCTTTAGCGGTTTAGGATATCAAATGACAGTCTTGCATCTTATTGTGGAGTTTAGTTATGGCAATTTATTTGTTTTTGATTAATGGCGTTTTGTGGGCGGGGCAGTGGTCCGATTACGCCCATCTGCATTATCAACCATCTTACGGTACCAAGAAAAATGTGTACCAAGTTTCATAAAGACATCTCAATTTTTACTCAAGTTGCAGCTTGCACAGACGGACGGACGGACAGACATTCACCTGGACTTCAACTCGTCTCTTCATCCTGATCATTTATATATACATATCCATATATTTAACTCGATTAGTTATAGGTGATACAAACAACCGTTAGGTCAAGAAAACTATTATACTCTGTAGCAACAAGTTGCGGGAGTATAAAAAATAATCAGTTCAGTGTTTGCTTTCTCTTATTAACAATGGAGTGTGGAGCTAAAGAACATCGTATGTGGTGATTGCCTTACATATGTGTGGAAAACGAGCAAGTGAAATGCATGAGCCTCTCAAAAAACTTAATATTTCGAGAATGTTTGTTTACCGCACTATGAATCGTTTTTTCTAAATATCTACAGTTGATGACAGAAAGATCGAGGTCAGTTTAGCCATAAAAAACTGTTCATGAACACCTTTACAAGGGAAGTGTATATATCGGCAAGATTATTGTCAAGACTTATTTGAGATGACCTCCACATGAAAGCCTACTGTCGGTCACTGGTCAGACAACGAGCTTGAAGCAAATTTGATGCAAGCGGCTTCTTCAGTGACACGCGGTTATAGGTCATGAAAGTATCCTTTTTACAGATGAAAAAATTTTTCATGTTGAAGAAGTTTTTAATAAGCAAAACGACGAAATTTACACAAAAACTTTCACAGACTCAAACAATGTCCTTTCAAGGGCTCAACGTGGTCACCATCCAGTTGCTGTAATGTTTTGGTAAGGAGTCTCCTGTTAAGACGTTTCACCTCTTCACTTCTGTGATAAAGAGGTTAAAACTGGGAAAAAAGTCTATTAGATGGAAGTTTTAGAAGACGTGATTAAGCAGTTAAACAATATTCTCTTCAATGCAAAGCATTGGATCATCCAGCACACAAGGCTTCATTTAATAATCCTGGTTTTACAGCTGCAGATGATTAGCCGTCGGAAAGTTTAGAATCCACCGGACTACAGTGTATGGTCAGCGTTGGAAAACATGACCTGTCGAAAAATCCACAGAAATTAGGAGAGTATCAAAAAATCTTTAGTTCAAACAGCGTCGTCAATACCAATAGAAACTGTGCGTCCTACAATTGATCAATGGCTGAATTTTTTGAGGGCTTGTATAAAAGCAAAAGGGGACCATTTCGAACGAAGTTTTGTAGATAGCTGATGTAAAATATGCATTATTAAATAAAATAACCTTTATTAAAAAATATATTATAGTTTCATTTCTATAATGACCTAAACTTGTAACAGAACTTATTGCGGAACTAAATATACTATTTGAGCATTTTAAAACTTTGGCAATTATTTCGATATTTCTCTGCGACTAAGACAACGACTTTTTGTAAAAGTTTTTCACGGAAATATAGTTGGTAAGGTTGTCGATCAAGATAATGGAAAAATGGTATATGTCTTCATTTGCGTAATCTGCTGAGCAGTGAGTTGCGATTAACCGTTTCTCTTAGAGCGCACATGCTGTAATTTCTATGTCACGAAACTCCAGCAACCATCTAAATGAATTTCCATTCTCTCATATGCAGATGATTGTCGGATATTGACGACAGGCTTTGGAATTAATGATATTGTGTTCAAAAGTAAGCAGCTATCTCACCAATCTTCCTCGCTTCATCTCTGCAAGGACTCTGACACTCTCTCATTCTATATCCACCGCTACCATATTCATAAACTGGACAAAAGAGTACAAACCGTATCTTAATATCACAGTCGGTGGCATTATAGTTCTGGTTAGCGTTTATATCTCAAAAATTTTGTGTCGGCTGTAGCGGTTATCCAATTCCCGCTTGGGTGGTAAGATTCAGGTTGATGAGTCAATTTCGGTAACATAGAAACGGCTGTTTTGGGAATTGTTGTGTCTCAAGAGTTTGATGCTAAATTAATGAATTTATGAATAATATTTTTACAAGCTTATCTGTCTGATTTATTTAAAGTGTTCCGAAAAATTTAAAGTTGAAATTTCGTTTTTGGGCAGTTATGTATATATATACGACTTGAAATACGATTCACTGTCTGTCCGTCCGTCTGTGTAAGTGATAACTTACGTACAAATTAAGATATTTTACTGAAACTTGGTATACGTGTTCTTTGGGAAAAAAGGGAGGGAGGGAGTTCGTAGATGGGCGTAATCGGACCATTGCCACGCCCACAAATCGCCATTAATCAAAAACCTACAAATTACCATAACTAAGCCTCAAATTAAGATATAAACAGTAATTTGGTACAACGAATCGCAACAAGAGATGACACAAAGGGCGTTTTGAGAAGCAGGTGTCGTTATTTGGACGATGGGCGTGGCACCACAGGTCTACTCCACAAATTTCTACCAATTTTGGTACATATGAATATTTTGACATTCCCATACAACAAAACTTAAAATTCCATTCTTTCCATTATGAATTTTTTACTTTCCAGTATATAAATCAAGCACTAATAAATATATTGGTATCGGTAAAATTTGCAAATCGTGCCTTAGCTCCCATATAACTGATATTCACGATTTTGAAACGTCCGGCTGAATTTACTCCATATATATAATATGTTTATATTTATATATTTATAAAATTGCTTGAAAATCAGGTCCCATGTATACCTGAGCAATGTCAAAAAATATTCAAATCAGCTCTTTCATTTATATATCTCCAATGATTTTTGTACAATTTTCGATTGCGGGAAGTTGAGCATAGTAATAAAACTAAATGAGTCTATGACCTTCAAAATAAGTTAATATGATACAAAATTTATTGTAATCCATTTACCATTTTGTCGAACAATGAAGTTGAACTTTTTCGCTAAATCTCTTAATATAATATAATGTTTAGCCAACATCTGAAGGTATTTCCTCTGTTTTGACCCTTGCAAATTTTTAAACAATTAGCCTTGTTTTACGCGAATTAACCCTATTTCTCCTGAAGAAAGACGAATACAGATTTAATAGTCATCATAATTTAAGCATTTTATTGATATTTCATTGTACATAATACGTATTTTCTTACTTATCTTTACAAACACTCTTTATTTTTTGATAAACATTTATTGAATTTTAAATGTCGCTGGAGCTTATATGATTCACAACTTTGTTAGTATTCAATATTGATTTCACCGCTGCAAACTTCACATAAATACTATATATGTATATATATATACATATATATGTATGTATACACATATATATATATTTTTCGTTTAATATTTATGCAGTAAAAACTACAATAGACCTCACATAAAATTGTAAAACTATTTTAAAAAGTAAAAGGACATATTTATAATTCGTTTTTACTTACTCTTATTTGAAGCATCTTCGTACACATTTAAACTCTATTTTACAAATACCTACAGTTTATAAAAGTAACATGGCTGCTTTATACAGTTCTAGTTTGATTTATCGTCTTCTTTGGATTAATGTTCACTTATTTTGTTTACTTACTTAATGTGTTTTTGACAATCTCTATATTGGTACGGACATTTTTTAAATGCTTTTCGAAATTTTTACACATGCTAAAACACCCAATCATTGTTTATTCTTATACTAAATCCATGATAATTTCGTTTATATTATTACTCTATAATTTTGTCTTTGCTTGGAAATTGAATGTGCAAGTTTTAGGCAGTTGTATACTTGTCTTATTAACGACTTAAATATGTAGATGATCATTGATTTTAAAAGAACATCACAAAGACTTCTAGTTTTGCGTTTTATAAAATAAAGATTGCTTCACTAATTTGTTTTTGATAACCTAGTGTACAACGCACCGATAAATGTATAAATATATTTATATGATGAAATTATGCAATTTTATATTAATAAATATTTTACGTTTTTGTAAATAAAACGAACTCATTATATCGGCGCAACAAATAATTAAATTACCTTAAAAACATGCAAAATTATAACGCTTGCACAATACAGTACATACATAATTTAACACTAAATTGAACTCTGGGCAAACAGGTCATTGTTCTTGAGGTTTTAATATACAATATTTACCAAACTGGTATTGTATTCACAATTTTTTCGCAAGTACAATAAAAAAAATAAAATATTATTACATCTATAAGACGGCTCTTTTAAAAGAACAAGTAAAAACCCAAAAAATGTATGTAAGAGTAAAATAAAATAATGAACTTTTAAATAATAACACTAGAACGATTATTTATGTGTACGTATACTCAGTGGGTGGTGACGCACAGCAAATATAGTGCTTCGCTTAGTTGTTCCATGGCACTTTGGAGTTTTATGGTGTGCGCATAAGATTTCGGCATGCTTATTTTAATCGCTTCCTTTGACTTTACACTGGACTTCTTCTTCCTCTTCAAGCTGCTTGATTTCTTTTATCACATCCTTTTTTCGCTTCACTTTATCTAATTGATCTTTTTCGGGTTTCTTAAGTTCTCCACTTTTGATTCTTTGCTCGATTGTCTCTATTTCACGTAACTTTTTTCGAAGCTTTTTCAATTTTTTCGATGTATCAAGTCCTTCATCTAACTGCACTTGCAGCGAGGCCTGCAAATCGCTGGCTAGTTTAACAACAGCGTCGTTGTTATTTGTACTTGTCTTGTTAGCATTAGAATTAACTTTGGAGACTGTTGCCGTTGAGGTTTCGTTCTTGGGAAGAACGAGTAACCCAGGTATTTGTTGTGTTTGTGATTGAGTTTGCTTAACTTTTTTATTGTTACTCGTTCCACCACTAATTGATTTAGAAGCTACGGAATTTTCCTGCTGCTTTGCGACCTTCTTTGCTTTGGCACGCTCTTGTTTTTCTCGCTCTTTTTTGGTCTGTTCGGCTACCAGTGGACACATACCAGGCGGAAGCGTGTTCTTACGTTGCGCAAATTGCTTACCTTTGCTTTCGTACAAGGGCACCTCTTCCTGTGGCACATAGCCATCTTTAACGCGGCGAGCTTTGCGCCAAGTACCATCCGGTCGTTGAGTCGCTGGAATAAATTTTCCATCACTGTCGGTAAGATAAGTAGTCATTTTTTGTAATGTTGGTAATGTTTTCTTTAATAGTACGAAAATCACAAAATCGGCGACAAACTGCTTAATTTTTGCAGTAAAACAGCAAAAAAACGTTCACTGTCAGACGTCAAATGTCAAATTATATGGAATAGTGTTGCCGGATGTATCTAAATAACCGGAATAGTTACATTGACAAAAGACTTTCATAGATGGCGCTGTTATTGGAAATATTATCCTAAAACCGAGAATGTTAATTAATAGAGAAGGCGCAAACAGAGAATGGTAAATAATATATAATTTAAAAAATTAATAAATAAAGAGGGGAAAATTAATTTTTGACGTGGTGTAATTTAATTTTCGAATTTGCGCATTTTCGATTTTCACTTTTAATAATTTACATCTTAGTACAGCTAACATTTGCGCCTTCTCTATTTATTAACATTCTCTGGTTATATACTGAGTACATTTTTTGTGGCAATTTGGAATCTTCAATTATGACACTAACTTAATCGCGCACAAGTGAATACACATTTGTAAGTTTATTTTTAAAATATTATGTTTTATTATTTTTTAACAGCATTTCAAATTAATGGAATACATAAATACTTTTTACAAACGAGTCTAAATAGAAACTTGTAAAACTAAAGAAGAATAAATTAAGAATAAATAGAAAAAATTAAATAAATTAGAAATTCGCTAAATGTCAGTTAGTGCGGCCTGCCATTGGTGTTTCGACACCTATGTATTTGATCTAAATAAATTCGGTCTACCGCGTGTTACAGGATCCTTTGCTTTGCACCGTTACATCTATAAAAAAATAAAATAAATGTGAATTCAATGTTTTCAGATAAGTGGTTATGACAGTAGAATTAATTTTTTTGTTTGGATTTACGTAAAGTATAATATCTTTGAATATTCTTTGAAAATTTGAAGTAAATCCGTTTTTTCCCGAAAATCTGGAAATGTTTTTCTGAGACCGCCATGTTGTTAATTTAAAAAAAGATTATCTATTCATAGAAATACATTATCTTTTTGTGCGTTTAATTTTAGATGAATCTCTAGGTAGTGATGGTCAGCGCAAGGAGCTTCGGTTGGTACTTTATTAACACAAACAGCCATTACTTTTAACATTATTATTATTTGTTTTTTTTTCAAATATCTGTCAAGTCAAGTCAAAACCTTATTTAATGAATGAGTAAAATAATTTTCGGCCAAAACAACAACAAATAATAGTTTGAAAAAACTAAAAAAAAACGCTTTTCGATAGTTTCTGATATATAGGATTTCACCTAAAGGTTGGTGTTGCCACGCCCATTTTACAATTTTTACACCTCCTCCTATAAAGCTCTTCCATACCATCTTATTTGTGAAATTTAATGCTTAAGGCGCATTTATTTCGACAGTTATCGCACTTTTAGTATATTTTAACATAACTGTTATATGGGGGAGTGAGCGTAATTATTATCTGATTTTGCCTATTTTCCCAGCGTATGAAAAAGGACTAAAAGGACTTCCTCTCATCAAATTTGTTTGAGTTAGCTTTAGCGGCTTGGAAGATATACACATTAAACCATTTAGGGGGCGGGGTTACGCCCACCATTAAAATAGTGAGAAACTGTTATCAAATTATTGCATTGTCATCGGTCCTTGACACGTCAGCAAAGTTTCAAGTCAATCAAACTTCTGGAAACCGGTCAAAATTGAGCTCTAAGATTCAATTACATACATACAATCCAAGCTAATAAAAGCGTATTAAAAATGATTTCAAATTGTAATTTTTTCATGACTCAGAATTCATCTAACCCCATAATTCAAATTAATAGCGAGTAATTGTATGTGGGAGCCTTGTAACGAGTATTTAGGATTTGTATTTACTCACCAATGTGGAGGCATGAGGCATAGCATTCCATTTGGGACTCGCTCGTGTACATGTAGCCATCTGAGCCACATACGATCTCTTCGTCCTCGTCTTGCACATTGGCGCACATTCGCTCGCAATAGTCTTCGGTGTCCTTCTGTTCGACCGGTGCTGGTGGTGTTGACATTGAAGGCGCATCAGCTGGAGTTGATTGATGTACTGGTAAGCGCCCATAGAAGTCCTTAATTTGACATTAGCGTCTGTCTTGTTAGAGCTACTTTTTTAATATGGAAGAGTTTTGTGGACTTACCGAACTACCGCTTTGTACATCCTCGTCGTCCTCTGGGTCATCCGAATTGGACGATATAGCGCTACCGTAATTGTGGGAACTTGATACAGGCAAGTCTTGCGTAGTGGAAGAGGATAATGCCGCAGCAGCGGCTCTAAAGCGTAACTGCTCATTTCCATTTCTGAAAGATTGCAGTGGGGAGTTAGTGTAGGACGAGTGCACAGCATCGCGTTCAGTAAACTCGAAGCGCAGCGGTTCAGGGGTGCGGCTATGCAGCGCGTTATTGCGCACTTTAGAATATGCTGGAGCCAACGTTGTGGGCGCGATTGTGGTGGGTGCAGGTATTACATGTTTAACGGCCTTATTACCATCCGAATTTACCACGAATAAGTTGCTGCCGGTCTGATAGCTGCCACGTACAATTGCGGGGACGGGGTCTTCTTGGTAAAACAGCTGCGATACTTGCATGGGACTGTTAAGGTAATTGTTAGCGGCGAAAGAGTCCGAGCCAGAGGCTACATTATCATTGGTTGTCGATGGCATGTCGTATTGAAGATGTTGTGTATGCTGCTGCTGAGATTGCGTGTAGTGTGAATGGCTTCGTTGAACCTGCTCTGATGTGGCTGTTTGCTCACGTTGCAGATACTCTGGGTGCCGCAACTGATGTTTATCGCTTTGTGTGTCAAGCTGTTTATAGTTCGGTTCATGCTTAGGTAGGAAATAGTCATTTGAGTTCATAAATTTTATATATTCTTCAGCTTCTTGCGCCGCCGCGCTTTCCGTATCTGTGTGTTGTGGCTGCTGACGCATGTTTGCATAATGATGCGTAGCTTCTTCGGTCCGTACAGTGGGAGGATAGTGTGCATGGGGATGCAAGTACGACTCTTCTTCTTCAGCCAGGTCATTATTTTCATAGACGGCATATCCCGCGCTATTGGGGACACGGTGCTCATGCTTTACGTGCGGATGCAGCACAGGCTCTTCGTGCGGCCGAATCATTTCATAATGAAAAGCTGGTGGTCCGTTGGGCGATTGTTGCTTGCTTTGGAGCAATCCTGGATAGTGCTGTTGTGTGTGTGGTTTCTGCACCTGTTGTTGTTGTGGTATGGGATATTGTTGTACCATATGGTGGGATTTGCCAGCATACTGCTGTAGCTGTTGAAGGTGTTGTCTATAATTTGGATCATGCGGTTCGAGTAGGGGGCGTACAATCGCCTTGCCATTGTATGGTAGCGATGCCTTGAAATTATATTCTTCGTGTTGTTGCAGCTGTTGTTGGTTTTTTACCGATTGAGCAGGCGCCGTCGACTGAGCTATCAAAGCATTTTGGTGTGTTTGTGGCTGTGAATGCGCGAACGGGAAAGGCGGTCTGTATACGGACATTTTGCCAGCGTTGAATGGGACCGGGCCTTTGGAAGGTAAATGGTTTATAACCCCCTTAGGCTTCTCAAAGGTAAAATGCGGTGGCGCGCCATTGAAAGGAAGACCGTTCTGTACGCGACGCATAATGGGCGGACGCGGTTTTTGCTGAGGTGGAGAGCCCGATAGTGGCCGTCGGTTAGGCATGCCTGATGCTTGTAAATTATCACCGCGCGCAATGACGCGTTGTGCTACGGCCCGGTAACGTTTGGCTGCTAAAGCTTTCGGGTCCTGCAATATTTTCATTAGTCGAGCATAGCGTGTGCTATTTGTAGCAGGTTGTGCAGGGTGGGCTCCTGCGCTTAGAGGAGCTTGTGTGGACGGTAATTTCGGTGAAGGTATGGCTTCGGTGGCGCATTGCGCGAAGCTGCACAGAAAAGCAATCACAGCTAATAGAAATGGGAAAATAACTGTTAATTTCGTCATTTTCGAAGGATTCGTGACTAATATATTTCGAAAAATGTTATGAATAGTTTATTACTGTTTATTTGTTTTCGTTTTATTTATGCGGAGTTTTTTGTCCAACACTTTATTTGACTCAAATACATTTTCATTTATTGAAGAAGGTGGGCACTATTTTTTTTAAATTTATATCGTTATTAGTCTTTTCACAACGTAACACTTTACTTAAAGTCTTTTTGGCTTTTCATTACATTAGTCTTGCTCTCCATAAAAGTTATCACTACTTTTTTAACTTATGCTTGCATACAACACTGACAAATCCTTTAGAGCATTTAGCACATCCGCGTATGTTGACCGTTTAGAAACGCGTTCAAATCACGTTTAAAACTGTGATGAGTGTTCGCGCATGCTCTTAGCAAAGTTCCAGTGCCGGCGTCGGTCTGCACTCTGTCTCGCTGTTACTTTTACAAAAACTGGTTATATCTCTTTCTATTGTACTCCATTGTTTTATTTCTTTTCTCGTGCATTTTCTGGCTTTGTGGCTTCTCGTTATTGCTCCGTAAGCGCAACTCTCTGGAAGTTTATAGGCTTTGTACAAACGCGCCTTCTTACGTACATACATATGCGTATGAGTGGCTAGTTGGCAGCACCAGTTTTGGTTACTGCTCAGCTGGATTGAGCTGCTATACCAAATTATAAGTGCTTACGTACGTAGGTGTATAATTTTCTTATCACAGTGTTCGAAAAGGAGGGTTCAATAAGAAGATTTGAATATTTTACGAAAAAGTTGAAATTTCAAATACTAGGAACTTTCAAATGTCCAATATCAGCTATTAAAGGGTGTTTTTTGGACACGTGGTTTTCAAGAGGAATTAAAACGCATATAAATTGGAAAACGCGGATGGCACGAATAAATTTCAGCCGAGAGGCCTGTGTCCAGCAATAACGCGCCAAATATTTAATAATTATTATTATTATATCTAATATTACAAAATATTAGACAAGCAACTTCACATAACCCCACAAAAAATCGTCCAATGGTGTTAAGTCGCACGATCTTGGAGATCACGCCACAGACAACCGACGGGCGGTAATGCGTTCACCAAAGTTTCCTTCAATAAATTGTCGACCGAATATTGAACGCAGCGAGCGATGTGTTGTGCAAACCGAACTATGATTTTGGTAATAAATTTGCACGAGATGTAAACGTTGTTCCTTAGTAAGTTTATTTATTATGAAATGGCAAACCAAATTGAGTATAAATCAAGTAACAGCTGTTAGAAAGATCCACTTCGAGAAAAGTATTATCTCATTGATGTTCTTTAAATAAGAATACCAGATATTCCAAATTTAATATCTTGATTCCAAATTACCGAGTTATAATAATAATGTTGTCAATTTAGTAGTAAAAGGGTAAGTTAAAAAAGTTCTGTGTAAAAAAGGTATAATTTATTGCAATAATTTATTCTTTATATTATATATTTATAACGCAAAGTTTTTATACTCTCGCAACCTGTTGCTACAGAGTATAATAGTTTTGTTCACCTAACGGTTGTTTGTATCACCTAAAACTAATCGAGTTAGATATAGGGTTATATATATATAAATGATCAGGATGAAGAGACGAGTTGAAATCCGGGTGACTGTCTGTCCGTCCGTCCGTCTGTCCGTCCGTCTGTCCGTCTGTCCGTCCGTCCGTGCAAGCTCTAACTTGAGTAAAAATTGAGATATCTTTATGAAACTTGGTAGACATGTTTCATGGTACCGTGAGACGGTTGGTATTGCAGATGGGCGTAATCGGACCACTGCCACGCCCACAAAACGCCATTAATCAAAAACAAATAACTTGCCATAACTAAGCTCCGCAATAAGATACAAGACTGTTATTTGGTACACAGGATCACATTAGGGAGGGGCATCTGCAGTTAAAATTTTTTTTAAAAAAGTGGGCGTGGTCCCGCCTCTAATAGGTTTAATGTGCAAATCTCCTAAACCGCTAATGCTATAATAACAAAATTAACTAGAAGCAAATGTTTTTAGTACTTCTATTGACGGTGTGAAAATAGTTGAAAGCGGGTGGCAACTCCGCCCACTCCCCATATAACGGTACTGTTAAAAACTACTAAAAGCGCGATAAATCAAGCACTAAACACGCTAGAGTCATTAAATTTTATCTCTGGGATGGTATAAGATGACTTTATAGGAACCGCGTTCAAAATTAGACAGTGGGCGTGGCACAGCCCACTTTTAGGTGAAAACCCATATCTTGAGATCTGCTCAACCGATTTCAACCAAATTCGGTGCATAACGTTCTTTTCATGTTTTTATGTCACAGTGCAAAAATGGGCGAAATCGGACTACAACCACGCCTACTTTCCATATAACACCATTTTAAATTCCATCTGATTATTTCACTTTCCACTATGCAAATCAGGCAACAATGACTGTATCGGGATAAAACTTTGCGTGAATAATGCGATTAAAGTATGCCACCTTGTGGCCAAAAATTGTCTAAATCGAACCAAAACTGTTTAAGCCCCTAAGTACTAAATATGTGGACCCCAGTGCCTATAGTTGACCTTCTACCGAAAATATCAGCCAATCCACAAAGAAATCTCAAACGAGTATACTATTTGACTTTGCGAGAGTATAAAATGTTCGGTTACATCCGAACTTAGCCCTTCCTTACTTGTTTTGAAATAATTTTGGCCTGACCACAAAACCAATCCAATATTATCAACAGATGTCGCTATCAACTCCAGCTTGTTTAGGAAAAAACCACTTAAACAGAAGTATGAATGCATTGACATACCATGTTTAACACTACTTTATTATATATATTGATTTTATTCGATCTTTTTAAATAAAATTATTAATAATATATTTAATTTTTTAGTTTTTTTCAGTTAAAGCATGTTTGAGACGTCTGGAACATATATACATTTTAACCATATAATTAAAGAGGAAGAATTAACTTATTTAGAATACAATATTATATTTAACAATTTTTATTTTGAATTTTCTTCATTTGTCCCACTGTGTTCCTCGTAATACTACAAAATTCAAACGTAGTTATTGAAGTTTAAGTGCAGCTAATGGCATGTAATGTTCGATATCTACTAAAAATATAACTTTATACAGGTGCTCACATATATTTATGGGTGAATTGTTAGGAGGAAGTGGGATCAGAAGATCAATCGTATGTATACACAGTGGAGCTTAATAATTTTGTGGCTTCAACACGCCACTGAATGGTTGCTGTATAGGGGTCAATTTGTAACAAAAAGTACACATATTCAATCAAGTTCGTGTTAAATTAGAAAAAGAAAGGCATGAGAAGGTAATTTGCTCAATTTCCGGCCTAACGAACTCCACTGCGATGGTCAGATTGCATAGATCAAAATATTCGAGAAGTTGGCATTTTTTCTAGTCAAATTACTAGCTGCGCGTATATTAGATTAAAGTGGCATTCGTTTCAAATATGCTTACATAAGTATATATGTATTGTACATATGTGCGGTTGGCTTGTAATAAACAAAATGATTTCGCTGTCGAATGCCGATAATAACTTTCTTTTTATTATCTGAGTTTTTTTCTCATTTTTGGAATTTCAATCCAAATCTGTTGCAGACATACCTATGTAAATAGAAAGAGTGAAGTGGCCGAAAGTCCAAGTCCGATGTCAAACAGCGATTGGAATTGAGTCAAATTAGCTTCGAGCAATTATCGCTGGCACACTGCGGCTGTAGCACGCTTCTCAAGCTAAACGGTTCGGTCGGCAAATAGCGGTACGCGAGTGTTCTTTCTGCCTCATTTCGTCTATCATTATACGTATATATTATTTGTACGTGTGTATTTGGAATTTCATTCAATTAATTGAACCGCATTGTTGCGGCTAACCACCACACCTCATCTCCAATTTTAGCAGCTCTGATTCCACTACGTCGGCCGTCTGCGATTCAAAAAGAAAATAGATTAAAATACTTTTAAAGCAACAGAAGTATCGGTTTGCTACTTGCAGCCAAACTACTTTATTCTTATTCTTCATCATGTGGCACTGTCTCGTCAGTCGCTTCATCTGGTGCAGAGCAAGCTGGTTTGGTAGTTTTCTTTATCACATAACGGTTTTTCTGTGTGTTCAATTTGCTTATGATATATACCAAGTCATATGTAAATATGAAGGTGTTCCATTCTACAGCATTTCGTTGGTTTCCTGAAATCGCAAAGTGTTTTGCCCTTATGCAGTTTATTTAAACTAAAATTAGCTAAAAACCAATCGAATATACCATTCTTAACTAATAACCGCCACAAATTCCATAAATAATAGTTTATTTGCTCAACTTCTCTTTAAAACTTATAAATGGGTGAGGCAGCACTTAGCGATTTGATATTGTTTATGGAGATGCGAATTTCGGGAATTTTTACGCTTTAAAACATGATTTACATCGATGGTCTATGTGATTGATGTGATGATTTCAACTGTTCTCATCAAAATTAGGAACCTGTTAAATATTTTTCGATAAACATCGGATATCAACTGTGGGATGAGCAAAGTAAGAGCGGCGTTTGGACGACTGCAATTCGTATCGAAAAGCTCGCAAATCTCGACAAGCACAAAGCTCAGAATATTTTCACTTGCGTGAAATCGACGCTGGTGTATGGAAACGAAACATGCTTAAATTCGCAACCTATTAGAAAGCATTCTTTAGCACGTGACCTAATTTTGGCCAAAACAATAAATAAGCAAGCACTATGGAAACAAATAAAGAAGCAACCAATACCGATACCAATTAATCGCTATTATCCAGCAGTAAAGCGTAACAACATAGCGGAGCTCCGGAGTGTTTTCATTTTAGTAACAGCGAGATTGAGATGCCTTTCCTCGCTACCTCATCAGTTTTACAGGTGTAGCATCATGACTTATGATTGAAAATTCTGCAATAATTAGGATTCCTGAAACTAGTCCTAATAATAGACTTCTCGAACAACCTTCCCATTCCTAAAAGATATCGATGCCACCCTCCTCCAGCGGCTCTCACTCATATCAGCTTCATTTATTCTCTTGGGGCTCATTACTTACTGAGAGGATATTTTCACTGGAAGTATTAAGTCTATTGTCTAATTGATCATTGCGATAACATTGCTTTCGCACAGAATTAAAGAGTAATGATGGGGTCTGAACTAAAGTAGTTAGATCTTTCATCAAATTGCTTATATAAGCACATAACATAAGTTGTCAGGTTATTTGGAACCTGAGTCAAAATTTTGAAAAAGTGGGCGTGGTTCCACCCTCTAATAGGTTTACTGTGCATATCTCCTAAGCCGATAAAGCTGTAATAACCAAATTCACTCAGGACAAAAAATTTTTAGCATCCCTATCGACAGTGTGTGGGTGAAATCGGATGATAATCCCGCCCACTCCCAATATAACGGTTTTCATTAAAACTACTGAAAGTGCGATAACTTATTAAATAAAAAAGTCACAGACGTTGAATTTTACACATAGTATGGTACAATTAATTTTTATAGGAGCTAAAACAAAAATTGGACAATGGGCGTGATACCGCTCACCTTTAGGCGCAAAACCATATCTCGGGATCTGTTCGACCGTTTTCCACCAAATTCGGTATGTAACGTTCTTCTGACATTCCTATGCTACAGTGCGAAAATCGAACTACAACACTTTCCATATAACACAATTTTAAATTCCATCTGATTCTCTCATTTTCTGTGATGGTATGTGAGGTACCTTAATGAACCCCTGGGAGCATTTTATTAGTCTATGTGGTATTGGCAAAAATTAGTAAAATCGGGTCAATGCTAAGCCCAACTCCCATATATTACTTATAATGATTTTCGTTATTCTTACAAGTATTATGCCGACTATGTCGGTCAGTGAGTACTATTAATATATAAAATTGCTTCAAAATATGTTCCCGAGTATACCTGAGCAATTTTAAAAATAATGCAATCGTCCCTATCTCTATCGCCAATATACCCAGCAACATTTTTTCCGTCTTTTCACCTGTCTTTAAACCTTTTAAGTTGGTCAAAATGTGTGATATTTTAGTGAAATTAAGTGAACAAGGAATTGGTCTATACCTTGGTCTAAAACTCATATCCTTAATATTTATAATGAATTGAATTGAAGTTTTTCACTTCAACTCAATATATTAAACTTAGCCGCTTTGGTCGAGTTATAACATATCATTTGTAGGTGTTTTTAGTATAATTGTAGCTGACGCGATATAAAATAAAAGCAATTAATAGCATTATAAGTTTATGGCCTTCAATATAAATCAGGAGATACTAAATTTGACTTTAATTTATTAACTATTTCATCGATTAATGAATGTTTAATTTTTTCGCAACATTTTTTAATATAAATTTTTCCAGCACCTGTAGGAGTTTCTCAGGCTTTGATTCTTGAAAGTTGCAAGATTATTAAATTTTCGGTTATACCCGAACTTAGCCTTTCCTTACTTGTTTCATTTTCTTATAAAAACACTTACTACACACACCCACGAGCATAAATAACTTTCTTGCCATTAATATTAAATGATGCATGAATGTGGATATTGCATAAATGAAGAGTTCGTTTTGGTATTGATTTGCAGTAAATGTGGTGAAACATAAAGTGAAACAAACATTTTTCAACTGCAAAGATAACAAACATTGCTTGAAAGTCATAAGCCAAGGGAAAAACGCACACATGAGAGTAAACAAAAGGACAGTAGCAGTAAAAAAAACAGCATAATAAACACTGACGTTTGTACACATGTTTGTGTGGTTGTGCAAAGGTAATCAACGACATGACAGTTACTTTCATAAATGTGATAACTAGAAGAAAAAGTGGACACAAAATACGTTTGTGGCAAATGTAAACAAAATAACATAAAACACCAACAAACATACTCATACACACACATATACACATACCATTTCACCTCTGTACCACCATTGACAGATTCAGGCTAACATGCAACGTTAGCCAACGTGGACGACATCCGCGTCAATATTTTCGCCGAACTGCCGTTATGATAGCGCTCTAGAAATAAAACCGAAAGTATCACAATAAAAATAATCAGCAACAATGCCCACCAAGAAATGGTATAATAAATAAACAAACAATGTCAACAGCCACTTTCAATCACAAACACATATGTCCATGCTTCGACGGCGCACTTGAATCAGTTTCATTAAGTCAGCAACATTACGTTTAGTAGTAAGCAGAAAGGGCCATAGAATTAAATTTGACGACTACGCAGACATTGTTGATATGTTTTCAACTTTGGCTTCCTTACAGAGGAGATATCTATTTTAGACAAGTTATAATTTTAGTGGGTAGGTGGATGAGCGGCTTTCGAGTTTTCATGCAAAACGTCCATCTACTTTTAAAAACTCATATCATCTAATAAAATGGAGATCATAATAGTTATGGTAACAAATGAAATTATATTGTGTATCCGCAAGGCATAATTTTTAGTTTTATATTTCACGGATTTTGGGCCGATGGGATTATTACTTTCTAATTTATGAACATATGAAACAAAGGTAAATGATTTGTTAATTCTTCGTTGTCAAAATATTAAGTATATGAACATAAATATTTCTTGAATTGGCCACCCAAACCATTCGAATAAGTCACAAAAACATTTTTTAACTTTTCGACCTTTAAAGTCAAAACTGACCAAATTTGACAAAGTCACTCTCATTGAAAACTTCAAACTGAAAACAAAAAAACTGGGACAATCGATTTTCAGAAACCTTTTTCGAGGCGAATTTTCACCAATAAAAACATTTGCCATAGACACTAACAGGTAGTAACCACTTGATGCCAGATGTAAACTATAAAGGTAGATGCATAAAAACATCCCAACCAAGCGCCCAAGCTTTTTTCAAATGCGTGGCCTGGCATTGTCCGGATGGAACATAATTCTCCCCTATTGACCAAAATTGGCCAATTCTGGTTGAATTTTTTCTTCATATGGTCCAGTTGTTGATAGTATAATTCCGAATCAAGAGTAGATAGATGATTAATATCAGAATACTAGAAGCCAATACTGCCAATCTCAACAATCACGCAGCAAACGCTCTCTTGCAGAGCATGCACCAAGCATCAAAATTAAGGAAGGAAAAACAAATCCAAATTGTGGATGATTAACTCCTCCAATATCAGGGCCATAAGCACTATTCACAATTTCAGCCACTTGGCTTGTGCTTATAAAATATGGTGTATTTTCTCTTTGCTGCGTAACCCAATCGTACTTATACAACATGGTATAGATATCTTGCCGATAGTGTATAAAATGTATTACTAAGTAATCAACAGTGGAAACGTACCAATAGCCTTGAGGGTTGGAATAAAATGATTTCCGGTTTGCGCTCTTGCAAAATTCATAGAGAACATCTGTTTGGATAATCTATTTGATAGCGACATTTCTTACAATTCCGAATAACATATAATTTTACTACTGGTAAATGTCGACTATACTTTTAAAACAGACGTGTTGATAAAGAACCCTTCAATTCAAGCGAAAAAAAAAAATCATTAATCATGGCTCAGAAGTTGTCCCATTGACTGTAAGTTATGACCGGCTTGATTTTTAAAGAAATATGGACCAATGATTCCCTTTGCTCATAGACCACACCAAACAATCACTTTTTGAGCATGTAAAGGCGTCTCAATAATTGCTTGTAGATTTTCATCACTCCAAATGCGAGAATTTTGTTTATTAAAGTACACATTGAACCAAAAGTGGGTTTCATTGCTGGTCATCTTGTTTTAGGCCCGTTCGGCTTCTTGCAGAGTTGGAATTTGCAAGCCCTCAAACCAAGGTCTTTCCGCAAAATCTTCCATAAAGTGGATGGGCACAGCTCCAATTGTTGCGCGCAATGACGGGTGGACTCATTCGTGTCTTGACCTCTTTTATATTGACCGAATTTTGGACGCATTGCGCGATGCGTTGGTAATAAATTTGCACTAATCGCAAACATGGTCCCAGCGAACGCCTCTTGTTTATGAAATAGTAAACCGAACTGAGAATAAAAACCAGACGTCTAAAAAAACAACTCGTCATCTTCGGCATAGTTTCTCTTTCGACTTACTTTTTCCTGTCGACAGTTAATTTTACTAAACATTCTGAAGAGTAGCGATTCCGCATTGTCGAAAATTTTAACATGTGTTATTAATAAATTTCGTCTTCAAATTCAACTTACCCAATTGAAAGAGCAACAAATGCAAATCCAGTGCAAACTCAAAGCATTTATAAAGCAAGGAAATTGGAACTAACAACGAACCTATCTGGCCGCAGCAGAAAGCATAGAATAGCAGAGAAAATCATAAACCAATTCCAACAAATAGTTGTGGAAATAGAGCAAGTAAAACGATACAACTAACATTCGCGTCTAGGTGTGTGTGTATGTATGTATGTGATTGAGTAAAGAAAACTGCAGTAGCACCAAGCGCCGCAACTTTGAACCTGTTGCAGTACTCAGTATCGTCCGTCCGTTCTCTACAAAACTGTACATGAGTATAGGTGTGTGTGTGTATATAAGTACATTTTTAGATTTGTGGGACTGACCGCCAGGTCGTTACCCAGTTGCCACAATTTTCTGCAACTCATCGTTGATGATTGTGCTTTCATTACCAGTTAACACCTCGGTTGCCAGTTGTTTTTGATTTTTTTTAATGATTTACGTATGCGTTTGGCTGTTAGACGTCTATGTACGTATGTATGTGTGCTTTTGCGATTTCTTATATGTATGTACATATGTTTACTAGAATACCGCTAATCTGAAAATTATGAAAAGTGAAATTTATGGTTTTTACGCCACAAAACAGCTGCAAAAGTCACATGCACAGGTATACATACACATACTCACTAAGTGGTATAAACATAAGTCCGACAATAAATGTAAAAATCCGTTTGGCTAGTAGGAAATATACATACATACAGACATACTTGTATGTAAGCGAATATAAGAAACAGTAAAAAATAAGTGACAGTTGTGGCGACATTGAATACTAAAACTTTCGCTTGGCAGCCACAATGACCACAGTAATATACATACATATACAAGTACTCGTCGATTCATATGCATATGTCAATAGTGTATGTTTGTATGAATGTATGTACATACACTTGGGACATTGACTTATTAATTTCTTACTGAGCCACATCTATTTGCTGGTGTTGCTGCTATTCATATGCTTATTCGCGAGATGCACAAAGAATGCCGATGGCCAAGTGGTAAGATTGTGGCTGATGTATATTGGAATTCGCTTCATTCATATTTTAATTTCTGCCGTTATATTGATTGTTTTCTACATATATATGTACATATACATATACACTGGTTTACCAGTATACATATAGTTTGCTCTCTATACAAATGGAATGCACAATGCTGCAATATTTCTTTACAAGTTTAGTGGATACAAGTAAGGAAGTCACAGCCAACGCACAGAGAGAGCAACTGACTTAAACGTTGCCATAAATAAATGACACAATCTGAGGAGCTAAATTGTCAAACAAGTAAAATATTAGGTCTATAATTATATTTGTGCGGTTTGCTAAGAAACCGTATCTCAGTACTCAGTATATGTCATTCATTTGAAGCGTAATTTTTTCAAAAGATGATAACTTTGTGTACATTTATCCGATTTAAGTCAAACGTTTTGTTTAAGATGCCAACTTTATTATACCCTTCTCGTAGAAGGCTGCGTCCCTATTGGCAAAAAACTCGGAGAGCCAATTTTCAGAGACCTCTCTTGAGACCAATTTCTCACCATTCAGCGCGTTCGCCATGGACAGGAAAAGATGGTAATCACTTGGTGCCAGGTCCGGACTATGAGTTGGGTGAATTAGGACCTCCCTTCCGAGCTCCCGGAGCTTCTGGCCTCTGTTGATCAAAGATTCTTCTGGATGAGTGCTGCCTTCAAGCGGTCCTGTTGTTGGCAGTAGAGGGCCGAATTGAGCGTTTGGCCATAAAGGAGCAGCTCGTAGTAGAGAATTCCTTGCCAGTCCCACCAAACATACCGCAAAACCTTCCTGGCCGTCAATCCGGTCTTGCAATTAAATAAGTGCTCACGTGACGGTCTGTTTTCACTATTTCCACGATTTTATCGCAATTTTCGACGACAGGCCTCCCGACGCGTGGTGCATCTTTGACATCGAAATTACCGGAACGGAACCTAGCAAACTACTTTTGTGCTACACGTTCGTTTACAGTATCAGGCCCATAAACTAAATTAATTTTTTTAGCCGCTTTGGCTGTTTTTTCGCCTTGATCGAAGAAAAATTGTAAAATATAGCGAATTTTCTCTTTGCTGGTGTCCATCTTTGACGAGCGCTCACAACGTACTGAGTAAATCAATCGAAAAACTGTCAAAGACAAACTTTTAGCGCGAATAAACACGTTTTCAGCGCCGTATAGTATGACATGATGCGACACGTAACACTAGAACTATGGACAATAACGCCATCTCTTAGATAAAAACCGAACGAATTTTTTACTGGACCAATATAATAATTTTTTTCACTCAATTATGTCGAACTTTGTGCCTGAGTTTTTGCGGGGAGTTCTTTTTTATAACTCCAACATGAAAAACACATCAGCCGAAAGTATTTTGATAAAAGTTGCTAGTGAACATGCTCTAGATTAGCGATATGAATTGAAGCCAAAAAACGTGAAAGACAATTTGGCAAGTCATAAATGCTTCTTCAACGCTGCAAAAAGAAGTTTTTTTGCATCGAGAGTAAAATAAAACATTAACTTCGGTTGCACCAAATTAAAGCGAGCGAAGCAATAATTTTCCATCATGAAAACGCTCGGCTTGATTAAAACCGACGGCTGGGCAATTTTGCTCCACCGCCTTCTAACCCAAACTTTGCCTCTTCTGACTCTGTTCGTTGCAAAACGCAAAATTTTGAAACAAATCTGTGCGACTCAGTAAATTGAATCAGCACTTCGGAGTCGGCTGAAAGTTTTTGGATTTCCTACGAGTCGGATACTATCAAAGTGGACATCGAAGCAAAACGTCAATTACATATACAATATTTAACATAATGGATAAAATTGAGGTCGAATCGTTTTAGAAAACATATTTATTCTTTGATTTAGTACAATATACAGTAAACCTAAATTCACACTGCGTAAAGGGAATAAATTTATCCATCTATTAAAGGTGTTCTGGTAGTAATATTTCATCTGGTCAGATTAATGTTTTACCTACATTACATATTTAACGAATAATCGCCAAACAAATAAAGAAGTACTACGTTAAGGTGTAGTCGAACATCGATATTCTCTCAATTCGGAAGAGTTAACGGCATGTGAGATATTATAAAATGCCTAGATAATTTTATTATAAAACTTTTAATTAAATATAGTTCTCTTATTTCATATTATACTTCTATTGTCCTACATTTGAAATATCTATTTTAAAGACATCATCACTAAGCGAATATATCATACCAATTTAGTAGTTCCCGGTGGAAATGTACAGACCGATTTCACTCACTTGTTAACGCAAAATTACAAAAATTTAATTTCAACTCACATACTTAATTGTTTCTGTGCCCCACATTGACTAATATACAACGCATAAAATCCTTCAGAAGAACAGAAATAATTAAATTGAGTATATGGTGGTTCGTAAATGGTGTATGTATGTAGATGATTTTATTCGGTTTTGGTAACGAGTAACAATTTCCTAAGCAATAGATTGTAAAAACAAGTAAAAACGTTAACTTCTGCTGCGGGTTATAATATATGTTCTGCTGAGGTTATAATATTATATATTTCGGATTTTAGTCCGATTAGTGTTTTAGTTTGTAGGTTATAGGTTTGCCTTGGGAAATAATCTATGCCAAATTTCATGAAGATAACCATAAACCATAAAACCATAAACAATAAAAGTATATATAACTTATTATTTTAATTTTGCAATTGTCTCAAAGAAAAGAAATTTTAAACATTTCAATACGTACTTTAAGTCACGTTATTTTCAGCACGTGCACCGTTATCATCGTTTGTATTTATGTTTGTTTCATTGTTTTAAGATAATTACTTTTGTGATAGCGAAAAGAAAGTTTAAACAAATATAAAAATTATAAATAAACAAATATTAAGTAACAAATATTATATAAGTCGTATGATTTTACATAGTTCCTGAGTTATATACATTAAGTCTGTTACAGGGGATTACCATTTCAATAAATAAATGCAATTCAAATAAACTCCGCACTGCAGCTTTTCACATATTTTCGGAAAATATAATTTTGGGAGTGTGACAATTTAAAACTATGTCCCATATGTACTGTGTGGGCAATGTAAGAAGAAAATTTAATTACCTTCTACTGGACATAACATAATTTCGAACACCTCTTGTTAGGGACTCCCAAAAAACCATGTCCCCTCTGCAAAGGATTATTACCCATATACCACTTAATTCACGACTGCAAAAAAATATAATCCACGCGAGAAAGAATCTTCGATCAAGTTGGTCCAAGAGATTTACTTACAATCATCACAAAAATAAACATCGAAGTAATAAATTAATTTTCTAGGAACTAGACTTAAGCAAGAAAATCTAATGAAGCAAGTAAGGAAGGGCTAAGTTCGGATGTAACCGAACATTTCATACTCTCGCAAAGTCAAATGGTATACTCGTTTTAGATTTCTTTGTGGATCTTGCCGCCTTGTTCTATGTTGACCGATATTTTCGGTAAAAAGTCAGCTATAGGCACTGGGGTCCACATATTCATTACCTATGGGCTTGAACAGTTTTGACTCGATTTAGACAATTTTTGGTCACAAGGTGGCATACTTCAAACGCACTGTTCACGCAAAGTTTTACCCCGATACAATCATTTTTGCTAGATATGCGTAGTGGAAAGTGACAGAATCAGATGGAATTGAAAATGGTGTTTTACGGGAAATAGGCGTGGTTGCAGTCCGATTTCGATCAGTATGAAGAGACGAGTTAAAATCCGGGTGACTGTCTGTCTATCCGTCCGTCTGTCCGTCCGTCCGTCCGTGCAAGCTCAAACTTGAGTAAAAATTGAGATATCTTTATGAAACTTGGTAGACATGTTTCTTGGTTAAAGACTACTAAAAGTGCGATAAATCAAGCACTAAACACGCCAGAGACATTTAATTTTATCTCTGGGATGGTATGAGATGACTTTATAGGAACCGCGAAATTAAACAGTGGGCGTGGCACAGCCCACTTTTAGGTGAAAACCTTGGGATCTGCTTAACCGATTGCAACCAAATTCGGTGCATAACATTCTTCTTATATTTTTATGTTATGGATTACACCACGCCTATTTCCCATATAACACCATTTTAAATTCCATCTGATTCTTTCACTGTATACTATGCAAATCAAGCAACAATGATTGTATCGGGGAAAACCTTGCGTGAATAATACGTTTAAAGACTGCCACCTTGTGACCAAAAATTGTCTAAATCGAACTAAAACTGTTCAAGCCCCTAGGTACTGAAAATGTGGACCCCAGTGCCTATAGTTGAACTTAACTAGAACTTCCTTACTTGTTTATACAATAAAAATAAAAATTAAAATTAAATTAAATTAAAAATTTTATCCTTTGTAGATAGTTTCCCAAAAAAGTCGCCACATCTCAAAAACTAGTCCAAGGAAATAATATTGATTTATATTTCTATATATTATGTTTTTTAATTCAATACATATGTATATGTAATGTAATGTATGTAAGAAATGTATCTGCCCCAAAAGTAGTGCTGACCGATGTGCTACAATTTCTACTAAAATCCAAAAACATATACACTTGTTATGTTATATGTATGAAAGAATATAATGTAAAGTACATGCCTTCAATAATAATAAATGAAAGTGGAAGTTATACGTGTACTCTTGGTGAAGAAAGTGCATACGCTCGTGTGTACTTATAAACAATATATACATACATATGTACTTGTATGTACAAGGCGTGGTAACTGTACAAATTGGCACAAAATGTGCAATTAATCGACGTAGAAGACGTTGCTGCATGTGAATTAATCAAGCCTTGTTTATGTAACGTAAGTGCGTCAGTTATACATATTATATGTATGTATGTGTAATCACACGTTGCACAATGCTATATGTATATTGTACACCTATTGTTGTTGTTTAAAACAGCTGTCAATTGCCATTTGGGTAACTTTATGATTCCTATATCAAAGGCAATACGTATAAAGCCCAATCAGTTTGTTAACGGTGGCCTCTAAGCGGCATCAGTCCTTGGTCTTCTTTTTCCCTCTTATAGAAATTTGGCGGTTTTGAAATCTTCCAATTGTCTCAACACTATTTGGTTTTTGTTGATTATTAAAAACTTCAGGAATGCGTCGATAGTATTCGGACATAAACATAACCTGTTAAACGATATAATACTATATAGGTATTACTATAATTGTTTTGTTTCTCTAAATGGATTTCTAACTTTCCATCTACCATTTAATATACCTAAATTTATTATGACATGTCACAATAAGATTATATCCCAAATGTTTATAGAGCTTTAAAGTCAAAATACTGTTTTAATTCCTATAAACATGGGTTCCGCCCTATTACTTTAAGTAATGCACCAACTATTTTCGAAGAAGATATCGTACTTTATTTTAATAATGCAAAATCTTCATTAAATTGTGGCTTACCTGATACCTTCATGCTTTTAATACTTGTGACAAATATTTACTTGCCTTTTTATACTCTCGCAACTTGCTAAATTTTTTATTATTCTTCCTTCAATATGGAAACAGTCGTTTATAATGCTTTGCCCGTTATAATTCGTATTGCGAATGTTTCTGTTTCGTGGGCAGGATAACTGAGACCTTAAGGATTCAGTGGCTAAGCTGCCAATTCTTGTTAGTCTTTAGTTAGCACGTATCACCAGTGTGGCTTTTCCTTTGCGTTATTTTACAGACAACCTGTTATTTTGATAGTAGCCTGATAACGACGTATTTTAACATAAAACTGGATCTTAGAACCGCAGCTTTGGCCGTGAATATAAATGTATTTGCATATGTGAATGTATGCTTACAAAAGGTAAGCAATACATTTTTTAAATACTTAATTTCTTTGGCAAATAAATACTAAATCATTTTTCATAGATAATGTTTTATTTAAATATTTTTATTAAATTAACAAATTACATTTTAAAATGTTAAACCATCAATCATTTGAAGAGAGTAGCGTCACACCAGTTTGCTAATTTATGACATTTAAAACTTAATTAAACGCTTCTGCCAAATTCAACCACTCCGTGCCATAGCTAAAGTCTTATTAATATTGCTTAATAGCTGCTAATAAGAAATTTATAAATAACTCTATACAAGTAAAAACACACTAAATTAAAGTTAAGCTATTGTTTTAATGAATCATTGTTACGATTATGGGGTTCGAGATTATAATTTGGTAAGAATTTATATTTGCTGGCATAAATTAACTCGTCTGAAAATATATCCTCCTTCATACAATTATACCATAAATATGAGTCGTTTAAGACTGTTTGTCACTTCTTTACTTTCAATATCGAATATTCAGGTAAGTTTTGCATAAAGTTCATATTATTGTTAACTATTTTACGCGTAATGTATGCATTTTGAATGAACAAGATAAATATGAATTATAAAACTTCAAAAAACAAAATGCAAAATTGTATTAAAAATTTTTTTTAAAGGGCATATTAACCTCGAGACTGTATAAGTTCTACAGACTTTGAAAGTACAGCGAAATACCATCTCAGATCTTATCAAAATAGTTTATCAGCTATTTGTATTTTTTCTATCGATGAGAGGAATTGGTTAGTTTAAGAGTTGGTTTTTAAAAATATGCTGCAATAGTTTTTTAAGAACATTAAGTGGTTGGCTTGAAGGGAATCACAAGTCTATGCCTTTTACAATTCCAATAACTTGTAGTGAAATAACAATGCCAATATTTTGGAGTGAACTGCCGAATCGAAAAAATAGTAGAAATAAAATAATATTAATGTGTATAACCGAACATCGGATCAAAGAAACCAATCTCTCGTGGTGAAGGCATTTAACTCCAGTTCGTCTTTTAAAAAAGGTGGAAAATAAAAAGTCTTTTTCTTTTCAATCGAGTTTTCTTTTTTACTTGGGCGGTTTTTGTGTGTCAACATTTTTTCTGGAAAATAAAAATCTGAAAGCTACTGACAAATCATTCAAAAAGTTCAGATTGATCTTATTTTTTACATACAGACATATTATTTTCAGAAAGGATAACTGGGGTCCACATTAAAGAATCATATGGAATTTAAAATTGTGTTATATGAAAAGTAGATTCGATTTTTGTCAGGTTTTGCTCATTTTCGTACTGTTATGTAGAAATATAGAAACTGCGGCTTAGTTATGGCACTTTATACGTTTTCGATTAATGGTGTTTTGTGGGCGTGACGGTGGTCTGATTACCCTCATCTCCAGAGGTTCACAGTAGTGACACTTGTGGGCTAAACATTGTACTAAAGTGAGCGTGGCCCATATCTTCCAAACCACTGAACTTAACTTATGCAAACTTGCCGGGAAGAAATCTTTTTAGCATTTCTTTATACACTGTGAAAATATGTAAAATTAAATAATAACCACTCACCATATTATGGTTATGTTGAAAATTACTAAAAGTGCGATAATTTACTGAATAAATGAGCCACGAGCATTAAACTTCACAACCAAGATGGTAGAGAAAGGCTTTATGGTAGCCGTTATAAGAATTGGACAATGTGCCAATTGAATTTAAACGCACCCAATTTTCAATTAAACTGATATTCGCAATGGGGTTGAATAACTCACAAGACATAGGTACATCATGCTTTCCGCACGGACAACCTTATGAAACATGTTCTCGCGTGAGCACACCATCCTGTTTGTTTGTATTCGCTAAATGACCCAGAGTATTCTACACGATGCGAAATAATTAGAAGTAGATATATGAACTATTTTAACTATCAATAATTGTATGTACATATATTTTATATTTATTCCTATTTCAAATATAATTACATCCCCCATGTACTTATAGTGTTAGTTATTTTCAAAAATATTTCCTAAAAAAATGTGTCAGCTGGTATATGTAGGTATATATAAATGATCAGAATGACGAGACGAGTTGAATTCCGACTGTCTGTCCGTCCGTTCGTCTTTCTGTGCAAGCTGTAACTTGAGTACAAATTGAGATATCGTAATGAAACTTTGCACAAATAACGCCCTTAAGGTGTTTCATCTTACACCCAAAAATTGAAATCGGATGAAGACTTTTCAATGTATATGTGTACCCCAGTGCTTATTACTGATTTTTTGCTGATAATATCAGTCAATATGTGAAATATATTGTTGAAATTCAGGAAAACTATTTCTTTTATAACAATATACCCTTGTGTTAAAAATGGGTTTATTCGGATCAATACTTCTCCTGGCTCCCATATACGTAGTATAAAGATTTTCTAACTCCCAATTGACTTTATACCACATATATCGGCCAATGTGCTAGTTATTTTAATGAAATCGAGAGAGCGAGTTCTTTTAGGAACAGTTTATCCTTGTGCCTGAAACGGCGAAAGCTTGCCTTAGCCCCCATAACTTTACTTCGTATAGGTACATACATATATGTTTATATTTATATTATTATAAAATAGCTTGAAAATAAGTTCTTGAGTACCTAAGTAATGTCGAAAATTAATGCAATCAGCCCTTCCATTTCCATGCCTCTAATGATTTTATACAATTTTTGCTGACGGGTAGTAAAATATATTAATAATTGGCTATCTTTAAAACCTATTTAAATTAATAAAAAACAAGGTTTTTTTAAGAACAAGTAGCAATGAAAAGAGAGATATGCACTCTAATCTGAAAAGTAATGTATTGTAAATTAAATGTATCAGAAATTCAGGAACTAAAAAAAAAATTATGTAAAACTATGTTGTTAAATTTTTAAGGTAAGAAAAAATTAAAACAAAAAAAAAATGATAATCATAAATACAAGCACTTGAATTTAATTGCTGTCATCATCAGTTACCTTAATGCGTATAAAATTACTATCATTGGTAGAATTATTTTGAACTAGACTCGCTCTTGCTCGTTCGGCATCTACATTTTAACAGTGCACTCTGTTATGAGCCGTAGTTTGCCAATTATTCCTACGGCTTTGTATAATTCTTTGTAACGACCCATATAAGAATTCAGCCCACGTTTAAATTGAGCAGCTCTTTCGACAATTGTTTGTGACGAAATGGTATCCCAATTTATTTTCAAGTTGAAGCCCTTCTTGAATTCAATTTGCAGTAAGTTTATCAAGTTCTTTAGTATCACTGCTTTCTATAGAGTCAGGTTCTCTGAGGGAAAATGTAATATTTCATCTTCTCAACCAGCAGTTCATCAATGTCATCAAATAACAAGTTATCAAAACCATCCCCACAAGCTGAGTGTGCCAAAAAAGATAATTCCTCTAAATTTGTGCTATTTGCCATTACTCTCACCAGTAAACTTGATGGCCAAAAATTTCCAAAAAAAAAAATTATTTTCAAACCTTGTTCAATAAAAACAGTGTAAAAACAGAATTAGGTGTATATATATATATATATATCAATATATAGTAGTACAATATATTTCATTCATAACAGTTGCTTATACGATTCACAAAGCTAACCGATGATAGCTGTTGCTGAATCTATTCGATTGATTTCTTTAAACTTAACTCCTACTTCTTAGTAACTTATTACAATAATAAATACATTCGGATACTTTTATTTTTATTGAATAAAATTTTTTACCAGGGGACCGTCTTTAAAAAATACTTTTAACCTTACAAACTTTTTTACTTAAGTTTTCAAACTGATCACAATATTTTAACATGACATAATATATGATTAAAACGGATATATCACACATCTGTAGTAAAACATATATGTCGAAAGTGTTTATGTGTTTTGATAATAACTAATAATACATTTTTACAAACAAACATTAAAAGCTAAAAAATAATACCATGTGTGACAATAAAACACTGTTGTATAAATATAAAAAGAGCTATTATGCACATTTGCATTAAAAATTGACACAAACTTTTAATTGTTTACTTGTAAAGCGAAAATAATTTTCCGGTTTGCTAACTGCAAATGTTAGTGCAATACACCGATAAAAAGAAAGAATAGCAACACTTTTTGTCAACAAATTGTTTACATAATTATTGAACCTATGTATTTTCGTCTGTCAATTATTTTGCAATTTTAGTGAAAATTAATGCTAATTACGAGTAACTTTCCTTGATTTGAATAGATGTGAGGAAGGAGTTCTATCGGATTTGATAATATAATATAAGGACTTTAATCAAGAGGCCCTCGTATATCAATTGCTTCAACTTATTTACAGTAATATTATATATACCTTAGGCTGAAACAATATAAAAATTTTAAAAATTATTATTTACGATTTAATGCTGGAACTCGACTTCTAATAACTTTTCAACCTTTTAGTTTTCACTAAATTCCCTAAGTTGTCATTTTTACTATCTCTTAATATTAATGTCAAGAGCTCAAACTTTACCAGAGTTTTTTTTCGACATTTCGGATGATATTTTCACGGTATCGAGGTAAAAACATTTAAATTTAAATATATAAATAAATTAAATTTAAATTTCCGTTTGTAATATTACGTTGCACACCGCCGATATCGGGACACTATAGCATAACCTTCGAACCACCAAGTAGCGTTTTATAGCTCGCAGCATAAGATCTTAGATGTTTGATTGTGGGTTGACTAAGGCTATCTGTGGCCGTCGTGTTGATTTGGATAGTAAAGCGCACTCACATTTCATAAGCTCTCGAACCCTTGGAGAATAACCTCATGAATGTTCTCAGAGGCTTATCAAAATTGTTTCCAGCTGCATTAGAAGAGTGTAAACAATATTTTCGCTTTCCGTTTACCAAAAGCGTCGTGCCAGCTATATACAGTGCCGGTCTTACTCTTTTCATCTACTTTCCGGCACTTTTCGTGGGTCATGACAGGTCAACAATGCACTTAAATTACAGCAACAGTGGTTTTTCGACAACTTAATTGCTGGGACTCTTTCAAAGCACATAAAAAACATTCGAAAACAAGTTTACGCTTACAAGCATAGTTAAAAGAGAAAGGTCAGAGGAAGCGCGGCACTTCACGTTGCGCTATTTCCATGAAAGTCTCAAATGTGTGTGTAATAATTACATCCACATGTGCTCAAATCTACTTAAACCAAGTTGAATAAATCGATTTTGTAAGAGTTAACAGCGAAAAAGTGGCAAAATAAACAACGACGGAAAGAAGCGAAAAATTATCTAAAATCACGCTCTTCATATGTGCTTACGAATGTATTTGATTACATGTCTACGATGGAAACGCGTGAAAATTTCAATTCATATAAAATTGGCTTCTATGTGCATAAGACCAAGTACATAGGCAAATATTTATTTGACTTGATTTTGAGTTAAGTACCAAGCATATGTATGTACATATATGTAAACGATGTCTGCTGCTTGTTTGGTGTCTACACTTGTCAATTGTACCGATATATGTATATACCTATGTATGAATGTAGGTATTTAAGCAAGTACTTATACATACATATGTCTAGATTTTACATATTTTATTTTCCGGTCTACATTTTTCGCGCTTTCAATTGGTTCAACAGCCAATACAAGTCTTCTTATCCCTCCATATTCTTCTCAATATTATTCGCATTCTGAATCTGTGGGAAATCGCAAGAACCTCCACGACTCGGCATTAAGAAAAAAATAAGCAAAATGAAAGAAACGCGGAATGCGACCAATTGGTCGACTGAAGAAGAGCGAGTCAAAAGTGAAATTTCGGTAGTCTTTTGTTTTTGTTTTCACGATTTTATTGTGTTTTTTTTTATTGCCACTTCTTTAAAGCGCTTTTATAAGTAAACGCGCACGCCTTGAATATTTTATTTTTATTTTCTTCATAATTGGGGTATTATTACGTTTGCTTTGTTTTGGTTTTCCGAAATTTTAACGGTTCAATTAGTTTATTAAATGTGTCTGTTAGCTGCTATGGCTGTGTGTGCGTTTGTACATATGTAAATAATTCTCCATTAGCGGGCTGAGAAATATTGTTGGGGGAGTTTGATATTTATACCTAAGCATAACAGGTCTCTCTACGGTATTTTTTATTACTGTTTTATTATTCTTATTATTCTTATTCCAATATATATGAATATGAATTTGCGACGATATGAAGAGCAGCGTAATTCGACATAGGGAAATTGGATCCTTGGTTTCCCTTAATTTCGTTTGTAGACTTTTGTATTAGATTGACTGCGATGCCACTCTTATTTATGAGGATTGTCAGATTTGCTGTAGGACTTTTCGTGTGCTGCAGATTTATTTGCACGCATTTAAGCTTCTTGGCCATCTAGTTGCTCTATTATAACTACATCCCCTAGCAACTGACTGGCGTGGTGGACCTCTTCTGTGTTGTCCTCATTAGATACTTTGTCGCCTTGGAATATCTTCAATCTGCCGTTGCGGATACTGAAGCTGCTTTTGTTATCAGCTTTAGATAGAGCTTTGTTGGGTTTCTCTTTAAACTTGTTCTGCAGCTTGATTTTTCGCCTGGCTTCTCTAGAGGGGATAGCCAAATGCAAGCGTAAAGTCTTCAAGGGATATATTTGGCGGGGTTAAGCTTCAATTTGGGTCATACACCTTAGGGTGTAGCTCCTAAGGTTTCTGAGAAGTCAAACTTCGGATGGGGATCCTCCGGTTTGTCGAGTACATGTATAGCTTAAAACTAGACTCCACCTATCTCTCCTGCAAGCTGTCTCTATCCACTTCACAGAAATGTCTTGCTGTTCCTTCTTGCTTGCGCTTTTTAGGCAGAGTTCTGTGAGCGATTCACTTATAGGAACCGGTTTTCATGTTGGTTTCTGCTTGAGGTTCTGATTGTTTCTGTTTTTCAGGAAACTTGCATACTCCTCCACTATCTGCTTTTGGCGCTCGCTTTGCTCTTCATAAACTGAGGTGCCAACAGCCTGACCTTTGGCTATCTTACCTGGTATAAAGTGATACCGTCTTTTTCTCATTCGATTTAAGGTTTCTTTCTTCACTTGTGCTAATTCTCTTCTTTGGTAGCCAGTGTATTTTGGTTGGTACTTATGACAGCTTTGGAGGGGGAAGATTATATATTTATGATTTATTTACTTTGGTTGGTACTCTCTATATTAGCTTTTGTCACTACCGGCGTACCATAGCTGGTATATCTGGAAATATTATTTCCACGTTTCTGACTGTAGGCGAGAAGCGTGTCCTCATCGGTCTCCGATAGGGGTCCAGGATTTCGACACGCCGTTGTCATTTCCGCTGTTCTCATAGTAGTATTAGTATACCACCCATTACTTCTACCTTGGCCTCTTCGTCTTTACATTTTTTAAATATCACCATTTTCAACATATTTATTATTATTATTTGGAGTTGAATATAGTATACCGGTCAACCGGAAAGTATAAGTAGATTGATCGGTTGCTATTCTTCATAAATGTCAGAATGATGATTATTTTGACAAATCTTTATTTTTCCATCATATTTTTTCAACAAATTATTTCTTGAAATAAAAAAAATAAAATTTATATATTAAGGTGTGGATACAGTAAATTTGAAAAAGAAAGTTGATAACAACCGCAGAAGAAACTATTTTGCGACATTTATATTCACTAAATTCATTGGGGAAAAGCGTGTCGTAATTCAGCCAAATCAGGGAGCAAGTTGTACCTTGTGGCCCAGATTTTTGGATGGGTAATATACGACCGGACAGCTGATTTATTTGTTGAAGTCTTGCTTTTAACGAACTCAGCGGTAGTGAAAGAGACGTCCGACATCGCAACAGGCACAAGCGAAAAGGAAAATTGTGTAGAGATGGAAAGGATTTACATTCTTGCTAATCAATCCGAAACGGAGAAGACAATTTGAAAAAAAACAAGAAAAAACGTTAACTTAGGTTGCACCGAAGCTAGAAAACCCTTCACAAATAAAAAAGCTTGAATAACTTGATTTTAATCGGTCAGTTTGAATGTCAGCTATATGCTATAGTCATACAATCTGAAAAATTTATTCAGATATTCTAGGAATTTTTTAGATCATAATCTAAAGCCTATTTCGTTAATATATATCTCGTCAAACGAATTAATTTTCCTTACAAGAGCTCGATTCTGATCATGCTTTAGAAAATAATCCGTGAAAATATCTTGTATGATAAAAAAAGTTTTCTATCCAAGAGCTTGATTCCGATCGTTTGGTTTGTATGGTAGCTATATGCTATAGTGGTCCGATATCGGCGGTTCTGACATTCAGATCGAAATTTCAAAAACTGAGGGACTAGTTCGCGTATATACATTTGTCACTCTGATTATTTATATACAATACATACATATATAATTTGTAGGGTGCCTGAAGTTTCCTCCTGGGTGTTACAAACTTCGTGGCAAATGTAATAACCAGTGTTGTATAATTTTCCATCACGACAACGCTCGGCTTCATTTTGCAAGACAGGTTAAAAACTATTTGGAAAACAGTGGCTTGGGAGTTTGGCCTCACCCACCTTATATCCAAGAGCCTGCCTATTCTGACTACCAATTGTTCCGGTAGATGCAGAACGCCTTCAATGGAACACAGTTCACATCAGAACAGAGTATCAAAAGTTGGCTGATTCATCTTGGTCAGAAAGCCGGAAGCAGTTCCTTTGGGATGAAATCCACCAATTGCATGAAAGATGGGAAAGTGTTATTGCTTCAGATGTGCAATACTTTGAATAATACTTTCGTTGAGCTAATAGCAATGAAGGATCAGTTTGAAACTATAACCTCACTAGTTTGCAAGTTTATAGCATATAGCTGCCATTCAAACGGAAGAATCGGTATCAAGTGCTTGTATGGAACACTTTCATTTGACGAGGTATCTTCACGAAATTTAGCATGGATCATTATTAGGCAATAATGCAATCTCCGAAGAAATTTAGATCGGATCACTATAGCGTATAGCTGCAATATTAACTGGACGATCGGAAAAAAGCCATGCAAACTGAAAGATCGGAATCAAGTTCTTGTAAGGAACCTTATGTATTTGTGAAGGGTATTATATGTATAAAAAAGATGAGCTGTTCAGACATTCGTTTATACGCAAACCTCCAGTTACCTAAATTTATAGAAAAAAATTATTTTTTAGAAGAGATTTTGAAAGAAGAGGTTCATGTATTTGATAATTTTTAACTTAAAAAGATACCAAAATTTATTTAAAATATCTTAATTATTTTTCTTTTCATTGAAAAGTATATTTTAGGGAATCTATAGACATATGTTTAAACGCACTTAAAAAAAGTAAAAGTTTGTATTTCAGTTTTAGTATTTCGTGTGGCCTCCTTTATTTTGAATGACGCAAAAAATTCAATTTGGCATATAATCAGAACACTATTGTATTGTTTCCCTTTGAGTAGACTTTAGCAGCAAGTATATCCCAAAGGTTCTCGATAGGGTTGCAATCAGCATACATGCAGGATATTTATTGTTTTTTGAAGAAACCCACTCTCTCAGCATTCTCTCGAAAGTTTTGTCCACTTTATTGTGGGTATGGAGCTAAAAACATGTGCGACATGTCTGGGAATGACGGGAAGATCTAATTTGTCCTTGATTTGTTGAGAAGATAATCTATTCTGAGTGGCTTCATAACGAATTTGTCTCCATTGTCGCAATGTAAGCTTAGCGTTTCCTCTAATTGGAGCTTTATCGCCATAGTTTTGGATCTCAAACTATACAAAATGCATGCTATATCCAAAACATTCCAAATTTTGAAAATTATCATGACGTAGTGATTAATACGAGTACAAACAACAAAAATGTCTATAAAAAATAATTCATCTTCATATATATGTACGTATAGTATAAATATATAGAAAAATTAATCTGTATGTCCTTTCTAAAATCGTAACCTGTTCATTTGATCATGTAATGATTTTTGGTGAAGTTGTTGTGAATGAGTCAATGAAAGTTTCTGAGTTGGTACAACCAATTTTTATATACATAAATGAATGAATGTTTGTGGTAGAATTGTAAACTATGCATTTGAGCATGGGATTCATTTTTCTTCGAATCATACATATACCACGACTTTGTAACGGATCCAGAATCTCAGTCAAGAAATTAATGAACAATGTTCTCTAGACAACAATTATGACTGGAAAATTTAAAGGTAAAGAGTTCTCATATTCGATTACGCACCATATGGAAAAATTAAAAATATTTTCAGCTTCTAGCGTGGAAATAAATGACCTTCTCATGGACATTTGCTCAACTAATTTCCCGAGAGGTTCAGAGGTGTTAAAATCTTTAAGCGCGCCCAGTATGGCCTTAGGCTGTATGTTATTTAAAGCGCCTTCTACAAGTATGTCCAGGAAGGCTAAGAGAGTGTTTTAATTTTCCTTCAGAGTTTTTTAAATCTCTGTTTTCACTGAGCTTTGTGCTGCTTCTGTGGATTTTTCCTTAGAATACGCATGCTGCGAAACTGGCATTATTTTTGGGTTTAAGTTGTTTCTTATGCGTAATTCTATTAGTGTTTCCAATGTTTTTAAGAGGAATGAGAAACGACAAATTGGTCTGAAATTCTTTGACTAGTATGTGAACTTTTGCCCGCCTTTGGTACATATATCACCTTGACTTTCCTTCATAACGAGGGAGTATAATGTAATTGCAATGCCCCTTTAAGAATGGTTACTAGCCAGACTATTATGTACATTAGGGACTGCCCTAACTAAGTCGAGAATTAATCGTGGCGTCCCTGCGATTTGACGGGCTTGAAACTGCTTATCGTTCAGTATACATTGACACCATGTCAACAGGAATGGAATCTGTCTCTACTCCACTGTCTAGTGTTCCCCATCGTGTGGTTTTCAGAGCTGCCTGGAAAGTATGCGGAGTATTCATTAGCCTGAAGCTCTCCCAGCTTACTGCTGTGGTGTCTTGATTACTATAGCTATGTAACATGAAAACATTAAGTTTTCTACATTTTTATACATGTTCTAGCTTTACCTTCGCAGTTTCCCATGTATAAATTATAGCCCGGTGTCATTCAGAAGCTCACTCTCAATATATAGTTCTGAGGGCCTGTCTGCAAGCTCAGACCCCGAAGAACACTCACCTTACACAGTGTTTTGTACGTCACTCGAGGACTCGAAAAGATCTGCCTAGACTTCACGCATCTCATTTTCCAATGCCAAGTGATCTACTGCATCGGCGTCGACTTGTAGGTAATGACCTTCACTTTCGAAAATCCATAGTTAATCTTTCCGCCACTTTTCGCCAGCGGTTCTATGGATTATTTTATTAACAACAACAGCGAAGGTGTAGTCCGGATCCATCCCCTTGCCCTTAGTCGGGCTAAACCTTCCCAACTTTGATTATTGCGGCCTTATACAAGTATAGCTGGACCAATCGCCCGTCATCACAGGCTATCATCGTGATTTGACCCGGCATCCGTGCATGACAGTGGTAGATCTGGATTGCTTAATAGCACTGCCAGAGCTACATTTGTCAGTGCAGTTCGCACCCATTTCCATTGGGCTCTGGGGGTTTCCAAGCATATCTCTTGTCCAGAGTAAAATGTTTGGTTACACTCGCATATAATCCTTCTGTACTTGTTTTAGTTGGAAGCATTCAACTGATATTAGATATAATTCGTAATACCAAGAAAGGGTTTAATTGATTAAAATTTGAATTGCTTTAACTTTAATTTACTGAGTAAAGATACAAATCGCAATAAGAATATTACCTACTTCTACGAACTACGCGTTCACGTGTGCAATGTCTTCGGATAACATATAATTTTGCATGTAATTTTCCAATTTGCTCTTTAGAGTTTTTTTTTATTGTTGAAGAAAACTATTTACGAATCTGATCTGCTCAATGAAATTGCTTTACTTTATTTCCCTTTTCATAGTAGTGGTTAGGTTGTCGGTCAGGAGGCTGCCTGCGGCTTTTCGTTTGAAGTTTTATTGATTTCCTCTTCCACTTTTGCGTTATGACTGTTTCCTTTTTATACTATCGTAACCTGTTGCTACAGAGTATAATAGTTTTGTTCATCTAACGGTTGTTTGTATCACCTAAAACTAATCGAGTTAGATATAGGGTTATATTTATATAAATGATCAGGATGAAGAGACGAGTTGAAATCCGGGTGACTGTCTGTCTGTCCGTCCGTCCGTCCGTGCAAGCTCTAACTTGAGTAAAAATTGAGATATCTTTATGAAGCTTGGTAGACATGTTTCTTGGTACCGTTGGTATTGCAGATGGGCTTAATCGGACCACTGTCACGCCCACCAAACGCCATTAATCAAAAACAAATAAATTGTCATAACTAAGCTCCGCAATAAGATACAAGACTGTTATTTGATACACAGGATCACATTAGTGAGGGGCATCTGCAGATAAAATTTTTTTTAAAGTGGGCGTGGTCCCGTCCCTAATAAGTTTAATGTGCATATCTCCTAAACCGCTAAAGCTATAATAATCAAATTCACTGGGAGCAAATGTTTTTAGCACCTCTATGGACGGTGTGAAAATAGGTGAAATCGGGTGACAAGCCCATATGGATCCCAGTGCCTATAATTGACCTTCTACCGAAAATATCAGTCAATCCTTAAAGAAATCTCAAACGAGTATACCATTTGACTTTGCGAGAGTATAAAATGTTCGGTTACATCCGAACTTAGCCCTTCCTTTCTTGTTTTGAATTACCTTTATTTATTTATAAATGATTCTTTTTTTATTCATTTCGACGTCTAACATTTCTAATAATTCAGAGTTGGTGTAGTAAAAAATTGCTCTTGTCATTCGATTTCTCAATTCCATATTGTTCGTTTCCTTTTGGGCTTTCTCTTCAGGGTCGAGCTTTCGTCGTCGAGTTAAAATGTGGGTTACATATTAAAAACCATCTGTGTGATGTTGACCTTTTGTTGAATTTATGGAGTATTAACATGCATATACAAGTATTCAAACGGTGTGGGATAAAGTACACTGCGCATCACCAGGTTAGCATACCTTCAGCAGCCAAATATTATACAATTGCTTCTGATTTTTTTGTTATTAACTTTCGGCTACTTTATTGTTTGTTATTGTCTGATTTTCTCCCTTTTGAATGAACAATCACTGGTAAAGAAAACATGCGATAGGAATGTCCCGTTATATAGTTTTTGCTGTTTTATGTTCGTTTTGGTCGAAAAATTTGATTTAGTTTTGCGTCATCAGTTTAGCACATGCAACTTGATTTGCATTTATGGTATATTCGGAGTTTGAATAGGTATGGAAACCAAAATTTTTGTATTGCTTAAGTGTTTTATTTCCTTTAATATGGTTACAGAAAAATCCTTATCGGTTGAAGAGAAAGCAATAATCGAAGCTTATGAAGAGTTACAGCTCTTAATACTTCAACTTTCGTGCGTAATTAGTCAAAGTACAGTAAAATAATGAAGGCGGAATAAGTAAAGTGATTTCCGATCTTAACAAAAGAGCAATTTTGAGAAAGGTCTCATGAAGGAACCGTTAAAATACGGATAAATTCTGCCGTTAAAGTGAGTTTATCTACTGTTCAAAGGTTGCGAAGGAATGTTCCGTATTTGAAACTACCATATTAAAACTAAAGAAAAAATTACCACTAAAGATTTCCTGAAAAGTAAGTAACACTTTTACATTTTGCCCCGGGGCACATAGCCTTAAAGTCTGATTGGCGCTATGTTGTTTTGTCAGATGAAAAAAATAATGATAATTTGGAAGTGCCGGTTAATACAATTATTTTTTCCATGGAATGAGGAACATCAGTTGGAACGACTACATAGTCGTGTGAGCGGTGTGACGGTGTAAGAGGCATCGTCAAATATGGTACATGCGAACTGCAATTTTGGAATAGTACAAGTAATATGAATGCATAAAACATACTGGAAACTGCTTTTCTCCATTTTAAAAATTAGTTTGAAACTTTGCACGACCCGATATAGCACTGATTCACAATGTCCGAGTGTTTAAGTTTAGGATTGAAAGACAAAACGTTGATTTAATGCAGTGGGCGCCTTAGACACTTGACATGAATGTAATTGAAAATATGTGGGGATAGTTGGTTTTCGAGTCTAGCCGACAATATTCCACTAAAGAGGAATTAATTGAAGGTATTATCGATGCTAACATAGATCATCAGTTTCTTTAAATTTTATTAGAAAATTGTACAACTCGCTACCCAATCGGATCTTTGAGATCATTTTCAACAAGGCGGGATCGACTTATTATTAAAGGGATATACAAATGTTTAAATTAATTAATACATAAGTTTAAAAATGATTTCTTGGTTGAAAATATTTAAAAATACTGGAAAAGAGGATATGTCCTAACCTGATGACCTTAATTAAATTAAATAAAAAAGGTAAAACACTAAGAGCTATTTCATTTAGTAGAAATTTGATGCGTAAATAATCAGTTATAATTTTAGAATTTTAGCTGAAAGAAATTAACCAAAACTGCTTAAACCCGAGGTGTGCTAACCTGATAAAGCGTAGTGTATATCTAAATAAATGTACATATGTGCATACTAGATATACAATTTATGTTGATATCCTGTTTTGGTTGCACAGATATATTTAAAAAGGGAAAACAAGAGAAGAAAATAAATAAGGAATGGGACCAATATTTTCAGGTGCTGGCAAAGCTTTACATTAAACAAGTAAGGAAGGGCTACATTTTATACTCTTGCAATTTTCTCTCGATATATGCGGTTTAAAGTCAACCGGAAGTTAGAAATTCGTACACCTGGTATACTTGTGTAATTAAGTAATTTCATTAACGTTTATACTTTGGTGTAATAAAAATTGTTAAAGAAGGCACTTAGTAAGAAATAACTTCCGACGAAAACCACATGCGTCAAAAACAAATATTTCGCAGCGTGTTGAGGACATACGAGTATACGCAAAATTTGAATTACGTATTAATTTAATTATTTGACCACACTAGACCCCCCTTACGATCCGATTTTATACAATTTTGACATAATAATATATTATTATCAAACAAATAAAGAAGACTTAAATTCGGGTGTAACCGAACATTTCATGGTTTTGCAACTTGCAAGGAACAAAGGCGGAGAACCCCTTCAGGTTGTATACAACTAAGGAAAGTAATGCCGTGATTTCATTCTTCTAAGGAAAGGGGATACACTGTTATTCGAAAAATATTCTTTCGGAATTTCATTAAGATTGCTTTAAAATTGACCGATAGATGCGGTGTAAAGTGAACCGGAGGCTCGAGAATATTATTATATATTAGGTATATGGGGACTAAGGAAAGTATTGACCCATTTATATTTCGATTTCGACAATTTTTCAAGGCACTAGTTCCGAAAAGAGGGCAGCATTTGCAACGTGCTCGAAAACACCCAGTACAAAGACAGGAGTGAAGCTTGGTCTAAGTGCAAGGGCTGGCACTAGCAAGGGAGTTGAGGCTAAGCCTAACTCCAGGAAGGTAACAACACCAGCGGCAGCCGCAACCAAACCCGGTAGTCACAGTATGGCAGCCAAGCAGGGAGGGGATGGAGATGACAAAGGTGTTGCGGCTAATAGTTCGTCTACCAGGGAATGACCTAGTTTTAAGGTCGATGACCCAACGAAGGCAAGGTATGTGCTGTCTACCTACTGAGAAGCTGCATCCGCCAAGCAATGAGGAGCTTACGAAGGAGCGCCAGGAATCCATTTATTGCGCGAAAGCAGTCGTGCCTAACTTTAAACTGAGACAATGAAAAGCTGCGCTGACAAACGTGGCGCTGGAAGTACTTTTAAGCAATCCAGGTTTTAAGCAATCATGTACAGATGCCGGATGACTGAACAACTGAACATAATTGAAGGTTGGAAAATCGTTAAGGCCATCTAGGATTCCGCTGGCGAAAAGTGGCGGGAGATTTACTACGGATTCACGAAGGTTGACTTAGACGCCGATGCTGCTGACTTAGCATCGGAAAATGCGATGAGAGTGTTCTTCGGGGTCTGAGCTTGTTGACAGACTCTTTAAATAACATACTGAGAGAGAGCTTCTGAGCGACTCTTAAGAAGATACTGATAAGACAATTGTTAATACATCTTCTTCAAATTAATACCCACCATAGCAAATTAGCGTTTCTAACCCTAATTAAAGCATGGCGACAGAATAGCCTGAACTCGTCTTCATTCAGGAACCATGGGTTATTGGAGGGTGCATTTGCGGGCTGAGGGCACCGAACTACAAACTATACAAGAAAAACCTTAAGTCTTTCATGTTCGATAGATATAGCACCCAAAACACCACAACCATAAGCTGGGAGACGGACACAAATAAATACCGGCTGGTGTCATTCTAGATGCTTTATGAAGAGGAGGAAGTACCATCGCAGCTGATTAAGGAGCTGGTACGAGACAGCGAAGCATACTGCTGGATTATATTTGGGCTCTTTAATAACTTACTAGGAACTAAGCTTTTGTTGTGCAACAGAGGCAGTATGTCAACATTTGTAGAAAGAAATCGATAGGAAGTATTAGACATTACACTCGTACAAGGAGAGGCTTGCATGGTGGTCTCCCGAACTCAAAAAATTACAGAAAGCAATTTAATTTACCTAAACTATCCCAAGGCGAAGATGAGTGGGATAGATATTACAAGCTCTTAAGGACCCACAAAAACGAGGTTCGGAAAGCAAAAAAAAAATCTTCGGAATCTTTTTGTAAGAAGATCGAGAGTATGGCGGAAGCGTATCGACTTAGGAAAATAATGGAACAATCGGTGCATACCATTGAATATCTTCAGAAGTCAGACAGATGGGTGGTATCCAGTGAAGAGTCGTTAGGCTAATGAATATTCACTTTTGATGCAGCCCTGAAAATCATAGGGCTAATTACACTCAGCACAGTGATGTAGAGATAGATTCCATTCCTGTAGATATAAGTTTATTCCCGACTAAGTTACAGCAATCCCAGAACTATATAATAGTCTAGCTAGTAACCATTCTGGAAGGGGCAGTGAAATTAAACTATCCTCCCTCGTTATGGAGGAAAGTCAAGGTGACATATATACCAAAGCCGGGCAAAAGCTCACACACAAGTCCAACGGATTTCAAAATCGCTGAAGGATAAAGAATCTTTCAACAACTTCCATCATAAGGCCATACTGTGCGCGCTTAAAGATTTGGATATCTCTGAACCTCTTAGGTAATTGATTAAACCGATGCCCACGAGCAGGTCAATTATTTCAACGCTGTGAGCTACAATGATGTGCAGATCTGTTCAAAGAGGAACACCTCAAGGAGGCGTGTTATCTGCACTTCTCTGGATCTAAACAATGAATAAGTTGTTGTTAGGTCTAGAAACAGCCATGTTGTGGCTGATATGTGGCGGTTTCGGTTAGAGGTAAATTTCCGAATACCCTCGCTAACTTTATGCAAACAATATTAAATGACATAAATCGTTGGGCCGTATCGTGCGGACTAAGCTTAAATGCTAGTAAGACGAAGCTAGTATTGTTCAGTACGTCAGAAGTTATGCCACTCTTATTAAACAGCACCACGCTAACAATAGGAGTTAAAGCAAGCTACTTGGTACTAATTGTAGATAAAAAACTGTAATGGAAACCAAACTTAGACACTAGGGTGAAGAAAGCAGCTACAATACTTTACACCTGCAAAAGGTTGGTAGGTCCAAATGGGGATTAATGCCTCGAGAAGCTCATTGGCTCTACACAGAAGTTGTAAGAATGATTATGACATAAGGTATATTGGTATGGTGACCAATAATGGAAAATAAAAGCTCAATAGAAAGCATACAACGAACAGCTAGTGAATGCATCAGTGGAGCTCTTAAGCACTAAACGTCATTTTACAACAAACTTGTTCTGTAAGATACTGGCAGCGAAGTCACCTCTAAGACTAAGGGAATCTTCCCAATTGTCTGTAATAAGGGGAATTCTATGATACTTAACATAGTAAGTTCCCATTTCCACGCATTTCCACGGATTTTCGAAATCCTACAGAATTGAAACTTAATTCGGTCACCAATATTGCCTTCCCTTTCAAAGAAGAGTGGGGAAGGGGTGAGGTGGACAAGGACGCAGGAATCTATATTGATGGGTCCAAACTGAATAATCTATTAAGAGATGGTACCTTTTCAGCCAAACTCCAAAGTGTCTTCCAAGCGGAGATCACAGCAATCAAAGAAAAAATTATTGTTCTGACAAGGAGTGTTATAACAACAAGGAATATATTTATATATACAAATAACCAAGCAGCTTTAAAATCACTGGAGTCTCCTAGGGTTTCGTCAAAGATAGTGAAAGAATATCTCTTAGTGGATCTAACATCCGATAAACCTGCGATGGGTTCCAGGGCATATTTACATCCCTGGTAACTGTGAAGCAGATGAACTAGCCAAAACAGGCTAAGAAAAAGAAGGAATACATATGCCTCTGGCCACTTGTAGATATTGAATAGACGAACATGTTATAAAATTAGCTGAGTCTCGGTGGAGTCAATCACTGATTGACCCTAGATTGATTTTACCCCCAGGCTAAGCAAAACAAAAATTTTTATTTTCGCTCCACCCTAATTCAAGCAACCGTTAGGAGAACAAAACTATGATACTCTGTATAAACATGTTGCAAGAGTATAAAAATTATGCTCTTTGAGTTTCATTAAGAGATGTCTATTTCACAGGTTGTTCAATATACTCATATATGGTATATAGTTAGAAAATCTTTATATTAGATATATGGGAGCTAGGAGAAGTATTGACCCGATTTTATCCTTTTTGGTATAAGGATATTTTGTCATCATAAAATCTCTCCGCATTTCTATAATAAATATTAACGTTCACATAATCGGTATTTTAGAGGCTTGAAAGCTTATTGTACAATTTTACAATTTTTAGACGTAAAATTTAGGTTGAAATTGGTCAAGGTTATTGAGATATAGGATTTCATCTAAAGGTGATAGGTGGGCGCGGTATCACACCCATTCTCCAATTTTGAAACCGGCTATTATGAAGCCCTTTTGCATCAAGTAGGATATGAAATTTAATGCTTCTGGCATAATTATTTAGTAGGTCATCGAACTTTAAGTAATTTGTAACATAACCATTATATATGAGTGAGTGTGAAGTGAGCGAGGATTTTAATAATTTTCACCTTTTCGGGGAAGGTGTCTAAAAAATTTGTCCAGAGGAAATTTGTTTGATATAGCTTTAGAGGTTTGTGAAATATGCTATAAAACTTCTTTGAGACCGGGGCCACGCCCATTCTTTTTTATATGAAAACTTTCAGCTGACTTTATACCGCATCTATAGGTCAATATATAAGAAATCTTAATGAAATTCAGAAAGATTTTCTTCCTAACAACAGTAAATCTTCTTTCTTATGTTTGTAACTAAATAATGTGAGCAATATTTTCTAGTTTTATTCAAAATATATATGAAAATAATCACTTTGCCATGCGGGTGTATAAAATGTTTGGTTACACCCGAATTAAGCCCTATTTTTACTTGTTTTAATTATATTTTACTTTATAAATAATAGCATATCAACTAAATATAATATTTTCTCTCAAATAGCAATTGTAACACTGTAAAGTTCAGTGCCATGAACAGAGCACACTGAATTATTGAAAACTGAATACCGATTTCTAATATTGCGATACATTATCGATAGCGCAGTACTTCTTAAGTTTCTTCTTGATTAATTATGGCCCTATTTCAACGATTTTGAGAGAACACTATTTGTGAAAAGTTTTCTTCCGATGACTTCATTTGTGTCTAAATTGTGTTGTGATTTGTAAAATGAAGAAAATAAATGGAATTAAACATTTTTTTATATGGAATGTTTTATATGGCGTGGTTGCATTTAGATTTCGATTGCTAAACTTGGTTTTGTACTCCCGGAGGTATATGATTTCACCTGAAGGTGGGCAACGTCACGCCCATTATGCAATTTTTGTGCCGGCTAAGAGTTTTCATCATAACCGTTATATGGAGAGTGGGCGTTGTTTTTATCCGATTTTATTCATTTTCACATTGTAGGAGGCGGTGCCGAAAATGATTGTTCTAAGCAATTTTTGTTGATTTAGCTAAACTATATAAACTATAGATCAATACAGATAATGATCGAAGGGATCGAAAAATTAATTTTTGACAAAATGGAAATAATGAAAATATTATATTATTATATTATTTCTTTGATAATTGCCCTACAAATATATATGAGAAAGTCTTTAAAGTTTTCAAGCCGATCGTTCCAGCCCTTTCGGAAAAACTTTCTCATCGACTCTCAGCGTTTCGAAAACAATGTGTTTAAAGTTTTGGGAGTCGATTTTACCAAGTTAAAACTTTTTTACTTATATGCTCCTATTTACAAAACTACAATATTTGCCATATAAAATTTTTTGGGGATAGTATAACATATTGTACATACATTCCATAAATATGCAACAAGTAAGCTAAGTTCGGGTGTTACTGAACATTTTATACTCTTACGATTTGCAAGGATCAAAGCCGCCGAAATACTTAGGTGTTGGCAAAACTTTATATAAATAATTTTCCAAAAGAATTCAACATTCATTGTTCGATAAATTTGGTATTTTATTAAGTTATATAATAGGTAATAAGCTTACTTATTTTTTTGTTTGCTACATTTTACTTCGCGTTAGTTAAAGTTTTATTAAAATCATCTATAAATGAGACACATGTTATATAACCTCATACTTAGACATTTCCCGTTTCTTCCCATAACCATGGATTTTCGAAATCCTACAGAGCTGAATCTAAATCCGGTCCCAAATATTGCCTTCCCCTCCAGTGAGGAGTGGGAAAGAGGCGTAGTGGACACGGAAGTAGGGATTAGCTTCTGTACGGATGGTTCCAAACTAGATAATCGAGTAGGTGGCGGTGTGTTCTCAGCTAAACTAGATACCAAAATCGCCTATCGGCTTCTAGACCACAGCAGTGTCTTCCAAACGGAGGTCACCGCAGTTAAAGAAAGCCTTCTTGTACTGACAGAAGTGTGATCACAACAAAAAATTTATTTATATATACAGACAGCAAGGCGGATTTGAAATCTCTGATGTCTCATAGGATTTCGTCTAAGACAGTGAAAGAATGCCATGATTTTCTAGCGGATCTGACATCCTATTTCACGTTAAACCTGCAATGGATCCAAGGACACAGTGATATCCCCGAAAACTAGATTCTGGTAAGAAGGACATATATATACTTGTAGATACATAATCGACAAACATGTCATTAACATAGCTGAGTCTCAGTGGAATCAGTTCCTGACTTGCTCAACTAGCAGGTAATAGTGGCATGAATGGAAAATCCGCACATGCCGACTGTTAAAATTCAAACGGAATGATATAAGAACTTTAGTAGAAGTACTATCAGGCCACTGTCTAATAGGCAGACATGCAAATAGACTTGGTACGTTATACCTATAACGACTGTTGTAAAAGCTGTCAGGAAGTAGATGAGAAGGAGACCATTAAACATCTTCTATGCGATTGCGCGGCACTATATAGAAAAAGAATCGCAGCCATCGGTCGAGGGTTTCTTGACGACGTCTCGGAGGTTGCACAGATAAAACTTGTCTCACTGATGAAGTTCATCAGAAGTACGGGGTGGTTCAGAGATTAGCCAATAGAGTGAGGGGATCTTAGTCCCGGTAGTATCACAATGGGCCTCCTAAAGGCCTCTTAAAGGCCTAGGAGTGTCGAAAGACAGCCACTCTACCTACCTACCTATATAACCTCAACCCAAGAGACGAAATTTAATATATTGAGTTGATGTGAAAAACGTCAACCAAAAGATCGGAATTGATGATATTAGGGATATGAGACTAAGACCAAGCTTTAGACTAATCCCATTCATATTAACTGGTAAACAACTCAATTTTCAGGGAAACTGATTGCACATTTTAACTAACCTGTACCTTAAAGTCAGGTGGAAAGTCGGATATTGAGGGCAGAGAAAGGGACGTTGGACATTGCTCAGGTATACTTGAGAACATATTTTCAAGTAAATTAATTTTATTGTCAGAAAAACGAAAATCATTATATGTAGTATATTGGAGTGGGGATAGTTCGTGTATATGGTATAAGGCCAACGGAAAGTTAGAAATTTGTATATTAGGTATATACCACATACTATTAACATGCCATATACTAATAATATGTTCCGTGAGTTTCATTAAGGCACACTTACCATGGAGTAATGTCAACCGAATCTTCAAAATAGTAGTATTAGTTAAGTTTTGTATATTTATTTATGAATTCTTTGCAAGACACACACATATAAAGTTACATATCATGTCTGGGCATATTGAAATATAGTCGAGCATGTCAATAAATTTTACCCTTGCTTGAATACTTTTGAGATTTTTATATGGAACAGACTGTTTTGTTTTTATTTCATGTCTTTACTAATTTTTGATTATTTGTTTGTTTGAATTGAATAGACTCTGAAACTACTTTATGGATTTGAAAAATTTACATAAGCTCTATTACAATATATTTTCAAAAAAGTTAAAAAATGCATCACATAGCGTCCGCTGTGAATACTATTGATTATAGAACAAAATAGTTTACTACGACTTTGCAGAACATATAATTATCTATCAAAAATGTCTTAATGCGTGTTCCTTTATAAAAAAAACTAATTAAAATCCCCCTCTTTAAAAGAGGCTCTTCATTTGTACCTAAGTATTAATCCTTATCCAAATTAATTACGGCATATTCAAGACTAATTCAATACCTTTATACTTTTGAATTATTGAATTGGGAAATTCCATTCGAAAGATATGACGAATTTAAAAATATATGTATTATGCAACATAAGTTAAGGAATGCAACTTCTTTGCATCAAGTTCTGATACCACCAAAATAGCTGACACGTTAAAAGAACACCTGTATTTTGTTTACATTAAAGTCAATAGTCATAATAGAAAGTTATTAGAAATTGCGAAGCGCGTAAGAAGAATAAATGGTTACACAACAATTACCCATTGTTATAATGCATACATTTTTAACCACTTAACGAGATTTTAGGAGATTGAAAATCTAGAAAGTGATATTCTAATAGGAATGAATTTGCTAAGTAAAACGAAAATACAACTACATTTTGAAAATAATACACTTCTAATAAACGGAAAAAGAGAACGATTTTATACCTTTGACGAAAATGAGCTAGGTCAGATAAATAACCTGCAGGATAACATCGAGCAATAAATGAAAGAAATAATATAATAGATACCTCATTACCTTTCAGAACAGACGTAAACGCAGAAATCAGGACAGTTGCGGATATCCCTATCTGTAGTAAGCAATACCCTTACCCACTATCAGCCAATTAATTCGTTAATCAAGAAATAGAAAAATTGTTGAAACAAAATATTATAAGGGAAAGCAAGGGTCCTTATATTTCCCCTATATGTACACTAGTTGCCTTAGAAGTTTTTTATGAATGACAGGTTATTATAGAAAGTTTGTGGACAAGTATTCACACATAACAAAGCCATTAACAAATTATTTAGCAGGAGAAAACGGAAGGGTTTCTCAAAATCAGTCGAAAAACGTTGTCATCGGATTAGATGAAGAAGCATTAAACGCCGTAAGCAAACTTAAGAACGAATTAATTCAACATTTAAAATTGTCCCAACCAGATTTTAACAAGAAATTTATACTAACGACAGACGCATCAAATGAAGCGATGGGAGCCGTCCTTTCGCAGAATAATAAGTCCATTACGTTTATTTCAAAAACACTTAATACTACTGAATGCAATTATGCGACCAATGAAAAGGAATTATACGCAATCGTTTGGGCCTTAAAGTGTCTACGAACATCTATTGTTTATTGTAGTAATTAAGTTTATTAATTTTATTCAAATAAACAAATATACCAAAAAGTGTCTACGAACTAACTTGTACGGAGTAGTTGACCTGGAAATTCATACGGACCATCAACCTCTAACTTTCGCGGTATCGGTGAGAAAGCCGAATTCCAAAATGAAAAGGTGGCACGCATTGATATATAATATGCACCCAAGATTATATATTACAAGTATATAAGCCAGGAAACACCAATCACATAGCAGACGCCCTCTCTAGACAATTTTTAAACAATAATAATGTAGAAAAAGGAAATGGCAACTTAACAGATACAGCACATTCAGTAGAAAGCCCAGATATTTTTCACATTAAAACAATCAAAAAGCGCCTAAATTCATTTCCCTAACAAATAATATACATGTAACATTAAATAGGGATAAAACAAGTGATAATTTTAGAACGAAAAGCTTTAATTCGTCATCATATAAAATATAAGGACTTAGAGTTTTTCAAAGTAATTATAAAAGCTCAATTGATTAAGAACTTGCTAACAGGAATCCATTGTAATTTGGAAGACTTACATGAAGTAAAGCAAATTTTAAGAATCATAATAATAAGAAAAACTTTTCACACAGATATAATGCCAATTGAGGTAATTAACGAGGATGACCAAGAGAAGATTGTAAAACAAACTCACACGAGAGCTCATAGAAACTATAAGGAAAATATTAAACAAATCTTTGAAATGAAAGCAATTGTTAGAAATTGCGATATCTGTAATAAAAATAAATATGACAGACACCCCAAAAAAATTCCAATTAGAGAGCACCAATTCCAAACAAAGAGGGAGAACATATTTATATTGATATATTTTCTGCGCTTAACTTAAAATTCTTAACACTAATAGATGCGTACTCCAAATTTTTAGTAATTAAACACATCGACGATAAAACTAAATTTCAGGATAGAGTATGAGAAGTAATACAATGCTTCCCAGAAGTAAAAACAATAACTTGTGATAATGAACCGTGATTTAGGATAGCACATTCCAAATCTTTTACAGAGCGAATGAAGATACAAATTAAATATTGCGACCCTAAATATTCAACAACTATGGGACAAATAGAAAGGGTACACTCTACAATAATAGAAATAGCAAGATACATCAGGGACGAATTTGAAATAGTGAACGATTTAGAAGTGATAATTAGGGCTGTTCAATCCTATAATCAAACAATACCCTCAGTAACACATACCTTTCGAAGTTCTTTATAATAAAGACACACAAACGATGACATTGAATAATAGAAACAGACAAATACGAACATTTAATGAAAATGAAGTAATATTTGAGAAGAACAACCAGTATCAAAGTAAGCTAAAAATAATAAATAATAAACAAGTGGTCCAAGAAGATTTGGGAAATAAAATAATAATCAAAAATAGGAACAGATTAATTCATAAAGATAACATCAAATTCTTTATAGATAGACACACTTACCCCACATCATAGAATTCTAAAAAGAGGATTGTTTAACTTTTTCGGAACAGGATTGAAGTATATTTATGGAGTAATGGACGATGAAGATCGTCAAGAAATAGAAGGAAAATTAGCAGTAAACACAGTAAACACACATAATGCAATAGAGCAAATCAACCTCCAGAAGAATATTAATGAGAAATTTAATTACGAAATTCAAACCATTACTGCAAATCTAAACCAACATTATAAAGAATTATTTCTAAATATTAATTCAGTTAATACAGAGTTTATAATTTATTAAAGGAAAAGTGGAATAACAAACTACTAGAAAATCTAATGTACATTGAGACTAATATTGTTAGAATCAAAGAAATATTATTGACCAGCCAAAACAAACTTCTAAGTAGAGATATAACAACGGATGAAGATAGTTTAAATTTTAATATTACCTTACAAAAGTTAAGTAAACCAAAGTTGTAATTGTCACTGAAAACGGAAATATTGTAATGTTAGTTAAGATTCCATGTTTTACTTAAGAAACATATCAATTAATCTATATTCTACTTATACCCAACGGTAATTAAACAGAAATTTATGTACAAGAAAATAAAATCTTATCGCTAAATGATGTCACAAGTACATTTAAGGACACCTCCATTAAGAAGGAGTTAGAAGTATATAAAGACGGATGTGTTGAAAATTTATTTAAGAATAAGATGCATTGTTATTATAGGATTAATAGCCAATCAAATGTAATTGAAATGAATACAAACCATGTTTATATAATTAATGCAAGAAATCAAACCATTTATATATAACAGTTATACAAGTATGTATATAAATGATCAGGATGACGAGGCGAGTTGAAATCGAGGTGACTGTCTGTCCGTTTGCCTGGGCAAGCGTTAACTTCATGATAACTTAATGTAATCTCAAACTTTGCCCTTTCTTATCTACTTGTTATACTCTTGCAACATGTTGTTACAGAGTATAATAGTTTCGTTCACCTAACGGTTGTTTTTATCACCTAAAACTAACTGAGGTAGATATAGGGTTATACATATATAAATGATAAGGATGACGAAAGGAGTTGAAACCCAGGTGATTGTCTGTCCGTCCGTCCATGGCAAGCTGTAACTTGAATAAGAATTCAAATGTTTTGATGAAACTTTGTACATATGTTCCTTGGCAAAAAAGAATGGACGAGTTCATTGATGAGCGGAATCGGACCAGTGCCCACAAAACGCAATTAATCGAAAACATATAAAGTGCCATAACTTTTTTTTAAGAAGATATCTTCCAACTGATGAAGCTATTTTACCCTAAATTTTCACAGGACAAACATTTTAAACCCTTCTTGCGATAGTGTGAAAATAGGTGAAATCGGATGATAAACGCACTCTTCATATAACGGTTTTGTTAAAAACTACTAAAGCCTGGTAAATCAATAACTAAACACGCCAAAAAACATCAAATTTTACCCTTGAGATGATATGGGAGGCTTTATGAGAGCCGCGGTCAAATTCTGACTTTTGGATAAAATAACATACTTGTATCTCAGGACCTGCTAGACCAATTTGAACCAAATTCGGCACATAACATTCCTCTGGTATTCCTACTACGTCTACTTCCCATATAACACACACAATATTAAATTCCAGCTGATGCTTAGGGAGCATTTTATTATGTTAATAGTATGGTGTATTGCGAAAAATACATAAAATTTGATCAATACTCCCTGCTAAAGGGAAGTTAAATATAGTAATAAAACTAAGTAACCCTATGAACTATAATATAGCTTAATAAAATACCATATTTGATTGTAATCCATTTACAATTTCATCGAATAATTAATGTTAAATGGTTTCACAACATTTTATAACATAAAGTATTCCTAACACCTGACGGTATTTTCCCTGTTTTGATCAATGCAAGATACACCCGGTCACACCCGGACTTGCGCTTCCTTACTTGTTATTATTTATGATTTATGTATTTAAATCTCTATGATGTAATTCCCTAAGAATTTATTCTTTTCCCTAATAGTTTAGTGTAACATTTTTATTTGTACTTAAGTATTTGCATCTGTAAATTGGTAAGTGTGTAAGATTGTTATTCATTTGTTATGTTGTGTATTCTTTATTTCACATTTATTCGCGAAAGTTTCTTTCCCGAGCAGACTACAACGATAGCTGACAGCTGTGCGAGTAAGTGGAAAGAGTGAGAAGTTCACGGGTTTCTCCAGCTCACTTGCACATTTACATTATTGTAGGAACACAACGCGATGGCATTACAAATGGATCAACGTTTTTCCACGAGAAGCGAGTTAGCGAGAAAAAGTATGACCTTTCTTTGTGCAGCCATAAATTTTATAAGATGGCGGGCGATATATTCGTGTTAGCAATGGGAAATATATCGTCAAAAACGGCAACAGATGTGGTATTGGATCTCCTGTCAAAAAAGAAAGCGTGACTTATATACATATGTGGTATATACATATGTACATACCATATGTATGTATGTGGAAATGTACATTCATACTTTGCGAGCAACACTTCGAAAAAACATTCGCTCTGCGTGGCATTTTGCATCAAAATTGTGAAATTGTTTTGTATCCTAGCGTTTTGAGATAAAAGCCTATCTAAAACATGCATATCAAAAGTAACTCGTGTAAGTGGGACGGGGTGACTTCCGCTGGTTAAATTGACCTTGTCGGTTTGAAGTGTGGTTAAATAGAAATATAATAAAAACCTTGCAAAAGCTAGAACGGCGTCCGATCTCAAATATCATGAACTTAGCAAAGAGTACAGTGTGGATAATTTTTATTCCAATTTTATACTCTTGTAACATGCTGCTGTAGAGTATACTACCTTTGTTCACCTAAAGGAGATATAAAATATTCTATATGTATATATAAATAATCAGGATGACGAGGTGAGTTGAAATCCGGATGTCTGTTGGTACGTCCGTCCGTCCGCCTGTGAAAGCGATAACTTTAGTAAAATTGAGGTATCTTGATGACACTTGGTATACGTGTTTCTTGGCATCGAAAGGAGGTTGGATGGGCACAAAACGCAAATAATCCAAAACCTGTAAATTGTTATAACTAAGCTCCACAAAACGATAGAAGACTGTTATTTGGTACAATGAATCGCACTAGGGACGAGCATCTGTGGTTTTATAGATTTTGAAAAAGTGTGCTTGACAGCGCCTTCTAATAGGTCTTCTTCTTCCCTTATAAACCAATTTTAACTGATTTCAATCTGTATATTATTATATTATCTTTATTCCATATTAATTAAGTATATCTAAATTGTGACTGTTTCTACTGAAACATGATGACAGCAGATTAATATATGTGTGCCTGTTAGTTTCATCGTGAGTTTCACCAGTCCCATCTGCCTGCTCTGCCTTTTCTTATCTTTCAAACGGCACCCTGTAGCTTTCCGCTATAAGTCATTCCATTTATTGTTATTAAGCTCTGTTGCTTCATGCGCATAGCGATTTGCAAGAATGATTGATAATCGCCGAATCTTCTGTCACAATGGGAGGTGTATAAGTGGACTATGCCACAGGGGGCATTTGCTCTTCTATCAAAACAAAACGATAAGAGGGCTGTAAGAAAAAATAAATAAAAAAGCTTGTTTACAAGTAAATGAATGTAACAAACTCTAAGCCTCAAAGCGACGTTTTTACAAAATCTAGCTTTTGACAGGGGTAAGTACTAATGTAAACATACATATATTACATATGTAAATCTAAACAAGAATTTAGACTGTAATCCAACATGGATTCATACATATGCATATGAAATGTAAAAGTAGTATCAGTCCAGTTAAAATAAGGTCAGAGTGTTTCCTGTTAGTATCTGTTGATGTGATTTCTTATAAACAGTTCCCTCAAAACAACCCTTTTTAGTTATTTCTTAAAAAATATGATCATAATATTCCAGACATAGTGTATTTGGATAACAATTTGGAGACTTACTCCAACGCATAGTTAAGTTATGGGGCAACAATTCTTCAATATTATCTCACAGAGTGCACTATTTTCGTCGTGCACTTGTTGTTGTGTGATTTTAGACCAAAAAGTCGACAATTCATCGGATATTTATCATCTGTGAAACATTGTTAAAATTTCGGGATAAAAAGTTAAACATGAGCCATTCCTTTGTTGGTTTTGAAGTTGTTCTCGACTATATAAACAAAAGTTGCGTACCTATTACAATTTTAGAATTTAATAATGCCGAAAAAGTTATAAGACCGGATAAAATGACAATTAGCGCCACACTCAGTTGTATAAAGAGCAAATCACCTCCCTTTTTTGTCTGAAATTTCATATCTGGCTTATTACTCAACTAATGTTACCTAAATTTGGTGATTAGCATGTCCATGATGCTCCATTACGATAGTTTGAATATTTGACCAAAGCGAAGAGGTCCTTTAATAAACAACAATATTCGTCAAAGTTATACCCTCCCTAGGAATATATACTAATTATGTGGATATTGGTGGTAAAAATGACTCAAAAGCACTAAATATACTGGTTTTCGGCCTTTTAGTTTGGGGAATATATGGCATTAAAACAATCTGATGTGTCGAACTATTTTAATTTTCGGGATATGTAGGTGGAGGTATATATCCTGAGTGGGTATATGAGTCGATTTAGCCATGCCCGTTTGTCTGTCTGTACGTTTCTATTGATCTTTAATTTTTCAATTTTCTCCCAAAGAAGCTATTAATTTGTCGGAATTGTCGATACCTGACCAATATTTGAATAAATTGTTCCGATCGGACTACTATAGCACATAGCTGCAATCCAAACTGATTGTTTTCCAATCAAGTCCTTGTATGGAAAACTGTTTTATCAAGATATTTTCACGAAATATTATTATCCAAGATGACGCTACAATCTCCGAATGAATTGTTCAGATTGGACTAGTATTGCATATAGCTACAATTCAAACTGACTTATCAAATTTGAAATAAAAGAAAATATTTTCCTTTGGATGCAAACCGTTGGCTAGTTACATTTCAGATTAAGTTGTACATAACCATGCTCTAGGAAATATTCCTGTGAGGGTTAATAAAGTCTTGTTTTAGCTTTGTTCGAGCTTTTGACGAACAGTTCATATCAAGAGATGAGCATGCAAAATGGTTCAAATTATGGATACGTCAAATCCATTACTTCGTCTTATAAACAAGCTATAGCTGACTAGTTTGAAATCAGCATTAGTTACCCTTTTAACGCGATAAGACAGGTTAAATTAGGCAGTCACGGTGGTCATGTTCCGGAAATTATGTTAAAACCGATAAAGTATTTACTAACAAACAAAGCAATTTTGCTAATATTTCTGCGCTTTACCAGAGATAAAACCTCTATAGCTTTACTGAAACGATACAAAGTATGAAATTTTTCAATTGCGTAATCAAATAATCACACATAACAGGAGTACTTTTATCAAAAATATTAAAAGCTCGAGAAGTATACATCTCGCTGCCATTATATTGTAGTTTAGTAAAATTTTCAACAAGTTATCCATATATACAAGGCGGCCTTTCGAATTTTTAAGCATACATATATAAGTTAGCTGAAAGAACCCCAAACCCTTGAAACCTAAGCTATAAAATATCGAAGTTCATTCCACTTAAATAATCTTAAAATAATAGTAAATTTAACTACGCGTTTTTGTGGTGTGAATATCACTTTGATGGCAAGGAGGTCAATGTCAAAAGTAAGTGTTAGTGTTATGGATTTTAATGTTACACACACATAAACATGTATGGAATGTGTGGAAAATTTCGTGCTGTGTGTTTTGTGTCTTCAATGTGGAAAGTAAATTTGCCGTAATGCGCGCCAAAATCCGTAGCAAGTTAAGCGCAGGCGCAAAAAGAAAAATTTCCCTCTAATGTAGGAAACTGTAATACCTATTTCTAATTCATGTATCAAATATTGTTGCAAATAACCTCATTGAAGAAGAGTCCTGAAACGGAATTAAAGCGTGAAGTTATGATATATAGGCGCATAGAAATATTTAATATTTACATATTTTTTGCATTTGAATTATTCCATTTTTAGATATTCATAAGAAGCTTAGGAAGGTGCGTATAAATATGTTATAATGTTGAAAGAAATAAGAAGGTAGTATGTTTGTGTGGTTAATGTTAGTTCGAAGGGCGAGGGTTTGCTACAACATTTGAATTGAATTTTATTACGGTTAGCGGGCAATGCCATTATTTCTTAGCTATAACTACATATTTATATTGCAATTCCCGATTGATATGATTTTAATGCATACAAAAATTCTTTATTGGCACAAATGTAAAAAGTATTTGCAATATTGGTGGCAAAATGTTATAGTAAATAGGTGAACTTGACTCATGGATAATATTTTGATATCCAGTAAAAATAGAATGCCCATTTAATCACCGAAAACACCGCTAGAAAACCCTTTCACAAATAAGAAAGTTTCCACACAAAATAACTTGATTTTGATTGTTTCATCGGCAATATTATTTCCTTTACATGTAGTGTATTTAATATCAAAATCGTATTCGTTCAATCTAATCTTCTAGCGTTGCAGTTTTGCATTTGGCTCATTTAAATTATGTAACCATTGCAGAGGGTGATGATCACTATTTATTAAGAATTTTCTGCCGTATAAATACGGTCTAAAGTACTTCGTAGCCCATCCCATTGCCAATAGCTCTTTTTCTGTTGCCAAATAATTAAACTCATGTTCATTAAGTGTACGGCTGGGGAAACAGTTTGGATGTCAATTTTGGCTTAACACTGCTCCTAATGCTACATTAGAGGCGTCTGTCGTTAATGTAAATAACTTCTCGTAATTTGGATACGCCAGGATCGGCTCTTTTGTTATTAATAACTAAATAGTTTCTATGGCTCTGATAAATTCTTTATCTGAACAAACCACATTGCTTTTCTTTAAGAAGGGTTTTGTTCTTTTTGGAAAATGTTGAATAAATTTACGGTAAAATCCCGTTTAACCCAAAAATTGTTTAATTTCTTTTTCCGTTTTGGGAATCGGATAATTTAAAATGCCACGACTTTATTTGTATTTAGTTTCATGCCAGTAGAGGTAATAACATGGCCAAGAAACTCGGTTTCTTGTTTTATAAAGTTCACTTTTGTGTATTTTTAGATTCGCTTTAGCTAATCTTTCAAACACTTTATCGAGCGATTCGATGCGCTCCTGCAGAGATGTACTGAAAACTATTATGTCATCTAAATAAACCTTTCGCAGTTAGACTATCGAAAACTGTATTCATCAGCCTTTGGAAAGAGGCTGGTGCATTTTGTAAACCGAATGGCATTCTCAAAAATTAGAAGCGGCCATTTTGGTAAAAAAAGCTGTTTTTTGTCTATCTAAAGGATCCATTTCGATTTGGTGGAATCCTTGCGCCAAATAAATTGTCGTGAAGTATAAATATTTACCGAACTTGTCCAGTATCTCGTCCATATTTGGAATGAGATAATTGTTATCTACAGTGATATTATTTAACTTGCGGTAATCTACAACGATTTGCCACTTTTCTTTACCTGAAGCATCTAGCTTTTTAGGCACCCACACATCGGGAAGTATTGTGGCAAATTAATTTTTGTTCTAGCATATCTTCTAGCATATCTTTAATTTTTTTATTTACTTCCATTTTATGTACTTCTGAGTACCTATATTAAAAATATTTAACATAAATTGAATCTTCATGAATAGTTTTAATTTTGGGAGTGAATGTAAGTTTCCCACCTTCTTTGTAAAGTTTTGTATTTCTCCAGCCATTTATTAAATTTTTGCAATTCTTCATTATTTAAATGGTTGAGTCTAAATTAGGCAGTAACTTTGTCATTATTATCATTCAACTCGATTAGTAAATTAGTATGTGTATAATTTTTAAGATTGTTGAAAAATGTGTATATATGTCCTTGTAAACTAATTGTATAATTTTTTCAATCGATTTTAGAGTTGAGCTGACGAAGTGTATTGTAGCATATTAATTCGTCGTAACTATTGGAAAATTTATAAACGTAAAACGTCAATTTGTGGTTATGGCAATTGTCGAAAACTTCTTGAATGTTTAAGTAATACTTTTCCTGTAGCTATTGCTAGTACTATTGGTTCAGTTTCAACAATTCTACTACTAAGAACTTGGGGTTTAACTAAGCTAACACCGTATCTATCAAGAACCTTATAAATTTATCTTCGATCTTTTATTCGACCGTGGGCAATCCTCCGACGCTTCTAATTGAAAATTTGACTGGTTAATTTCCATTGGCTGAGGAGCCCCGTTTGATTTGAGTTATTAGGAGATAGTCATGGCAATAAATGAGAGTAGTAAAAAAAATCGATTTCCACTAGGTGGAGAAAAATGTTAAAACTCGTTACCATTTGTTATATTTGAATTTATGTGAGATATGTTAGTAACTCTGGAAAATGAGATGTTTTTTTGATTATCATTTTATTTGCTTTTCTTTAGTCTTCTATCATCTTCAAACACATTATTGACTTTCAAAAATCGTAATGCTGATTCAAGGTCAGTTACTAAATTTGCATTTATTAATGCAATTAAAAAATTCGGCTATTCATTTGTTAACGTCTTTAAACTATTTTGATATAGCTCTTTATACAAGAATGTCTTGGTGGATATATTTTCATTTTATAATTCAATACAATCTGTTGTTCTATTCTATTCAATACATACTTCTATGTTAATTTATTCGCACAATAATTTAACGCTATTCTTAAATTTTAAGCTACTTATTTCCAAAATAAGAGTAGAGACAAGTATATGTTAACCAAATTTATCGATGAGCAATTGTCGTAGTGTTGACCAATCACACGGTTGCTTCCGCTCATTGAAAAGAGCAGTGTATAGATTAAGTTCAATTATTGTTTTATACCGGTGTTTTCTCTCGTTTTTATCAAATTATCTTAACAATTAAGTAATAGATATCCCCAAAATTGTTATTTAATTAAGTAATATTTGTTTTAAAACTCTCTGTTATTTATTTAATCTCAACCACTAAGAGAAATGTTTGAGTATGTTCTCTTATTAGTTAATCTTCGTGTAAGTCACTGAAACCGTTTTTATAAGGTCTCTTTCTTTTACATTAATCTATTCTTTACTTACATTGACATTGGCATGATGTTGAATACACTACGCTGACCTTTACATGACATTGAACAGCCTTGCAATGACATTAAACATTATATTGATATCCAACGACATGACATTAAAATACTATTTTGTATTTTATTCAGCGTGTGTTTGTTTTTTTATTAACTTTCTTTTTATTATTATAATGATTATTAGTTTTTAATAATATATTCGTTTAAGGATCTTTTTTGTAGATACTACCGACTGCGCCAGTAAAATTTTAAAACTGTACTATTTAATTTTATTTATATTTATTGACAATTTAATACTTAATATACATTATAACATTTCAATGTTTGCTTAAGAACTAACTCATCCCTCGATAACTGATTCTACCGAAGGTCATCTTGATTATATCACTCCTAACGTATAAGAGCGTATTAGAGATTGATTTATTTTTTGAGTGAGTGGAGTAAGGTCACTGGGTTATATAAAATACAATATATGTAATGTAATATGTAGCAGAAGATTTTGGTACCAATTTTTTTTCTATCGGAATTGTCAAGACAGATTCACACTCTCTTGAACGCACTCGAAAGTCTTCAATTACTCTCGTATCGCTTCCAAAAAATAACGTTGTGGGTTACTTTTTGTTCAAATTGACATATTTCACTAAAAACTGGTGTAGAGCCATGAACCTCTTATTATTTATGAAAATTGTGTAAAGTCTACATGCAACTAAATAAATGTGATTGCAGGCAATTATATAAATAATTTAATCGTATTGTTGGCACGCGATTGAGTCATCAGAGAAGCGGAATAAAGCATATTACAGTGGCTTTGGGGGCACCATCCATTAAAGAACTTTTGTCATATGAAAGAAAAAGGAAATTGTTCAAAAAGTATTCTACTTTTACCTATAACTTCCCCATGAAGTTAACAAATTTCAAAAAACTTAAATACAAACTGCGCCTATAACTTTTGTGGGTGCTAGATTCGCAAAAAGCATAATATTCTCGATAATTGTTCAGACTTGATCAGTATTTCCTCAGCTTGACCAGTTATGTGATTATTTTCAATATTTTCTTGTATGTTTTCATCCATTGTTTCCTCATATATGTTCATATCGTTCCCAAAATGTTTATGTAAGTTTCTAAAACTAGCAAAGACGTTTTTAAGAAAAGCATGTACATACAATTCAAAGTATTGAGTATTGGAAGCTGTTACATTTTTCCACCCTTTTTCTTCGTGTTTCATTGTCCATAATTCATGCATTTCTTTCACAATTTAAAAAGTTCCGTATACGCCATGACATACACTCAATGCATCGTCAACAACTTTCGATCAAACTTAAATTGTCAAAATTACAAAATGCATACATAAACTCTAGTAAGTGTAGTAAAGCATTAACAAGAGCATTTAAAAGTAACGACATTTACCCTTACATTGTGAGTGAATATTTGTGTTGAATAGAGTAGTACACTTTTTATGGCCTCACTGGCTGGCTAGTTGGCAGCTGTTGAAAGGTGCTTTGTATTATTTAAAGCTTTTGTGCGAGTCATTGGTGGAACTGCACCTTTCTTTTCATGTACTTTATTGCTTCCCACACAAACGGCTGCACAATATGCCATTTGGGAATCCTAGTAATTCTTTTTCTTCTTGTTTGGCGCAGAATAATGTTTATGAATCAAATGCATGCGAAGATTTGGAAATTTACATACGTATGTGTGCATGCACGCCCATGCATATGTGTCTCGCTCACGAATCGGTCTTTCGGTTGTAGCCCAACTCACGCCCATTGTAATTTTATTCATAAGAGTGACAAAGTAATTGAGTCTTGACTGCAATGATTGATCGGAGAGTAATGAACTCGGCGAATGTAGCAGCCCAACCTGTAGCGTCTATGTAACTAAGCTAATCGGTATTTATGATATAACAGTATATGGTTCGTTGCACACATAAACTCTGCATCGAAAAATCATCTTTATTGTTTTGCGACAACTACTTTTCTTTACTTAACTTTTTATATGTCAAAACAATCTTATTTGAACAGTTTTATTAGAGTTTCGAAATACTTGTAACTACTAGATTTTACCTTCAAATGCATATCAGAAAATTATTATTAACTGTCGGAGCTAATGGAAATCTACACATTTGTTTACGAGAATTACATGTAGTTTCCATATGAGAGGTTATGAAATTAAACTTTGTGTGTGTGTGTTTTTGTATTAAATTAAGAGAAATTAAAGCTGTGTCGTATGTGTGCCTAAGATTTATGTATTGTTTCAATTTATAATTTATTACACCTGTTTTAAAAACCAATTAAGAACCCAAAACCAACACCTCTTAAAATATAAAAAGATGGAAAGGGACTGGAAGTTTACTTTGTCATATATATCATTATAGTGCATATTTATACCCTGAACAGGGTATATTAAGTTTGCCATGAAGTTTGCAACAGCTAAAAGGAAGCGTCGGAGAACGTATAAAATATATATTGTATATAAATGATCAGCGTAACTAGTTGAGCCGGCTTAGCCATGTCCGTCTGTCTATCTGTATATACGTAACCAAGTCCCTCAGCTTTTGAGTTAATGATCTGAAATTGCACACGTCTTTTTCTCTCAAAGAAGCTGCCCATATGTCGGAACCGCCGATATCGGACCACTATAGCATATAGCTGTCATACAAACCGAACGATCGGAATTAAGAGCTTGTACGGAAAGATATTTTATTTGACTGGATATATTCAAAAAATGTGGCATGGGTTATTGTCCAAGGTAACGGTGCAATCTTCGAAGAAATTGTTTCTATCGAGTAATAATGCAATGTCCTTGTAAGAAATATTTTGTATTTGTGGCGCGTATTATATCTTCGGTGTAACCGAAGTTAACGTTTTTTCTTGTTTTTATACTGCTTCAATTTGTAAGATTATCGTATATTCTCTAATCAGCAAGTTTATAAACCTACTAGCCAGGCAAAGGCTATCCGTAGCGCCTACACTAAGTCCCACTGCGTAAGATAAGCAAGCACAAGGGTGGAAACAGCAAGGAACACAATTCCCCTGGGCAGCCTTAGATCATTTAGCCCTTTCAAGGGTTGTTTGAGGCAATTTATACCAAAGGAACACCTCAGGTCTTGGAACACTAGCAACACAGGGCATACCACAAAGTTACTTTGGGTTAATGTTGAGGGAAGACAGATCAAAAAGTTTTTGGCAAAAGAAAATTTAGTAACATTGTATGGATCATCACAGGGCAGCTATCTTAAGATCTCTGCAGAACATGCGCGGAGAATAAAGAGACGCAGAAAAAAAATCATGTTCTTTACCAAATCCACTGAGTTGCTGCATAAGGTTTAATTAATAATAATAACAACGGCCTTAATGATGGCCTGAGTGCGGCCGTCTGCAGTCTAGCTCTTCTGCGCTTCCCTTTTCAACACACCAACCATCTAATATTCCGCCCCCCTCCCCCCCCCCCCCACACTGAATTCAGCGCTTTCTTATTTGTTATACATATATGTATGTATGTGTTTAATATTTTCAAGTTTTCAATAACATGCAATATATTGCAGTACTGGAGGTGGCGATTGTCCATGCGGTAACTGCATCCTAGATGGGTACTTGAGTGACCCTTTGGTAAACGAACGCCGAACCACCTATTGAAAAAATATATGCACAGGAAGCGTAAGAAAAAAGTAACGGCCAAGCATGGCATTTGTTTTTGCTATTTTGATGCGAAATTGAAAACAAAACTTCTATCGCTGTGTGTTTACGTGTCTTTCTGAGTTCCGTTCCTGACTTAACACAAACAATTATAACGCAAAAACCGTTTGTTTTAGTTTGCTTTTGGATCTGTCGCGATGCTCAAACGAAGCTGTATTTGCCAGTTGACGAAATTTTTGGCAGCATTGCAGTTGATGCTAAAGAAATCGAGCAAGCGCAAGTGAGTGAAATTAAATACATTAAGTACATACATATATGTATAAACATTAACAAAATAAATCATAAGGGTACGAAAATCATATAAATTTAACTTGTTATGTACCATGTAGTAAAAGGCACTTAAGAAGGCTGAAGCAGAAAAAGAAATATCAAGACAAGTTGAATTCTGTCCTGTCAAAACAAAATCTGCCTGATAATGAAAACACTAACTGTAAAGTTGTGGTACAGAAAAATGTACTTTTTGAAAATAATGACTGTAATATGAATATTGTAGAGAAGATAATAAATATAAATAATATTGACAGTAAATTAAATAGGAAAATTTAGAACTATAATAATATCTTAAATAACGATTTAAACATATGTGCATTGTTCCTGAAGCATAGACAGACCTGTGACTGTGTAATTGACTTGGTTCGTATACTGAAAAATAATAATTTAGATATCTACCCATTTACAAATACACTGGGCCCAAAAAAGCAGATATAATGCAAATGGATGGTGAACGTTACTTACACATTGGCATTAAAAATCAATTTGATAGACTTCATCATTTAATTTTAATGACAACATAATTATTGACTTAACATTGGCGTTGCCAATGTCATTGCCCATAGAATTCGCAAGAAAGCCAAGACCTTTGAATGAGCTGTGTAACTGGAAAGCACTGAATTTAGAAAATTTTTACTATATACTGGAGTTTGCGTATTTAAAAATGAATTATCTGACGACCCATATTTATGTTATTGCATTGTGCATATAGGATGCTGTGCTGTCCAAATCTTGCAACTTTTTGTTGAACATTTTTCAATAGTATTTGGTGAAAATAGTGTATCGTACAATATACTTAGGTTACTCCATGTAAAAGAAACGATGGAGCAGGTTGGCGATCCAGTTACATGCTCTGCTTATGCATTCGAAAGTTATTTGCAACATTTAACAAGTAAGGAAGAGCTAAATTCGGATGTAACCGAACATTTTATAATCTCGCAAAGTCAAATGGTATACTCGTTTGAGATTTCTTTGTGGATTGACTGATATTTTCGGTAGAAGGTCAACCATAAGCACTGGGGTCCACATATTTAGTACTTGGGGGCTTGAACAATTTTGGTTAGATTTAGACAGACAGTCGGACAGACAGTCACCCGGATTTCAACTCGTCTCTTCATCCTGATCATTTATATATATATAACCCTATATCTAACTCGATTAGTTTTAGGTGATACAAACAACCGTTAGGTGAACAAAACTATTATACTCTGTAGCAACAAGTTGCAAGAGTATAAAAATTATGTCCGTAAGCCAACAAAAATTTTGATGCAAATTCACCGGACAACAGACGAAGAACATACATCAGAAATTGAGAAAAATAAAAATTTGTATTATATAATAATATAATATTATATAATGATAATATTTAAAAGGTTTAATTAATTAACGAAGAAGAAACCTAACAATTATTGTCATATTGAAGGTATGGAAGATTATTGTATGGAAGATTTAGAGGAACTATTTAGAGCAAGACGATTCAGGATTTGATAAATCCCTCTCTATGTATGTATGAATACAGTTAAAATTGTTCTTGTAATTAAATTCGAATTTATTTTGTTTACAGATCAATGCAATATAAAACATTATCATCTATGGCGGAATTTTAAAAAAATCTTAAAAATATCATGAGCAATGCAGTGGTTTTGGCCTATAATATTGAAGGCGTTCAAGGAAAGCGGTCTTAAAACATGAAAAAAAAAATTTTCGGTGTTATGATTGGTAGGTATTATTTAATTCATTGCAATTTGTTGGGCTTCTATAAATTATTTTATGAATCGGTTGACCAATTGATTAAACAAATAATTTTAGTGAATTTAATTGCAATTTAGATGAACTTCTTTCAGTAAACAAAGATCATTCATGTTAAACTGATGGACTTTTCTAATCTTTCTTATTACCAAATGCAATAAATTCAGTCAATGGAATCGGACCAGTTGTGGATCAGTTGAGGATCAGTTGAGGATCAGTTGAGGATCAGTTGAGGACCAGTTAAGGAAGTCGTCACTTTAAAAACTGCAGCTACAACAAAACTAAAATAAAATTGGAACAAATAATGTTTTCAAATAAGTTAAGAAGAAGAGTAAGAACAAATTTAAATTAAGGTAAAAATTTAACTAACTTAACGGTTGTAATTGTTTTTATATTATTATTATAATTAGTGGTTTCTCTTGCATAAGTGCCCATAGCATGGGTACTCTTTTACCAACCCTCACATCGGCTGTTAAGTAATTACTCTTTTTACCGACCCTTAAATTGGGTCCTATGTAAGTACTCTTTTTAGAGACCCTAATATGGGGTACTACTTCCCCAGTTCCCGGAATAACGAGATAGTTGCCATTGACCCTATCTGCGGACATCTCATTTAAAAGCGGAAATGAAAGGGGCTAGTAAAGTAAGTAGGGTTGTTGTTGTTGTTGTAGCGGCAGAATTTTGTCGAGTTGACAGTCCATGGCCGGAAAAAATCCGGGTCCATTCCGGTTACGTAGACCCGACTGTTATTGAAACGGTAGTAAGTAGGTTTCCTGGTAAGCGCTTATTTCACCAGCTTCGAACTAGCGCCCAGTACTACAAGGATAGCTTTCAAGTCCACACACACTCATATATATATTTATACACGTATATAATATACTAATGGATGATTCTTTCCATTTGAACGCCAGCAAAAATAAAACAATTTGTGAGAAGCAAACTTAAATGTAGGAACTTATGAAAAGGGAAGTTGAAGTCACGCTTACGGCGAAATAATTATTGTGGCATGTGAAATACAATAGTTTGAGTGAAAGTGCTGGTTTATCTAGCCACAAGCTAATTTGATATGATGAAGAAACAAAACAAATAAATAAGATGTAAATTTTAATTTGAAATATTTTCGAAATAATAATATAAATTAACCGAGCAGAAACTTGTTTTTATTTGGTCAGTGCCAGAATGAATGATATCACCTACGCCTTCCTTTGGGATACCGATGACCCCTATTTAGTACTTGTCAAGCCATTACTTTGCACCAGCGGGATTTTCCCCATCCGGAGACAATTTTTAATCAGAAAACGAAATCAAATGTTTTCCATGCAAACAAAAATAGAGATAGCGTTACTTTGAAATTAATATGAGAACGATTGAATAAAGAGTCGTGAAACTTGGACAATTTTCTAGTTGAGGTTAGTGCTCTAAGGCAAATTTGAAGATTTTTAGTTTGTGAACTCGCGGGCAGGCTAAATATTTTACAGTCCATGTCTAATATATACTACCTCGACCAATCTGTTAAATAATTTATCAAAACTAATGAGTATGTAACAATATTTGCTGACATCTGTCGACATTTTTGTCTATCATACCATGAAGATGATGTATGATAAATTCCATTTGCAGAGCTTTTTTAAACACAAACACAATCAAGAGTTAGACTTAGAGAGTATTATCAATGGTGTGACCTGTAAATTTTTCTAAATATGACATTAGATTCAGAAATCCATTTCGATTAAAGATCAAGTAAGTCTTCAACGTATTTAATGTTAGAAGGAAGAAAGAATAGTATTGCGCATGTCGTGAATAAGGAAGGGCTTGAGAATAACACTTATGAATTAAATGAAATAAAGTAGAGACATGGCTAAGTTCTGGAATAGAAGAATTGTATTTTACTATCTCGGGTAATCAATATTAATCAATAATAATAAGTAAAAAAGGATTAAGTTCGGGTGTAACCAAACATTTTAAACTCTTGTAAGGATCGAAGTCGGGTAATTATTTTCAGATGTTGGCATAACTTTATATTTGTTTACTGTGGTTGCACCAAGACTAATACCCTTCACAAAAACTGGAGATTCAATACAAAAGCTTGAATTTGATCGCTCAGTTTGTATAACAGCTACACGCTATAATGGTCCTATTTGAATAATTTCTTCGGAGATTACCGTTGCCTTAAACAATAAAATTTCGTAACAAAATTTCGTCAAATAAAAAATATATGCCATGGTGATCCGATATCGGAGGTCCGACAGCTCCTTGAAGAGAAAAGAATGCGTTCACAATCTCACATCCATATCTATCAAAAACTGAGGAAGTAGTTCGCGTATATACAGACAGATGGACGGACATGGCTAAATCGACTCAGCTCGTCATGCTGATAACTTATATACATTTTTATAAATTACAATTATAACCTTCTGGGTACTACAAACTGCGTGGTAAACTTAATAAAATGGTGCGAAAAAATCCAATAACAAACAGGCTAAATTTAATAATTTAATTTATGAGAAAAAACTCAACCAGAGAAACGGAAACAATTAAAATAAGGATAATGTACCTACTTAGGCCACGGCCTAGACTAATAATATGAATGATGCTTTTGAAAACATTGAAATATCACACATATTGACCAACATAAACGGCTTAAAAAACAGCTAGAAAGTCGGAAAACATTATTACAGGTGTGTTTGGGCTAGGAGAAGATCTGGAGTGACTGCGTTGACTTGCTGCATTGCTCAAGTATATTCGGGAACATGTTTTTGAGCAATTTTATTGAGAGAACATACACACTGACCGACATACGCGGCAGAAAGTTTGCTAAAATGTACAATAATATATATAAATGTATGTAGTATATGGTAGTTGGGGTATTTCATTGACCAATTTTACCCATTTTCAGCATTAAACTAAAGTATATCCAATATTGTACGTTTACTTAATTTTGCTAAGATATCTTAGAAATTGACTGATATATACGGTATAAAGGTAACCAGAGGGGGCTAGGAGAATATTCGGACGCATTTTTGACACAACGCTATAAGCACTATTAGAAAACACAAGTAAGGAAGAGCTAAGTTCGGATGAAACCGAACATTATATACTTTCGCGAAGTCAAACGGTATACTCGTTTGAGATTTCTTTATACTTGTATATTTTGCTTGATTTGCATAGTGGAAAGTGAAAGAATCAGATGGAATTTAAAATGGTGTCATATGGGAAATACAAGGGATTGTGGTAATCCGATTTCGCTCATAAATTTAACTTAACGGTTTTTATGTTATAATCATAATTATTGATTTCTATTACATAAGTGCCCTTAGCATGGGTACTCTTTTACCAACCCTCACATGGGTTGTTATGTATGTACTCTTCTTACCGACCTTTAAATGGGGTCCTATGTAAGTACTCAGACCCTAGTATAAGGTTCTACTTCCCCATTTTCGCACTAAAACATAGAAATATGAGAAGAATGTTGTGTACCGGTTGAAATATTTTAAGCATATCCAATATATGGGTTTTCACCTAAAAGTGGGAGGAGATGCCACCCGATTTCACCCATTTTCACGTTGTCGGTAGAGGTGCTAAAATCATTTGTTCTCAGTGAATTTTGTTATTATAGGTTTAACGGGTTAGGAGATAAGCACATTAAACCTATTAGGGGGCGGGGCCACGCCCACTTAAAAATAATTGTAAACTGCAGATGCCCCTCCCTAATGTGATCCTTTATATTAAATAACAGTCTCGTATCTTATTGTGGTACTTACTTAAAAAACAACGTTTTTAATTAATGGCGTTTTGTGGCGTGGCAGTGGTCCGATTACGCCCGTATACAATACCAACCGACTTACGGTACCAAGAAACATGTGTATGAAGTTTCATAAAGGACGCTAAATTTTTACTCAAGTTACAGCTTGCACAAACGGACGGACAGGCAGTCACCCGAATTTCAACTCGTCTCTTCATTCTGATCATTTATATATCTATAACCCTATATCTAACTCGATTAGTTTTAGGTGATACAAACAACCGTAGGTGAACAAAACTAGTATACTCTGTATCAACATGTTGCGGAGTATACAAATATTCTCTCAGTTTGGTAACTGAGCGGTTAAACAGTCTTGGCCCGATTTTGAGAATTTTTAGACTTGAAATAGTATAGCCCAAAGGCCCAATTTGTGCAAAGTTTTATCCCGATATATTCATTGGGGCTGTGTTTATTGAGTTATAGTTCTATTAGTATTTCTCAACATAATCGTTCGGTTGACTTAGCCTAGGTGCTTTGTGAGATATGTACATTAAACTATTACGTCACGCCCACTATTTAATAATTTTTAAAAAATTCCAATTATATATCTGAATTTGAAGCTTAGTACGTTTTCGATTATTTGCACTTTATGGGCATGACAATAGTCTGATTAGGCTTATCTGCAATACCAAGAGAAGAGAGGTGGGTTAAAAGGAATATATTTAACAAGTTTCGTCAAGTTATCTAAATTTTTTCAAGTTATCACCCGCATGGACAGACGGTCGCCTTATCATTATATGTAATGCTACATCTACCGCTGGGTGAAAAAACTATTGTAGTCTGTAGCAATATGATGAAACGATGGAAGTATTCAACCAAAGTTACCAGTTACTTAGGTACTTAATTTTACTGAGATACCTTATGCCCTAAAATAATATTTAATGATGGAAGATTTTATCGTCCTTACTATTTGATTTATAATTTTTGGGGGAAATAAGATAACTGGAGCGAAAAGAAGGTACATACATATATCGAAAAAAGTAGTCATTATGATTTGATAGTAATTTTCCCTGCACTGACAGAAGTTAAAAGAGTAGCATGCGTAAAGTTTTAGTTAGATCTTGCAAACGATTTGTTAGCCTAGTATTCGCATAATTGGTAAAATTTCGGGCATTCTTTCTCAACGTTAGCATTTCAAGTTTCTCATAATCATTTATAATAAACGGGATATTTTTCGTTTTGTTCTTTGTTTTGGAACGTTTTGTTACATATATTTGCTTTTCTGGCTGAAAAAAGTTGATCAACCTCAGTTGATTTCGATCTGAGATAATCTTCTAGCTGCAACAGTGAGAAACTTATATAGAAATGATTTAGCATGCCTCTGAAATCAAAACGGTGGAAACGTTCACAAATTTGGTCGAAATATTCATGGGAAAAAACTTTTCAAGTTGCAGATTTGTCCTCGGGGTGTAATAAGGTCCAATTAAGGTAAAGACATTCCAGCTTTATATCCTCAAATTGTAAAAGGTGAGCCTTCTCCAGATAAATATTATTCACTGCACTCATTATTCATAATAACTTTCCATTCATAAGAGATTTTCATTGCCTCAATGTGCCTCGATTGTTTCCATTTGACAACTGAAAGTGCAAACTTTATGCATATTTGATTTTCCAACGGCCAATGTTTTGTTCGTTTTTATCGCCAGCGCTTCAGTTAGATACTTGTTGAGAACTTGCTGCTATAATGGGCAAGCCACTGCCTAACTTACAGAGATAAGAAACTATCTGGCTAAATTTTATTAAACGTTTAATAAACCTTGCGTTTCAGTATATTAAAAATGCAAGTGAACTTTATATTAAGATCGATAGCCATAAGAAGTAAATGCTTACGAAGTTTCCGAATTCTACTGGGATGCAGGCGAAGTAAAGTTATACGCACTTACACACGAATAGGTATTTGGTATGTGCTCTCGAAGGACACATTCACACCATATATGTAGGTAGTCTTAGTCAATAATATTTCGGCAGGATATGTTGCGCAATTTATCGGAATTAAACTAATTGTTTTTCTCTAATTATTTGTTTTGTGTTTATTTCAGATTGCATTTAGTAAAATGCTGTTCCCGGTAAATTATTATTATGAGTATAGAATGAAGATTATAATTCCCTAGGTATCGTAACATATTGTTACACAGCATATTCATTTATTAATCGGATACTAGTTATACGCCATACGATTAATCTGCTTCAGCTAACGCTTATTAAGTAAAGCGTGAGTCAAAACAACTTTAGGCGGGTTGTTGTTGGTAGACATTATTAAGTTGTCGTTAAGCATATTACCATGTGTCCGAAATCTTTATTTTGTCCTTCTTAGCTTATGTAGGCCAAAGCTTAGTGCAATATATAACTATTAACACACTCGTAAATTCATATTCCTCCATGTTGGGGCTATAAAAACACTACCAAAGTTTACTCCTTGAATCGTGTTTTGTCAATAATTGTTTTATCTTTGCACACTATTATTTTTCATGAAATTGAAGGCTATTATTTCCTATTGGCTATTGGCTATTTACTAAAAACTTATGGACTTTCCAGATCAGGAATAAGTCTACTAAGTCTCTTCCGTAATATTTACGATTTGGGGTTGAATGAGATCAAAGTTTAAGACTGATTTCGATGTCAGAATATTCGCAAAAGTATCCTGTACTTTTAACTAAAGGGTAAAGACGTGTAGTTTTCAATGAGGCAGTACTTTTTTCCGAATTGGACTTTTTGTCAGCTGTTACATGATTTATACTCAGCTTGGTTGCCATTTTGTAATGATAAGTCTATTCATTCCGAACCCACGTTTGCATATCGTGCAAATTTATTAATAAAATATTGGCTCGGTTCGCACGATGCATCGCAGGTTACGTTCAATATTCGGTCATATTTATACGAAAATGTGCATTCATAATTATTTCGGTCAATTGTGTTGGCTACCTGATAATTTGTTGATACAGATGTTATGTGCTTATGTGATAAAGTGTTTTCGAAACGTTAGTTTATTTTCATGCTGATTATGTGGTGTGTGTGAAGTAAATAACTTAACACCGGTGGATTATTTTTGTGTGTGGGGGGGGGGGGGAGTTATGTTTTATCTTTAGAATAAAGCCATAATCGTGGCCATTACATTAAATTATACGCGTTTTATTTCTTCACACATGTCTAAAAAAAACTTCGTTTTGTATCATCTATTGTAAGTTTGCATATCACCGAAAGAACTAAAAAGATCGTATTAAAATTTCATCCTTTTCTCCACGCAATAGTAACAATTCTGCTAAGCTTGCTGCAGGAGGTAAATAGATACTTCTGCTTCAGAGCTTTACTTTTAGCAATAATCTTTCAGTTTCTTCATTCTTTCAAGGTTGTCCTAAGGCATGCGACCGCATTTTTATTCTAAATTGGGTAAATATATTTTATTATCATTAATGTACAGGTTGGTTAAAAAGTTTCTACTTCCACAAAAAAAATAGCACTACTAGCTTCAAGTTGTTTTTTCAAGTTGGTACACCTGTCGTGAGAACACATGCAAAGTTACAAGTCCTTCTGTCAATTAATTCTTTGTTTACAAGCCATTTGAAGTTAACGTGTCAGAGTAATTATTTTATATGGAAACTATTTAGTATCAAGTAATTAGATTCTCTATTTTGAAAGATTTAAAAGCAAAGAAAATTTATGAACAATTGTTAGAAGTGTATAAGGAGTCCTGACCTTCAAAACCTTCCTTAGTCAAAAAGCGTGAAACTGCTAATGCTATAGGCATCTCAGACGAACGAGTATTTCATATTTTACATGGAGAATTTCTCGGCATAACTTTGAGCGTATTAAGCAGAATAAAACCTATTTCTTGCCTTGTTTTATAACTATGGCTGAGACTTGGATCTCTCACTATGATCCTAAATTGAAACAAGAACGTTTATAGTACACTAAAGCTGGTTGTTCAGCTCCAAAGCAGGTGAAGTCACAACGATCAGCAAAGAACGTTATTACTTCAGTTTTTGGGATGCAAAGGGAATATTGCTGATGGATTATCTGCAAAAAGAAAATGCACCTGCTCAGAAAGGTGTTTTAACAATGACAAATTCAACAAATTAAAGTGCGAAGTGCATGAGCATCTACCGTATTCACCAGATTTGGCTCCCAGCAACGACTACTCTCTTTTGAGAAACCTGAAACCATTTCTTCGTGGAAAGCGTTTTTCGTCGAATTAAGAAGCTATTACAGCCGTAGACGGGTATTTTGCAGTGCTTCCGGAAAGGATGTCATAAAATTATTAAAGGATCATTGGAATAAGTGTATTGAAGTTAAGCCAGATTATATTAAATAAAAAAATATATTTCGTACCAAAACATTATTTTTTCATTTCGAGCGCAGAAACTTTTCAACCAACCTGTAAATTTAATATTCCGTTATAGTAGTAAGTAAGAAACTGTACAAACGTTTATGTGTCGAGGGGTTGACATTCGCACCACTGCAAGTAAAATGAAGAGATTCTAGTCATAGTAAAACAATAAAATCACACCGCCGGCTTATTAACCGCACTGTCTGCTGATTTAATTAATACAGAGGATGATTGATTACGACTAAATAAGTTTCAGCATTCATTTGAATTACAGATAAACTTTCTACACCGACGAGACAGCTACATCAAATCGAAGAGCGAATGCCGTCATCGTGAAAAAGTTTGTTTTCATTATAGTTGAGTGTAGTGCTCAAATGTCTGGTAAAAATTAAATAAATGGGTGAAACTAATTTAAGTAGTTCTGCCGTTCGCATTCCTTTTAGGCACACAAAATTTCATATTCAGGTTTAACAGCCACACAGTGGTCTGTAAGGATGATTGTTGCAAAGAATAGAGAGAAGGTGACAAGTACATTTGATCTTTGCCACCTCTCAGTCAGAAACTAATTAAGCCAAAAATTTTAACAGGCCAGGTTAACGGGTCAATATATATAATTATAAGCAATTTTTAAACTGTGAGAAGCTCCGCCCTCTAAAAGTTTTGATGCACTACTGGTAAGTATTCATGAATACATTGCCCAATTTACCAACTAATGCTGCAGTCTGAAACCTACCAACACTACGCCCAACTCTCCAACAAATAGCACTAACAACGAAAAATTCTGTATAACGTCTAACTAATGGTTAATTTCAAAATTTGTATTAAATTTTTTACTCCCTAACTACCCGACGAATTTCAACCAAATTTAATACTTTCTGTGATATAGTGTATAATTTATATATTTTTTTTAAATAGGGTAAAGTTATTTCAAGAGCAATAAGGAAGGGTTAAGTTCGGATGTAACCGAACATTTTGGTATTTTGTTGACTTATAATGAAAGCTATTAACTTAAACTCAATCTTATTGCTATACTTTAGTTCGCTGCAGCTAAAATTATATTAAGAACATCTTCAAATGAGATATTTGTATGTGATATCAACTCGACCGAAGAGGCAAATTTAATATATTGAGATGATGTGGAAAACGTTAAACGGAGCATCAGAGGTCATTATTTTAGGGATATGACCAGGGTATAGACCAAAGTATAGATCAAGTCCATTCTAAGTTAGTGCTAAATCACACACGTGTCCATTTAATTTCATTAAAATATCACATTTTGCCCAACTTAATCGGTTTAGAATGTGCTGGAAAGTCGGAAATCATTATATACATATATTGGGGGCAGAGAAAAGGACGGGCAGATTGTATTAATTTGGACATTGCTCAGGTATACTTGAGAACATATTTTCAAGCAATTTTTAAATGTAGCTCACACACTGAAAACTATTATAAGTACAATAGTATATGAGAGTTGGGTGAAGTATTGACCCGATTTTATTTTTTTTTGCCAATACCACTTACTAATTATTACGGAATAATAAAATGCTGCTGGGTTTCATTAAGGTACCTCACATACCATCACCAATCTATATGGAGTAAAGTCAGTCGGATGTTCGAAAGTTTTGATATTGGTTAATACAGAGGCTAGGTTGAGTTTTCGCCCGGTTTTAATGATCGAGTTATTATCACTACATATATATGGTATATCTCATTTGAAAATTAACTTCCTTCTTTATGGAAGTATTAAAAAATAAGCAAAGATGCTTATTTAAGAAGCTGTGGTCTTAGCTTTATTGAAAAGAGTATTGATTACTTAAGTAAGCAAAGATGCTTATTAAGAAGTTGTATTATTGCTGAGTGCAAAGAAATAGTTTTGTTTATAATAAGCGTAATGCTACTGTGTGGAGGCTGCCGTTAACTTGAAGATGTTTTTAATATAATTTAGGTGAGTCTAAGATAATGGCCTTCAATATAAGTCAAGAAGATACCAAATTTGATTGTAATTTATTTACGATTTCATCGGATAATGGATGTTTAATTCTTTCCCAACATTTTTTAATATATATTTTTGCTAACACCTGAAAGAATTTCCCGGGCTTTGATTCTTGCAAGAGTGTTAATTGTTCGGTTACACCCGAACTTAGCTTTTCCTTACTTGTATGTATGGTATATAACCTTATATCTATCTCGATTAGTTTTAGGTGATACAAACAACCGTTAGCTGAACAAACTATGTGCAGCAAAGAGTATAAAAATTAATAAAAATATTAATTATGAGTATTTTTAATTTTGCCTCTATGGTTGAGTTCATAACACTTATATTTCGTTTGAGTTGACTAGGTAAATTTTAATAAAATATGAAACTAAGTGAGTATACAAAATATGATTTTAATCCAGTCACGGTTTCGCCGAAAAAGGAAGATTGAACTCTTATGCAATATTCTTAAAATAAAGTTTTTTCTAAGCCCGAAAGTATTCCCTCGGCTTTTATTCTTGCAAATTTGGAGAGTACAAAATTGTATATAATCGATAATCATTAGCCTCTCAACATTATATTTATTACTATAACTCGTTAGTAATAATATTGGTGCCGTACGGGAATTGATCATCAATATTTTCAGGGGCATATAGGGAGTATATAAGTCTTTTATTAATTTGTTTTGTCGAGAGAAAATTTTACTCACTTCTCGTTCTGTTCTAACTATAAAAGAAGAAAGAAATGGAATATCTCAAGAAGAAAAGCTTTCCGTAAATTAATCATTTTCTAAACATTATTTCTCTTCCGACCAAAAAACCAACTAGCATCAGGTAACTGCAATTAATTTATAATTAGCATTAAAGTAATTTTGCTTGCATGCACACATACACAAGCAGCAACTAATAAGGTGCAACGGTTGCGCGTGTCGTATGAGTAACCGAATAAACCAAAATTATATAAATCATACTCTATATACTAGCATAGGAAATGTATAAATTATATAAAATAATTGGAAAGCATTTACCACTTACAGAGAACCACATTCCTTACGGTTGACTTAGTACTTGTGCAATTTGTTGTAATTTAGTACAAATAATTACGAACATTAAAATATAAATAGCAACTTGCTGAAATGTAAACACATGTGTGATTTTTATACATATATATACTTATTTTGGTTTAATTGAAAGTAAAGAAAACATAAAACCTTCAGGAAAACATATATAACAAAGAAAACTCCTCATTTTGGACGATGTGTCAACTTATATCCTCATGAGCAACGAGGGCCTTTTCACACTGTCTGACGTTGTACTACTTGGTAAATAGAAATTTATTAAAGATCCATTGACATTATAAAACCTAAATGGGACTCTTAAAGAACGCCAAATGTCAGAATCATTATCATTCAAAACCAAAAAAAAAACAAGAAAAAACGTTAACTTCGGCTGCTTTCAAACAAGCTATAGGAAGATCTTTATTCTGAATTTGTTCGGTCAGTTAAGATGGCAGCTAAAAGCTATGCCAAATTCATGAAGATACCAGTTTGTATGGTTGTTATATGCTATAGTAGTTCGATCTCAACAATTTCTTCGGATATTGTAGCGATGCCTTAGGTTATAATTTACGTAAAATTTTATGAATATACGTTGACAATAAAAAAATTTTTCCAAACAAAGAGTTAAGTTTTATCAGTTAGTTGTATGGCAGCTAGTGGTCTGATATCGGCAAGAAAAGGATGTGTGCAAAATTTTAGACCTATATCTCAAACCTGATAGACTAGTTTGCATATACATATGTATACAGACCGACAGACAGAGCGATATGGCTAAACCGACCCGTTTCCTTCTGGTTGTTACAAACATCGTGAACATTTTAACATACCTTGTTCAGGGTAAAAAGGAAACAGTACATGTAAATTGATATCGACCGATTTTGCGTCCTTTACGACGTTCGAAAATAATTACATACCAAGTTGTTACTGACCTTCTTTATAATAAAGGAATGATATATCTATGTACATATATCTCTCAATAGAGTGGAAAGTAAAAGCAAAATTTGTGTAAAATATTCAAGTTGATTTTATATTGTGTGGTCTATGTTCCGGTTCGTGCCAAAAATCTATATATGATTCCGAATATAAATTTTCTTTCCAAAAAAGTAAAGTTATTTGATAAAAATTTACTGAAATTGATTTTTTTGAACTACAACACGGATTTGTTGTGCAAGCGAAAAGTTTTTAGATTTAAAAGACAAATTTACAAGCGTTGATAGCTACATAGTCGACAAAAGAAAATCGTGAATTCAAAGCTCATTTTGGTCAACAGCTGCATTCACGGTTCTTCTCGTCCACAAACCGCTCCTCTGCAAAATTCACACAACTTCAATGTCAACTCGCCAAAAACAAGTCAAAAGCTAACTAACATTTTGTTTGGTAAACTTTTGTACGACTTTGGCATTGGACATCTACATAGAGCTTACTTGGTTGGGGTTTGTTTCGAGTTTTCACATTTTGTCATATACTTTTTGCTTCAAATGATGTGACATTGGATACACTGTTTGCTCACAAGATTTCACAGTTGCACTTGCAGCATGTGAATTCGAGATATATTCCAGGTGTTCAAGCATTTTGTGCGAGTGCGTCGAAGTTTTCTGTTGAAAGTGTGAAAAAAAGTTGCGCTGCAGAGACGAGCTGTGGACGTGAACATATTCACAAATATGTAACCTTTCTTGAGTTTTGTGGTTAAGTGAATCTACAGCGTGACCACATATAATTTTATATTCTTTAGAATATACGTATTCTTACGCACTACAGTGACGGTAGTCTAGTTTGAGTAGTAAAATCATGTATATATATGCTTGTCGTGCCAATTTTTATTTTTGAACATTTTCATTTGCTAATACAATTTTTCTGATCAGCCGAAGAAAAATAAATATTTTTCCTTCCTATTGCCTTCGCTAAAGTCGGCTCAACATTACTACCAACGCTTTTAGCTGTGTTAATCTAGTGGTACAATCTATTATTTTGATTCCGGAAAATATTGTTAGAGATTCAGGATTGTAAGTTCTAGACATTAATGTGAGTTAAGATACATAGTTATTATTTTTAAAACTAGTAACATTTTGCGTACTCGTGAGAGTAGAGAAAATGTTATCAATGTTGAAATTTAATATAAGATGTTGCATTAAAAATTAAAAATTTAATTTAAAAATCTATTTCTTAACAACGATGTTGCGATGAAAAATTAAATTTCTAATTACATATTTCGGATTATTTCCCCTAAAACAGAATTTGAAATTTCATCTAATTCTTTGACTTTCCAGTACTCAAATCAAGCACCAATTAATATATAGGGATACAACTTATGAATGTGTGAGAAATATAATTGAAATTGGAAGAGAAGCTTTGATAGAAAGATTTTCGAATAACCTGCTGACCGCATATGTATATCTTCCAATATGTGAGGTATCTCAATAAGATTGAGGGAGGGTGTTTTCCTAATAACGGTGCATCTTTGTGCCTAAAAAGGATAAAATCCGATGAAAAGATGGCTCCTATGCAATGTAAGGTACCTTAATGAAACTCAGTGAGCCTACTAATAATATCCAGCAACGCCAAAAAATAGATAAAACCGGGTCAATACTACCCTAATCTCCGATATACCTAATTTAAGATTTTCAAACTTCTGGTTGACTTTATATCAACCAATATATAAGATCTCTTAGCAAAATTAACTAAACGTATAGTATTGGATTAACAATAGTTTAATGCCGAAAATGAGTGGAAATTAAACGAATTATTCCAACTCCCACATACTACATGTAATGATTTTACTCATTCTAACAAACGCTTTGCTGAATATGTCGGTCGGTGTGTAAGTTATATATATGGTATGTATATGAAATTGCTTGAAAATATGTTCTCGAGTATATCTGAGCAATGCCAACACTTAATGCAATAAGCTATATCTTTCCATGATGAAATTGCGAACATTATTCACGCAAAGTTTTACGCAGATATAATCATTGTTGCTTGATTTGCATACTGGAAAGTGAAAAAATCAGATGGAATTTAAAATATAATATATGGGAAATAGGCGTGGTTGTAATCCGATTTCGCCCATTTACGTACTATAACATAGAAATATGAGAAGAATATTATGTACCGAATTTAGTTGAAATCGGTTTAGCAGATTCCAAGATATGGATTTTAACCTAAAACTGGGCTGTGCCACGCCCACTATTTAATTTTCAACGTAGTTCCTATAAAATCATCGTATACCAGCCCAGGGATAAAATTTAATGTCTCTGGCTTGTTTAGTGCTTGATTTATTGCGCTTTTAGTAGTTTTTAACAGTACCGTTATATGGAGAGTGGGCGGGGTTGTCACCCGATTTCACCCATTTTCACACCGTCGATAGAGATCCTAAAAAATTTGTTTCCAGTGAGTTTTGTTATTATAACTTCAGTGGTATAGGAGATATGTACAACAAATTTATTAGGGGGCGGGACGACGCACACTTAAAAAAAATATAAACCACCGATGCCCCTCCCTAATGTGATCCTTTATACCAAATACCAGCCTTGTATCTTGTTGTGGAGCTTAGTTATGACAATTTATTTTTTTTGATTAATGGCGTTTTGTGGGCGTGGCAGTGGTCCGATTACGCCCATCTGCAATACCAACCGTCTTACGGTACCAAGAAACATGTGTACCAGGTTTCATAAAGATATCTCAATTTTTACTCAAGTTGCAGCTTGCACAGACGGACGGACGGATGGCGTGGTACTGCCCATTTTTAATTCTTTCACTTTCCACTATGCATATCAAGCAACAATGATTATATCGGGCAGAAACTTTGCGTGAACAATACGCTTAAAGTATGCCACCTTGTGACCAAAAATTGTCTAAATCGAACCAAAACTGTTCAAGCCCCTAAGTACTAAATATGTGGACCCCGGTGCTTATAGTTGACCTCCTACCGAAAATATCAGTCAATCCACAAAGAAATCTCAAACGAGTATACCATTTGACTTTGCGAGAGTATAAAATGTTCGGTTACATCCGAACTTAGCCCTTCCTTACTTGTTTTCTAATAAATATTAATTATTTTGATAACATTAATTATATTTTAATATGTCATGTATTATTGTCGGCTGGTACCGAGGTAAAAAAAGAGCAATGACCAAGTGATCATCTTTCAAATATTTGAAGAAATTTTATCCAAAGCTTTCAAAGACGATAAAAAGCTGGCATTTTTATAGGCCCTCAAATAAAAATATGAATTGTGATATTTTCTCGAATTTGCTTAGAAATGAGGAGAAAAATGACTGGAACAGTTTTGAAGCAGTAGTGCATCGTTTCTTGGAATTTATGAAGTGCTGATCACGGACATGATTACGAATTTACATTTTACACTTTCATTTAGATAAATTTAAAGATATCATGGAAGCTTATTCGGAAGAACAAGGAGAACGCTTTTATAACGTCATATTGAAATTAGAGAGACGTTACCAAAGTCTGTATACCAAAACTATATTTGGTTAGTATGTAATATTTTTGTGTGTTTTTATACTCTCGCAACATGTTGCTACAGACGATAATGGTTTTGATCACCTAACGGTTGTTTGTATCACCTAAAACTAATCGAGTTAGATATAGGGTTATGGATATATAAATGATCAGGATGAAGAGAAGAGTTGAAATCCGGGGTACTGTTAAAAACTACTTAAAGCGCGATAAATCAAGGACTAAACACGCCAGAGACATTAAATTTTATCTCAGGGATCGTATGAGATGACTTTATAGGAACCGCGTTCAAAATTAGACAGTGGGCGCGACACCGCCCACTTTTAGGTGAAAACCCATATCTTGGGATCAACCAAATTTGGTACATATTATTCTTTTTATATTTCTATGTTATGGTGCGAAAATGGCCGAAATCGGATTACCACAGTCCTACTATTTTCCATATGACCCATTTTAAATTCCACTTGATTCTTTCACTTTCCAGGACTTTATAGGAACCGCGTTCAAAATTAGACAGTGGGCGCGACACCGCCCACTTTTAGGTGAAAACCCATATCTTGGGATCAACCAAATTTGGTACATATTATTCTTTTTATATTTCTATGTTATGGTGCGAAAATGAGCGAAATCGGATTACCACAATCCCTACTATTTTCCATAGACACCATTTTGAATTCCACTTGATTCTTTCACTTTCCACTGTGCAAATCAAGCAACAATGATTGTATCGGCGTAAAACTTTGCGTGAATAATACGTTTAAAGTATGCCACCTTGTGACCAAAAATTCTCTAAATCGAACCAAAACTGTTCAAGCCCCTAGGTACTGAATATGTGGACCCCAGTACCTATAGTTGACTTTTTTCCGTAAATATCGGCCATTGTGTAAGATATATAATTGAAATTCATATAGTAGAATAAATCAATGAAACTATCGATAATAGTATGTCTTTGTTTCAAAAATGGGTTGAATCGGATCAATAGTTCTTGTAGCCCTCATATATCTAATATAAATATTTTTGAACTTCCGCGTGACTTTATACCGCATATGTGAGTTATCTCAATGAAAATGAGAGAGCGTGTTTTACTCATAACAAGATCAAATCGGGTGAAAGTTTTCCTTAGCCCCCATGTAACTAATATCAGGATTTTCGAACATTCGTCTGACTTTACTCCATTTGATTGGTGATGGTATGTGAGGTACCTTAATGAAAAAGTTGGAGCATTTTATTAGCCTGTGGCATGTTAGTAGTATGTGGTATTGGAAAAAATTAATAAAATCGGGTTAATACTGCCCATATACTACTTATAATGCTTTTCGTTATTTTAACCAGTTTTATGCCGAATATGTCGGTCAGTGAGTGTTAATATTTTTTTTTATATATAAAATTGCTTCAAAATGTGTTCTCGAGTATAGCTGAGCAATGTCAAAATTAATATAGTTGATCAACGTGATATTTTAACGAAATTAAGTGGAAAAGATTTCTTAAAAATTATGTGGTTTGACGCTGAATTAGAATGAAATTAGTATATACTAAGTCTAAAACTCACACCTTCATATAATAAATTCCGATTCTCTGGACGTTTGCCACCTAAGCTTATAATATAAAATTTAGCCACTTTGGTGGAGTTAATATCACATTAATACTTATGTATATCTCACTTCAAGCAATAAAACTGAGACTAAGTTTATGGCCTTTAATATAAGTCAAGAAGATACCAAATTTGATTGTAATATAATCACGATATCATTTAATAAATGGATGTTTAATTCAACATTTTTTAATATACGGTTTGGAGGATTTTTCTGGTCTTTGATTTTCCCAGCTCACATGTACTACTTATGGTATAATTTTTTTCGTCAATTTGATAATTTAATGAAATTAAATGGACACTTTTTCTAAAAAATAATGTACATCGCTGCATATGAATGAAATTGGCCTAGACTTTGTTTAAACCTTATAACCCTAATATACTGATTTCCGCTCCTCTGGTACAACAGCAACCTCATATACCCCACATATTAAATCTAACCCCTTTGGTTCAGTTTATATCACATATACCATGTTTGAGTTAAATAGCTTCTTTTTATAAAAGTTAACATTTCGGAGAAAAAATAGTATTGACACAAAATAAATCTATGATCAATAGCTTAAGTTAATAAGATACCAAATAATAATCGAGTAATGAATGTTGAATTCTTTCGCAACATTTTTATACTTTCGCAACATGTTGCAACAGAGTATAGTTTTGTTCACCAAAGAGTTGTTTGCATCACCTAAAGTGATAGATATAGATTTCTATATACATATATTTCTTCTAATATTTTGTGATAATCAGTGGTTAGGTATATTTTCTCAGCCATCATGTTTAACTTATTATAAAATGTACCAGTCAACAATGCTAAAAAAGTTTCTTAGAGTGCTGGACTTTGTATAGAGCAAAAAAATCTTTCTAGATAAAATTGCATGAAATAAATATTAGTAATGTGAAATCAAAAGGGCTAAAGACCCTTTTTATTAGTTATAGATAAACTGCGACCCCATCGGTTTACATGCTACTGTCTATTATTTCAGGTTTAGATATTAAGACAGAAAGAAGAAAATCTACATACCTGCTCTACATATGTGTATACCATACTTAATTATATGTAAGTTATTGTTAATTTAGCCTTCATGGGTAGACCCTTCAAAATAGGTACCATAGATCCCCCTGTTTTAGAAAGCGTTTAACAAAAGTAATTTACGGAGCGATTTTCCGAGAACTTAATTTCAATACAGTGAAATAAACTACTAATTTCTAAAATATAAATATAACTAAATATTATGTATTATTATGTTAGTGAATAGCAAAGTAATATATAGGTATACAAAAGTATGTAAGCTGTACCAACATGTTGCAAGAGTATAATAAATATCAGTACACTGTGTAGTTTCAGTTTCACTAGATGTCTTTACAAGCAAAGTGCTTTATTCAAACTAATTTTAGTGTATTACACAGTACAGTGTATAGTGACGAGCAATAGCATAGCAAGGACTTAAAAGGAATTACAGTGAAAGAGAGCAGCACCTAGGATCCAACTTTTAACACCCGGACGGACTGAATTATATAAGTATTTTATATATTAATCCATTTATTATTATTTACTTATGCCTAGATTAAGTAGAAAATCTATATTACTAAGTCGTCTTCAGAATAAAAGACGTATGAGAGTTCTTCGTGCAAACTCTTTATAAAGAGATAGTGAGAAGTCACAAAATACCATAAGTCACGCTAATCGTAGATTAGATGCCGATGTACGTCTGTCCGAACAAATTATCAATCCAAATCAACATAGAACCAGGCGGGAAAATCCGCAAATTCGCTCTGAAGAGCAAATAAGAGATCCTCGAGGTCATAGATCTCGGCGTGAAGACCCCGAGGAAGAGCAAATAAGAAATACTCAAAGTCATAGATCTCGGCGTGAAGACCCCGAGGTTCGATCTGTTGAGCAAGTTGCAAATACTGTTCAACATAGAACAAGGCGACAAGATCCCCAAATTCGCTCTGAAGAGCAAATAAGAAATACTCGAGGTCATAGGTCTCGGCGTGAAGACCCCGAGGTTCGATCTGTTGAGCAAGTTGCAAATACTGTTCAACATACAACAAGGCGACAATATCCCCAAATTCGCTCTGAAGAGCAAATAAGAAATACTCGAGGTCATAGGTCTCGGCGTGAAGACCCCGAGCAAAGCAAAAAGAGCAAATAAGAAATACTCGAGGTCATAGATCTCGTCGAGAAAATCCTGAGGTACGTTATGATGAACAAAGTAGGAACACTAGGGATCATAGAGAACTTCGCGCAAGAAATCCTGAGTATAGGAATTTAGAGCGCATTCGTGATCAAATGCAAAGGGAACATGCAAGAAGAAATCCTGAAATAAGGAGAGAGGAGCGTGATAGAGAAACACAACGTCGACAGCTTAGTAGCAGGGGTATGAGGGAAAAAATTTTGAATCAGAGACGTCTTAGACAAGGTAAAGTTCGCCTTCGTAGAGATAACCCACTCAATAGACAAATTGAACACCAAAGGCAGTCCCAACGAATCCGATTAACGAGAGAAAATAATGTTATAGAAACTGATAATAGTGGCAATTTAACAGATTTCAAAAACATTTTTTTCCAAAATATAAATAAGGGCCCTACTGAAATATGTATTTGCTGCGGCGGCTTATGGTTTTCACACCAAGTTCGCAAATTAAATTTCGAAACTATTGCGCATGGTCACCCGAATGCTGCATCCGCCTTCTTTTTAATGCAAAAATTTCCTTCAGAAGATGGAAATTACAATTTTTGTGCTACTTGCAAAAATGCGATTGTTAAAAAGAACGTTCCAAAAATATGTTTAGCTAACGGTCTAGACTTTCCTGAAATACCGGATTGTTTGAAAGGTTTAACCCCAATTGAAGAACGTCTCATAATGCCTAGATTGCCTTTTAAGACAATCCGTTCGTTAGGATATCAAGGTCAGAGTTTGCTCAAAGGTGCTGTTGTTAATATACCAATTTCTGTTAACAATATTGTGACATCTCTACCAAGGTCCTTTGATAAGGCTCATGTTATACAAATTCACTTAAGAAGGCGTTTGGAATACAATCATGATTACATAATCGATACCATACGCCCCGCAAAGATTATGGAAGCTTTGCAGTTCTTAGTGAATACCCCTCTGTATCGTGAACACAATATGCATATTAATGAAAACTGGATTTCAGAATTTAATAACCAAGAAGAAGTTCCGTTTGTTGCATCTGCAGAGGATTCCCGATTGGTTCAATCTTTTCATGCGGCGCAAACTTCTCATGATAATCCCTCAGGCAATAATATTCCCACGGGTCTTTTACCTTCAGAGCTAAATCCAGGCGGTCAAGAAACTCTTTTGGACAATATTCCTGTAGAAAACTTAGACTATAACCGTTTAGTTATAGCGTCAGGTGAAGGACAAAGACCAATTGACATAATTCAAGATAATAATTCAGAAGAGTTGTCATTTATAACAATATACGTTGGGCAGAAGCGTACATGCTCTGAAATAGCATATAGCAAGATAATACGTTCTGATATTCGCCGTTTTGACAGAACAGCGTGTACCATTCCAAAGTTGTTCTATGATTACAAAAAATTAGAACTGCTACAAATTAAGAATAGTACATCCATTTGCCTTAGAAAGTTTTCAGGTTGCAACCGAGTTGCGGCCCAAAATCTATTAAACGAAAACTTTGTTCAAAACTTGATTCAACACGATGATGGTTACAAGGTTTTGAAAGGCGTTAGATCCTCACCTGCGCACTGGGAAGCTGAGAAGAAAAAGGCAATCGCTATGATTCGCCAATTTGGGCTTAAAACCTTCTTTATCACTTTATCGGCTGCAGAATCTCAGTGGGTTGAGCTTTTGGTCATCCTCTCTAAAACTTTTGATTTTAAAGATATTTTGGACGAGGAAGCCAAGGAAGGAAGATAGATATCGCTTAATTCGGTCAGACGCGGTTACTTGTGCTAGATATTTTGACTACCGCTATCGACAAATTCTTAAGCTTTTTAAAGATAACGCCGGAATTTTTGGAGAGCATTTTGTTACAAATTTCTACTGGAGAGTGGAGTTTCAACAGTGAGGTTCCCTGCATGTACATGGCATATATTGGCTTAATAATGCTCCCAGGATCAACCTTCAAGATCCTCAGACATTCCCTGATGTCATTAGTTTTATTGACAATTATATTTCTACCGATGGTTCGATCAGCCACTTAGAAAATTATTTGGGTTATCAAAAGCATAACTACAGTCGGTCTTGTACTAGGGAAATAAGGGGACAACAGTTTTGTCGTTTTGGTATACCATATCCACCAATGCCTTCAACGCAAATACTGTTACCTCTTACAGAAACAAGTCAAAATTCAGAAAGACACAAGGAAAACTTTTTCAAAATTCAAAACGTTTTAAATTTAAATATGACTACAGAAGACATTTCTAATTTAAACGATTTTGAACACTTAGTGTCTGATAGTAGAATAAATATGTCTTTTGATGACTATTTGTTAGCACTTAGGTCAAGTTTAACAAACCCTAAAATTTTTCTACAAAAAAAAGTACAGGATCGTTTTATAAACGCTTATAATCCTCTGCTTTTGGAACTCCATAGAGCAAATATGGATATAAAATATATACTGGATGCATATGCTTGCTGTTCATATATAATTAATTATATTAACAAGTCTAACAGGGGAATTTCTAGGCTCTTAAATGAAGCTATATCAGAGGTAAATGCTGGAAATTATACTATTAAGCAAAATCTTAAACATATAGGTCACAAATTTATATCAAGCACAGAAATATCTGCACAAGAAGCAGTATATTGCTGCATTGGGCTCCATCTTTCGGAAGCAAGTAATGCAGAAATATTTATAAATACCTCTCGACCTGAGGAACGTGTTCGAATGGTAAAACCTAGAGCGGAACTTCAGAACCTTCCTTCAGGTTCGACTGAAATATTCGTAGCGGGTATTTTAGACCGTTGTGTTCAAAGATCCGATCAGTTAGAAACTCTTTGTTTAGCTGATTTTGCATCTAGGTATAAATATTTTAAATCTAGTAGAAGAGCACAAGATAGTGATCATGAAGAAGAAGAGAGGGAAGACGATAATTTACCGGGGTTGTCATTCCTCTTAAAGAGGGTTGCGGTTTTGTGAAAAAACGTACCAAACCCTCTATTATTCGGTATAGAAGGTTTAACCCAGATTTGGCCCGAGTTGAGTATTTCCGCGAAATGTTAATGCTTTACCTTTGCCTTGGCGGAATGAACAGCAAGATCTCATTGAAAACGATAATGAGCAGACTTGCATAACACATCGTATTATAATTGAGGAAAATCAAAGAAAATATGATGTTTTTGAGCAAAGAGAACTTGAAAATGTTCTAGAAAGTCTTTATAATGAAATAGACTTGGACGAAGGTGCTCAAAACGAACTACCTATCGTGGAAAATGAAATTTGCCGAACTTGCATGGCGAAGATTCAACAGACAATGGCACTGAATCTGATTGCAATATTAGACTTATTAAACTACCCCCTTTAATTCCAGTTGAGGAATTATTTTCTTTAGTTCAAAGTCTAAATACACATACACAGACACATTTGATGCACCACCTAAAAACAAATCTCCCATTTTATGAGTTCATTGGCGGCGGTGCAGGTGTAGGAAAGAGTCGTTTGATATCTGCAATATATCAAGCTCTTAACCATCGTTACAATTCTACACCTGGATCCAATCCAAGTTCCTTAAAAGTTCTTCTTTGCGCACCTACGGGTAAAACAGCATTCGGAATAGGTGGAATGACCCTTCATTCAATATTCTCTTTAACTGTTAATCAGTTGAATAGAGAGTTGAGGCCACTTAGCAATGACACAGTGAATTCATTGTATTCCAGACTTATCGATTTAAAATGAATCATAATTGATGAAATATCGATGGTAGGTGCTCGTATGTTTAGCTCTGTTGATGCGAGATTAAAACAAATTTTCAAAACAGACAGCCCCTTCGGTGGTATACCGATCACAGTGTTTGGTGATTTGAAGCAACTCTCACCTGTTGGAGATAGGTGGATATTCTCTCCTAATCCCAATGATGCATACAGCACTTTAGTTGGTTCCCCTTTGTGGGAGTTATTTAAATACTTTGAATTCCCTTAAGCTCAGTCGAATCCCAACAGAAACTTTTCTTTCAACTGCAAAAGACTCAGTTAAAGGAATTGATATAAATGAAAATGATAATATTTTGGAAAGAGTTAAACTTATCAAAACTTCTGAAACGCAGGGACTGCCCTATGAATTGACACTAAAATCCGCCAAATATATGATTACAGTGAACATAAACACGTGTGATGGCTTGGTTAATGGGGCAGCTGGACAACTTATGCAAATTGATTTCCATTGTTCTTTTTCAACAATTCTGTGGATTAAATTTTTGGAACCTTCTGTTGGTTTGATAGCACGATCAAAAAAGCCTCATCCTCTAGAAAGTTCTTGGACACCAATTGAAAAAGTTCTAAAATCTTTTCATTATAAAAGAAATGAACAAATTTCAATTGAAAGAAATCAGCTTCCAGTTGTTCCGGCTAAGGGAATAACTATTCATAAAAGTCAGGGTGCCACATATAATAGAGTTGTAGTTCATACTCGACCGAGAATGCCTAGAGCTTCAATATATGTCGCTTGTAGTCGAGCTACTTCCGCAGAAGGTCTATTCATCATAGAAAATTTTATTCCTCCTAACAAATTTTCTGAATCGGATCCCGTATTTAGGGAACTGAGGGAATTGAACACAAATAAAGCTTTGACAACAAGTTTCAATTTTATGATTTCTCGAACATCAGGAGAATCAAAGGCTGTAAAGAAAATTTATTCAGGCCGCAGGAAGTCTTTACTTCTGAGTTAGGCAATCAAAATGTGCTAATTGTTGGAGTTTAACATTTGTTTAATGTCTACAGGGACTGCAATAAGAAATCTGCTCCAAGAAAAAAACTTTAGTTCCCTGCTTGGTGCAGAATATTCAACTACACCTGCCGGTACACAAATTGATTGGGCATTTTCAAACATGGATCCTTTCCGTGTAAATGCAATTACTTTTGAGACAGTACACAGCTATCATGACAGTATTTGTGTCTCTATTTCGAACTAAAGTTTTCAGACTAAGTGCATTAGTTCTTCATTTTTTTTTTCCAAATATAATCGAATTTGAATGGTATATAAATTTTGACAGTAGTTTTTAAGACAATTTTAAGAAAAAGATGTAAATAATCTAATTAAGAAAATTTTAATTATATATATAATTTGTTATTATATATGACATTATTGTATAAATATATGATAGAAATTAAATAGTATAAGGAAAAAAGAAATATAATTTGGATATATGTATAAGAATCTCTACAAAAATTTATGTTTAATATTGTAAATATTATATACAAATTAATATAATAATATTATATCATTTTTAAAGTTGTTAATATTTATTATTTTTAAGCTAAACATGTATAATAATATCGATATAATAAATAAAAAATGTTATTTATTGTTCAAAAACGATTTCTTTTCATACTTCTCAATACAGTTGTAATGCATTCTATATAAAATCAATTATAAGCGTATACAAAAAGCACAAGAACGATTTCCAATAATTTGAGTAAATTTAGTTTACAAATTGCTCTAATTATTTTCACTGTGAGTGAAAAGTAAATAACTAAGGCAACAGTTCCTACTTCTCATTATTAAAATATATAAAGAAGTCTCAAACGAATATACCATTTAACTTTGCGAGAGTATAAAATGTTCGGTTACATCCGAACTTAGCCCTTCCTTACTTCTTTTAGTATATAGTAGCTATACATAAAAGCAAATGCAGAACTACATTTATTTTTATTCTTCTGTTGACCGGTGTAACACAAGTTAAAAAGATAAAAATTTCATTGTAATCCATTCACGATTTCGTCGAATAATGAATGCTAAATTCTTTCGCAATATGTTTATACTCTTGCCATATGTTGCGACAAAGTATAATAGTTTTGTTCACCTAAAATGATTCAAATCGGATAGTAATGGTTATGACGAATACTACTAAAGGTGAGATAACTCAATAAATAAAAGCGTCAGAGACACTAAATTTTGTACCCAAGATGATACAAACAAGCTTCATGGAACCCATATTAAAATTGAACAATGACCATATGTAGATGGAAACTCATATCTCGTGGTCCGCTGGATCAATTTTAATGAAATTAGAAATTCCTATGACACATCGCGAAAATGGGTGAAACCGGATAATAAAACCTTATACTTTCCATATAACAAAATGTTAAATTCCATCTGCCTTTTACTTCAGTATACAAATTAAACACCAATTAATGCACGGAAGTAAAGCTTTGCCCTTAAGATGTGCTACCTAATGACCAACATTTTCAAAATCGGATTACAACTATTCAAGCCCCAGATACCGAGTATGTGGACCCCAGTTGCTATTGCGAAAAAATCTTTTCTTGATAATACTATGCCCTATGTTAAATATAGTATTAATATAAGGTTTTGCCAACACCTAAAAGTAAGTCTCCGGCTTTCCTCTGTTCCTCAAAAGATGTAAGAGTATAAAATGTTCGGTTACACCCAAACTTAGCCCGCCCTTACTTGTTTAATACAAAGTTTTGCCAACATCTGAAGATATTTCCCCTGCTTTGCTCCTTGCAAGTGGCAAGAGTATACCATAAAATATTTGGTTACACCCGGAAATAACAAAAAAATTTTCTCGAAATACTCGTACATAAATTCTTTTGCACTTATAGTCATTTATATATGTAACACTATGGAATTCAAATCATATTCATATCCAAATATTTATGTATTATGACGGTATGTATTCGTTTGTTAATGGCAAAAGATAATTTTTATATAAAACGAAAACTATTTTCGTTGAAATTATTGAAATTTTTCAGTTTTCTATTAAGTTTCACATTACACTTGTATGTACCTGTAGTTTACTTAACTGTATATAACATATGTTAACACATATGATTAATTTTGGGTTTCAAGGCAATTTAAATTTACGTACCTTGTTAATCTATTGTGTTGATATGGCAAAAGCGGTCAGGCCAAACAGATGAAAAAAGGGGTATAACGGGTATATAAAAATATAAAATTAATAAGAGGTACAAAAAAGGGCGTTTATCATACACAATAGTTTTATTTTTTACAAATGGACTTAAAGTCTTTGAAAAAACGTAAGTCCCAAAGTTTTATATATATATATATATATATATTGGCAACGTATTAAACGGAAATGCGTTGAATCTTACTTAGCTCTGTCAGAACAAAATTTCTATTGTGTTTTGTTGAAACATTTGAGATTTTATTGGATTTTATGATATTATGCTATTTGTTAAAAGTACTTTATGGGTTTTGCCAAATAGTTATCGATATGAAAGATGCTACTGCTAGTTAAAACTATATTCACTGGATGTGTTGAAAGTCATACCCCTAATAAATCCATGTAAGCTTATTATTAACATTTATTATAACAAAATAACTCAACGTAAATTAGGGTGCTTGTAAGCTGAAGATTTCATAAACAACGGTAAACGCAGTATGAGCCGAAAAAGGATCGAAAGGCCCAACCCAGATTACGTTTCTGTAAAAGGATGTTAAACAAATATAAAAGTTTATAATACATTTTACTGCTCCTTTACTTCAACATGCGAAAGAAGAAATGCATTTGATTAGTTTGTGTGAAAAGACTTGATTACGTTTCCCCAAAATTTACTACACAAACTACGAGTGCGAGTTTCTACATAGAAGTCTTAGGGAGTCTCTCTGCAGAGTAAACATTTCAACCATTTACGATTGGATTTACTGCTTTTTAGTTGTCTCTTTTCTCTATATAGAAGCTGCAAGAAGATGTGTACTTTTAGAAACATAAATCACAATTTTATATATATTAACTAGTACGTAATTCTTGCCACCTAAGTTGACACACCCAGCGTTGAAACATTTGTGATGACGTCCCCACTTCGGAGCTCTGGGAAACACTATTTTATGCCGTTTCAAATACTCGGGGGTGATTATGGAAGCTTATAGCACCCTCTAAACGATTCAAAACCATTGACTAGGAGACGCCAAATGTTGCAGTGCAAAATGTTGTGTGTAGTGCAAAATCGATCTTGGTAAACTGTAGAGGATTGCCACTCTAAATATAAAAGGATAATGTTACAGTCAATGGGGAATCGTGCCTGAATTGAAGAATGTTGATGTGGATGACCATTAGTTTCAACAAGACGTCGCCACATGCTGTATAGCTAACGAAGCAATCAATTGATTGAAGAAAGATTTGGTGAGTGCATTTTCTTGCGTCGTGAGCCTGTGGCGTGGCCTCCAAGGACGTGGGAGTTAACACTTATGGAGTATTTTTTGTGAGGTTATGTGAAGTCGCTTGCCTCCGCAGATAAGCCCGAGGCGATTGACGCCTTGTAGGCGAATATTCCACGCGGTATTGTCGACATACAAACCCAATTGCTGCAAAAAGTAGTCGAAAATTGGACCTCTTTCCTGGAGTTTATTCGAGCCAGCCGCGGCCGTCACTCGACCGAAAACCTTTATAAAACATAATGGTACAGCCTTATCTTTATAATAAAGCTAAGTTCTAGGCCATAACATTTATTTCTTATTGAAAACCACATGTCTAAAAAACATGTAACCCTTTAGTATCCATACACAAGGATATTCATTTAAGAAGATAATTTGAGGTAATACAATTATAAATTGTATAAATCAATAACGTCTTTTCTTCAACTGAATATAATTATTCATATATAAATACATATATATATTAAGCCTATTTAGACAGCGAATCAGTAGTTGCCAGAATGTTCTAGTGGCGAAGTTTTGTTAAAGATCTACTATATAAGAGCTGCCGGATTGTGCCACAGACACAGTTCTAGCCGTATAAGGAGCAATTGGGACATAAATAAGAAGTTGTAAGCTCGGATAATGAGTAGTAAAGCGGTAAGTTAATAGAATTAGTAATAAGGATAGGTGTATAGCCATTAAATTGGGACTTTTATTTAACAATCCAGTGATCGAGCTCAAGAGTGTGCGACAAGGTAGACAATTTATCGAGAAATCCGTTACAATATTGACATTTTCAGATGTTCTACATATTACCGACATAAAAAATGCTAACAAGAAACAATGCGGGGACTACACCCAGGCCTTCATCTCATATAGTAAAACTTTAAATTCCATCTGAGTTTTACTTTCCAGTATGCAAATCAAGCACTAATGAATATGTTGAAATAAAACTTTGCAAAAAGACTGCCTCTATCCGTTCAGTTAATTTTGTTAAGATATTTTACATATTGACCGATATATACGGTATAAAGTCAATCAGAAATCTGAAAATCTTATATTTGGTATATGAGAGATAGTGATAGTATTGAACTTTTATCCATATTTGCCATTACCATAGAAAAAGATGATTTTTGAGTTTCATCAAGGTACTTCGGTTACCATCACAAATATGTGCGGAATAAAATCAACCGGATGTTTTAAATTCTGATATAAGTTATATGGCGCCTAGGGCAATTTTTACACCGATTTTATCCATTTTGTGCACAAAGATACATTGTTGTAAGGAAAATATGCTCTTTCATTTCGTTAAGATAACTCGCATATTGACCGATATTTGCGGAATAAAATTAGCCGGAAGTTCGAAAATTGTTCTATTAAGTATATGGGGACTAACGGAATTATTGATCTGATTCAACCCACACAAACACACACACGGCACACTAGCATATTGATATCAGATAAAGATTCTCTCTGAGTTTCTGAAATACAAGTATATCCCACATTTGACAGATATTTTTTATAAAAAGTTCGCAATAGGACATGGGATCCATATATTCGATACCTGGGGGCTTGAACATTTTGGTTTCGATTAGATAATTTTTGGTCATAGGGTGGTACACCTCATATTCAGAATTCGTGCACAGTTTTATCCCGATACACTTATTGGTGCTTAATTTGTATACTGGAATGTGAAAGAATCACATGGAATTTAAAATTGTGTATTATGGGAAGTAGGCGTGGTTTTAGTCCGATATGGCCCATTTTCACACTGCGAAAGATTAGAATAATGCCACCTACCGAATTTGGTTCAAATCGGTCGATCGGGTACTAAGTTATGGGTTTCCACGTAAATGTAGGCGGTGCCACGACCACGTATAATCGTATCGTCATTTTGACCCCGGCTCATATTAAGTCTTCTCGTACTATCTCCGCTGTAAAAATTCATATCTCTGGCGTATTTATTTATACATTTATCGCGCTTTTAGTAGTTTTTAACAGTAGCGTTATATGGGGAATGGGCGGGGTTATCATCGGAATTCATCAATTTTTACAGTGTCAGTAGTGGTGCATATGCCATTTATATTGAGGAAAGAGGGTTAGGAGATATGTACATTAAACTTCTTAGATGGCGTGGCCACGCCCATTTTTACAAATTCTTTAGCCCACAGATGACCTTTGTTACTGCGATCCCCTGTGTTAATTAAAGCTTTATATCTTAAGTAAATGCTTAGTTGTGGCACTTTAAAAGTTTTCGATTAATGTGGTTTTGTGAGCGTGGCAGTGGTTCGATTAGGCCACAAGGTCGTCCTCACTTGTTTGCCAAGGAACACTTGTACCAAGTTTCATTGCGATATCTCAATTTTTATTCAAGTTACGGCTTGCACAGACAGACAGACGGACTAACGGAAAGACATCCGGTTTTCAACCGTACCGTAAGACAGTTGGTATTGCAGATGAGCGTAATCGGACCACTGCCACGCCCACAAAACGCCATTAATCAAAAACAAATAAATTGCCATAACTAAGCTCCACAACAAGATACAAGACTCTTATTTGGTACATAGGATCACATTAGGGAGGGGCATCTGCAGTTTAATATTTTTTTTAAAGTGGGCGTGCTCCCGCCCCTAATAGGTTTATTGTGCATATCTCCTAAACCACTACAGCCATAATAACAAAATTCACTGGCAACAAATGTGTTTAGCATCTCTATCGATGGTGTAAAAATGGAGAAAATCAGTAGACAACCCCAAGTATGCAAATCAAGCAACAATGATTATATCGAACTTTGCGTGAATAATACGTTTAAAGTATGCCACCTTGTGACCAAAAATTATTTAAATCGAATCAAAACTGTTCAAGCCGCTAGGTACTGAATATATGGACCCCAGTGCCTATAGTTGACTTTTTGCATACTTTTGCATAGTGAAAGCGTTCGTGCGTGTTGCCTTCGTGTGTTATTATGTAGCTCTATGTAGTTCTAACGGTAATTTGCTTAAAATGATTGCTGCCATTTTTCTTTGCAACTTTCGCTTATTATACTCAAGTCAACATCTGCAAGTATACCGCATAAGCTCCTTCCCCGTCTGGTGCCATATGCTGAAAGCCTTTCTAAATTTTCGCTTGTGTACACCGACTTCTCACTGAGCACTATTTGTCACTTGTAGCCATGAATAAATGCCCAAAAAGAGTTATAGTTGCGGGTGAAATTTTTAAGTGTCGCATTATTGCACTAAACTCAATTTTGCTTCCCGGCGGCTACATGGGCGACCCATGTGCGTTTAAGATATTTGTATTATGGATATGTGAATATATTTGTATACACTCCGCAATCAATTTGTCGCACTTCCATAATTTTTATGCGTACACGATGATAAATTACCGCTCATTTTGCAGAACTGTGTGGTTTTCAATTCTTGCTTTAAGCAGAAACTGGATTATTGTACCTCAGGATTCAAAACAACTTTTTCTATCTCAAATTTATGGAATACACAGAGTGGACTGAAAACAGTTTACAATTCAGTCGTTAGCCCTCGTGGGTAAAATATGATTAACGGATTATTAAATTTTCAAACAATCCATGGGAATTTAGTGCCGAAACAGTATCGATTAGAAAATGGATGTAGAAGTTGGATGAGACCTACATTTGTCAAGTCTTTTCAAAATAATGTTGCTTCTAAGAATTGTCGAATTTTCTCGAAAAAACAGGTCAAAATGTAGTTGAAAATTTTCACTCACGGTCACAGCAATGTCAAAACTACCAATAATTGCGGTATCGTGGATGTCGTATAATCTCTACTTATGTAACTTCCCAATATATTAACAGGTTTTACTCACTATACGTTGGACGGTGTATCTATTGGTGTACAATTTATTTTCAAGTGTGTTAAATATTGGGTTCTTTTAATAAATTACAGTGATTCGTAATACAACTCAAGGGATTCTACTTTATATACGTTTGTTTGAATGGTACACATATATGTATGTATGTATATAATAAAAGATAGGGACGAATACGAAAATAAATGCGTGTCAGGCGTATCAAATTATAAATATTATAAACATATACTTTTTAGGTAAAAATATCATAATTTCAAATCTATATAAAACCAATCGACTGTGACAAATAACGCTCAAACTTTGTAATTAAAGATTATTGAATAATATCACACTTGCAAATAACTAAGGTTTTAAAGTTTCGATATGATTAATTAAGATGATTTTTAAAAATCTGGAATCGTCGCACACTTCGATTTCGTTCCAAAATTACAAAATCGACGTGGATGCCATTAGGGTAGCACTAGATCTACTGCTCCGGAGGCAGCCTGCTTTGGAGTGGTGACTATCCACTCTGATATTGGCAGCGATATTAGCCTTGAGTTCGCTGGCTGTGCGCTCAAAACCAGTGAAAGGATGCCTAGATTCCTTATCTCTAACATTGAGTTATTTTATGATTATACATGTAGGAATCTCTAAGACGGATGCCATTGCTAGGACAGGTACATCTCTCCTCTGGCTTCTTGTTGTTCACTACTGGACTGTTGGGCCTCATACCAATTCAGCCAACGCTGGTCGACTACCCGCAGCTGTAAGGTCGCAAGGTTCTACTGGGCCAAAAGTGAAATCGTGAGAGGTCCAGACCATTCTTCGCTCCCAGCAAGGTCCACCTTTCAGTGAATGTTGGAGTTCTAACTGGGCACTATCCTATAAAATTAAATATTTTACCAGCTACCAGCTGCATAAGTTGTTCGGAAGAAGATGAGATAGACTCATCTCAACACTTCCTCCTCGAATGCCCCGCTTCTCCCAGATCAAGGCATAAATACTTTAGATCTCATACTTTTAGACATCCAGGTGAAATAAGGAAATAGAAATAAAGCACCTAAGCGGATTTGTGATAGGTTTAGGTTTTTGAAGGCAGCTGACATCCAACTATGGGAGTTTTTCGTTTTTTTTAAAACCGAAAATAAGAAATCTTAATGAAATTCCGAAAGAATTTCTTTCTAATAACAGTGTAGTTTCTTGACTGTGATTGTTAATAATGAATGCAACGTCTCCTACTATTAATTAAAATATATATGTACGAAAATCCCATATATCACTATACTTTGCGGGGGTATAAAATATTCGGTTACACCTGAACTTAGCCCTTTCTTACTTGCCATTTTGTTAATTAAAAAAACAAACCTTCGATCATGTACTATATTCTCTATTAATAGAATTAACTTTTTTGTCCGATTGATTTTAAATGAATCTCCAAGAATTAGTGATGATCACCGCAAATAGCTTCGGTTGGAACTAGATTAACACAAACAGGCATTATTTTTAAAATTATCAATTTCTATACACGGAACAGGGTACATTAAGTTTGCCACGAAGTTTGTAACACCCAGAAAGCCCGTAAAAATATGTATATGTATATATAGACTGTATAAAATATATATATTATATAAATGAGCAACATGTCGAGCCATCCTCGTCTGTCTATCGGTCTGTATGTACGGGAGCTAGTTCCTCCGTTCGCGAGATATCGATCTAAAACTTTACACACGTCCTTTTCACCTGTAGAAGCTGCTCATTTGTCGAAACCGCTGATATCAGTCTAATAAGGCATATAGCTGCCATACAAATGGGTGACCGGTATCAAGTGCTCGTGTGGAAAGCTTTTTCAATTGTTCAGATCCAGTCATTATTTCATATAGCTGCCATACAAACTGACCGATTAAAATCAAGATCTTGTATGTTTTGAAGCGTATAATAGGTAGCTTCAGTGCAACCGAAGTTAAGGTTTTTTTCTTGTTTTTTGAGGCATTATTCTTTCGTACTAAAAAACCTTCTCAGACTTTTTGTGTTTTTCTTTGTCAATGTCTTTGGAACCGTCCTCGTTAGTGATGGATAGCGACATGGACATAGATAAGGGCATAAAAATCCAACGAATGCTCTGGTTTGACCACGTCGTTCGTATGCAAGATGATGCTCCTTCAGTTTGAGACGAATGGGGGGACAACGAAAGCAAGGTCGTCAACGCAGCCAATGGAAGGTCCAAGTTCATAGCGACTTGTATGGATGTATTACTGGCGTGACTTCGTAAGGAATAGAGGCAACTGGCGAAGCTTTGTGTTGTCGACCCAAACCATGTCACGGATGTATTGCCAAAGAAATAGAAGAAGATATTAAAAAGTTGGTTCGTCTTTTGGTTCAACCTCAATTTCGTACACGATCATATCTATACGAGTATAGGTATGTTGCAATTTTGTAAGGGTGACATAAGCGCCAAAAGTCAGACAATACAGATTACTACCAGATTACTAACCTCCCGACATATCTGTCTAAAACTGGGGAGTTTTTTTGCTTAATCTGAGTACAGATTAGAACGCTATTGTAATTTAGCAGTATAAAATCAACTTTGCAGCGGAAAAGCAGGTCGTCAAGAAAAATATCTTAAGAGACCACTTCTATAGAGTTCACCAATTATGGTCTGTTCTACTAACCAAAGTCGAAAACTCGATGTTGCATTCTGGCAACGAAACCGGGTCGTCCATATATTTACATATATTGCCGTCACATACACATATTTTAAGCGTATATATGTAAGTAGGTATATGAAGATATTTAATGGATTACAAGCGCCCAACAGAAGGCGCATTTACACAAAAATATAGTCAACCGGTCAGTTGCTTTGGGGCACAATAAGCTTATTAGCTCACCAACAGATGCCATCGACCGGAGGTTGGGGTTTGTTGACTTCATGATTAGAATGCTGTAAGGCGGTGTAATGTTTTGGAATACTGAGGATTGTAAATTTTCATTTATTATGCGTGTAAATAACCGAAAGGTTAATAGCTGCGGAGACTGCACAGAAGCACTTTGCAATGGTCAACGCGCACGGTAAAACGTAAACAATTCCACGCACACACATGTGAACACGAACACACTCGTATGCACATAAAAGTTTAATTTACAATATGTTTTTGCTAAATTTTATGCTTGACAGAGGTTTGGGACAAGTTTCTGCCGCCGGCGCACCTACGCGACTCAGCGGAGCATGAAGGATTTTCCAATAATTTAATTGTATGTATGTAGATATGTATACATAACACAGCTTTACAAAACAAAAAAAAATTTTGTTGCCCTGGATACTTTAGCAAATTGTGATGGTTGCAAGTGTCCAGATTTATTCATAAAAATATTGAATGTGCTCTTGTTTTTGTGATATTTGTATTTCTTATATTTTGTTCAAATATCGGCTTATTAGTAACAAAATGAAAAACTTTCTTTGCGATTCAAGAGCATGCACCCAGAAACAATGATACTGCCAAATTCACCGAAATCGGAACAATCTATCAGTGGAAGTGAAAGGGGAGGGTGAAACATCTACGCCAAAATAATTTTCAGGAAATGAACTCAAGAATTTATTTGATATGTTATCAATATAGGAACGATAAAGCAATTTGTCAAAGCGTCGGACGTGGAAGGATATTGTTTTAATTACATTTGTAGAAATATTCCAATTGGTATGGAAAAGTTGAAAGGTTGGTCCGCAACTACGTCGATTCATGTAAGATTTTATCAACGTTATGGCTGTTCCGGAAAGTGAAGCTTGGAAAAGTTTAGTGTTGATAGTCGCAATTTTCCTAGTTAATCATAAAGCATCAAATTATGAAAAAAGTGTGCAAAATATGCTGATAAACTTTAAGATTCTTAGTGCAGATATAAATATCAAATTAGACTATATCCGCAATCATTCTGAATAAATTTCCCGATAATTTAGAAAATTATAGTGAGAACCATAAATGAGTTACATAATTCCAAAGGGTAGCAGCACCTAACCTTACAATGGAGAATAGAATAAATGGCATATGTTATATATACAAATCCCATCATATGTCAACCTACCTGCAAGATAGATTGTACTTATATTTATGTGTCCACTATCCATTACAGTAGACCTATACTCGATTTGAATATGTCAGAGCGATTGTATTAAAATCCCGCTATTTAAATGTCGTCTTTTAGACAGTGGTTTGTCAAGATACGGAGTATTGCAAACCTCACTGCGCTTCTTATTCAAGTATAATATTAATATCTTTTTATAAACAAAAAAATATCTTATACTCTCAAAATTCGTAAGTGTGGGTTTAAAGGTTGGGAAATATTTTCAGGGGTATGCAGTATTAGAATCACAAATGGCATGTTATTAACCTATATTATACAATAGATCGTGGACTCACCTGGTTTCAACACTACATTTTGCTTCATATCCGAGTTATTGATATTAAAATCAATCCAGTTATCTTAAATGACATATATGTGATATTAGCTCAACCAAAGAGGTTAAATTTAATATATTGGGTATATAAGGAAAAAATCAACCAGTGAAATAAAAATTATTATATTATATTAAGGATATAAGGCTTAGACCATATACACAGATTGACCAATATAGCGGAGGAGAAGATCTGGCTTTATTTTTGTTAACTTGTGACATTACTCTACTATATCCGGAAAAATGTTTACACCAATTAGATACGGCATTTGAAAAACCTTTTATGGTATAAAAAATGCGCCTATGAAGGGTATTATGCTTCAGTGCAGCCGAAATTAATATTTTTTTTTGTTTTAAAACATATCAACCATGAAATCCACAAACATATTTTGTTTTTATTTGCTAATATCATGTACATTATTTGCAAGGTATTTAATTTTTTCGATTCGTTTTTCTTATTAAAGAAAGTTTATTTTATTGAAGATAATATAGTTTTAAGCTTGCATTTTTACCAGTTCCTTTTTGAAGCTCTGTAGTACAAATGTACATACATATATAAGTTCATAAGTTCCCTTTTAATATGTATTTAACAGATGATGAATTGCTTTGATGCAAACTTAATTAATCATTTAAGCAATCATTACGAGTTAATCAGCACCATTTGCTTTGTAGTTGGAGGCCTTTTGGAAAACAAATTGTTGTTGTCATTAATTGTTCTCTCTTAAGTCTTTACAGTTACACGACCGCCAAACACTTTTATGATGCCGAGGTTAAAATAGAACCACGCTCTTTTGGTGACAATTATTTGCGGTGCGCTTTATACAGTAGGCCGCTCAGATAACCTCAGACGTCTCTATACTAACAACACTGGTGAACAGTACTTTTATCACACGAACTAGTATGGACATTCTTTTACCACCATTGCACATAAAGAGCGACTTGATAAAATATTTTGTATAAGCTATGTCGAGAGATTGCAGTGGATATGTATATCTGAAAGAGAAATTCCCCAAAAATTAAAGAGAGAATATTTGTAGGTCTACAAATATGGTAACTGATAAAGAATAAGATCTTTGAAGGAAACCTGAATGATTCGGTAAAACTCGCCTGGAAATGTTTTGTGAACGTTGTATTTTCTAGGAAATCATAAATCGGAAAATTAGAAAAACTTAATAAATAAACTAATAATGACATATAAAGCTTTGGGGTGTAATATTTTTATATAAAAAGTTCAAGCTCAATGGGGTTCAAGGTTACCTACCTATTTTACACTCATTTGAAGTTGTATGTGTACATCTTAGTAAAATTTATTCAATTAGAAAGATGATGACACTTTCAAATTGAGTGTACGAAAGTATAAAAATTTTTAATTTTAATGTCTAAATTATGATGGTAAATATATTAGATTAGGTTTCGTCGAGTCCGGTAAGTACATATATATTTTTTCTTTCCATTAACGCGCAAATGTTTATCATAGCTGGTTTATCAGTACTTTATGTACTCCATGCACATTTCTCGATTCTCGGGTAATTTGTAGTTCTCTACTGTTTAGTTCGGAGTCGGTCACCGTCAGGTCGAGACAAAATCTCCTCCGGAGGAATGCGCCCCTGCCTGAGAAGGCAGGTGATATCACCATAATAACCCAACGATTACCTTCCTCTCGCCCAACCGGCGCAATCTGCATACGCGCGGAAATAGCAGTGTCAGAAAAGACAAACAATGTTTTTAAGGGTTGAGATCCAAAACTGCTCAGCTACAAAAAAAAAATTTCAACAGCTAAGATTTATAGTTACGATATAATAAATTGTTAAGATTTAATTTATTAAGAGAAAGCAGTATAGTCATTTTAATTTTGAAAAGTGAGTCATATTAATCAAATGTGCAGGAAAGAGACTTAACATTCAAAATTTGATCTACAAGAATTTAGCAATAAGGGTCTAAGCTGCCTCGAAAAGCTAACCGGGATATTAAATTTAATTTCAGACAGGGGAAAAGAACTTCATACTGTTCCATTCAAGATTTTCACTAAGAATATTATGCCAAGCATTTCCCTAAGACTAGAAAGTGTAGGTAGATTTATAAGCTTAAAACGACTAGTGTATGGACGTATACTTAATCCCAACCGAAATGCCCAAAGGCGATTAGTAAAAATTGTTTTTGAACATACTCTAACTTGTCAGAATAGATTTGGTAGCTAGGGTTCCATACCACAGAGCCATATTCCAATATAGGTCTAACCAAAGTGTGCAACGTATAACAAAACTGAGGACATCTTTTGCTTTCAAAACTATGGTATCAATATGAAGACTAAAATTAAGTTTAGGGTCCATAGTAACTCCCAAATCAACAAAGTTAAAAACTTGCTCTAGACTATTGTTTTTTATTACATAAGGAGAGGGGTGCACAGGTCAGGGAAAAGCATTGTCTTACATTTATTGAGATTCAATGGCAAATCATTTCTATCGTACCAAGCAACCAAATTGTTTAAATCTGTTTGCAACAGATACGTTAGACGCTATTTCGGCTTGGATACCCATCGATGAATCAAGAAGATGGAAAGGAGTTCCCCTCAACAAGGAGTACGGACACTGAGACCGATACGAAAATGGCAGCAGGGTCAAGGTTGATCCTTCCTCAGGAGTCTAAACTTCTGAGCAGCCCAAATAAAGATTGCTAAGCACACAAATTAATTACCACCGAAACAGCGTGGCGCCCATGAATCTCGTCGACAGATTAACAAAATATATGTTTGACATTGCCTTAATCCAGGAACACACTACATCGTACCAATAACAGTGTCATGCCAACCATTTGAATAGTATGCAAAAAACAGTACAATTTTTCTCATTATGAAACACGCTGACAGAAGATATCACACGGGTAAAATGGCGAGCCATCTGCTATTTCTGGTGGAACTGTGCATACCCTTCGACCCGTCATCTCCACCTCCTCCGAATAAGTTGAAGATGATCGCGGAGTACGCGGATAAAACAGTTATACAACACATTATTGAAGTGGGATGCTCAATAAGTACGCTTTCAGTCCCTGACTCCTGAAGTTCTGTGTTAGATATCAAGTTAATAAACTGTGCTAATGGTTGATAGCCAAGGTTGTGGGGCATCTAACAAACAACAGACTACCCAGTCAGGATGACGGTTTTTTGTTTATCTCAGAAATGGTTACTAGTTTAGTAGTTTCATATCTTTTAAAGCACATGGTACAACAAGTTGCCAAATTCTTCTAGACCAACTGCAAAATATAGAAGAATCTGCGACGATATTATCCAGCAAATGTAAATTAGTTGTTACCGTTCAACATATGTTAAAGTAGTTGGGACAATCGAAAGATCCTTTGGCAAATGAAATTCACCCTAGCGGCGGACGGTGTTTTCAAATACGCTAATACGACTGCACAGCTATAGTATGTCGTTTCTTCGGATATTAATCAGAACTTGCTAGCTTGGTTAAGTCATCTGCTAAACAATAGACCAGTCATATACGATGGTTAAGGTATGAAAATAGCTCACCAGATAGTAACGCCCCGGAAGTAGGTATCTTATCCGCCCTGCTTTGGTTCACCTTTTTCAATAAATTAATATTCCAACCCGACAGGTAGAAGTTTAAGGTCGTCTACTAAGAAGACGTAGTATTAATGTCGGAAAAATCAAAAAACTTCTACCTTTGGGAAAGAGGGCAACATTGGGTAATGCATTACAGTGCATCTATAAACTTGGTAAAGTAGAATCGACAGAATGCAGAGTAGAGGATGATAACGTTAGAACATTACTATTGCGAATGCTCAGTCTTCAACCTATTGAAATGAAATATCTTCCACGTCCTTGTTTGGTTCAACATAAAATATATTGGGAAATTAGGTTAAATAATCAGATATTTTATCAAGTCAACTCTGTTGCTGAATAGGGATTAATTGATTTCCAATTGCGAGCACAATAGTAGTAGCAGATCAAACAATCAATCATAATTAAATACTTTAAAATAAAATTAAATTTAGTAAGAGAATAATTCCATTCAAAGTAAAATTAGTGGGTGCTTAATATATTTAATGTGACCATCATTCATTTTATCTGCAACTATTTATGAGAAAAGTTATGAAAATATAGTAAAAGACACCTAATTTTTTTACACTGAATTGAATCTTAATAACTTTAATTTTATTTTAATTATGATTGATTGTTTGATCAGCTACTACTATAATATAAACTCTTTGTAATTAAAAGTTATTTTCTACTTTTTAGTTCGATTAGCTACAATAGCGTGGTTTTTTAATTTTTAAAACTATTATTTACTTATGAAAGTAAATCTAAATTAACTATCCGTTTATTAGCAAAGTTCGAAAATAGTTGTAATCGACCCATAGCTTATTGGTATATAGGGTACCTCATTCCATTATTAAACATGGTACTACGGATTTTTCTGCCGGTGACTGATAACAACTGTTGGTCGATAAAACTTAAAATCTTACATTTATTCCCGAAAATACCTTGATTTTGGTGAAAGTTATTTATTTAAAGCATATTTCTTACTACTTTCCCAGTTTCGTTAAAAATCTCTTACTGTACTATAAAATTAACTTTTGCTGCGAATCTCCCCACAACTCTCTCACACGTAACTACCTTGGCGTTTACTTTTGATTTCCTACAGCTTTATGCTTTTTAAATTCCGCTCACAATTCACACTTTGCCATGCAAGCATCATAAAGCCTTTGAAACGAGCAAAATACTAGCACAAAACACACCAAAATACCAAAAAAAAAAAAGAAAACAATGAAAGCAGTGTCTTCAGCACGCATGAAAAACAACTGTAAAGTGTAAAAACTTATTTTTTTACTCAACTCTTTCATACGTGTATTTATTTGCTTCACAAGGTAAATTTTCGCGCGGTTACAGGTTTGATCTATTAAATCCCTTGAGGAAGTCATAAAACGCGCGTCGACTCAAATCGACGCATAAACGTGACAACAGAACTTTGATATGTTACATTATGGCCTTCACGCAATGGCGTGAGCGTTTATTAAAGAATAACTTGAAATTTTACCGTTCAATTATAAACATCGTAGTCTTCTCTATTCAATTTCCGATTATTAACCTAACAACTGCCGCTTTTGAAACAAAGAGACAGAGTCATGAAGAATGGAGAAATACTGGTGAGTGTAGTACCTAGAGGGCAGTGAATTTATCCTATTTATCCGATTGTGAGAGTGCTTCAAAATTACAATCATTTATTTTTATATTTTTAATTTCATTAAGACATTTCAATAAAACACCTTAGATTCGGAAATATATAGGTATGTATATTTTTTTTGATATGTACCATATATTAAGACATCGAGTTCGTGATAGAAAATTTAAAAGGGCAGATGTGGTGAAATTATAAAGATATATATTTTTTAAATACACACAACTATGTTTTGTAATATCAATAAGTGATCGAAAGATTGGCAATACTCGTATTAAGAAATATTAATATGATTTACACTGGAAAACTAATCCTTCTGTATTGAGATTATACAACAAGAACTTTTCGTTCATTTGAAGGGGTTTGGGGTGGTCAGAATTAAGAAAAAGTGCATTTTATTAAGGTATAATATCTTAGAAATATTCTTTGAAGTAAATTTGACAAATACTTTTCGAGTTATTCGCTAATTAGCAAAGGGTTCATGGGCGCCGTGGACCGTTCAAATGCGTTTTACTCAAAACTATGCTTTTGAACTGGTGACCACTTTAGCTCGAAAACCGTTAGGTAGATTTCTGTGAGTGCCACCTTATTTAATGGTGCTTTGTTTTTGCTTTTATAAAATAAAAAATTTACTGGCAAAAAAAAAATTTTAAGTTGTAATTTTTTCATGTCTCTGACTACACCTAACCCTTAAGTGTCTTAGATTCTTTTTGTGGTCTTACGCATCATTTATAAGTGTATGACTTATATCCCGGTCTTCGAAACGTCGTACTTACTCAATCCTGTTAACCGACATAGTTCTGCAGGTGCTTATCGTAGTATCTCACTGTGTTTGAAGAAATCAAGTAACTAAGATAAAGCAATATAGATTCACGCAACGGATTCAGTGACCAAGGACACTATCTCGGTGACCGGTTTCTACAAAAGAAGATGAACACATGTGTCTGCTCATCAAAATCGTCGGGAATTTTTGGAACAATATTTACATACACAAAATTTTAAAGAGTATATCAGGCTTTAATTTACAGCAGAAAAATTTTCCAATTAGGGCAAATCTTGTGCTCTCTCATGCATACATTTTTGTGTTGAAGATACTTTTTATATTCGAAAAAATTACTGAGGTCTGCGGTTAGTGCCATCCAAAGACGCGCATTATGTTTCAGATTGTGGGGAAAACCCTTTTGAAGATAATGACTCATTTTCTGTTAGCATAAATGAGCACTAAATTTCAACTCCTATATTAATATTTAAGCAAAAATAGCTCTTGAATGTGCTGTGGGTGTACCACATAATTCCGGTAAAAGTGCCGTAAACTTAGTAAATAAAATAAAGATAAAATATAGCTTTAATAAACTCATATTTAATTTAATAAAAATTTTATGAGGGGTATTTTGGTGATAAGTTTGTGTGTTTGTAAATAAATTTTGAACATCAAAATGAAATGGTGGAGTTAGCGTTAAAGCATAGATCACAGCGAAACTTACTACATACGTGACGGCTTTCAGCGTGCATTTGCATAGACATAAACGCACATTTGCACACGTAACTTCCATGCGAAGGCCATGCGTGCTTAAATGGGGATTTATACAATACCAGTGTTTCTAGCTGAACATAAAAGAGACTCACGTTTCATTTTGAATTTTAAATACGAATCAGCATGCAGCTGTTGAGGCATCAGTGACTAAGCGCCTTAAAGTATGTGAATTATGGGAGTGAGCAGCGTGATTGAATTGTATTATGAAGTTTTAAATAACAACACATTCACAAAGTAGTGTAATGGCAAATTACGGTTACATAAACCACTTGAATTCGATTCAGTTTATGGATGAGACCAAAAAGTATTTCCACGTAAAGTAAGTGGCATTCACAGAATTGAAACCAATATATGATACAATCATGATTTTAATTTAGTTAAACGTTTTTGATGTTACATTTTTCTTAATGAAATTTCATTGGCAAATTAGATTTAGTTGGTTACAAATTATAAATATAAATTATCAATTTGTAAATAAGTAGCAGAGCTCTCAAAGATGTTCTCCACTACAAAATGTTTTGGTCCTTTCAGTTCAAATCGCTTTTACATTTTAAAGTTGTTGTTAATAATTATCTTAAATATATATATTTCTATTTAATTTTTAAAATTGTTTCGTCGTTTAACATAGCCGTGACGGTATTTTGTTACGTAACACAATTTGGTTTCAGTGGCCAAAGTAAGGGCTGCACTGATTTGACTGTTTTCTGTTGTGTTATGCCTAAATATTATATTTATATACATATTTCTATTTTAAGACGAAAATTGACGAAGTTACGAGTATTTTTACACCTGTCGGTATGAACGTTTATATCAAAGTTTTTGGTATCAAAATTTTAAAGCGTTTTCCCCACAAATTTCTTCGAATAGTGTCTTCAAGGACCAAAATCGCACAATAAATGTTGAAGCCCCGGCTTTGATCTCTGAAAATAGCGAGAGTATAAAAGTTTCGGTTACATATTATTTCAGGCCTTTAATAGTTATTCTATTCTATTTACTATTTATTATTTCTGTCTAAGACATTTTTGAGAAGGGTTGCCGCTGATAGGATAAATAATTCGATAAAATAAAGAAATTCTACAATATGTTTAAAAAATTGAGAAAGCTTAAGAAAGTTTACAGTTGAAGGTATTTATTGGAATTTTCAGGGTCAAATTAAGGTCGTCTTCAATATCTAGACAGTAAATACTGTGGCAACAAATGTTAAATTCAGTGCTACGAAAAAGCTGCAAGATGCATGGAAGTAGGTACATCATCAGTATACATATGTATTTGAATGAAAGAGACTGAGCTGAGTTGGAATAATAAAGTCAAGTAGATATTTAGTTAATTGAACTAAATGGAAGTAAGCTAATAATTTTCCTCCGTCGGCCTAATTCGCAGACATAAATATGTAATACAACTACATGAGCTTAAACATATGTATATATCTGATAATAAAAACAATGCACAAGCACAGCAATTCTGGGAATAACAAATCGAAAGTACGTGGAAAATGCGTGAAGAATGAAATACACGTACAAGAAGGAAGAAAAAAAGCTTGTTAACGAACATGCACCTACATACATAATGGATGCCTAGATACATATGTTTCTCAATAGAGAATACAGCTCTGACACTTTTTCTGTTGGCAGAAGTTACTGAAATTGTGCTTTCAATATGAAAATGTACAAGAACATGGAAGTAAATGGCTTTACTTTACCAAATAAAAGTGGGATACTAAGCGCTATATTTCATCATTGTGGCTTTTAACTTTAGTATTTCAAAAAATGTAAAAATACCGCGTACGTCTCCTTTTCGGTCAATATTTCAGTCAGTTTATAAAATTTTTTTTTTTCACTTTTTAGTTTGAAGTGCATTAAAAGTGTGCTATTTAGTTTTTTTAAGCTATGTTTATTTTTTTCTTTTTAGTTTAATGTTCTTTAAAATCATTTTTTTTTTGTATTTTAAGCCATACTATTATTTAGCCACACGTGTTTTTTTCACATTCTGTAAGGACGCGTTAGAGTAAATGTGTTATTCAAATGACAGCATGGAAAGTTGATGCTTTTAGCTACATAGTTTTAAGGGCATTTCTTTGCAGGATGGATAGATAGTTCATGCTTTTACCTTAGTTTTAGAGTCGTACGATTTCGCTTACTTTTACAGTGTGTGATAGGAATGGCGGGGTTACCTTATATACCTAATTTGGTTGAAATTAGTTCGATAGTCCTGAGGTATAGCATTTCACCTAAAGGTTGGAGGTGCCACGTCCATTTTTCAATTTTTACACTTTCTCCTAAAAAGCTCTTCCCTAATATCTTGTTTGTGAAATTTATTGCTTATGGCACATTTATAATACATATTTAGTGAGTTATCGCACTTTTAGTAGTTTTTAACATAATCGTTATATACAAGATACAATTCAAAAGTACCAGGACTTTTTAAACAACGTGGCTTCTAGTGCCGCCATCTGTCTGAAATTGTTATCCCTCAATTGTGTATTCCTCAGTGTTGTCGTATAAAATTTATATAACAGCTGGCTTGTATAACAGCTGAGATATCGCGCTACATGTGACATTACATTTGTATTGTCGATCGAAAAATGAGCATCGAACAAAGAGCCAACATTAAGTTTTGTTTTAAACTTGGTAAAACTTTTACCAAAACTCATCAAATGATGAAACAAGTTTATCGCGATGATTGCCTATCCCGTAGCAGAGTGCATGAGTGGTTTCAAGTGGACATAAATGAGAAATGAGCCGAAACCCAAAAAATCGCGATAACCTTCTTGAACGTGTAAAACGTTGTATTCAGACGGAAGGAGACTATTTTGAAGGCGACCAATAAATTTTTCAAAAAAAAAAAATAATAATATTCGTTTTTTAATAAAAGTCCTGAAACTTTTGAATTGCACCTGCTAAGAGGCTTCATCCAAATTACAGTTCGGTATTTAATTTAGTGCCTAGTTATGGCACTTCATAGGTTTTCTTTGAATGACGTTTTATGGGCATGGCAGTGGTCATATTACGCCAATCTGCAACATCGACCTCTCTTTGGTGCCAAGAAACATATGTAGCAAGTTTCACGAAGATATCTCAATTTATACTCAAGTTTTCGCTTGCACAGAAAAAATTACAAACATACAAATATACAGGTGAAGCTAATAAATGCATTAAAAAAATAGGTTGAATCGGATGAATACTTCTCTTAGCCACCATATACCTAATTAATATTTTCGAAATTTCGGTTGACTTTATACCGCATATATCGGCAACTATGTAAGTTATTTAAATAAAATTGTGAGAGGGTGTTTTTTTAATAACGGTGCATCCTTGTGCCTTAAATAAATAAAATCAGGTGAAAACTTGCCGTATACACCATATAACTAATATCAGGATTTTCAAACAACTTGTTCACTTTACTCATTTTATACTGGTTATGGTATGTGAGGTTCCTTAATGAAACTCAAAGAGCATCTTTTGCTGTTAATAAAATGTAGAAATGCCAAAAATAGATAAGATCGGGTCAATACTGCGGAATATGAATATATATACGAATTACCCCGAATTTCCATAATTCTGCAATGTAAAAATCGATTGTCGCAATTTTTTGCCAATAGAAACGAAGGCTCCTATGAGAGAGGCATAATAAAATTACCCTTAAAATATCAACAAGTTATCGAACAAGACGGCGTATATTTGACCTAAACCGGATCATTTTAACTATGGTAATTAAAGCCTTTAATTTCATGCAAAAATAATGGAATTCTTTTTATTACACCAATATAATTATATATAGCTATAAAAATAATTAAATCTTTGATCCTTATACAATATATGTTAATAATATACGATAAGATTTGAATGTATTCATTCTTGATTTTGTCGAAAAATGAGTGTTTAATCTTTTCGCAGCATTTTTAAAATAAAGCGGTGCCAACACCTGAAGGTATTTCCCCGGCTTTGATCTTGGCAAGTTGCAAGATAATAAAATATTCGGGTATACCCAAACTTAGCTTTTTCCTTAGTAGCCTCGTTATGCCATTTTATTTGAGTTCAAAACTAATTAGACGATTGAGCGTTATCACTGAGAAGTTGGTAAAAGTACTCTTAAAATTTTCACCTACTTTTATTCGGAGACTTTACGTAATCAAAGATTATTTTGTCAGGAGATACTTACTTCACAACTTTCGATTTTCGTTCCCCTCGATATATCTTATTTTCAATCATTTAGAGAGTATTCTTCTTCGTTTTAATTCGATTTTAACTTTTTCCTGAGTTGGAAGGTAGTAAAGAGAATCAATTAACTTTACTCCACCATACAAATATTTTCATTAGAATTGATGAGAACTTATAAAGAGATTTTGTTTAAAAATTTCTTTTGATCAAACACATAGGCTATGGAGGTTATCCTCGACATCCGGCCTAAACAAGTACATATGCAAATTAAGTATGAGGCAATGCTTACGGGCAGGCGGCTCAGGGTTTAAGGTCATCGGGGTCAGACTTGGTATGGTATGGTATCAGACTCAACCTTGTTAATGAACGTAAGCTAAATTTGCAATGCGACCGAGAAAAGGAGATGGATGAGGAACTCCACACAACGTTTTCATTCCTCAGTAGAGAAGAATGGACCAATGATCCTGTGATCAAAGAGTTAAATAGAAACAAGAAGCTTCTACATCTTGTTAAGGGGGAAGTTAGTAATATTGTAGGGCTCATCACAGGGAACCCAGCTGAAACATTATCTTCGAATAATCGGGCATTATTATCGAATGTTCAGCTTTCAGCCGGATGAGACGGGATATATTCCACGGGTCCCAATGCTCCAACTTAAGAGACAGTAGGCAGTTTGGGTGAAAAAATTAAGTATTTTACCACATTCACTGAGTTGCTGGATAAGGCTTAACTTGGCTCCAGTGCCGCCGCCTGTTGTCTGGAGCTCCTGCGCCTTCCATTTCAACCAACTAACTTTAACACTAAATAACAGGTACGACTTCTAAGAAGATTGTCGATATCTATTTCACAATTGACAGTCTTTAATTTTTTAATGATTCGGAAAATATTATTTGTACTCCATTTTGTTATGTTGGAGTTACAGGATTAAGGATCTTTTTATGTGATCACGTCAATCGAAAGTCGAAAATGTCAGGGATGGACACGAAAATAATCAGACGAACATCACAAAATAGATTAACGTAGGAATAGTAATAAAGTCTTTACATATAGTCGTGCCCATCATTTTGATATATATAATATATACCTATAACACTATATCTATCACCAATATTTTTAGGTGTGGGGCGAACAAAACTATTATATACGGAGCAACAAGTTGCGAGAGTATATATCGATTTATTTAATATGCTTAGGCTATATATCTTCTTAAAATTGGAAGCACCCTGTATATTCAAGACACAAAGTATTAGAGATAAATATTTGCTTTTTTCGTAACAACAAATTTCCAAATCCGTATTTGCCTTCTTCATATACATGAACTTGCGCATTTGTTGTTGTTTGTTCAAATCTGTCTTTGTGTATTTTGTATATTTTGAATTGCCTTGTTGACTTTTAAGCTTAAGTGGCGAAGCAAATAAAGCAAACACATTTACATATTTGCAGTCGCAGAATATTTGTTCCTTTTGTGTGGATACCTATATTAAAGCCTTAAAGTGAACATTCCGAATAATAATCGACTCATGTGTCCACAAGCAAAATAAACAGCTAAAGCAAATAATAATTTGTGTATCGGGAGTTGCTCCTCGCGGGGCTATTTAAGAATTTTTGTATTATCTATTGATTGGATACGTTCAAAATTTTAAATTTACGATGCGTTAAGAGGATGCAATGAGATGGAAGAGTACAAGTATGACAAAAGGAAAATGCAAGTCAGATATCTCACACAACCAAACAAAATAAGTATAGCTTGATACATACTTTAGTGGCGAGGTTTCTGCGTCAGAAGATGGCGTAATGTGATTACTATTCCATTCTTTCAATATTACGAAAATGAATTGGAACGCTACTGTCCTTGTGCGTTTTAATAATTTGTAGCATTCATTTAAGGAGTAAACAACAATAATTTTTTGGCTCAAATATGTCGAATTTTTTGCTGAAAAAGTTTTTTTGCAGGGAGTTCTTCTTAATTTTTTTTAAGTGAAGAAAACTTCAGCTGGAAGTCATCGTAATTTGGTCGAAATTTATGGCAAACGTGCTCAAGCTAAGCTCACTTGTCAAAAGTGGCTTGCACGATATAAAACTGGCGATTTTGGCTTGGAAGACGACAAAAACGTTTAAGAGCGGCCGGATAAATTCAAAAGCAAGGAAGTTAGGTGCCATATGAAGTAAAGCCAAGAGACGTTGAAAGAGGATTTTGCAAGTCAAAAATGTTGTTTGAACGTTACAAAAAAATATTATTTTTCTTAAACCAGGTGAAGCCATGAATGCGGAATGCTATTAGCAACAACTCATCAAATTGAAGCTAGCGATTGCCGAAAAACGACCAGAATATGTGATGGACACGAACCAATAATTTTCCATCATGACAATGCTCGGCCTCATGTTGCAAAACCGATTATTTGGAAAACATGCCTTGCCCCTTCTTTGCACCATTTGTTCGTTGCAAAATGCCCTCACTGGTATATTGTTTACATAACAACAATTTTCCCCTTACCCTTGCCATCATTCATTCTCGTATGAAAAACTTTTTTATTTCTCAAGAATATTATAGCTTCGGTTAAGTTTTTCTTTTTTTTAATACATAAATAGCATTATGTTAAGTCAAATATTCTCGCATATTTTTGTTAAGGTATAACACGTACTAACTATCGTATACAGTGCAAAGTGGAATGGAGGAAAAACATATTCTTGAGTAATGTGAGTATAGCAAAATATATTAAGTGGTTTCAATAATTTTTCATACCCTATCACTTCAAGTATTAGGCGCAACACATTCTCCTAACGTTATGCAAACATCTCTCCTATCTTTTGAAACACAGCCAATTTATGAATTGATTGATTAACGAATTATTCTTTTATTTTGGGATCACAAACTGTGCACCCATTTTTACGCTTTGCCTAGAGACCGTGATGACCGAATGTTTAAATTAAATTAACTTAAGTGAACCGAATAGCTTGTGAGATGTGAAGTTGCGCTAGAGACATGCTGGTCCGACACTTCTAGGGTGTAAACTGTTGTAACGGTTTTTAGACGTCTGACTTTCAATGAGGTAATATTTTTGCGGAGTTGGTCTTTTTGACAGCTGTTATTTGATTAATACTCAGTTTGGTTTGCCATTTAATAATCAACAGACTTCCTCCGGAAAAATATTTGCTAATCGTGAAAATTTTTACCAAAGTATTCGGTCGACATAAGCGCCCATCGGAGTCGGTTTCCTTCCACATTTACTCTAGTGGATAATGTGGATCCTCACAGATGCCGTATAGTGCGTACCGATGACGCTATTGCTGTAGTGTTGAAGAAGACCCGAATGAGTCCATCCGTCATCGCACGTAACAATTGGAGCTGTACCCACCCACTTTATCGAAGATTATGCGGAAGGATTTTAATTTGCGGGCTTACAAAATATAAGTCGTGCACGAATGAATGATCATCAAGCTCGTTGCACTTCTTTGGTCCATAGTTCTTCAAAAATGAAGCCGGCCATAATGTTAATGACTTTTTTTTGCCTGAATTGGAGAATGTTGATGTGGACGACCTTTAGTTCCCACAAGACGACGGAACATGCCATACAGCCAATGAAACAATCAATTTATTGAAGGAAGTTATCACGTGCCAAGGGCCTGTGGTGTGACCTTCAAAATTGTGCGATTTAACACCTTAGAAGGGAATATTCGGACCGGTACTGCTGATATTCGATCCCAATTGCTACAAAATGAGGTGGAAAATTAGGCCTATGTGCTGGAGTTTATTCGATCCTGTCGAGGCAGTCACTTGCTCGAAATAATGTTTAAAACATAATTGCAAGCTCGCATGTTTATAAAGAATCTATATTCTTGGACATAACATTAAACTATTTGAGTTTTATTTCTTCTTGAAAACCGCATATCTACAAAAGCAATTTTTAAAACTAAATGAAATCATGTGTTAGTGGTAAAGGCATGATCATTTATTAAATGAAAACAAAGCCATGTCCCACAATTTTCTAAATGACATATTTATATTTGCATGTATTTACATTGGTTATAATCTTCCACTCTGTAAATATTATCACACATAGGAAGTATGTATTCATTCATTTTAGATATCTTTTGGAGGTATGAAGCCCAAATATGAAGGTGTGCTATTGGACCAATACTGCTATGTGTTTATTTACGTGACTGGGCATACATCGATTACATTAAAGCGCCTTTGTTTACTTATGTCCTATTACTATATGAATCGGTCTGATTAGAGCGTACGGCATTTGATGAATGGACCACAACTTGCATCGGTGAGCAAAGAACTCAAGATTGCAATATTTTGAACAGAACATGCTGTGGCCAAGTGGAGGGATAATAACAAATTTTTCGTGTAAGAAACGACTCTGCTCAATTTGGCTATATTGACAGAAGCTCGCTGTGAGCGATTATTACGATTACGGTAATTCATATTGTTGCAGCTTTTTGCTTCCGTTAGAGGTTATTAACGATGTGTTGAATATCAACTCCGTAGGAAAGTTGTTGTCTTTAAGGAATTTTTGTTTTACCCGCAAAACACGTTTTACTTTCTGTTTACTGGGCTTACTTTAAAATTTGAATGAGTTTTCTTAAAAAAAATATTGTTTGGGGATATAGAGATTTAAGCTGCTTTATGTTCGACACTCATGTGTGTCTGGGTCGATCTATAGGGATATAAATTTCTGTGTTATTCTACATTTAATTTCGGTCGGAATTCTTTTATTCGGCGGTTTTTCTTTTATATTGGACATTAAGCCTTCTTTGCCTGTTTCGATTGGCTCAACAGGTGGACTTAGATTTCCTACTTCTTAGTACTACCTTAATTTTTTAAATATCGATGCATAATTCGAAGTAGAGCTCAAAATTTAATGAGTTCATATAAAACGGGATGTAAACAAAGAAAATGGTGCTAATTTTTTAAATCAGTTTAATAATACAGCACTGAAGCATTTTAGAAAAACTTTTGACGGTTACTCTGTGGTTATGATAGCACATTGATTTATATACCGCAATCTCAATAGCGGCTGCTTAATTACCGTTTTTTAAGACTTTCAAAAGTGACATCAATTGAGAAGTAGACGTGGTTAGGCTCCGAGTTCGTTAATTTACAAATAGATTAGGAGCAGCTCACTGAGATGCTATGCATTACAGCTTGATTCTTGAATAGATATTGGAGTATAACATAATGAAATATTGAAAAAGCTGAAATAGTTCAAGGGCCAAAATCACTAAACGCTATAATGAACCTAAGATTTTTGGACAACACAATATTTAGGTTTGCGAATTTTAAAAATTTTTGATTAAAAATTAGATTTTCTTTTTAAAATGTTTGGTATTAAAACTTGAAAATGTTACTTTGTGTTTTTTATTTTTCAATCCGATAGTTGGGGTTAAAAGTTAAAAATATATTTATAATCCGGTTTTTGGAATACATATTTTTTTCAGGTATGTGGGATACCCAAATAAATTAAAAAATAAATGTAATTTTAATTCGAATAATCTTGCAAGCCTGACACTTATTAATAAATATTTTTCTATATTTGTATGCAAACTATTGTAATTGCCGTCAACATATTAATTATTTTCAGCTATAGTGTTACCAAATATTATTACCCACTTACCTGCTGGCGTTTATTGCCGTTACATCCGTTCTCTTGAAAATAGGAAAACACGAAATAGTAGTTCTATTATTGCTTGACGCAGCCTATGAATGTCTGGTGATTTAATGCGCCAATTTCATCGGCCTGGGAGAATGTAATGAAAGTCAGTAGCAGATATTAACGTCTACGCACATACACAGGAACATATGTACGGGCATCTGCATCTGCATTACGTTCAACGACAGACACCCATATACCTCGTCATAGCTGTCAAGAGAACGACATGGTCTCGGGCATTTAAATCAACAAAAGTTTGCTCCAGCCCAGTTAGGTTGAACACGAACGATTGGCTGGCTGACAGACAGGTGTTAGCCGCAGAAGCGTTCTTGCCTCTCCAGTGATGCACCCATTCCATACAAAGCATACTTTGTTTACTTTTGTCATCAGTATTGCTAAGGGTGCCCTGCTATCGTATGACAGGAAACCGAAAAGGTTATCATTCGTGTCTTTTGAGCTGCGGGTATGTGATGGCGCTTGTATTGGAGAATTTAATAGACCAAGCTATTAAGACACCCAGACACCCAGACCAGAGAAGGATGGTGTGGGAATGGGCTTGCATTACTTTACCTATTTAAAAAAAGGTAAAGACGTTGTTATAATTTTTGTGCAAATCTTTAAACAAAAGATTTTGTGAGCTGAACTGAATTCAATTGCAAAGATAATTTAATGTTGTTTGTGTTGTTACTTTCTTATTCGTCTTGGTTAGTTCACATATTTTCGTCTTTTTATGTAATGAAATGCTCATTGAGAGTCATTTAAGTATATATTAAATAAAGTTGCTACCAGGATATGTATATTTTCTGTGTGTTCAGGTTGGGTGAGTTGGTTTGAACTTTTCAATAAAATATCTGAATCAATGTTGAAGATACTTCAACTAAGTCAGAAGTTCAGATTGATATTAGTCCCTTAGTAAAAGAGTAAGTAAGGTATGTCAGATAGTAGTGATACCGTATACAAGAGTAACCTGTGAACCATTTTTTTTCAAACAACACGACATTTGGTCGATGTAATCGAAAAGTCGTTAAGCGGGTAATGGGAGAAGTGAACGCTATTATCAGTTATATAAGTGAAGTCGACCTTTATGCTAAGCGAAATATTCTAGTTTAAATTTATAGTAGTATCTACCTCACTAGATATTATGTGCTGCTTTCCTTACCCACCGATATAAATTTGCAAAGTTAGACATTTTTCAGTGATCTGGACTGGCTAAATCTCTTAATGCACACGAAACCATTCCAAACGAATTTCACACTTATCGATGTATATAGTATATGATGCTTACCATAGCTCATTTACTGATTCCACCTAATTTTGGCGCCAAACTTCAGTAAGCAAAACTTGATTTATATAAAGGTTTCTTACATAACAACCGATCTGTCGGATATAAAGATGACAGGCGTAACGTAAATCGTTGGTTGCTTGAGGGCTAGGAGAAGGTGTGGACCCATTTTGTTCATTTTTATACTATCGCACCATTTTCGTACAGAGTATAATTGTTTTGTTCTCCTAACAGTTGTTTGTATCATCTTAAACTAAGATAGATATATCCATCTGACTGTCTATCTGCGCAAGCGATAACTTGAGTAAAAATTGATATATCGCTATGAAACTTAGGCATCATAAGACAACCATGCCAACTTCCCGTATAACAATGAATATATCGGGATGAAACTTTGCACAAGTAGTGCCCTTAAGGGCAGCAGGCTAAAACTTTTTAAGAACCCAGATATATCTGGACCCAGTGAATTTCGCTGAGTTTTTACCAAACATATCGGTCAATCTGTAAGGTCTTGTTTTGAAATTTGGGGAGAAAATGATTGTGATGACAGCAAGCCCTTCGTCCAAAAATTAGTAAAAGCGGGTAAATTCTTCCCTTAGCTTCCATATACCTTATATAAATATTTTTGAACTTCCGGTTGACTTTAATCGCATCTATCGGTCGATATGTAAGAAATCAGAAATAATGACTTTAATAACAGTGTATCCTCTTGTCTAAATTAGATAAAATAAGGAAATACTTCCCTTATTCCCCATGTACCAAATATAGGGATTATATTATATATTGGCAAATTTGTAAGGTTTCTTGAGGAAATACAGAGAGAGCCTCTATTTCTGTTAATAATCGTGACAATACTACCCCTAGTCTCCATATACCTAATAGATGAATTTAAAACTTTCAGTTGGCTTTATACCGTATATACCGGTCTATATATAAGACATCATAACAAAATTGAATGAAAGTAAAATGCCAACAAAAAGCCAAAACTGTGCGATATCGATCGATGATCCTCAGCTTCCACACATAACATATAATGATATTCATTACTCCAGAATGAAATTAGAATTTCCAATCCTTTATTGATATTTTCCTTATATACCCTATATATTAACTTAAACTTTGATTGAGTTTACATACGAGTATATCACATATATAACATTTGAGTTTATAACGTTGACCTTAATTTTAATATTTGGGATAAGTAATGAAACTAAGTAAGTCTATGATTTATAATAGACATAAGTTAATAAAATACCAAACTTGATTGTTATGTTTTCAAGAATTGTTTAATTCTTTCGCAACATATTCTAAAACAAAGTTTTTCCAACACCTTAAGGTATTTCCACGGCTTTGATACTTTCAAATTGCGAGAGTATAAAATGTTCGGCCATACAACTTTACTTTTCTTCGCTAATTGACATATATTTTTAATATAAAATAAATCATAGGTAAGATGAATTTCAAAACGGTGTTATATGAAAAGTGATTGTAGTCAACTTTGCCCTACCCAAAACTTGGTTTACAGCTTCGCCTAGAAGTAAACTGTGCCGTTGCTACTGGCTACTGTATCATCTTAACGACAAATTTAATGTTTCTGACATTATTATATAGTTATCACTTTTTTAATGGTATTAAACCTAACTTTATATCGGCTTTTTTCGTATTTTCATTAAGTTCTTGAAGACAATGTTCTCACAAAGTAAACGTATTAAAAGGATGGACGACGACCACTTTTTAAACCTCACATGTTCCTTCTTCCTGAGTTCCTCGCTGTCAAATATAATTTTCGGTGCTTGAATATTGAAATTTGGCATATCCCAACTCAAGTTATCGCCTTCAAAAGATTTTAGACCAGTTAGTCTTTCCTCATTTCATTACAAATAAGATATAATTTAACTCCAGAAAAGCTACCAGTCTCGCGACATGTGTACTCTGTGGGGAAAAACCTCGATGGTAGCAGGGACTATAAAATCTCGGAAGGCTAAAAACACGCCCTCATAGCGATAAAGATCAAACATATGTTTCCATTCAAATTCATAATAGCAACGCTGAAGGTGAACAATGTGTAGATCTGTCCAAAGGGTTACACATCAAGGTGTTCTCCCCATTTCTATGGGTATATGGTAAACTATGAAAAAAATATTGTTAAATTTAGATAAATGAGTAGTAGTTATATTAATCCTAGCAAAACAGAGCTATTATAGTTCACTTATAAACACAGAATTTCAAGTTATCAATTAGATAGAAAGCAATCTTTGGGAATAATTTAAGAAAGGAAGCTCTCATGGAAACCAAACTTAGACGGTAGGGTAAGCTCTTTGGATTCACATGGCAGTTATAATAAGACCGATTATGACACACGGTATATTGGTTTGTTGGCCAATATTGAAAATGAAATACGTGGTAAAGCGTATGGAAAGCAAACAAAGAATAGCAATTATATGTATAATTCTTGGAACAACATCAAATCAGGCACTAAACGTTATTTTATATTGACTACCACTGACTTCCCTGTAAACAACTGGCAGCGAAGTCGGCACTTTGATTGAGGGAATCTGTCCTATAAGTCACCTGTTATAAAAACCATTATACTACTTAGTAAATTCCCGTTTTTACCTTATACTAGGGATTTTCGTCAGCTAAAAATCAATTTAATTCGGCCCTCAATATTACCTTTTCTTCTAGAGAGGGGTGGGATAGCGGTGAGATTGACAAATATTTACATATAAGTATCTGTACAGATGGATTCAAAGTAGATAATCGGAGAAGTCGTTTCTACTCGACTACGAGATCACCGCAGTGTCTTCCAAGCGAAGATCACTGCAATTAAAGATAGCTTTCTTATCCTTATAAAAAATGGTGCTTACAACAATAAATGTATTTACATTCACATATAGCCAAGAAGAGACTGAGAGAGAGAACGTTTCTAATATTTTATCAATTTTATTAACTTCTTCCCACTTACTACTTCCAATCTTTTGAAGAAAAGTCAGTCACTCTGCATTATATTTGCTTTCTTGTTGATGTTGGGTGGAACAAATTTGTTTGGTATGATTTTGAAAATTAGTTCATACATAGACTTTCAGTCAAAAATATTTTTTTAGATTATACCAGAATATATGCTATAACATATTCATATAGCAAGATTTAACAGTAAATAAGAAGACAGAAATATCTCAATCAAACATTTATTTATCGATCTGACTAATGAAATAACGGTTCTTTTGAAATCTGTTGACTATCGTTATTAAGTTTCTGAACATGCAGCTAAAAATCGTCCAATCTTAAATTTTTTGGAACTTAGAAGTGAGCTTTTGAAGCTTTGGCGACAGCGAATGATAATAGACTGGAAATCCCACTTCTTAGCTGATTCTGCATCTAGGAACAGTATAGCTAGTCCTGTAATCGTGCCCAAATACTTGCATGACCGATGAAAATTTTTGATCCTTTCTAAAGCACTAAACGAACGTTCACCATCTGAAACAGAAAGGTAAAGTTCAAAATATTCTCAAAGCGATGCAAATATTTGGGAAAAGTTTTCCTAATTTTCGAGCATTGATGGCATTCAATGTGCTGTATCGAGTAAGACGGGTTTAAAAATGTGCATCGTAAACGTGACTGCGGTGAATAGCTCCAATTGACAACTTATCAGATACATCAACGGAAACTTTTTTTCAAAATTTTTGGCAGCTGTTTTGAGTTCATCTTCTTTCATATCATGGAACTGTGAAAGACAGTGAAGTGAATTGGGTATTTTGAATTTCAGAATTTTCTAACGTTGAGCAGCCTCTGTAAATATTGAAACATTTCTAAACGACACCAAAAAAAGTTATTTCTCGAGGACAGCATTCAGGCGAGTTGACTCCATCCAAATTCAGCGTGTGGGCACCACAGGGCGAACGAACTGCATACTTATTGGGGGGAATCAACCGCACCGTACTTCAGTTGTCTACACACTCTCCTTGATGGGTTATGGCGTTAAGCAGCTACTTTATTGCTGCCATAAATCAGTGTTAATAAATTGTAAATAGCGGAAATTGAAAATTCTTGATTTACTTTCGCGTTTAGTGTTGTTTCCAACAAAACCAAATAAATAAATTCTAATTTTTCTCTGTTCTGTTTTAGCGAGAGTACTAAAGATTTATGAATATCCGGTTCCTGGTTAGCATACACAGATATATGTATTTATATGTATATTGTATATATGTATGCGGCAATTAAATGTAAGTAGTTACTTACAGTAGAACTAGTAAGAATCTTAGGACAACTAGTCTGCTGACTTTGTTCTTTCGTACCAACAGGACTTGAGAGGGGTTCACAGGTTTTGGTTCAAAATGCACCAGTCTTGTACTTGTTAATATTTCTTTAACAAATTGATTTAACGTCACTATGTAATGGGTGTTTTCAGACGTGTGGTTTACAATGGAACAATACTTTTTTCGGAGTTAGTCTTTTTGACAGTTGCTAGCTATTACCAAAATAATGGATCGGTTCGCTCAACGCATCACGCGCTACGTTCAATATGCGGTCGACATAACCGCCCAGCAGAGTCGGAAATTCGAGTAACAATTTCTCGGTTTGGCACTACGTTTACTTTAGTGGATAATGCGGATTATCAGAAACGCCGTACAGTGGGTACCGAAGACACTTTGCGGCTGTGGAGCAGAGTATCGATGAAGACCTGAATGAGTTCTTCCGCTATGGTCCATAACAACTGGAGCTGTGCTAATCGACTTTATGGGCTTACAAACTCCAAATCATGTAAGAATTGAAGTCGAAGCACCATCAAGAGATGTCCATCCATATTTTATACTCTTGCAACAACTTCAGGTGTTGATAATAGTAAAAAATGTAGCGAACGGGTTCAACTACATTGCTCGAAGAAATCGTGAATGGATTGAAATCAAATTTGGTATCATATTAACTTATTTTGAAGGTCATAGCTTCCATTAGTTTAATTACTATATATTACTTCCCGTCAGCGAAAATCACACTAAAATCATAGGGGACAGAGAAATTTTAGGAAATTATTGCATTAATTTTTGACAAATATACATGGGACCTTATTTTCAAGAAATTTTATAAATATATATTGCACTATATTGTAAATATAAACATATATATAGAGTAAATTTAGTCGGATGTTTCAAAATCGTGAATATCAGTCATATGGGAGCTAAGGCACACGAGTTATGTGTACACTATCATCCCAACCAGACACCACACAACAAAATATTGTAAATTGGACAAAATAAAAGATTAAAGAAAAACAAGTAAAAATTACAAAAAATAAGATAACAAGTAGAGATAAAGAACATAATGCAAATGCATACAAACATGTTTTGGTCCTTATGTTTGACTGTAATGATAACCCAGACATTATCGGGTAAACCACACAATCATGTTTGTTTGCATTCAATAGAAAATAAGATTACATTTAACAAATATTGTATTTCATAAGAAAATAGAAAAACAAAGAAATATATTAAGAAAATTGTAATCACTTTAGTAGTATTATAAGCAGAACATAATTTGAAAAAAATACAGAATAAAATATAATGTCACAGAAGTAACATCGTCGGAATTTTTATTTTTCCTCTGCTCGAACAACCAAAACTGGCGCAGTCGGTAAAAACAAACTGCAAAGTTAAGCGATACTAAAAACTGAAGTTTTTTAAGTTTCGTAAGCTTTAGCAACGGGAAGCAAATCCTAAGATTAGCTCCCATTTTAAAGATCTCTTGTATATATATAAATATATAAGTCGGGCGGTACAGATAGCCAAGTTTAAGAAACTTAAGTTTCTACACAAGTTATCTGGAACGTCGAAGAGCGACTCCGAGGATTACAATTTGTGAAGGCGAAGAATACCTTCATTCCTCCCATCAACATCACCAGGAAAAGTGGGATTAAAGATTAATGCCCCACACACAGAAGACGCAGAGAGAGCGAAGTGCACCATACAAAACAACAACAACAAGTTCAGTTGTATTAAAAGAGGATACATCAGCAATAAATCCAGGCGAGCAGCAACCACTTCAGATGACAGGATCGCAAATTTTGAAGGAAGCTTCAAGAATCATGGACTTTGACGGCAGAGATTTATCATCGTTCATCAGGGAAGTTGACATGATCCTTCCTTTATTCAATCCCAACCCATCAATGTTGGAATTTGTAACGCAGCGACACGTCAAAACAAAAATTAAAGGAGAAGCAGCAAGTGTCATCCGCCTTTGGGACCTACACCAACATGGCAGCAAATGAGAGAAGAACCCACAAAGAATTTTGGAGTAAAGGAGTCGTACCACAACCTTTACAATCAGGCGATTGTACTACGAAACTATACGTAAGTCAATGTTTTCAAAATTTAAAAGATATTTTAGATAAGCTAAATTTAAAATATGAATTCGATAGGATAAAGCCTATAGAATTTTCTCCAATTACCAACGAAAGTTTAATTCTAAAAACATTTTTAAATGGGATACACCTCAACTTAAGCAGTGTAGTGATTAGTAGAAATATTTATAAGCACCATTAGAGAGGCTTTTAGCGTTCTTCAAGAGACAGGTTTGCTAATACAATTTGATAAAAGACAAAACAGTTTTCAAAGAAATAATCATAGAAATTTTTCAAATAGAAGTTCTTTGGCTCACAATTTTGGCAATTTCAATAATAAACAGTATGCAAAATTCCAATAATTTTCAATTTGGACAAAATCAGCAGAGAGAATTTCGTAACAATTCTAACCAAAATGACAATTATCAACAATTTAACTTTGGACTAAAAAGGCAAAATAATTCTGAGCAATTTAGCTTTGGACAAAAGAGGCAAATTTTCGGTTGCCAGCCCAAAATAATCGTTACCGATAATAGAAGTGACCATAAAAAATTCAAAAATTAAATGTCTTATTGACATAGGGTCTACAACATCATAATTGAAATATAATGTGTTAAAAGATTATGAATGCATTGAGCTTGATAAACCAATACACCTTAGCACCATTAAGGAAAATGTTTCCCTAAATAAAGAGTTAGTCACCCCAACCCCAAACGAATTCAATGAAAAAAGTTATATACATTGGAAACTAACCAACATAAAAAATAATAACTTTGATGCTATAATAGGACAGAATATTTTAAAACCTATTAAAGCAATAATTAATTTAGAAACGGAGTATGTAGAAATAAACGGCAACAAAATTAAATTTATAAACTCATGCTCTTACAATTACGAAGATATTAATATACTTACAGAATGTAAAGAGAATTTGCTAGATATTTTATCAAATAGTTACATGAATGAAGAAGAAAAGCAAAAATTTGAATACATTCTAAAAGCAAATAGCGATTTATTTTTCCAAGAAGGTAAAAACCTTTCTCATACTCATGAAATTCAGCATGAAATTGTTACAAAAACAAGTAGACCAACTTATAATAAAATTTATAGATATTCCCAAATTCATGAAGAAGACATTAGTAGACAGATGAACGAGATATTGCGCCAAGGTATAATTAAAGAAAGTAATTCCCCGTACAACTCGCCTCTTTGGATTGTACCGAAAAAGCAAGACAATTCAATGAAGAAAAAATGGAGAATAGTTATTGACTACATCAAACTAAACGAAGTCACTATAGATGACAAATTTCCAATACCCCATATAGAAACAATACTCAGCAAACTTGGAAGAGCTCAGTATTTTACAACATTAGATCTTGCAAAAGGCTTTCATCAAGTATTAATAAAAGAAGAAGATAGACCAAAAACAGCTTTCTCTACATCCCAAGGACACTTTAAATTTATAAGAATGCCTTTCGGACTAAAGAATGCACCAGCAACTTTCCAACGTTTAATGAATTCAGTTCTAAGGGAATATATCAACAAGATATGTGTAGTTTATTTAGACGACATCTTAATTTTTAGTTCAAGTATTGAAGAACATACCCAAAATATTTTCAGGATTAAGAAAACATAATTTAAAGATTCAGGTAGATAAATGCAAATTTTTCGCGAAAACAACTGAATTTCTAGGTCACACTTTAACAACAGAAGGGATACAACCAAATTTAAGCAAAATCGAAAACATACAAAAACTAAAGTTGCCTACTACATCAAAGCAAATTAAATCATTCCTAGGTATAACAGGTTATTATAGAAAATTTGTAAGATATTACGCTAAAGTAGCACATGGTTTAACAAAATATTTAAAAAAGGATATTAAAATAAACACTCGCGATACTCAGTACATATCATCCTTTGAAAAACTTAAAAATCTATTAGTAAGCCCACCATTATTGAAATATCCAGACTTTAACAAAAAATTTGGCATTTCAACTGATGCAAGTGACTTTGCAATTGGCGCAGTATTAACCCAGGACGAAAGAAGTTATTCCACTACAGAAAAAGAACTACTAGCTATTGTCTGGGCAGTGACATATTATAGACCATACATTTACGGCAGAGCATTTGATCTCTTAACCGATCACCAACCACTTAAGTGGCTCCAAATAAAAAACAAGGGAAAAGACATTAACCCAAGATTGCAAAGATGGTTAATTAAACTAGGTGAATACAATATTAATATAAATTACGTGAAAGGAAAGGAAAATAACGTAGCCGATTTTCTAAGTAGAATAGATAGTAACACAGGCGAGATTCATTCATTGAAAGAAGACAACATAAGCACAAATGCTACAATCCACCCTCAAATCATTTTAACAAAAAAGAAAATTATGGAATCTGAAGAACTAGCCACATAAATAGTGGAAAAGTAGGTATTTTTTCTTATTTAACCGATAATCAGTACAATATAGTTCAGCAAAAGCTTATTCAAATATTTAATAGACAGGTAAAGTTTTTTTAGATGTGAATACCATGCTAAAGATATGAAAAATGAAGAACAAGTTTATAAAAAAATTGCTCAATATCATAAAAATGAAACACCATCAGATATAAAAGAAATAGAGAAGAGTTTAATAACACTCAAAAAGAACCTTACGTAAAAAATTATAAAGCGGTTCGGCACAAATACGAACCAAGGTATAGAAAATTGCCATTAGATAATATTCACCCGACAAATATTAAACGTCCAAACAAATTTTTTAGGTCAAATACATCTTCAAAATAACATTGATGATAGCAATTGTAATAATTAGTAATGCAGCCAAACTGGAAGTACATCAAATACATACCGACAATGGATACGCAGAAATTATCACCAACACTAAACAGATTGTTACATCATCTGACCTCGTAATTCACATAATTGACCCTCGTGAAATTCTTTACATACTAAATAATATAACAAAAATCTCGCAAACATATTCACATCTACAATACTACACCCTATCTAATGAAATTGAAATCTTGGGAGGTAAAATCAAAACATTAATCCCAAGAAAAGAAGTTAGTGGAAAAAAGAGAGGTTTAATTAACGGTATAGGTTCTGTACATAAATTTCTATTTGGAACGATGGATGATGGAGATAGAATAGATATTGAAAATCACCTTAAGAAAGTAGATGAAAATTTACATAATTCAATTACAGCTCTCAACCACCAAATAAAAATTAATAATTTCTTTTCGAACACGGTCACAAAATTAAAACAAATTATTGAAGACGAAAGAAAGAATTCTTTAATGTATCAAAAGAGAACAGACAAAATATTAATTCTTCATGAACAAACAATAACGATAAACATTCTCAAAGACGCAGTAAACCAGATTCAGGAAAACATTATTTCAGCAAAAAGTGGTATTTTTCACCCAAGCATTTTAACAAATGAAGAAATTTATAATTACAACATAGACCTCAACAAACTTCAATATATAAAATTATGCGCCTTGGAATATAAAGAAAATTTGATAATGTTCGTGGTCAAAATCCCAAAAGAATTTCAATCGGTACAATTAAAAACTATTATTCCTATACCAAATACAGCAGGCAAAGAAATAACAGCAGAAATTGAAAATGTTTTTGAATACAAAAATGTCACTTATAAATTCGAAGAAGCTAAAACACTCAATGAACTACAAATTTCTAAACATTGCATCTACTTATTAAATTGTGAACTTATCAAAAATAGCATTACAGAAATTTTTCAAATTGATGAAGAAACTATTTTAATAAAAAATGCAAATGGCATAGAACTAAACCAGAACTGCGACAACAGAAAAATTAAGTTGAAAAACACTACATTGATTCATTATAATAACTGCACAATTAAGACCCTATACCAAACATTCTCAAATACTAAAATATCATACAATCCAAACTATGATACTCACAATTTCACTATCAAAATTACAATTAACGACCTTGTATTTAAAAACGCAGAAAATTTAAAAGAAATTTATGAATTAAAATATCACAAAAATATCTCTCATATTGGAATATCAATTTTAGGTTTTATTACGATTATAATAATAATTTTAATATCTTGTAAAAGTAAAAAAAAGAAAAACAATACTATTCAAACTCAGGAGAGTTTTCAATTAAGGGAGGGAGGAGGTATGTGTACACTATCATTCCAACCAGACACCACACAACAAAATATTGTAAATTGGACAAAATAAAAGATTAAAGAAAAACAAGTAATAAAGATAACAAGTAGAGATAAAGAACATAATGCAAATGCATACAAACATGTTTTGGTCCTTATGTTTGACTGTAATGATAACCCAGACATTATCGGATAAACCACACAATCATGTTTGTTTGCATTCAATAGAAAACAAGATTACATTTAACAAATATTGAATTTCAAAAGAAAATAGAAAAACAAAGAAATAGATTAAGAACATTGTAATCACCTTAGTAGTTATATAAGCAGAACATAATTTGAAAAAAAGACAGAATAAAATATAATGTCACAGAAGTAAAATCGTCGGCATTTTTATTTTTCCTCCGCTCGAACAACCAAAACTCACGCGATCCAATTTCATTAAATTAACTGGCACATTGGCCGATGTATGTGCTATAAAGTCGACTGGAAGTTCGAAAATCTTTATATAAGGTATTTGGAAGCGTAGAGAAGTATTGCCCCGATTCAACCTAGCCCCTGTACCAAATGACAGTTTTATATCTTAATTTAGCGATTATGTCCATCTATGAAGATGGCCTTACTTTTTGCCAAAAAACACGTGTACAAAGTTTCAAAACGATATCTAAATTTTTACTCAAATTACAGCTTGTACGGAAAGGCGGACGGACGGACTGACACTCACCCGGATTTTAGTTCGTCTCGTCACCCTGATTATTGTATAGATATATAACCCTATATCTAACTCGATTATTTTAAGGTGATACAAACAATCGTTAGGTGAACAAAACTATAACTGTGCAACTGTTCTACATAAAAAATCATTTGAAAATTGTTTTGAATATTACTAATATTGTAAATTTCATATCTGATTCCTATTAAACAAATTACTATGTTCAGATTCCTGAACAGCTCTTGACGGCTACAATTATAGTAAAGATATTTTTGTAAATCTGTACTTAAACAAATATATATTACAAATCTTAATAAACTTTATCTCCAGCATATACAAATGTACACTTAATGTATTTATCAATTACCCATTTCTATCTGCACATGAAATTAATGTTAATTTCGGGTATATCGAATAGAGACTGTAGTATTTATTGTATGTAATACAAATATTGCACTGACTGTGTAAAATGATCCTAAATTAATAAAAAGATAAGAAACAATTGTGTTATGCCGTTATAATTGACATATGTGTACAAACTGCCGTTCTGTATAGTAGATTTGGATTATGATATGTATGTAGTTATATATAACACAACTATGTATGTATGTGTTACATACGAGCACACGAATTACGATAAGGAAAATCTATAAATAAAGGAACTCTGGGCTACCATACTCTCTGTCCATAAAGTATAACGTGTCTAATCTCTTTCGGAGCAGTTTATTCTCTGTTAGGCATCTCTAACTAGTGACATTATTGTTCACTAGTCTGAAGTTTCATTACAGCGTCTCTCTATAATATTTTACAGAAGTATGTATGTACGAATGCGCAACTGATATGTATGTACATATGGCGTTAGAAAACGACTTTAGCTGTTAGTTTATTGCCTAATTTGCCGCTGAAGTAATTCAATTTGCTTGGTGTTGGTCGTAAAATTCTATGGCATGGAAATACTCGTAACATTAGTGTCACTCAAGTGTTTAGTAACATTGTACCTGCAGTCGTAACTTCTTCTATTTACTCGCGTTCTCTCATCTATTCCACTTTAAATGGCTGCTGGTTATGGCCCAGTTGAAAGATGTATCATAGATCAAGGCACATAACGCCATCACTATAATCTGCTGCCGTTAGAAGTTATCCAATAAATTACCCAAGATGCTGACGAGATTAAGAGAAAAGATACATGATTATGTTTAAACAACTTAGCACCAGCTTGTTAACTGTTTGACAAAATTTTCTTGAGCTGTAATTTGATTTCAGTGGTCTAGTTAAGCAATAATCCTTCAACATTTGCTCGTTTTATATTTAAAACAGTCTCCTACTGGAAGTTACACATAAATGTATGGTATATGTAAAGTATAAGGTCAAATATCTCCCTTCCGCTTTTTTGTCTTTTGAATTTCGCGGCTATGTACAAAGCGCTACAGAGCTCGTATCTGGCAACACTATACATAATTTGAAAGGTCTTGACATAAACTACAAAACAACGCTATGCATGATTAGTTTGGATATTGCGTTCAACAGTTATAGACGTGTAAACATGGAGTTCACTAACGCCGAAATTCGCGTTATTTTAAAGTTTTCCTTCGTTAAAGGCAAATCCGCTAGAGAAACGTTCCGTGAGATTAATGGTGTTTTGGGGGATGGTACTCTATCACTTCGAACCACGGAGGAATGGTTTCGACGATTCAGAGCCGGTGAAAACGACACCATGGATAAGCCAGCCGGAGGAAGACCTGTGACGACAAATACCGATCAAATCATGGAATACATCGAGTTATACCGGCATATGGCATCTCGTGACATCGCCCAGGAGATGGGAGTTAGTCACCAAACCATTTTGAACCATCTGCAGAAGGCAGGATACAAAAAAAAGTTTGATGTTTGGGTGCCGCATAATTTGACGCAAAAAAACCTTCTGGACCGAATCAACGCCTGCGATATGCTGCTGAAACGGAACGAACTCGTCCCATTCTTGAAGCGGATGGTGACTGGCGACAAAAAATGGATCACATACGACAATATCAAGCGAAAACGGTCGTGGTCGAAGGCCGGTGAATCGTCCCAAACAGTGGCCAAGCCGGGATTGACGGCCAGGAAGGTTTTGCTGTGTGTTTGGTGGGATTGGAAGGGAATCATCCACTATGAGCTGCTCCCATATGGCCAGACGCTTAATTCTACCATCTACTGCGAACAACTGGACCGCTTGAAGCAGGCGATCGACCAGAAGAGTCCAGAATTGGCCAACAGGAAGGGTGTAGTGTTCCACCAGGACAACGCCAGACCACACACTTCGTTGATGACTCGGCAGAAGCTACGGGAGCTCGGATGGGAGGTTTTATCGCATCCACCATATAGCCCGGACGTAGCGCTAAGTGATTACCACCTGTTCCTGTCCATGGTGAATGCCCTTGGTAGTGTGAAGTTGAACTCAAAAGAGGCTTGTGAAAAGTGGCTGTCCGAATTCTTCGCAAATAAGGAGGGGGGCTTCTACGAGGAAGGTATTATGAAATTGCCGTCTAGATGAAAACAGATCATCGAACAAAACGGCGCATATTTTAACAAAATCCGATCACTGTAACACTTTTTATAAAGCATTGAATGAAGAGCAAAAAATCGGGAGATATTTGACAACCTTATATTATATACTTGTATGTATAGCTCAACCGCCCAAGCATTTGTGTGACTATGATTTAAGCTATTCGTACCGTTTGCAGTATGCCGATCTCCATTTCAGATACGTTGATTGGCTCATTTATAATGTGGTGCCACTAGCTTCCAATTATGAGTTTCTATATATTTGAAGCGACAATCATACTAGAGAGTTGTAATTTGTGAGTTTTACTTCAATAATGCAGAAAAAGAATTTTTCTAGCATACATACATCTGTTATTGTATCTATATTGTTTTACTATATACGATAGCGGTCATATGTTTTAAATATTTTTTATTGTCATTCGTTTCACAAAGCTTTCTTCATGGCTGTTTAATGGGATTTCTTCAGGTCCTCAAAATTCACATATTAATATTAGCCGTGGGCACTTCCCTTAAAGCAGGCATAATTCAATAAATCGCTGATATTTTATTGGATTTAGGTGCCAAAGTATATTGAATCCTCAAGATCCTCATCATCTTTTCTCTTTTCTACAATTAAAGACGACAAATTCCAAGTAATGGCTCTGAATCAGTCGTATTTAAAAGTAAAACTAAGTTGGAATTAGATCCGCCACCTATGAAGTTTTGATTTGAAAACATTCCTTATTTGTGCTACCAGGCAGAATATTTGTATAAACTTTATAATCATATGTCAGAGTTAGTACTTTTGGCAAACATTCAAGACCATATTGGCGCTTTCATATCTACATGCTGTCTACTTGAGGAAAGATAGGCGACGTGCTGGTAGTGAGTATGGGTGAAATGAAACATGTCAAGCTGTGAGGTTCTTGCCTTTAAACGAGAAGAAATATTAGTAAAGAGAAACTTTTATGGACTCACTGAATACCACAGAGGGTACTAATGCAAGCACATGATAAACATATGAGTCCGATTATAATAAAAACAAAATATCGATAATCGAATGTACAAAGCCCGCGAAATATCAAAATTCACCTTTTCCTTTGAATACACCTAATATCTCGTATATTGAAAGATTTATACTGTAAAATGTCCGCTGTTATAAGGCGATAGTAAAGATATAGCTAGCAACACCTTTGAAAGCACTGTTTTAAAGAAAATGCCGAAAATCAAGAAAAATATGTGTCTGGTACTTTAATCTATGGTATAACTTTTAAGCAAAAATCATAAGGCATGTGGGCTTGAAGTTTAGAGTTATCGCCATTTTTTACTCTTATATATTTTCTTAATTAACAAAACTATTTATGTGATTGAATCTTGAATATGACTTTTACCCACCGTAAAATCCCTAAATGCCACAAATTGCCTGATTTAAGTCATTTAAGAATAATTTTAAAGTTTTAATAATGTTTATTTAGCGTTTCTTTGTCTTTTAATTTAAAATTTATTTCACTCCACTTCTTATGTGAACCCATAAAATACCCCAATGTCAGCTTATATTATGCTATAAGGCTTCTAAATCGTAAAGTCAAATGGTCAACAAAACAGTTCGTGATTTCATGTGAAACACTCAGCCAAGTTTATGGTGTAAACATCAAGAAACCCATCATCTATCATATCGGCATTTGAATACAGTTAAATGCTGTATAAATTATCGACGGCATATCTCAGCGTGTCCGGACAGAGAAATCGAATGTGTGACAGTAAATTTCATTGTTTTATCAGCGTTTGCCGAAATGGGTTTGACTTCCAACGCGCAAACATTAACCCGACACCACCCGATTTTCTCACACCGTACGTGCCTTTCGGTTTTGGCAGACACATTACCAACCGACGAGCAGAAAACAAACTATTCAAACACAAGCTCGAATAAAATATGTACATAGTTGCATGCACTTTAACTCCTTCGTTGGGCCACACGCAAGCCGCAAGTGCTTATAACAGCCCTAAATATATCTGCCTTCACTAAAACCGACGTTATAAGCCATAAAACCAACACATACCTAATTGGATTTATGTAGTGCCTAAAATGCAGCGAATAAAAAAATATTGTTTACGTGCAGGGGGCGGCCGGCAACTGGAGCGGCGCGAGTAAGGTTGCAAACTCACACACATGGCCGCAGTTGGCGAACTGACGCACACAAGTGCAATAAAAAAGAAGAATGTGCAGGGTATATATATATTTATAAATGCGTGTGCTCACTGTTGACTATAAAATCTGCCGGGCACGTGGTGGCATCTATTTCCCAATAGCAAATATTAGCGCAGCGAAAACGTTCCACAAGCGCCGCCGCCAAAACAATGAACAGCTGTTAGTGCCAAACTGTTATACGCCTGCAAGTATGCTACGAAAAATATCCCTTGGCAAACTCGTGAATGAATGTCTGGCAGGACAGTGCTGAAGACTGAGGCGGCAAGTTCACAAATCAGTATTCATAGGATGTTGGTGCTTGGTCGGTTGACAGTAGCGCCGAAACAGTGCAACGAGTTACAGTTCGGGCGGACACGGCCTCACTGATCGGGACTTTAACCGTAGTGCGTTTATTGCTGATTTCGTTAGTTGGACTGTTTAAGTTTAAGCACTTCAGTTTGCTTCGTCAATGCAAGTAGGGCAAGTGTTAATCGTGTGAACGGCGCTTTAAAGAATTTAATTCCAAACCGATTTATTTAAAATATACCACTGACACAGTAAACATATTAAAGTTCATTGAAATGAAATGTTGTGAAGAATTAAAAAGGAAAAAAATATTATTTCAAAATTTAAACCAAGAATTAACACAAGTGAATGGAATGTAAAGCAGCACAATTGTGTGGAGAATGCCTGAAATAATTGTGGAAATTAAAGACGAAATTATTGAATTTTAATTATTTATTATTGAAGTTTACAAAAACACTTAATAATTGTTGAGAAATAAAATCGTAATAAAAATAATTGTAGTGGACTACTAAATGTTTTTGTGAATTTGCTATGATATATATGATGTTAGTTTGTTACAAATTTTAATAAAAATTCTGAAAGAAAAGGGTAAATATTAAGAAAAAATAATAATAATATTATAGCTTAGTGTAAATGTGGGACCAACTGTGTATAGTAAATTGAATACCGAGTGAGAGTAAACTTTTTTAAAGGAAGTGTCGAAAGTTTGAAAAAAAACGTTTGCAAAACATACACAAAGATTATAATGTAAAAAGAAAGTCTAAATTCAGGCTGAGCCAAGCACAAAAAAAAATATTGAAAATTTTATTTAAAAAAAAATGACAAGCAGAAGAAAAACACCAGTCAAGTATCTTTACACAAATGTATATATATTGTAAAGTGTGGGGATGAAGAGAAATTTTTCCAAGTTTATTAGCACTCGTGAGGTACTCGGATATGAAACCCATTTTTAAACCCTGAAAAGAGTTTATTTAGTTCGCCACAATGTTTGTAACACCAAAAAGGAAACGTCGAAGACCCTATAAAGTATGTATGTATGTATATAAATGATCAGCGTGACGATCTGAGTTGATTTAGCTATGTCCGTCTGGCCATCCGTCTGGTCTGAATTTGTTCACACGTCCTTTTCTCATCAGGAAACTGCTCATTTGTCGGAACCGCCGATATCGAACAATTATCGCTTTGTCGCAGTTTAAACGTTAAGTGCATGTATGAAAAACTTTTTAATTTTACGAGAAATCTTCAAAATTCGGCACGGATCATTGTTTACTAAAGTATATAGCTGCCATATAAAATGACCGATCAATCTAAAATTCTTGTAGGAAATGTTTTGTATTTGTGAAGAGTATTATATATTCGGTGCAACCGAAGTCAAAGGTTTCTCTTGTTCTTAGTTTCGGAAGGATGCGCATACTCGATTTTGTAATTGTGATAAAACTGCTCTGTGGGCGTGGTTTGCATAGCAAAAATATTTTATTAAATATATTATAATTTACTCACTCAATTGATTTTATAATTATTATTTATTTTCCGTCTGCGAAAATAATATTAAAATTATTCTGAAATGAGATATATATGACATAAACTGAACTGAAAAGTGGATATGAAATTGACACCAAGATCTAGACCAACTCCATTCATGTTCAGCGCTTAACCATTAATATAATAAGGTTTGTTAGAATAGCGGAAATATATTTTCGGCATTAAACTATAGTATATTAAATATTAATCAGTTAATTTCACAAATATATTTTATATATTGACCAAAATATACGGTAGAAAGCCAACTGAAAGTTTGAACAATGTGTATGAGGTATATGAGCTCTAAGGGATGTGTTGACCAGATTTTCTCTAGTTTTGGCATTATTACATACTATTAACAGAAAAGATGTTTTCTGAGTTTCATTAAGTTACCTTAAATATCATCATCAATATATACGGGATAAAGTCAAACGGAAGTTTTAAAATTCTGGTATTCAATATGTGGGGACTAGGGCAAGTTTTTATCCATTTTGGATATATTTTTATTAGGTATACGGGAGAAATTATAAGGAAAATATAAGGAAATTACTGCCTCAATTCAACCTATTTTCGACACTCAGACATACTATTATCAAGGCAAGGATTCTCTCCGAATCTTATTTATATACATACACATTGAAATCTTCGGTATCTTGGGATTTTCAGAGTTATGGTCCGATTTTGAGAATAATTAGACTTGTGATGGCATATCCCGATTTATTCATTGGTGCTTGATTTGTCTACTGGAAAGTGAAAGAATCAGATGTAATTGAAAGTGGTGTTCTAAGGGGAGGAGGCGTGATTGTTGTCCGATTGCGCTCACTTTCGCACTGTTAAATTAATAATATCGCATTTTTAGTAGTTTTTAAACTCTGATTTCACTTATTTTCGTAAGAGGTGTCAAAGGTATTTGCCCTGCATACATTTAGGTGGAATAGCTTGAATGGTTTGGGGGATATATAGTACATTCAACCTATTAGGTAGCGCAACCCCGCCCACTTTTTATATAGCCCAGCGAAGTCCCTCAATAATTCACTGTACTAAATTAGAGCTTTGTGTCTTAATTTGGACCTTATTTATTGGAGTTTATAGGTTTTCGATTAATGGCGTTTTGTGGGTGTGGCAGTGATCCGATTACGCTCGTCTACAATAACAGAATTTTTATGGTGCCAGGGAATATGCGCACCAAGTTTCATGAAAATATCTTAAATTTGATTCAAGTTACAGCTTGCACAGGCAGAACGACGGACGGACAGTCAATCACCCAGACTTCAGCTCGTCTCATCATCCTGATCATTTATTTAACCCTATATTACCAGCAAGCTTAGTGTGAATAAAACTATTATCCGTTGTAGACCCAATTGGGAGGCTTTTACATTAAATTAGAATAAATAAAATCATTATACTTAGTCTTGTCAGAAAATGTCTTACAAAGTTTTTCATGACTATATAATAATAATTTCAGTGTTTGTTTTTATTTATTAAAAATGGAGAACTTTGAACGTGGTATTGCGGGGATATTAGTCGGCCAATTAGTCATCATTAGACAAAGTGCTTAAAGCAAATTAGGCTCAACAGATACAAACGGCCATGGAAGCATCTTTTCTACTTTTCAAAGACATGCTCCCCATTCATCCGATGTATTGGTTTGATGGGGAGTGTCCTGTAAAGGCGTTACAACTCTTCACTTATGTGAAAAATGGTGTTTAAACTGGGTCCAAAGTGTATGGTGTTGGCGATATTTTCTGTATAAAATCAGCTTTACGCCCATAGGTCTTTATATAAGGTGGCCTTGAAAAGTTATATTCCGTTATCAAACATTTTCAAACTGTAAGGTTTGAGGTTTTACCTAAGAGTCGCCGTTATTCCCCCCCTTGTCCAATTTTTTTGGCGTATTACTTTTACGGTTAAGTTTAATATTTTTGACGTCTTTCGTTGCACCTTGACCTAATTTTTAGTAATTTCGCAAGTAATCCTTGTATGGGAAGTGGGCGAGAATATTATCGGAATTTTCTCATTTTTACACTGTTTCAAATAGTTCCAAAAAATAGCATTTGTACAAAGTTTGATTGATAGAGTTATTTAGTACACTAATATTTTGCGGCTAAGTTTTAGTAGTTTATATAAGTTCATTGTGAGTATTTTGTGGGCGTGGTATGATTGTGCCCTCAACAATTGCAATCTCCTCAGAGTTGCAAGGAATATGTGTACAGAAATCATTAAGATATCTTATATTTATCATTGGGACGAACAAATGAACTGGTAGAAGGGTGGAAAAAGGTCCGGAAACCAAATTGTCTTGTATTTTGATCATGTCTATCTGGATTAGTTTTAAGCCGGTAGTTAAACAAAACTAGTAGACTCTGAAACATGGCATCAAACATTAAATAATAAAAGTGGGTGGCGTCCAATTGAGGATTTCAATTTATTCACCAGTGCCTAATTATTTATTTAACTTTCTCAGAATAAGTATTATCTGCGTGATTAAAAATGTTTAAACGAGTTAATTAGAAAATCAAAATAACAGCTAACGATGGAAAAGAGTCAACAAAATGCAAAATAAAAACTCTTGGTAATTATTTGTTCTTCATGGTGATGAATAGTGGATATTTGTGTATATATATCATATTAGGTTGTTCGTTATTTCCCAAGTTGAAAAATCAACTTTTATCTTCAGTTTTTGCAACAAGCTTCTTATTTTCAATTTAAACTGTACCTAAATCAGTTTTCTTTTCCTATATATTCTGTATAGGATATTTTGATCCTTTGCAATAATATTTGTACTTTAAAGAAAATAGATCTATTACATCTTTGAAAAATTGATATTCTAATACAAAACTTTCCAACCTTAAAAAAAGTTTTTATACCCTGAACAGGGTATATTAAGTTTGCCACGAAGTTTGTAACACCCAGAAGGAAACGTCGGAGACCCTATGAAATGTATACATAAATGATCAGCATGATGAGCTGAGTTGATTTAGCCATGTCCGTCTGTCTGTATATATACAAACTAGTCCCTCAGTTTTTATGCTATCAATCTGAAATTTTGCACCTTTTCTAACATATCGATATCGGACCACTATAGCATATAACTGCCATACAAACTGAACAATCGGAGTCAAGTGTTTGTATGGAAAACTCTTTCATTTGACGAGGTATCTTCATGAAATTTGGCGTGTATTATTATTTAAGGCATTAATCCAATCCTCGAAGAAATTGTATAGATCGGATGACTATAGCATATAGCTGCCATATTAACTGAACGATAGGAGTAAAGTGCTTGCATGGAAAATTTTTTTATTTGACGAGGTATCTTCACGAAATTATTCACGAGTTATTGCTTAAGGCAACAAATTATTCTCCACAGAAATTGGTCAGATCAGATCACTATATCATATAGCTGCCATACAAATTGAACGTTCGGAATCAAGTTCTTGTAAGGGGCCTTTGTATTTGTGAACGGTATTATAGCTTCGGCGCAACCGAAGTTACCGTTTTTTCTTGTTATTGATTTTTTTCATACAAACATTGGTTTATAAAGTTATACCTTAAAGGTGCTGTATTCATACAGAGCACCATGTCGTATGACCAACACAGAATGACCCATATAAATCACTTGAATGAATGTTCAGGTAACTGCGTATAACTTCTAAAATAATACTTTCATGAAAAAAATCATGTAAACCTTTTTTGTAGAGGGGAAAATTTTGTATTCGAATATCACTTTTTCAGGGGTTTAAGTTTACTTCTTTAGTGCAAAATATCCTATGTTATATACAAGGGAAAATAAATATAATTTGGGCACGGTTTAAGTTGAAAATGAAGAGTTTGTTTACGCTGGATCCACAACTTTAGTGAAAAAAATTAAATTTCAAAGAGCGTTTGAAAAAACGCAATCATCTTGGGAAATAACGGACACCCTAATATTTATGTATATATAAATATATGGATATGACGGCCATTTAAAAGACAAAGTTTACATAAATAGCAAGTCATGGAAAATGCAAACAAAAAGTGCGTCAATAGTGATCACATAAAATGTGGTAGTGGGGACGGAAAGATCAAAAAACTAAAATTGACTTCATAAAAAAATCGGTAAATTAAAACAACCAAACGTAAAATAATAAAAAAAAAATACTCGATATAACTCAATTGAACAAAAAGCGCTAACAATAATATTTTAAAGCCAATGCTGAATAGTTATCAGTTATACTTTACCATTTATACTTTATACAGTGTATGTTTAAGTTATGTGGTTATAAAAAATCTGGACTCAACAAACAAACCATGTTATGCACAATATATAGTTTGACTGGACATAAGTATTTGTGAGTTGGATGTGCGTTTGTGTATTTATGTGCAAGCATCAAAAGTCGGAGTGTTAGCACTTTTCAATTTATGGATCAGTTCTACGAAACAGTCGAAGCATACGTGAAGGAATGCCTTAAGTTTTACCCAATGGTATTGCAATTACATATGTCATTAATCTACTAAATTTCCCACGTTTGAACATAACTTTTTAGCGATATCTCCATATAACGGAAGGGTTGATGGTTTGAATACATTGTTTTTTTATGATGAATATTTTTTATTCGTTTTTTGATTTAAATATTAAATCTTGAATTATGAAACCTGCTTATTTAAAATCTTTCAATAAACAATAAATCTTAAATTTACTTAAATTTAGACAAGCTCAAGGTTGTGGTTAAGCCGTTTTAATAATACGTTGCTCGTTAGAAGGTTGGTCGATTTCTTCTTTTTAAGCGGGTTTGTTTACGGGATTGTAGTAAGGCATTTGCTAACGGCTTTGGACGTTCATGCAGTTTAAGTTCATATTTCTTCCTGCTGTCCTCTATTTATTTTCTTATCTTTGGAATATCAATATCTTTGTAAATATTTTTATTACGAATGTATCATGGTGGACCTGAAATCGAAATCAAAATTGCTCTAAGGCTTTTTGACTGGAGCCCCTGTATTATGTCGATTTTGGTTGCACAGGTCGTACTCCACATTTGAACAATATATGTCTTTCATGCTCTGGTGAGACATATATTACGGCATACTATGGCTGTGTTATTCGCAAAAGTAACTGTCAATACAATATTACCTGTATAAACCAATCGGCACACGGTTTCTAGAAAAACTTCGATTTAACACAATACAAACAATCAAAATTACTTCAATACCTCATATAAAAATAAATTAAAATATTTCGTAAAACTTGACGACTTCATTCCGATCGTTGAGTTTGTAGGGCAGCTATACGACGGACATGTCTAAATCAACTCAGCTCGTCACGCTGATAACACATATGGGTTCAAATACACCTCTAAGGGTCTTTAACAAGTACGAACTCTTAATTTTAACCATCTTACATTTTCTTATTTTTTCTTATTATCAGCTGATAAAATTCAAACCTGACTAGAACTACTTGAAAAAATATCTCGTTACATAGAGCATGTATGAAATTTAATGATCTCCAAGAAGATCTCCAGACTTTTGGGTAAACTTAACCGTTTAAAAGATATTAACTTTTTATTTTAAGGCAAATTTTTTTCCTTATGAATTTAAAACCCAATAAAATAAAATCATTATAAATCGGAAAACTCATTATGAAAGTTAAAGATTTTATATGGGAGTGAGGTCTGCCATGCACCGGTTTCGTTAAGTTTGGTACAAGTATAAGTATGTAATGTTTGGCTGCACATTATCTTAGACCCCTTTCTTCTTTTATTGGTCCCGCACACCGATCACGTCATACAAAACCTTAGTAAATCATAATAAATTAGAAAATTATTACATGGTGGTTGAGACAGAATATCACTATTAACAAATTACAGGATTAATTAAAATGAGCGGGGAAATGCTGCATATGAATTTTTTTATTTATCCTGCTGAAGTGTAACCTTCCAGCCAATTTAAATTATTTTTATGTAATAATTCTTCCCGAATTGGCTTTTTTTGCAAGCGGCTCCTGAAATTTCAGTTTTTGCTCTAAAAATAAGTATCCAGTCTAAACCAACTGCTTATTTTCAAATTAAGCAAATAAATCTACATATTTAAAAAGTTGATGTTCTGATAAAGAGTTTTCCTCTCTACAAAAAATGTCTGAATGATTTTTTCCTAACAAATATTACTTTAAAAGTTATACGTTGTTAAAATTATGCATCAAATGTACTGTATTCATATAGTACGCCATGTCGTATGAGGAACACAGAACGTAAATACAAATACCTTGTATGAATGCGGGTAACTTTTAAACTGAAAGTACTTGAATGTTATTTTGTCAATATTTTAAGCTTAACTTTAATCCTAAATTTCAAAGTCCTATGTTTTGGTATATACATTAAAAAATAAATTTGATTTAGGCATGGATTAAATTGAAAATAAAGAGCTTGTTTACGCTGGATCCTTGTATATATTTTTAGGGCAAAAAGTGAAACTTCAGGAGTCGTTTGCAAAAACACAATTAACTCTGGAATTAATGAATAATGTGAATACGTCTTTATGTGTTAAGCATATACATATATAGACAAAATACATGTGAGCATGGACAGGATTTTGTTGTTATGAAAGTTTGCGGAAATTCTCATCTAATTAAAACCCCAAATTCATATGCATAAACCCAATTCGGTTTGTTATTATTATTTTGCCAATGCAGAATTTCGTAATAACTCCTGGACAATTGCAGCACTTATCAGACAGCACAACATCAACAACATAAATATTGACTGAAATTCGGTGTTTTCCATAAAACGATTAATATCACTACAATAGAGTAGTATGGCTGCTGACATTTTCAACCAAAAACGGCAACTTTTGCAGAGATATGAGAATTTATATTCCGACAATTTCGTTGCAACGATATTTATAACAAGTATGAAAGGGCTAAGTTCGGATGTAACCGAATATTTTATACTATCGCAACTTGCAAGGATCAAAGCCGGGAAATTACTTTAGATATTGGCAAAATTTTATATTAAAGGAAGTATTGAGCAAACTCAACCCATTTTTGACTCAAAAACATACTATTATCGACAACTTCATTTATTTATTTTATTTTAAAAATTTCAATTATATATCTTAGACATTGACCGATATTTTCGGTCAAAAGTCAACTATAGGCACTGGGGTCCACATATTCAGTACCTAGGGGCTTGAACAGTTTTTGTTCGATTTAGACAATTATTGATCACAAGGTGATATGCTTCAAATGCGTTATTCACGCAAAGATTTACGCCGATACAATCATTGTTGTTTGATTTGCATAGTGGAAAGTGAAAGAATCATATGGAATTTAAAATGCTGTTATATGGGAAATGGGGGTGGTTGTAATCCGATTTCGCCCATTTTCGCACTATAACATAGATATATAAGAAGAATATTATGCATCAGTCTACCGGATTTAAACTCATCTCTTCATCCGGATCATTTTTATAAACATAACCCTATATCTAACTCGATTTAGGTGATACAAACAACCGTTAGGTAAACAAAACTATTATACTCTGTAGCAACATGTTGTGAGAATATAAAAATGTTGTTATTCGATGAAACTGTAAATAGATTATAATCAAATTTAGTATTTTTTTGAGCTATATTATAGTTCATAGAGTCACTTCGTTTTATTACTATATTTTACTTCCCGCGAGCTTAAGTTGGGTTACAATCATCTTCAAGTGAGATATATGGTATAAAAACTCAACTGAAGAAGCTAAATTTAATATAATGAGTAGACCAATTTCATTTACATTTCCACACAATTTTAAGGTAAATTTGTTAATATAATTTTTTCAAGTATCACACAATTTGTCAGATGGAAAGGCGGAAATTATTAAACCGGCCATATTGAACATATAACAGAGAAAGGTATGGACGAAAATCAATATATGTAGTATTTGGGAATTGCGGTAATTCGTAGACTAAATTCACATATTTTCGGCACTAAACTATAGTGTGTCCAGTATTATACGTTGAGCTATAATATACCCATTATTAGTCAGTTAATTTTGCTAAGATATCTTACATATTGACTGATATAAATGGTATAAGGCCAACCGGAAGTTTGAAAATCTTATGTTAGATATATGAGAGATAGGGGTATTATTGACCCGATTTTATACATTTTTGGTAATACAACATACTATTAACAGAATAAAATGCTCCGTGAGTTTCACTAAGGCACCTCACATACCGGCACCAACATATATGGAGTAAAGTCAACCGGAAGTTTGAAAATTCTATAGTTCAACCGGAAGTTTGAAAATTCTATAGTTAATTATATGGGGGAAAGGGTAAGTTTACTCCTGATTGTACTTAGTTTAGGTACAAAGTTACACTGTTATTAGGAAAATACGCTGTCTCATTTTAATTGAGATAAGTTACAAAATGGTCATTGTATGCGGTATAAAGCCACTCGGAAGTTCGAAAATCTTTATATTAGGTCTATATGGGTTAAGAGAAATATTGATCCTATTCAACCCATTTTTGACACTTAAACGTACTATCATCAGGAAAGTATTCTATCCGAATTTAAATTATATACACATATAAAACATTGAGTAATTTTTTCGGTAAAAAGTTGACTATATGGAGTGGAACCTACTTATCCTCTGTACATAGGAGCGAAGTCGCTTGGGAAGGTCGAGCGGCTTTAGTTCTTGCACAATATGTATTTTGTATGCTTTCAATTTAAGATCTCGACGTGAAATACGCCAAGTCGTTCCATACATCAGTCCGAGTTGCTGCGAACGGCGCCGAATCGACTTGCCACGGTCTTCTTGTACACTCTCAGCTACGGCCGCTATATTTTCTTTACTGGTCGTGGTCTATTTGGTCGAATATTATCCAATTATAAATGCTGGGTCTCAAGATGGATAATGGTGTTGCGAATAGTACGCTCAGTAGGCCGATTATGTTGACCATAAGTTAAGCGAAGCGCGCGAAACGCATTCCTTACAGAATGTGAATTTTCGTAATTAGAGCGCATACTGGGAGAGCTTTATTTGAGGTGTCTATCCACCAATTTTTCAGAGTACGAAGCGAAAAAAAAAAATTCGTTTTTTTTTGATCCACTGTTATGTATATTTGTATATATATATACATTCATCTTTATGTAGGAATGATCATGATGAACAAACGAGCTGAATTTTTAACGTCTGTCGGATCTGAATAAATAAGTCAGAAGCATGAAATTTCATAACTTATATGATACTGAAGAGCTTCATAGGACAATGGCGTGGCACCGCCCACTTTTAGGTGAAATCACATATCTCCAGAAGTACTGAACCAATTTCAATAAAATTTAGTGTGTGAGGTAATCCAAACATTACCATCACACACTGTGAAAATGGGCTACAACCACGCCTATTTCCCATGTAACACAACTTTAAATTTCATCTGAAACTTTCACTTCAAGTATGTAAACCAAGAACCAATCAATGTTTCGGGATAAACTTTGCATGAATAGTGCGTTTGAAGTGTGCCACCTTATGACCAAAAATTGTCCAAATCGGGTACAACTGATTACGCCCCTGATACCGAATATGTGGACCATGGAATATATCGGTCAATCTGTGAGATATATAATATAATTGAAATTTGGAGAAAGTTATTGAATTGAATTCGAATTGGGTTAATACCTTTTTTAGCCTCATATTCCTTATATAAAGAGTTTCGAACTTCCGGTTGTTTTTATGTACAATATATATCTACGTCCCGAATTTATCGGTCTATATATGAGCTATCTTAAGGAAAATCATTGAGCGTATTTTTCCAATAACAGGGTATATTAATACCTTAAATGGATAAATACGCTTGACCTACTCCACATATAGCTAACATCAGGGTTTTCAAACATCCGATTGTCCTTACTACTTAGATAACTATTGGTGATGGTATTTGAGGTACCTTAACGAAACTGAGAGAGAGTTTTTTTCTCTTCATAATATTTAGTAAAGCTAAAAATGGATAAAGTTGGTAAAGGTATTTCTGATATCTTTAACATATGATTTTCAAACTTGCGGTTGACTTTATTCCGAAAGTATCGGTTAAAATGTAAGATATCTGAACAAAATTAACAGAATGTATAATATTGGATAGATTATGATTTAATGCCGTAAATATGTGCAATTGGTACACGAATTACCCAAACTCTCATATTATAAGTACAATATGTATAGAATAGTTTTTGTTATTCTAACAAACCTTATGCCGAATATGTCGGTCAGTGTATGAGTTATATATTTACATAAATGCTTTAAAATATATGTTCTCGAGTGTAGTTGAGTAATGTCAAAAGTTTGTGCAATCAGGTCATGACGACATGTAAAATATTGTAATAAAACTAAGTGTGTCTACGACTTTTAATATAAGTTTATTAGATACAAATTTGATTGTAATTCAATCGCAATTTCATCGACTGTTGATTGTTGAATTCCTTCGCAACTTTTTTTATACTCTCGCAACCTGTTGCTACAGAGTATAATAGTTTTGTTCACCTAACGGTTGTTTGTATCACCTAAAACTAATCGAGTTAGATATAGGGTTATGTATATATAAATGATCAGGATAAAGAGACGAGTTGAAATCCGGGTGACTGTCTGTCCGTTCTTCCGTCTGTCCGTCCGTCCGTGCACGTGTTTCTTGGTACCGTAAGACTGGTACTACCGTAAGGTTGGTATTGCAGATGGGCGTAATCGGACCACTGCCACGCCCACAAAACGCCATTAATCAAAAACAAATAAATTGTCATAACTAAGCTCCACAATAAGATACAAGGCTGGTATCTGGCACACAGAATCGCATTAGGGAGGGGCATCTGCGGTAAAATTTTTTTTTTTAAGTGGGCGTGGTTCTGTCCCTAATAGGTTTAATGTGCATATCTCTTAAACTGCTAAAGCTATAATAAGAAAATTCATTGGGAACAAATGTTTTTAGCACTTCTATCTACGGTGTGAAATCAGGTGAGCACCCCGCTCACTCCCCATATAACGGTACTGTTAAAAACTAATAAAGCGCGATAAATCAAGCACTAAACACGCCAGAGTCATTAAACTTAAACACAGGGACTGTGTGAGCTGACTTTATAGGTGCCGCGTTCGAAATTAGACAATGGGCGTGGTACCGCCCACATTTAGGGGAAAACCGATATTTCTCAACCGATTTCAACTAAATTCGGTACATAATATTCTTTTCATATTACTATGCTACAGTGTGAAAATGAGCGAAATCGGATTACAACCACGCCTATTTCCCATATAACACCATTTTAAATTTCATCTGATTTTTTCACTTTTCACTATTCAAATTAAACAACAGTGATTGTATCGGGGTAAAACTTTGCTTGAAGTATGCCACCTTGTGACCAAAAATTGTCTAAATAGAACCAAAACTATTCAAATCCCTAGGTACTGAATTTGTTGAAACCAGTGCCTATAGTTGCCTTTTTACCGAAAATATCGGTCAACATAGAACAAGGCGGCAAGGTCCACAAATAAATCTAAAACGAGAATACCATTTGACTTTGCGAGAGTATAAAATGTTCGGTACATCCGAACTTAGCCCTTCCTTCCTTGTTTGCATTCAAATCCTTCAGAAAATTCAGAATAGGATTTACCAACTTCGTGAGTTGATCTTTAAAATTCTAAGAACTATTTTACGATGTAAATTTTAAATTACTTCACGATCTTAGTAAACATATTTTCTTCTCTTATCTGCACATTAAATTCTCGGATTAGTAAACCTTACTCTCCATTAAACATTTGTACATAACTAAAATGACGCATTGCCAACGCAAAAAACTCTTATGACATAATTCATTTCGAACAGTTGTTGTAAGTTGACTTTCAATATAAAGGGTAAACAGATCCTATTTTTATAGGTGAGACGTGAGACAAAAATACACAATTTCTTAGCGTAAATTTAAAGGAAAGTAAGAAATCGAAGGAATCGTCCTATTTTGAAGGCTTTCAGTATTTACCTGATTTAACTGAAATTATTTTTATTTTGTTTTTACCTTGACCTTGTTGTTTTTCTTAGATAAGTAGTCAATTAATGACAGCTGTCAGACGAAACCTATCATTGTCGCAGTGTTATGTAAACCGCCAACCTCAGTGGATTTGAATCTACCGCTGCCCACTTCAGAACAATTTCCAAACTGTACAGATTTGTTATATCACTACGCACGGGATACGTTGTCAGGTGTCGTGTATATGTATGCACATGCCTAGAAAACACTCGGATTATAAGTGGCATAAATAACGTTGACAATGAGAGATATTCCTTAAAAGCGTGTGAGTACATATTGGCAAAAAAGGTAGTTTTTTTCTGTGGTTATTTTTCGTTTTTGTTGATGTCACACATTTGCACGCCGTTGAAAGCATTTTTTATTTTTTAACCTAATATTCGAAGTGAGCAGTGTAGGAAAAAATATCCAGCGCTCATATTTATCTAGAAGGTGGATTCGATTCGTTTGCAAAGTAACGTATAACATGCAAAGCATTTCAACCCACAAGGACAAGAAAAAAGTATTTAATTTTGTACTTCTGATAATCAATTCTTTCAAGTAAACGAAGAATTGCTTCCCAATTGATATATTGGATTTATACTACCACCTTTGACCTTTTTATGTGGAACGAACTGTTCCCTTTTCTTTGAGCATGTCCTCTGAAGAGACTAATTGTACCCGAATACCCGTTTTCAACATTAGTCTGTTTTTTCACAATTAATCCACATACAAAATAACTACAGTTTAAGTTTTTGATTCCATTTTTTCCATCAACGCCATTAAAGACTCAATGAATTTATCACTAACTAATTGTATCCTAAAGATAGACATTGGAAACTAATTCATTCCGAATTGTACCCTTTAGAGAGTAATCCGGGAATACTCTCTTTAAAGATTACTCGCACAATTTTTAGCAGAGATTTGAGTCGGTTTTCATGACACCTAATAGAATTAAATTTCCTTAAAATATAATAAAAATGAATTACAGTGCATATGTATTCAGAAAGGTCTAGCACTCAGCTGATTTCCGTCACAAGTCGCAAAAACTGCAGTCTGCACAAGAGGCTTGTTTGACAGGTGTAAAATCCAATTAGTCAACGGAATTTGTCTGGTTAGGTTTATGATACTTTTAAACCCTGTAAGGTTGTAAGCCGCCATTTTTAGATTTACCTAGCGCATCGTTGACAGAGATTTATTTCTGCATACTGACTTATAGCAGAAGCTTCTGCTTGAAATATGCTCGGGAAGATCCCATCAGTGAGGTAATTTAGTGTCTTTCAACGATTTCGAGCCGTTAGTGTACACTTAATAGTGTTATGCCTCAAAAGTGGGTCACATGTGGAATCACTCCAATCGTCCTTACTGCAGAGAGTGTCTTTAAACCTCTTTGTGAAGTTAATCCTTGTGTTAATGCCTTCCTTTGGGAGCAGAGGGCTTCAATTGTTAAGACCAGTTGAAGATAGATTAATTATAATATCATCTCAACAAATAGAGGCCCTAGGTGAAGAGACACCACTGGCCTTGACTTTTGTTATAGCATAGTGTATATCTCTGCTGTTATAGCATAGTGTGCTTTACTGCTGGATTAATAGCTGTATGGATGACTTATATAACTGAATAAGCATATTTAATTACTACTAAAAGTATATTAAAGGTTATTTTCATGCTTTCTTGTGAACTTAAACATCGCTTAAAATGTTTTCATTAAATTTCACAAAGTGCCTTTAGCACTTAGCAGCTAATTCGCTCAATTCACAAATTAAAGTACATTTTCATATGGATACCATAATCACGTATTTTAAACGAATACAATTTATTGAGAATTCACTTATAACATGTGGATTTAACGCTCTCATTTTTGGCATCAGTAAATAAAAAGCAATTTGTAAATATTGCCGCGAAACTCAGCGAAAGCGCGTGCATATTTAAATGGGCTTTCAGAATTGTTCAACAACCGGCAAAAAGGTGAAAGCAAGTTGCAATTTTTCGCGCTTGAATGAGTGTTACCGTTATATCTTCCATAACCACCCACGTATATACAAAAGAAATTCGAAGGAAGGTACTCAAAAATTTTTAAATTGGAAAAGATTGCTGAAAGGAGAGCGCATGTAACTCTTTAGAATTGCGTGCAGACATTCAATATGTTTTCTCTCAGTAGACAAATTGGCAATTATGATACGTATACGTATACATATTAAAATACCATACCAATGCGGTGAAAAAGTATTGAAAGGTAACTAATAATGTCGAAAGCTTTCGTAACAGTTCGGTAAATTTAATAAACCATCAGTAACGATATTATATTGGAGATTGTAACTGATTTGCCTTGGGTTGCTTCAGTCAAGGTCACTTATTCGCAGATGTGCAGACGTCAAGAGAGAGAGGGAAGAGACAACTTGGTCATCATACTTATTTTGAATATAGATACGCTTCGATTACTTAAATAACAGTATATAATATCAGTCGAAAATCAAATAGTGTTTACTTTTGAATTATAGCTTAGTCGCAGTGCGAAAGCTATTGACATGTTTCGTAATGAGAGAAACCTGAAAATATTTCGAATGCTTATAATTAAGTTAACCGAACAAAAGCTAAAACAAAAACAAGTATTTTATAAAACCTTTAAATGTCAAAATTTAAAACTGCATCATTTTGCGACACAGTTTGTAAAGGCGATCAATGTCACTCAAGTGCTACGAAAATTAATAACAACTTTTAAATAAAGCATATACAAGTAAATATTAGGCAGTTTTGCGGTACTTGTGGTGTCTATCTCACCATCTCTTTTTATCTTACCTAACGGTTATCTTTTTCTATCGCAATACTTTTGCTCCCCTCTAATGGCTATCAAATCTTTCACTGAAAGTCTTCTTAGATTTTTAAAGAATCGCTTACAGCAAGTGAGTCAATATTTTTACTAAAACTAATATCTATCCTTATTAGTTTTGCTTTTGCTCTTTGTTTCTTCGGCACCATACCGTCGTTTCCTATAACGCTGCATTATATCATTTTATCAATATAGTCAAGTTAACGTCTAGATCACAGACTAATTCATAACTTAAAGAGAGGTATGCTCAAATTTTATTTTGTGATTTGCTTCAGAATATATTTGCTCCAGAATATAATATTTCTGAGATATGTAGCTAAAGTTAGTGAAACCTTCCACAACCGGACACTGACGGTTCCACAATTTATGTCCGCTTATTAAAGTGGTAGAAGAAAAAATTCACTAAGATATATATGTATGTACACACGCTTCCTTTTAAATAAATTAGATTTCGTGGTAATTTACTTTACATATTTTATTTTTCTTGTGAGATGTATAATGGTTACAATAAATTCGTTTGTGTACATACATATTTATTTATGCTTTTGTTTTCAAAAATACTTTTACCGTAGTTTGTCCCAACTTTTTTTGATTCTGTTTTATAAAACAGTTTTCAATATGACTTTCCAAAGTTTTGGCGTACAGGTATCCAGTAACGTCCTCACTAATGAAATTTTAATGCAGTGAAGTTGTTCTAGTGCTTAAGAATATTATATAATTTGACCCGCACCCTGTGCATACACTTCATTTAGGTCTTCGGTTTCTCTATCTGATAACTTTTTAGTATCACTTTCGTCAGTGACAATGTCAGTGTCAATATTATTTTCATTCGTATTAATAATTTCGTCAATTAACAAAAATGCGTCCGAATGCTGACCTTGTTGATTTTCTGAGTTTTATCAAAGCCGATAGCGTCGATATGGAAATGTCGTCCACCGCCAAAGTCAGATATTTCACTCACACTTTTTTGAAAACCAGCTTTTGAAAACATCATGTAGTATTAATAAAATAAACAATCTCTAAAATGTTAAATGTTTTTGAGAGTTTGTTCACTGAAATGTCTTCTACTATCCTCAAAATATGGCATATGTAGTGACATTTAAAATTTTGTATAATTCCTTGATCGAGGAGCTGCTCATATACGCAGGTAAAAAAATCAACTTTATGTTACTAAGTTTAATATCTTGAGGGTGAGTTAAATGGAAACATTTTGCAAAGACAAATCAAATGATTTACAATAGTTGATATAGGTCCCGTTACATCTTAACATGGTCTCACATGATCATCATGATCCTTTCACCAAAAAATAGCACTACTAGCTCCAAATTTTCTTTTCTCAAATTGGTACATCTATCTTGAGAACACATGCAAAGTTACAAGTCAGTCTGTCAATTATTTCTTTGTTCATAAGTCATGTGAAGTTAACGTGTAAATATGAAAAAAATTGAATATTTTTAATATGAAAAAAATTGAATATCGCGATTCTTTGTTTTGAAGAGCTCAAAAGCAAAATAAATTTATTTTTCACCTTACCTTCAAAATTTTGGGTTGGTTAATTTAAACGTGGTCGTACTAGGCTTGAAGACGATCCACGCGAAGAACGACCATAAACCGCAACCACACCAGAAATCATTGAGCAAGTTCATAATATTGTTAGTACAGATCCAAGTTTGACTAAGCATGAAATTACTAATGCCATAAGTATCTCAGATGAATGAGAATTTCCTATTTTACCTTGAGAATTACATATGAAAAAGCTGTTTGGAAAGTTAGTGCCGCACACCTTAACATTTCAACAAAAACTGGATCGAAAACAAATTTCTAAGCAAAATTTGGAGTGTTTTAAGCAGAAGATTTCTTGTATCGTTTTATAACTATGAGGCTTTGATCTACCACCATGATTCTAAATTGAAACAAGAACGTTTAGAGTGGACTAAAGCTGATTGTTCAGTTTCAAAGCAGGTCAGCAAAGAGGGTTATGGCATCCGTTTTTTAGGATGCAAAAGGATTTTTGTTGATTGATTATCTGCAGAAAGAAAAAAATCAATTTTGAATATTAAAATTCGTGTGAAAAGACCTGGTTTGCAGCACAAAAAAATAATTTTTCATCAAGAAAATGCACCTGCTCAGAATGGTGTTTCAACAATGACAAAATTCAATAAATAAAAGTACAAATTGGATGAGCATCCACCGTTTTCACCAGATTTGGCTCCCAGCGATTACTACCACTTCAGAAAGTCATTATAAGGATGGCATAAAATTATTGGAAGATTGAAGTTAAGGCAGATTAGGTCGAATAAAAAAATATTTCGTACCAAAAACAGTATTTTTTCATTGCAAGCGTTGAAACTTTTCAACCAGTATATGTGTATAAATCAGGAGGATAACGAATTTCAAACATCCGATTGACTTTACTCCTTTTATATTGGTTTTCTGTTAATAATATGTGATAAGGCAAAAAATAGATAACGTTGGGTCAGTACTACCTATTATCTCCCATATACCAAATAAAAATTTTCAAACTTTCGGTTGGTCTTATGCCGTATATATCGGTCAATGTATAAGAAATCTTAACAAAATTAATTTGGATATACTTTAGTTCAATGCCGAAAATATTTGAATTTATATTAAATTAAATTAAATAAATTCCGGTATTCTAACACACCTTATTGTATTAGTGGTTTAGCCCTGAGCATGAATGGAGTTGGTCTAGACCTTGGTCTTGACCTCATATTACTAATATTATCAATTCCGATCTCTTGTTTACGTTTTTCCCGTCAACTGAATATATTAAATTTAGCCCTTTCGGGTAAGTTTATGTCAGATATATCTCATTTGAGTATATTTTAAAATAAGTTTCACTGGCGGGAAGTAAAATATAGTTATAAGACGAATTGTGCATATGACCTATAATGTAGGTTAATAAAAAAACTAAATTTGATAATAATTTATTCACCATTTCGTCAGAAACTGAATGTTGAATTTTTTCGGAATATTTTTTAATGTGAAGTTCTGCCAACATCTGAAGATTGAGTTTGTTCCATTATGAATTAGCGGATGTTAAACTTATTCCACTTTCTATCTTCAATTTTGTAGCATTACCAGTGCAAATCAACTTTTTAGCCATTTCAATAAAAGCTTTGTTGCACTCCTCTTATTTTTGCTGCATTTATTATGTGTCCTTAAATATTTGCTTAAAATTTTATTTTATGCATTGAAATTTCGCGTTTATTTCACATTTTGCTGTTGTACATTTTTTATTTGCATATGCTATTAGGTTGGTTCTAATCAATTGGCAAACTCGTTCCCGCTCGCAAGTTAAAATGCCAAGTCACCGCTGTATCTCTGCATGCCTTGATACTCGTACAAGTATATGTAGTTATATATTTGAATTTTTATTTTCCTAAATAATTTTGTAAGAACTCCTTTTTTTAAACCTCGTTTGAAAATTCGTCTCTCTTCCTTTTCCATATCCAGCTAATAACACATCGAATACTCTCCTAGCAAGACACTTAACAAATACTAGAATGAGTACAAAGCCGCTGATTTGTATTACGGTTCTTTTTAGTCATCGTGCAGCTCTCCGGATTTCGTCATTCACATCGTTACTGCGTCAAATGTTAGTAGGGGCTTTGTTCATCGATAGATTTCTATACTTCTTCACTCCAAAGTTGCAATTATTGTCAAGAGTGGTTAGGTTAATGATATTTTCCAAAGCAAATTTTGCAGCAATACTAAATTGAGGTATATGACCAATTCCTAAACATTCTTTTGAAAGCGGTTTTCGACAAATAGATGGAAGGGATCTGTTCTTTTGGGTCCAAAGCTGCACACTTGCTGAATTTCATTTCTAAACCCAGCTAAAGAGCTCGATAGATCCTTCAGGCTGTTCGAGGGATTTTCTTTCATTCAGGCATTTTCTTGCACTCGTTTTTTTTTACTGAAAGTCTTTGATCGGATGAAAATCCAAACCCACTGCAGTTACATAGATCCGACTGTGGTGGGTACGGTTTGATAAGTTGCTCCCATTAGGTAAAAAATCGTTACGTTCTTGAAGCCATTTGGGAGACTTTGCACCTTTTGGTAGAATCTTGGGGCGCCATTCGTTTTTTCTATTCACTCCAAGTTTCAACTTCGCACTAAAGCGCTTAAACGAACAAGAACATGACGAGGTCGCTCATATGCATTGGCCTCTCATACCGTTAACCTAACCAAGTGGCCGATGGGGTTCATCAATCTCATCACCACGGGAATTTCGCGAAAATTATAATAATGACAATGTAAATCAATTAAATACTTAATTAAATAATTGGCTGTCACTCAGTTATATGGTATTTGAAATTTGAGGTATATGCACGTATGTATTTGTTATAGCATGTATACTTATTAGGATATCCGTTATTATCCAAGTTGATTTTTTGTTGCAAACGCCGCCTAAAAACAAGGAACGTAAAAATAAAGCTCTTTATTTTGAATTTAAACCACGTCAAAATTATATTTTTTTCATCTCTATGTAACATGGAATTTTTTGATATTTTGTATTAGGTAACATTCTAAAAAAAAAATTTACGCTCAATAAAAAAGGTTTTAATAATTTTTTCATAGAAATATTCTTTTAAAAATTATACTCATCTAATCATGTAACTTTTTAAGTAGCATTTACATGAAAAAAATTGTTGAGACCTAATTTGTAGAGTTTTGTAGACTTTTGTGTTAGAGTATCACTTTTTTAAAGTTGCAGGTGTATTTTCTATTTATATAAAAAGTTTATTACAAAAGATCAAAAAATTCGAAATTAAATATATGGAAAAAGTAAAACGATTAGGCATGGTTGAAATTGAAAACAAAGAGCTTGTTTATGTTGGATCTTGGGCAAAAACTGAAACTTCGGGAGGCGTTGGCAAAAAAAACCACTTCGAAACTAACGGACACCCTAATACTTACGCGCTCATAAAAAGTGTGTAAATATTAAATACGATTTACGTAGGTTAATTAACTCGAGAATACCACAACTATGTGAATTGATTAAATACTCATGTATTAAATAACTGTAATTTAAATCAATTGCACCAACAAACAGGGTACGTAATACTTAAAATGTATATTCGAAGCATATGTTATGAGTTGATTAAAGTATGATAATGTTATTAAGTGTTAAATTGATTAAAAATTTGAAACACAAAACATCGGAGGGGTAATAAAAACTGCATTTATGGAGTACTTTTATTTGAGCACACTGTTGGTTCCAAATATTGGACTGAATATTGTGAATAAAACAGCAATGTTGCTCTTAAATACGTGCAAGTGAAACCACAGAGCTTTATTTGTTGTGAACTTATTGTCGTTATTTTAAAAGAATAATTCAATTATTTCAATATTTAACTGTAAGAGTAAATCGTAGTATAATAAATTTTGGAATTCGGAAACTGTATTCAATAGACGATTAATATTGATTTCTTTTGCAACGTTTGTTTTTAATGTAAAGTATTTCTCATACTTGAAAGTATGCCTTCAGCTTGACCTCTGAAAAATGCTTGTGTTTAATTGACCCACGGAAACACCTTTAGGCGCATAATGGTTGTTAGAACAACGAAAATCAATATTCATACATACAATATATGGCCCAATTTTACATTTTTTGGCATTAAATTGTACTATATCCAATATTATACATTCAGTAAATTTTGCTAGGGTATCTTATTTATTTACCGATATATTCGATATAAAGTCAGCCGATAGATCGAATATCTTTCTATTAGGTATATGAGGGCTAGAGGAATTATTGTCCCGATACAACCTATTTTGGACAAACAGCCATATTGTTAACAAAAAAGGATTCTCTTCGTATTTCCTTTATATATCTCACAGATTGACCAATATTTTCGATAAAATGTTGCCTGCAGGAACTGGAGTCCACATGTTTGGCCTCTGGGGGCTTGGAGAGTTTAAGTATGACTTTTACAATTTCTGGTCACAAGGTTACCTCCTTTAAACGCATTACTCGTGCAAAGTTGTATCTCGATACATTCATTTGATCTTGATTTGCATACTGGAAGGTGAAAGAATTAGATGGAATTTGAAATTGTGTTATATGGGAAGTAGGCGTGGTTGCGGTATGAAGATTATATAAGGTTGTCATATATCTCCCTTCCGCTTTTTTGCTCTTCATTCAATGCTTTATAAGAAGTGTTACAGTGATCGGATTTAGTTAAAATATGCGCCGTTTTGTTCGATGATCTGTTTTTCCATCTAGACGGCAACTTTATAATACCTTCCTCGTAGAAGCCACCCTCCTTATTTGCGAAGAATTCGGACTGCCACTTTTCACAAGCCTCTTTTGAGTTCAACTTCACACCACCAAGGGCATTCGCCATGGACAGGAACAGGTGGTAATCACTTGGCGCTACGTCCGGGCTATATGGTGGATGCGATAAAACCTCCCATCCGAGCTCCCGTAGCTTCTGCCGAGTCATCAACGAAGTGTGTGGTCTGGCGTTGTCCTGGTGGAACACTACACCCTTCCTGTTGGCTAATTCTGGACGCTTCTGGTCGATCGCCTGCTTCAAGCGGTCCAGTTGTTCGCAGTAGATGGTAGAATTAAGCGTATGGCCATATGGGAGCAGCTCATAGGGGATGATTCCCTTCCAATCCCACCAAACACACAGCAAAACCTTCCTGGCCGTCAATCCCGGCTTGGCCACTGTTTGGGACGATTCACCGGCCTTCGACCACGACCGTTTTCGCTTGATATTGTCGTATCTGATCCATTTTTCGTCGCCAGTCACCATCCGCTTCAAGAATGGGACGAGTTCGTTCCGTTTCAGCAGCATATCGCAGGCGTTGATTCGGTCCAGAAGGTTTTTTTGCGTCAAATTATGCGGCACCCAAACATCAAACTTTTTTTTGTATCCAGCCTTCTGCAGATGGTTCAAAATGGTTTGGTGACTAACTCCCATCTCCTGGGCGATGTCACGAGATGCCATATGCCGGTCTAACTCGATGTATTCCATGATTTGATCGGTATTTGTCGTCACAGGTCTTCCTCCGGCTGGTGTCGTTTTCACCGGCTCTGAATCGTCGAAACCATTCCTCCGCGGTTCGAAGTGATAGAGTACCATCCCCCAAAACACCATTAATCTCACGGAACGTTTCTCTAGCGGATTTGCCTTTACGGAGGAAAACTTTAAAATAGCGCGAATTTCGGCGTTAGTGAACTCCATGTTTACACGTCTATAACTGTTGAACGCAATATCCAAACTAATCATTCATAGCGTTGTTTTGTAGGTTATGTCAAGACCTTTCAAATTATGTATAGTGTTGCCAGATACGAGCTCTGTAACATCACCGAAATGTGGGTGGTGCCACGCTCATCGTCCAATTTTGTATCCGGCTAGTACAAAGTTCTTTTGTATTATTCTATATGTACAGTTTGAAATGAAATTTTTTTTTTAAAAACTGTGTGGAAATATGAATGAAATATATCCGTAAAATAATAAATTGCTATCCTCTGATTGTCGTTTACACATCAACTCATTATATTCAATATACCTTCTTCAGTTGAGTTTATATTCCATAAATCTCATTTGAAGATGATTTTAATATAATTTTAGTAAACTATAGTAATAAAGTTAAGGGAATCTGTGACCTATAATATAACTTAATAAAATACCAAATTTGATTCTAATCGACTCACGATTTTATCGAATAATGCGTGTTAAATTGTTTCGCCAGAGCTTTTAACATAAAGTTTTCCTAGCACCTAAAGGTATTTTTCCTGCTTTGATCCTTGCAAGTTGCAAGAGTATAAAATGTACGGTTACACCCAAACTTAACCTTTCCCTACTTTTTTTTTGAATTTTGTGAAGAAGCATTTTATGTAATAAATAAATAAAAAAATTATATTTAGAGAACATAATGTATTTCATTTATAAACAATTTACTTTGAAAACATTTTAAAACCGATTTCTAGTAGGTCCGCCGAAATAAGGTGTCTGTGAGTGAGAAGGTTTCCTGCTTAGAACTATATGAAATTTAGAAGCATGAATTTAGATAATTATCGAAGAACAAGTAGAAATTCGGTTTGTATTTGAAAATTTACACTTCAGAATCAAATGTACCTTTGTGAAATATAAAATTAACATACTATATTGAAGTTTCAGCATTAGGGGCTTTTCATTTTAAAGGTGGTGCAAGTAAAGCGCAGTGTATAAGAATGTGAAGATACTTGTACACTTGTAATCGCAGACAACCACTTTTTTTATGAACCAGGGAATGTATTTTTCTTCAGGCAATGTAAATGCATAAAAACATCCCAAGCACAAAAAATCCCCCATGGAGGAATATAAAAAATGCAACAAAATGCAATTTAGCGCTTTCGCCTCATGCGAAAGCAAAACAAATTGGGTACACAATTATTTATGCTGGTGGAATATTGCGTTGTAAAAGTTTTGTGCGAAATCAACTGACAACAGAATGTCAAGTGCTTCGGTTTGTGAATCGCTAGTTGCATATGGCTGAAAGCAGTATATTTGTTTCAGCCGATTGGATCGCCTCATTTGCATACAAATTAAATAATTTTAAAGTATAATACATATGTGCTAAGATTGTGAATTTATTTTTAATCTCAAGACGAATATAAAATGGATTTAAATGCTATCAAATATTTTTGATATTTATAAGGCGGTAATAAACTGTTTGTTTGCTGCTATTTGTTTTCTTCAGTTGTTCGTGAGATGATGGTAGAATATCACAAACCCGGCGATATTTATATGTATGTATATGTATATGAATCTAACGGTTGCTGTTCGGCACTATTAGTATTGTTTATCTAGACCATAATTCGAAAACCTGGCTAGATAATAATTCGAATCATGTGCAAAGCAACAACACAATTCCAATTATAAGTTGCAGTTGAAAATGAGTGGGTAAAGGATATCCAACCTGGATCAAAGGATTGTAAAGAAACACTTTAGCATGTGACACATCTTGGACATCGTAACCAACATCATATTTTGTCCAATGCTTTCGTTTGCATGATCATAACCATAAGAAGTAAAATCAAAAAAAAGCAAAAACAATCTCTGGAAAAATCACAAAAACGCACACTTTATATTCTCAGCTCCTGTAAATAGGTAGGATCCGCTTTTACCGTTGCTAATAAGAAATTTTTGCGGTTAAGTCATAAAGAAACAGGCGATAAAAAGACGGAATTAAAATTATATTTCAGGTTAAAAGTAGTTAGTTTGACTGAAATGAACGACGTTATCAAAATTTAATGAGATCGGTCCAAAACAGCAAGTAACTTGTCATGGTGTCGATTAACTGATACAAGTACTTTCATAATTGACCAGGTGGCAATATTTATAGCTATAAGTTATTAAGAAAGAATCAATATAATAATCGGCAAGTTATGTGGAATACAGAATGCAGCCTCTGCAGGGGATGCAGGGGCTATTAATTCATGTCCGTCCGATGCTAATAATATACTCCTCCATCAGTGGCTAGTTCTGCTAAAGGAATAAGGAGGTCGGAACGGAAAGGATTATGGAGATATCGCCAACCTGAACCAGCTAAACTTAAGTAAATCAGAATTTATCCTCCAAAGGTAAGATTTCTATAGTCTGAGTTAGGATACCCTCCAGACATGAATGGAAAAGAGGTTTAGTAAGGAAGGATGGTGCAGCCTCTACAAGTATAGCATCCTTCAAGCGGAAGTACTATGTATACAGAAGACCTGTGGTATTTTATTGAATAACTACTGAGAGATAAATAAAGCAAGTATTGTATATACACGGGTAGCCAAGCGGTATTGATAGCCTTATCTACAACACAAATTAATTTCAGTGAGGTCAATAATTGAAGGAAGGTTTAACCTCACTGGCTGGTCAAATCCACTTCTCCATAATTTGGGTTCCCGGTCACAGGGACATTTCGGCAAGAAAAAAGCAGACGAATTGGCCAAGCCAGGAGCATCTTTATGCCCGCTGGGCACGATCAAATGACAGTTTTATACACATTTTGAACAAACAGCTCATATTAGATGGAAATCAATAACTAAATACAGAACAACGAAAGAGTTATGGCACAAGTATAACAGTCGTAGAACCAAGGACTTATTAAATAAGTTCAGAAATAGTATATACAAACTTACAGCTACTATAACGGCACTGGCCTTTTGGAGAGCATGCGCTAAAAATTGGTTTGACTTATAACAATATTTCCTGCAACTGCAAACTCGAAACTGTCCTCCACTTTCTCTGTGAATGCCCATCTCTTTCACAAACCTAACACTGCATATGTGGAACCTAACAGGCTCCCATTGAATGGCTGTCAACAAAAAGTACAACGGATGTAAGTAGTTTCATTGAGAACACCAAATAGTTTGAACGTAACGATGAAACGAGATATTAAGATTATAAATGTCTTACGATAATTAATCAAAATGGCGCATCCAGCGCTAATTGAGCCCAGAGTGGCTGCACTCCCACCTACATAGTGAGAGAGAATAAATTTGCGGATGTGTCATATTTTGAATGGGATTTCTGCTGGAGAAAGTCTCGCAACAAATTTGTTGGTATTTCGTAGTCTGTTTAAAACTTAATTTCGATTACTTGTGTGATATCGTCAATGCGCATAAAATACGATTTGATTGTAGTCGATGAGAGTCCAATAGTTACAAGGCATTGACATTATCATAGTTTTTTAGAACAAAATATACAATTCCTTCCTATTCTCTGTTTTAATACCCTTATGGTCAAAGCGAAATCGGAGTTTAAAAATGTATTAAAGATTGGATCAAGCGTTGGCATAAGTGTAAATGCACAAAATTTAATCTTCTATTACACCCGAATGTCATCAACTTGATTTTTAAGACCGAAAGTGTTGTAGAAATTGTAGTTTTTCATTTTCTTGGCTGCTTAAATAGTAAATCCAGCGTTAAAATCATATGCGTTCACACATTGTGGCAGCAGAATTAATTCCCGCTCTAATGCAGTTAAAACGCTTGCTTCCATGCATATTCTTTTCATCATAAACATATTTATAGATACCCAAGCGACCACCATGTTGTCCCCTTTATGGATCGGCTGTTGGCAATGGGGGTGGTGCCGGCTCGCCAATATAAGCGCGTACGTGTGCTCGTTTTTACTGGACGTATTTCAGCTCAGCCATCTGGGCTGTTTGAGAGTGCCTGTGAACTTCTCTTTGTACTGTCCACGTCAACAACACTTTTCCGTAGATAAATTTGCTTGGAGGCTTCACAATTTTTTATGAAGTTTCACTGGACTACCTTGGCTGTTTACTCGGCTTCTCTAACTAAGTTTGAATTCTGCAATAAACACTGTGAGATGGTCTGTTCGAAGCCGGTTATAACATACCTTTAATACTCTCACATGTAATTTGTTTTCAGTTGTTGAGTATATTCTTTGAATATATGTTCTTGCAAAACATCCGTTACTATTGGCGATTACTAAACAGAAACAAATAAGGAAGGGTTAAGTTCTGGCGTAACCGAACATTTTATTCTCTTGCAACTTGCAAGGATCAATGCCGGGCAAAAACCTTCAGGTTTTGACAATACTAAAAAATGTGGCGAGAAGGTTCAACTTCTTTGTTCGACGAAACCGTGAATGGATTACAATCACATTTGGTATCATATTAACTTATATTGAAGGTCATAGACCCACTTAGTTTTATTACTATATTTTACTTCCCGCCAACGAAAATTATACTTCATCCTTCAATGAATGTATGTGATATAAACTCAACCGAAAGGACTAAATTTAATATATTGAGTTCATGTGAAAAACGTCAACCAGAGAATCGCAATTCATTTTATTAGGAATATTAGTTGTTGACCAAAATACCATTATTAGAGTTTTTTAATTCTTAAGAAAACGTGTCTACTTAATGTCATTAAAATATTACACATTTTGATTAGAAGGAAAGTCAAAAATCATTATATAGGATATATTGGGGAAAAGAAATGGAATGGCTGATTACATTAAGTTTAGACATTGTTCAGGTATTTTTAGAAGTTATTTTTAAGAAAGTTTAGAAATATATAAATATAAGCAGATATATGGAGTAAAGTTAGCCGGATGTTTCAAAATCCTGAATATCAGTTATATAGGGGCTAAGGCAAGTTTTCGTTCGATTTCATTTTAAACAAAAAAATACACTGTCGTTAGAAATTCTGGAAGTTCGAAAATCTTTATATCAGGTATCTTAGTATATGGGAAGTATTGACCCGATTCAACCAATTTTTAACGCAAAGGCTTATTATTGTCAGAAAACGGTTTCCTTAAATTTCGATAACATATCTCATAGTTGGACCGATATTTTCAACAAAAAGTCAGCCACACGCACTTTGGACCACTCATTGAGTATGTGGAGGTTTGAACAGTTGTGGTCCGATTATGGCAATTTTTAAACTCGAGATCGTATTTGCGGTTAATTTGTGTACTGGAAACTGAAAAAATGATATAGAATTTCAAATTGTGCTATATGGGAAGTAACGCCTATTTTCCACAACCACGACGGTTGTAGTCCGATTTCGCCCATTTTTACAATGTGATATATGATGGTCAGGATAATATTATGTTCCGTGGTTGAAATTGGTGGAGTACGTACGAATATTTGTGATTTCACCTAAATATGTCCGGTGTTACGCTCATCGACCAATTTTGACCCTCGGATTTTGGTCGAAATGCTGGATGTAAAATTTAATGTCCCTGGCACATTTAGTTATTGATTTATCGACTTTTTGTAGTTTTTAACAAAACCGTTATATGGAGAAATAGCGGGGTTATAATCACTTTTCACACTGTCTGTAGAAGTTCTTATAAAAATTATTCTAAGCGAATTTGGTTATTGTAGCTTTAAAGGGCTTGGAGATATGTACATTCAACCTATTAGAAAGCGGGGCCACTCTTATTTTTTTAAGAATTTTTAGCCCACTAGTTCCCTTTGTTATTGCAATCCACTGTACCAAATTCAATATTTAATCTATATATTAATTTAGAGCTTAGTTATGGCATTTTATAGATTCTCGAATAATGGCGTTTTGTGTATGTGGCAGTGGTCCAATTACGCCTATCTACGAACTCGTTCTAACTATTTTGCCAAGGAACACGTGTACCAAGTTTCATTATATTAATTTCTACTCAAGTGGTCGCTTGCGTAGACCGACATCAGACTCGGATTTCAACTGGTCTCATTACCCTGATCATATATATATAACCCTATATCAAGCTCGATTATTTTTAGGTGATACAAACAACCGTTAGGTGAACAAAACCCCCATTAGGAGTTTTTAATAACCAATTCGCTGGTCGCAATCGTGATGATGTCATTTATTTGTCTGATTGAAACCTGATTCGTTTACCACTAAATTATGCCAACGCAGACGTCCTCTAATAACATCAGTCTGAACCATGTGCAAAGTAAACTATGTAAATCTGACAACGCGTATAGTGTAGAAATTGATATATTTTAAAAATATGAATATGGTTAGATGAAGATCTAATTTACTCTGAAGAAGCCCTTGATTAAAGTAAATACAAACCATTTTCAGAGTGCGAAACTAAAACCCAAACGCCATTAATCAAAAACAAACAATTTGCCATAACTAAGCTCCACAACATGACACAAGATTCTTATTTGGTATACAGGATCACATTAAGGAAGGGGCATCTGCAGTTAAAAAATTTTTTTCAGGAACCACGTTTAAAATTAGAGAGTGGGCGTGGCACAGTGTCTATAGTTGACTTTTTACTGAAAATATCGGTCAACATAGAACCAGGCGGCAAGATCCACAAAGAAATCTAAACCGAGTATACCTTTGCGAGAGTATAAAATGTTCGGTAAATCTGAACTTAGCCCTTCCTTACTTGTTTTCATATATTTTGTAAGTAAAAATAAACAATAAGAAATTAAAGAAAAGCAATAAAATTATCGAAATTAATTCATAAAAATTTACTAATAATAACTAATTTTGTCAATAATATTACACTGTGCGCCGTTTCCTTGTGGGTGTTACAAACTTCGTGGCAGACCTAGAATACCCCATTCAGGGTATAATGATTCGCTTCAAATACTTGGAAGAATTCGCGCCAGCTCTGAGTTGCTCTATAGTTACTCACATGTCGTAACATGTGTTGTTCTCAGAAAGAAAATTCTATGGTCAGTTACTGATGTTAAGGTGCTATTATGGAAGTCTCTTGCGATGAGCTGCTATCTGTGGAGGTTATGTCAGTCTTTGCTTTAGCCCAGTACAGTAATTCGGCAACAACCCATTCAGATCCTTAAAGAGAAGACAATTTTTAAAAGAAAACGAAGGAATTGAAAAATTGAAAATGCTATAAGTATAAAGGAATAAACTCTACTACCCATATTGCTGAAACTTATATGATCTGAATCATTAAGTTACACCATGTTTCAACATTGTGCAGAACTGCATGATTAAAAAATGGTTGTGTGTAGCTTTATTCTGAACTTCTCTTAACTTCTAACTGCACTTCTCTTAACTATTAACTGATTAATTTGAAATTCTTCACATTTTACTATGAATAACAATGGAATTTTTTGTAGCAGGAACTTAAATGTAATTCACTTTTTACTTGAAAAATGAAGTGTTTTTTAAATTTCTAATTCGATATATCAGTAATTATACATCACTATTTGCATATTGCATGCGTATGTGCGGAAAAAATTTGATATTTTCTTTCATAAATTATTAATCAAAACTTAATGTCAGAATGTTGTATGCTGAAATATTTTCGTTAGCTTCCGAGTACGATAGACAGTTATATTTATACTCTTGCAACATGATGCTACAGAGGATAATGGTTTTGTTTACCTGACCGTTGTTTGTATCACCTAAAACTATTCGAGATAGATATTGGCTTATATAGATATACAATAAATTATCAGGATGACGAGACGGGTTTAAATCCGGATGACTGGCCGTCCGTCCGTCTGTCTGTGCAAGCTGTTACTTGAGTGAAAATTGTGATATCATAATGAAACTTGGTACCCGAGTTCCTTGATAAAAAAGTAAAGACGAGTTCGTTGATGGCCGTAATCGAAACACTGCCACGTCCACAAAACGCCATTTATCGAAAGCTTATAAATAGTTATAACTAAACACTAAATTCAGCTATAGAACTGTAATGTGGCACAAGATATCGTAGTAACTAGCGACACCTGTGGTCAATGCCATGGTCAAAAGTGGAGGATGGACGTAGCTCTGCCCACTTACAGGTGAAATGACATATCTCGGGACCTGCTGTGGACCGATTTCCACCAAATTCGGTATAAAACATTCTTCTAATATTCCTAAGTTACAGTGCGCAAAAGGAGGAAATCAGACTATAAAAATGCCTGTAAAGCGTGCCATCTTTTGACCAGAAATTGTCAAAATCGAACTAAAACAAGCCCCTATGTACCGAATTTGTGGGCCTAGTGCCTATAGTCGACTTTTTAACGAAAATATCGGTCAATGTGTAAGTAATATAATTGAAATTCGTAGAGTGTCCTTCCCTGATTATAATATATCTGAGCATCAAAACTGGGTTAAATCGGGCTTATATTTCCCTTAGCCCTCTTTTACCTATTAGAATACCTATTAGAAACCGGCTGACTATATACCGCATATAGCGGCCAATATATGAATTATCTCAATGAAAATGAGAGAGCGTATTTTACTCATAACGGTGCCTAAAATGATTAATGATGGGCGAAAACTTGACTTAGCATCATGCAACTAATATTAAGATTTTTGATTTCATTCAGCACTTGCAGGAATTAGCCGGGCTTTGCCGAACTTGGCTCTTCCTTACTTGTTTTAAATAGTTTAGTATAGCTTTGGAGAGCTTATCTGCTACGGTTATGTCCAAATCGAAATAATTTTCCATCGCCATATAATTTTCAATATTATTCCAGTCAAACATTTAAAAGCGATTTGTTTCGTTTCACATGAGAGCACATATAGGGATGTATATGTGTACTGATTTGTGTAAATAATGGCGAATTTTCATTTAACCGAGAACACAGCATTGACATCAATTCCAACACACAAAATATATACACAGCAGTTATGTAGCTTGGAAAAGCAGCGTTTACAAACGGGCAAAGTGAATATAGTTAAGAGCGTGTGTAAACATAAATGTGTATGTACTTGTATATGTATAGGTAAATACGTAAGTATTTGGATTTTCCCCACAGTATTGCACTTTATCAACTGTCCCGTGTGGCAACTTTGTTACATTGGCCCCCTTAATAAGTAAGTTTTCTCATTTTGACTTTCTAGTGCACCGGTTTACACACTTTCACACATACAAACACACACCCACGTAATACATTCACTTACGCGCTGCAAATATTGGTGTCCAATTCTGAAATTTTGTACACTACATAGTTCCATAAGTGAATTAGGGTGTCCATCATTTCCCAAGTTACTTTTTTTTTAAAAGAAGGCTTAAACATAAAAAAGCAAATAAAACACAACAAAGCAAATAAATCTACAACTCTAGAATAATTTTATTCTAATACAAAATTTTCCGTTCTAAAAAATTCTCAATAATTTCTTTCATAAAAACATTCCTTTGAAATTTACAAGCAGTTAAAGTTATGCACCAAATGTACAGAATGCCTGAATCAACTTTATAAATCCGCAGTACATTTGATTTATACATTTATTTGCGTATATATTTTAGAAAAATTGTAAATTAGAATAAAGCTTTTTAAAAGTTATAGCTTTACCTGCTTAGTGCAAAATATCAGATATTATTTACATGGGAAAAGAAATATAATTTTAACACAGTTTAAATTAAAAGCATATTTACGTTGGACCCATATTTTTAGGGCAAAGGTTTAAAGAAGGAGGAAGTTTGCAAAAATAATCAACTTGGGAAACAAGGGACACCCTGATGTATGTGCACATGTGTTACCGGGGTTTACTTATGTATGTACTATGGTCGTAAATTTTCACTTTGCAGAACGAGCGCAACGCAGCGAGTAACTTTACAATTAAAGAATTTGACAGTTGCAAGGACACCGCAAAAATTGAGTGATTTGTGTTCATAAATCGAAACCGAATGATGCCAGCGTTCATTTACATACGCATGGGGTTTCATAAAGGGGATTCATCAAGTTTTAGCAATATAATCTCACGGCGCACGGTGTCTTAAATTTATTATAGCCCACGGCATCCCATCCATAAAATAGCGGCATCTGGCAATATTATTTTGATGGGCGCTGACAGGGCTGACAAGTTATGTTATATGTTTTGCCTTATTCTTCACCCTTTAACTGCCAGTGTGTGTTACTTTGTCCTTTTTTATGTGAAAATATGAAAAGTGAATGTTGCAATGAAAAGAGCGCATTTGGGCGGTACAAGTATTCCACGTATGCTTTCGTGATAATGAAATTTATGTAAAACATGCCTTAAAAGGAATTAACTTACAAGAGTAAATTCGTACAATATAGCATCAGTACTTTTGGAAATTTACAGTCGAACAACAGAATGATGCACATAACGCTGGAAATCACTCATTAATTGAAAATATATTTGGAGAACATGAACGCAATAGAACTTCAAGATTATATACCAATCAGTGAGAATTGATCGCAGTAAAAAAGGAAGAAAAAAATTAGGTTTGGTTGCACCGAATATAATACTCTTCACAAACAGAATTCTTTACAAAAACTTGATTCCACTCTTTAATTCTGTATGACAGCTACATATATTCTATAGTATTCCTATTTGAACAATTTCTCCGGAAATTGTACCGTTGCTTTGGACAATAGTCCATGCTAAATAAAGTTCGTGAATAAAGCTCTTTTAGTGAAAAAACTTTCCATACAAGCGGTTGATTCAGATAATTTATGTATGTATATATTTCATAGGGTCTGCGACGTTTTCTTCTAGGTGTTACAAACTTCGTGGCAAACTTAATATACCCCGTTCAGGATATAAAAAACCATACAGCCTGAGTAATTAGCGTCGAAGCTGTAGCACTGGTGATTATGTAATTTGGAGACAGTCCGTCGAACCAATTCAGAGGTTAGTTTTGGTCTGCAAGCATATACGCTTCATTTAAAAGGTACATTCAAAATTATACTCAAAATCTACTTTTGGCTGTTAGGAGCCAAATCTTGAATTTAAGTTCTACAGATAACAATTAAATAACTCTACCGAATTGAAATTGTACTGGTTCTAGTAGTAATTACATAATTTCTAACGTCTTTCCGAGTTTTCAAAATCCAATTATTTCTTTACCTCCCACACATTTGTTCACTACCCCTTGATGCAGTGTTCTATTGATTGAATATGCACTCCTGGCATAATTTTGTTATTCAGTATACTTATTAAATTTGTACCTCTAAGAGGGTATATTCCAATACTTTAAAATTAATATTTTATGGAAGCAGATCATTACTATACAAATATCGTGGCATAGACGAACTTCCCGCTATTACAAAACTATTTCCAGAACTTTTTACACATGAAATATTTGATCTTCTCCAAGATATCCTCGAGTTTTCGACTTAGATCTCCAATGCGTTTAGAGAAAGTAAAAATATTGATTATTTATGTAAATACTTCTCTAGAGCATTTAAAAAAGCGTGTCAGTCAATACTCAATTCTAAGAAAGTTCTACTTGGATTTCGACCAACAATGAAACCTTTTATTCCTATATGACAAACACGAAAGTAAAATATTTATGGGTTATTACTAAAGTGTAACTAAATTAACAAAACTTGGGTAATTAAGGCAATTTGGCCTTTGTTATTTTTTGGTATTTTGCATTAAAGAAGTAAACCAACAACTTTTTCCAATTTATATTCTTGTAGAAAATTGTTCGCTCTACAAAAATTGTCTTATTGATATTTTTTTCATAAGACCTCTCCTTTAAAAGTTATTCTCTGTAAAAATTAATTTCTGTTCTAGGCTGGTGAACATTAAGTGAAGTATTTGAAAATAATTCTATTGGTATTAAGGCGTATTTGAAAATAATTCTATTGGTATTAAGGCGTTTGTGTCTCATAGATCATCGAAGCAAAGCTCTCCACTTTCAATGTAGCAGAAAAAAGGGAAGAAATAAAAAGCTTCAATAATATTGACTGACTGATGTCCAGATAATTCTATAAGAGCTTGTTATGTCGACATTATACGAGTATACTAAATAAATATTGGAGTGCGTGAAAAGCCTTTGTTATATTTTTTGACGGCTTCTGGAAAACAGCTCCTTTAGCTGCATTTTTGATTTTTCACGAACAAAGTTCCTTTATTTGTATATATACTTACTCAGATCTAAGTTTAGTATGAATACCGTTACAAGTATAGCTCTTTGAGAACTTTTTATATTCATTACATGTGTAAGTCGGAGTTAGGATTGACACTTTAGGAAAGGAATACAACATAAATCACGGATGAAAATCTGAGGAAGTTCCTTTTAAAAAAGAATAAAAATAAATAAATAATGGTTTTTAAGGAAATCCAAGGCTGATATGTTCTATTGACGTTTAAATATTTTAAATTGTGGTCATGTCATCGCAGACAATTATTTCAATACAATTGACTCGGCTCGAGTTCATTGGGGCAAAATTAGTCCCTACTCTGACTTCGTCGCTTTATATTATATTTAAACACTTAGCAAAGTTTTTTTAACTCGTCACATTTTCTATTCAGTGATACGACTCTCTCTTTTAACTTGTATATGTAAATTGGGATTTCACTTGAGGTTAAATAAATATTATCTTATTAGTTTCATGTTAAAAGTCGAGTATTATATTAGTATATTAGTTATAATGCCGAAAATGTTCAACGAGTTATTACTGGAGAGCAAATTTGTATTTATTATTATATAATAAGTAGTCGCTATCGCCTTATTTGGGCCACTGCTGCTAGGAAAAATTTATTGAAAGTTAGTATATTTCAAGCGTAAAGGTCTGCTAATATATATATAAAGGACTTTTACCAAAAATATCAAATATTTTCTTCTATTGAGGATACAGTGTGAAAAATTACCGGTGTTTTTGATCACCCACAGTGTTGCAAATAATGCATTGAAAATTATTGAATTAACATTTGAATACTTTTTTTTTTGTCTGTACCGACTATATTTTAACATATTTGCAATCTTTTTTTCAATCAACTGAATTTTCCAGGCCCTGAGTAGACTATTTAATTTTTTTTTGTGTTTTTTGTTGCCTTGAGTAATTAAACACTCATGCAGTCCCGACTAAGTATTCACAAAGTTATTGACGGTCGGTGTTTTTCATTTATCAGTGCTTTTTCAAAACTTTTTGCTGGTCTACCCAATAGTGCGAATTCATTCACACTTTCGATGATTTATTTATACTTCTATACTCATTCCGACGCGCCATTTTGAAAAATGAGAAAATTGTATGATGACATGCACTTTCAACAGGAGGTTATGTATCTATGGGTTTGAAAATTTACGTTGAAATTCCGACACAAGTGGGCCAAAATAAATGTGACGCAGTTTTATAACGAAGATTGAAGTGACCTATTTTAAATTTTCAAGTTGCTTATTACTTGGAGCTAGAAATATTATGAGCCAAACGATTTTGGATCGATTTTGAGTTTAAAGTTTCCTAAGAGTTAAGGAAAGGTCTATATAAGGCTACCATTATTTAGAAAATACCTTCATTTTGACACAGTTTATTGTGGTTGTTTGGATTACGTTAAATACCCTATTTTTACATTAAGAGGGCCATTTAAAATGCGGGATTTTGAAATTTTCACATCTATGTTTTCTTTTCGGAAAATTAAATTGGAAGCGAAACATTCTGCCTGCATATTTTTGAAAGCGTCCTCCCAACTTTCCAAAAGTAGAATCCAAAGAGTGAACCTCATAAAAAATATGCCAAAGATGCTGCTGATCTAGTTGACACAAGTGTGTTTGTGCTAAGCATTTGATTATTTGTTATAGACTCTATTTTCATAGGGAATTTTTCAGAAAATAACCCAGTATTGGAACAATGGTTACTATTGCAAATATTTTCTCCTTTCCTTTGAGCCACGTCCTTTATTTACTTACTTAATTGCTATTTAATATTACATTTCACATATACAAGGTGTCTTTGATTCTCCATTTCTCTGCTCGCCGTATTTGCGATGTGCTCTCTTGTCGAAAAAATTACACTGTGTTAATGCCACAAGGAAAGTTTGCGAATTTAATTTGATACAGAAGAGTACACGGATAAACCATTAAAGTGGTAAAAGGTTTTCTTCAATGTCTCTAAGCTCATGTTATCCAATTTCAAGAACGAAATACAAAATTTTTTTTATTAATTTAAAAACTCAAGACTTGAAATAAATCAAAATTGCTAATAGATATCGTTAGGCATGGGCGCTGTTCGATAAAGGTTATTAAAATGTGCATTGCCGTGCAATGAAGATGTTTTTTCAGTAAAGAAAGAAGCGCAACACAGTTATGCACGTGTCAGAGCACATGTTAGCGCAAAGTTGAGCCGTAAGTGCTGCAACCTGCTTTCTAACGATTAGCGTATCAAAGCCAGCTACAATTTGCTGTTACCAGTGCAAGCACACCCTAATGTGCTGTAGTAGAATATGCTCCCAAACTATGTGCATAACGAATATTGGCAATAAAATAACACTTTGTACTTCGATACACGCTTTCATCATTAATGTCTGCCTTGTGTATGTGTATGAGTATGCATGTCCACATATGAATGGTATAGTTGCTATAAAAAGATTTTCACAGTCATTACTACGCGCCAAAATCAATATTTTTGCAAACATATATTATAGTGGCTAAGTGTCATGCGCCTAAAAGCAGACAACGTACAACGGTCGTTAGATAACACGCCAGAAACGCCAAAAAATAACAAACAACTGTGAAGGCATCCGAAATAATGTTGCTCACAAGTACATGCAAATGCTTATGGCAATACTGTTCGCTTTGCTTATTAGGAATTTGTGCACATTTACTTATATTATATATACACATACATTTATGTATGTATATGGTCTTGTATCAAAGTTAGACTAAACTGTTTGTCATGTCGTGCCGTCACACCTTTTACTGGTGTTCCGATAATATTAATACCCTAAACAGAATATATTAAGTTTGCCAAAAAGTTTGCAACACTCGGAAGAAAACGTTGGAGACTCTACAAAATGAGCAGCGTGACGAGCTGTGTCGACTTAGCCATGTTCGTCTGTCTGTCCGTCTGTATATACGGAAACTGGAGCCCATTTGTAGGAATTGCCGATATCGGACCACTATAGTTCATAGCTGCCATACACACTAAACGCTCAAAACCAAGTTCTTGTATGGAAAACTTTTTCATTTGACTATATATTTTCATGAAATTCGGCAGGAATTATTGTGTAAGGAAACGGTACAGTCACCGAAAAAAAATGTTTAGATCGGATAACTATAGCATATAGCTGCCATATAAACTGAACGATCAAAACCAAGTTCTTGTCAGGAAAACTTGAACCTGAGAAGAGTATCTAAAATTCGGTACAGCCGAATTTTCTTTATATAGCAGCTAGTACAAATATTGACATATAATAATTTTAAATTTTCTTTTCCATATGATCATTCAGGTAAATATATTTGTTTGTCGGTGCAATATTTAATTTAATTGGTTCAAAACTAAGTAATTAAGAAGAGTAGAAAATTGAGGAAATCCAAAGCATTTGGTGAATGAATGGGGTAGATTTGCTTATTAAGCGAAATAAACCCATCATTACTTGCCAATCAAACTTCAAAGATTCCAATTTAGCAAAAATATGTCGCTTTGCCACTTAAGAGAAGAATTTTGTGTTAATATTTAAAGTATCAGACCTATTTCTTTCAAGATTTCGGCTGTTGAACGAAAAGCTTCAATTTGTCAAATTAGACGCTTGTTATGATTACATAAAACATTTCGACTGTTGCCAAGATTTTTGTTTTCCAATTACTTACTCCACACAGGCTAATTTAAAACATATACTGTTACTAGTTAACTAGTTGTTGTCAAGTGATTTTGGTAAATACTCACACAATTTATGATATTGGTATTGACTTTATTTTTGGTGTACATTTTCAGAGTTTGAGCGTCACTTAAAGTTTGTATTTGTGTTTTTGAAAGCTTTGGCGCTCCAAATCACTTGCGTTCAGGTTGGTTTACTTTTTGCTGCAACAACTAAAAAGTTAATTTTCAAATTTGACAATTTCTGTGGGAAGAGTCGCGCAAGTGCAAAGCCACATAGATTGCTTTTCTTTCTGACATATATGGTAATAACCAAGCCCATTCCCGATATTGTTGTATATTTAAATTACAACAAAAAAACATTAACTTCGGTTGTACCGAAACTATAATACCCTTTACAGATGTATTTTTTTAAGCATAAAATTGTTTAAAAAGATCGTCATCTTGATTTTGATGGCTTAGTTTGTATGACAGCTATATGCTATAATGGTAGTTTAGAGATTATAGCACTCCTTTAGATAATGATCTACGCGAAATTTCTGGAAGATACGTTGACGAACAAAAACGTTTTCCATACAAGGATATCTCTCGATATCTCAAAAACTGAGTATTGGAGAGACAACCGAAGGTGGCTGAATCGACACAGCTCGTCAAGCTGATCATTTATATACATACAGATATATACTTTATATAGTCTTTTTTCTTGCTGTGTATTACAAACTTCGTGGCCAACTTAATATTCCGTGTTCAGGGTATAAAAGGTATTACATATCATTAGCAAATGCTGATGTGACTTCAAATGTATCGGGCTTAAATGGGATTGGGAGCGTAGTACTATCCACTTTTGAATATGCATGCAAAGCACTTCACAAACTTGAATTTAACGTACGTTGAGTAAAATAGGGTTTATTTAATTTGTTATATGGGCACAGAGGTTGACAAATGATCCATTTCATTCAGCGATATGCGTTAGTCCATTAAAATTAGAACAATTTTTTACGGTGAGTCCCCGTACAGTAAAGGAGGATCTCCGGAAAAATAAAAGAGCTCAGAGAGACACTGAAACTATTACCTGTCGGCGCCATATAAAAGTGTGAATCAATTCGAAATCTTGTGGCCCCACGGAAAAATTCTTTCTTGATAGCAAAGGAGAAAGAGAAAAATTCTCCACTTTAGAGAGGGAGTGTATTAAGTGTCTCACAACCTGTAGTGCATATCTCTACTGTTATCGCAACATGTTGCTACAGAGTATAAAAGTTTTCTTCATCTAACGGTTGTTTGTATCACCTAAAATTAATCGGAAGGAGCTTAGTATCACAGATGGGCGTCATCGTACCACTGCCACGCTCGTAAAACGCCATTAAACGAAAATATACAATGCATCATAACTATGCGCTAAATTAAGATACAAAACTGTAATTTAGTATAGAGCACCACAGTAGCACCTTTGGATTAAATAGTTTTTAAATGTGGGCGTGGCCGCGCCCCTAAATGGTTAACTAACTGTTTAACTCCATCTGATTCTTTCACTTTACAGTATACAAATCAAACATCACTGAAGTTATAAGAATAAAACATTGCATAAATAGTACCCCAATTTATTTCCAAAATTTGTTGAAATCAGGCTATAACTTTTCAAGGGACCCTGTTGTACCCATACACCTAATATAAATATTTTCGACCTTTATACCGCATCTATCGGTCAATACGTAATAAAATGATATTCAGAAATAATCTCTTTCTAATAATAGTGTATCTTCTTGCATGTGATTGTAAATAATTGATACAATTATATCTTACTTTTAATTAAAATATCACTTTTATACGAAGATCCCGTATATCCCATTACCTTGCGAGAGTATAAAATGTTCGGTTACACCCGAATTATTCTTGACCTCTATTTTTTAAGTTCTCGATGCCTTAAATAAATAATGGTCGTATATTTCAATTTTAGACTTGCCTAAAAGAAAATGTATTTTCAAAAAGCAACTAATTTAGGCGCACACTAACACATAAAAAAGCAATAGATGGGTGAAAATTTTTAAATTTGCAGCGTCGCTTCTTGTACCTATAGTAGCAGCAAAAAATGCACCGTTATATGACCACTGACTTAACTTGCCAACTGCCTGGTCACGTCCTTGACAGCGACACGTGTGCAAGCCATATATTCACGCTATTCGAACAAAGTTTGTACACAGTGAGGGCAATATGCGCCAAAAACAGTAAAAAATCGCATCTATTGTAGTTGGCGTAAATATAATGAGCTAAAAGGAAATTTTGGTAGAAATACTATATGAGTATTTATAAAACGTGGCTGTTTTTGTGCATGTTATGGAAACCATTCTATCATAGTCCTTTCGATGTTTGAGCCGTATTTATTTATTAATATTTTCTATTTCGGACCTAAAATTACAGAAATACTGCACACAAAGTCACACCCAGTGAACAAACTGAGTCGATTTACTCACGTCCGTCCGCCTTCCTGTATATACGCGAACTAGTCCTTCAGTTTTTGAGGTATCCGTCTGAAATTTTTCAGACGTTCTTTCCTCCGCAAGAAGCTGCTCATATGTTGGAACCGCCGATATCGAACTGCTATAGTATAAAGCTACTCTACAAACTGATTCATCAAAATTTGTCTTGAAGCTTGTTTACATTAAATAACGTGGCCATGACGCAACATAATGTGCTCACCAGAAGTTTCCTCCAATGAATTGATTGTTTCGTTGGCTACAAGACATCTACCGCCGTCCAAAAGGGTTTCAAAGAGAACCAAGGGTCGTCCACATTAACATTCCCCAATTCAGGCACTAAAAAGTCATTAATCATGGCTTCATAGCCTTCCCCAATGGCTGTAACATTATGGCTGGCTTCATTTTTAAAGAATTATGGACCAATGATTCCCTCCGCCCATAGTGAGAGACCAAACAGTGACTTTCTGGGAATGTAGCGGCGTCTCAACAATGGCTTGTGGACTTTCATCACTCCAAATGGGACAGTTTTGATCAAAATTTTCTTGTGAAAATTGCTATCGGTAGCAATCTCGTTTTGCGTCCATTTACCGAATGTGCAACGCGCTTGATGGTCATTCGGTTTCAATTCTTGCACGAGTTCGATTTTGTAAGCCCGCAAAGCAAGATCCTTCCGCAAAATCTTTCATAAAGTGGATGGTCACAACTCCAATTGTTGCACGCGTTGGCACTCATTCGGGTCTTTTCCGATATACTTTCTACTCATCACTCACTATCCACTAGAGTAAACATTATTTTGGTAATAAATTTGCAAACGTTGTTCCGGATTAAGTCTGATTATTATGAAATGACGGATCAAACTGAATATAAATCAAGTAACAGCTGTCAAAAGACCAACACCGGAAAAAGGACTGCCTCATTGAAAACCTCACGTTTGGAAAACCACCCATTAAAATAGTTTCTATAAGAAAATCATCTTTAAACGGTATTATATATAGCTTATGCAGGCAGAGCTAGTGTTTACGTTTTTTTAACTCAAAGTAATCGTCTTGGCGGCATTATGGCGTTCTGAACAAGCAATGCAAAAAGACACTGTTCGTTTTTTAGATGGTCTGACTGTACAGCCATTATATCGTTTGTTCACGCTTAACGAAGTGGAATCAATGCTGAATCAAAAGCCCAAAGAAATTAAATGTGTTGAAGTTCATTGTCATGGTTCTCCCATTGTATTCCTGTTATTGGCACATTGCCAGCAAGAACGCATTCAATTTAAAGTTACTTCTTCTTCTTACTTCTTGTTGAATTGAATCGACTGCGTTCCTTGCCACTTTTTTAATAGCCAGTATTTCAACATTACTTAGCTAAGCTAAATTATTGAGCAGTACTACTAAGTATAAAATATATTTGGTATTGACATTTAATTATCTATTCCACGATAATCACCTATAATCTATTCTAGCAATACAATTTTATGTTTTTGTGGTAATGAAAAATTTCCAAAGAAGTTTTGGGAAATCGAGTTTACTGTGTGTAAATCGGGGTCCTTTTCAATCACGCATTCCCAACTCTCGTAATCTGATTACCAACGCACCAAACTGGATTTTCTATATACATACATATCACTGTGATCAAAAAATAAGGTGAATTTGTTTTGAAATGTAAATTCTTTATTTATTTTTCCAAATCAAGTTCATCCTTTTCAAAGTAATTACCGTCCGATAACACACATTTTTTGTCAGAAATCAGAATAATATTTTTCCGGTATAGCCTTCTAGACATTCTTCTTTGTCAAAACGGCGTCTCAGCATTGGGCTTTTGAATTTGTTTAATAGCCAGAAGTCGCGAAGAACCAATGCAGTATGACATGGTGAATTATCGTAATTAAGGAACCCAGATTTGTTCGTCCATAATTCAGGCTGTTTCAGACAAATAACCGCAAACGACGCATAACGTTCAAATAATATTCATAAGTATCAAGTAAATGTTGGAACCTGTTTGTAGCATATAATCCACAGAACATCGACTTATTTATTTCTTTTTTCTGAGGAGAGGATATATCCTGTATTTTTACGAGGACGATCTTTATCACGTGGGGCCACTAACGGAACAAATTTTGTATCATGTAAAATATTCTCGTAGATGGAAACGTCAAAATTTCAGCCGAATTGTACTCATAGGTTTCGAAACGCTATAGTTAGTGGATTTTAGAACAATAAAAACCTATATTATATTTTTTTTTTTGAAGAACGTCGAACCTTTCGAATGTGAGTTTTTGATGAGACATGACAAATTCCTCGAAAACGGGTACCACGGAGGTGTGATGGATGTAGCGTTTTGTCACTTCGGACCACTAACCACCCCTACAGTGTTTGACGGTGTTTAAACAAGTCCGAAGAATAATCTGCGTTATTTGGTGCCTGTTGACGATACATGAATCGACTAATACACATAAATTCAAGGAAGATTCGAAATACCGGACTTCAGCCGGCGGCTTAGCCTTGTTCGCCTTATTCGAAAAACTTTTCCGAAGCTATAATACCCTTCACAAATACAAAATTTCCCATTTCTGCCTTTAATAATGATCCGTGCCAAATTGTCTGCATCGGCTGTTTCGACAAATGAGCAAAATTTTAGTGAGGAAAGGACAGGTGCAAAAATTCAGATCGATAACTTTAAAACTGAAAGGCTAGTTTGTATATATACAGACTGACGGACAGACAGGCGGAAACTGCTAAATCAACTCAGCTAATCATGCTGATCATTTATGTATATATTTTATAGGGCCTCCTACGTTTCTTTCTGGCTGTTATAAACTTCTTGACAAACTTAATATACCCTGTTCAGGGTATAAAAATATTTGAATTTGATTGCCCAGTTTGTTTATCAGCTATATGCTAATATGAACATATGAACAGCTTCCTGAGGAGAGACGACATGTGCAAAAGCTTAGATAGATATTTCGAAAACTGATGGACTGATCATATATATATTTATGTATTTTATGGGATCGGTGTTCAGGGTATAATTATACTAAGACAAAACCTACTAAATGAAAAAAACTACCATGTTTGGTAGAATCGGCCCATATTCGGCAACACTAAAACATAGACCGTTAAGGATGTTTACAATTTAAATAATGCGGCAGAAGGTTGAGATGAATTTGGTAGGTAAAATTAAGTTCAGGTGTCATGTCGTAGTAGTTAAAGTGTTAATGTTGCGACTGGCAAATGAGTTGGGATTTGAAAATATTTGCGTACGGAGTTGCGAACTAAGGTTATGTGTAGTAAATTTAAACTGAAATTAAGAACTTAAAGATGCTTAAGAAACCGAAATGAGAATGCAATGCATGAGTAATGTAAAAGCAACTAAAGCAGATTGGAATATAAGAAATCGGAATAATTTAAATAAGTAATGAATAAAGGTACCTTCAATTGTAAAATAAGGCAGCTGAGAAGTTCGTATATTTTAAAAGTAAAATACATGTGTAATAAAAGACATATTTTATATAAAATGAGTCACCTTATCGACGAGTAAGTCTTCACTGTCGCTAAAGTTATTTCCAGAGAACATTCTCTTGACATCTAAGATTTCAAAGGAATATCACTGAACCAAATCTGAGAAATACGGTGATGAGAAAACAATTTGATGTAAAAAAAAAAATATTTCTTCATTACGATACAAAATTTCATTTATTCATGTTTTCAAAATACCAAGACTTTTTTTGAGACAAAATGAAAATCAAATACGGTTTTTGGTTCCTTTCGACTGTTAGGTCTTCTTCATATAAGAAAACCAAATACAATTTGGATATGAGGATTGACTGCTTATATATTATATCTTCTACTTAATATATAATGGCGGCTATCATTTGAAGAGATAATAAAGGCTTTCATACCAAATTTTCTGTCAAAATAAAAAATACGCTGTGATCATTTACAGCAAAAAGTACTTTCCACGTTTTTCTGTGAGAATTTATTGTCGCTTAAATAAAATACCGTAATAAGAATAAGCACGAAGCTGTTAGGCAAATGCCCAAAGTTACTCATACGCACCTTGTCGCACATCAAATATGTTAGTATAATATATACGTACGTGTATGCGCGTGTGCAAGAAAAAATGTACGCTGTGTTTAATGTGGCTTTTTATAACAAAACAACAAAAGCCATGACTGTTGTGGCGCTCTGCAGGGGTAATTAAATTATTTGCGAACGACTTTAAGGCGCGTCAACTGGAACAAATAGCTGACTGGCTGTGCAATGTTCAGCTTTTATTGTCAAGTTTGAAAATACTTTAGTGTAGTTGGCAAAGCCCAGCCGACGTCGCGTTGTTTTGAATTATGATTATTTTACCGTAAATTATCCACCCGCTGCCCACCTTTTTACATTTATTCATAAGATATTTGTTTGCAGATTTCTAGTACAGAGCACGACCGATATTAAGATTCATTAAAATACTATTGCTGAAAGGTCAACAGTTACCGCTTAGGGCACTACTGTGTAAGTATCATCGTTTGAATTACGATCAAATTCAATGCCTAGCGTTACTTTTCCATGTCCGCCAGTATATAACAAACAAATATTCAGCATTATAACATATATATCCTACATATTTAAATATTTTAAATCTCTTAATTAATTTAAAATGCAACTGATACTCCTCTCGAGAGGCAGTTCATCCATTTCCATACACAATATATAATTACAACATAGACAAGTTTTCCGATTCTGGAGCAGAGCTCAGTAATTTGGAGTCAGAAGTATTGAATTTATTTAGTAGTGAAAGTAAAACTTCCTGAAGCCACTAGGCTATCAATGTACTTGTGCTCCAAAATATTAATAAAATCGTAACAAGAATGTCTTTCTATAATTTTGAAGTTTAGGACTCGTCAGGGTTTCCTTATTTTATAACAATGTTTCCGTTGATCTTACAAAAATTCATCAATCAAGTCTCTATATCGTCCTCCATTGACTGTAACATTATGGCGGCCTTCATTTTTGAAGAAATATGTACCCATAACATACCGGAGACCCCATAAAACATAACGAACTGAGTCGATTTGGCTGGTCCAAGTCCTGCAGTTTTTGAGACATCGATCTGAAATTTTGTATACGTTCTTTTCTCCTCAAAAACCTGATCATTTGTCGAAACGATCAAATACAAGTATGTACATGTAGGAAAACCTTTTTATTTGACAAGACATCCTCAAGAAGTTTGGTATGGATTATTGTCTATGGCAATACATGGTACAATCTTCGATTATATTTTTTAATTCGGACCACTATAGCATGTGCTTGTATATGTGAAGGCGTGACTTGTGTGTGAAGAATTTTGTTTTTTTTTTGTTATCAATCAGCCAAAGGCACTAAGGTCTTCAGATTCGGTTAGGGGCTTAAAATTTTTAATAGAGAGAAGACATACTTTAAGGCACTATTTGTACAAAGCTCTTGAACGATATATTTACTGCAGCTTGATTTAAACTTTACTACCGCTTGTGTTAAATTTAGCGATTTCACCAAACTTTCACGCTGTATTATGAGCTGCTTAGAAGAAGTGTTTTCAACAACTTTGCTTTTTATGACTTTTTTCTGTATGAACCGTTGCGAAAATATTATTATGAATTATGTATATATTTACATAAGTTTTGATGAATTACTACTCCACACAGATAAGTAATAATATATTACATTTTCGAAACCCTTAGATAAGTTACCACTATCCGGAGTATAGGTATGTCTGATATGACATAAATCTACATTAGCAACTTTCCCCTTAGAATACCCTGAGTATTTCTAGAGTTCTGTGCAATTATGCAGATAGTCACTAATATGACAGTCTCTAAATTGTGAATAGAAAACGCTGACCAATGGCAATGAGTAGTCACGGCATAACAAAACAGAGTATTACTGTGACTGTCATTCAAAAATTTTGAAAATAATATGTTACACACGTTTATCTCACAGAAGGAGGTCATGCTACAAATATTCTATTTGAAAAACGGGATGGGTTCATAGGTGGAACAGCTGCAACTGATAAAAATTGGTATGAATCGCCGAATGGTAAACGCAGGAGCAGCAAACAATGGAATGTTAGTAGGCATACAGTATGTCAGCTGGTATTTATGTAAAGTTAAATGCGTCTACGGCAAACAGCTTCCAGAAATGTTGACACGTCACACTGCTGTTGAATTTATTGCTCATTGCGGCAGCTGCAGATAAGTCGAATAGTGCGACACTTTCAAACAACGGCGACAGCGCGATTAGATAAGGAGTTGCAGACAACAGTGCTCACAAAGGCAAGGCAAAAATAGCTCAAACTGCTAAAAAAAGCAACAAAAGAAGGCAAATAAATGAGCGCTTGTGATACACACACGCGCCTAAGCACACACGGTTCGCAATAATCCGGCCGGCAGCTCGTTGAACGGAATCACGTCAGCAAAGCGGTGGCAATGCACAATATGTGGCATAAAGCATTTCAGTTACGTCCAAACAATTTAATAACACACTGTGTTGACGTTCTCCAGCAGACAAGAGTGGGTTGGTAGTCTCGAAATAAACACTTACTTATGCTTACCTATGTATGGCATGATAAGTGACTACTTAATGACTATTAACATTGTGTGATGTTCTGAAAGTGGGATTTTAGAATAAATGGGTTAAATATGCTAAAAGTAGCAGCCTTTTGGTTGTTCACTATTAAGATTAAGACTACCACAACATATTTTTGTCGCTTGCGTTGTTTGCTGGTGTTCTAAGACCAGAGATATTCTTCTAGCGTCCATTGCTTCAAGCTCTTTAGCCCCCATATACGTATTTTCGAACCTTCGTTTCTCTTCAAATTCAAACGGAATCTCTTTCACTTGCCATGGATGAAATGGCGATACCTTCCTTAGTTTGATATAAAGTTTTACCAATACGTAAAGGTATTTCCCAGGCTTTGATCCGTGCAAGTTGCAAGAGTATAAAATGTTCAGCCGAACTTAGCCCTTCCTTACTTGTTGCACTATTAACATATTTGATATACAATTGAATATATATACAACCATTTCAAATACTTTTAATTATACTTATTATTTTAAATGTAATTTTTACTCGTTTTTTGTGTCATTTTATTAATTGGTGAAGACACCTGTCACGTTCCAATTCTTATTTCGAATACCAACGAAATCGAGAAAATACATACCATAAATGCACCATTTCCTTCAACTCGTTATAGACTGTTCTACAACTGGCATTAACCAAAACCTTATCTAAGCAGACAGTTGTCTTTTTTTCTAGTATTGATGCCCTGTGAGGGGATTCATATACTATTCCAATTTTACCAGTACGAAAAATATGTTTAACAAATTAATCTATTAAAAAATCATTCTATAATTAATGTGACGTTTTTCTGTCTAGCTTGACATCAGACATGAATTTCTAGTTGTGAATGGTAAACTTGATTAATGTTTCAAAGCTCATATGTATAGACATTTTTACGACAGCAGATTTCGTTTGAATTTGGCTGCATCGAAGCAATAATACCCTTCACAGGTTCACTTTTTATAGCCTATAAAAAGATCTTTATCTAGCTTTCGATCGGTCAGTTTGTATGACAGCTATATACTATAGTGGTCCGATCCCATGAACAATATATTTGGAAATATTATGGCGAATTTAATACACCCTGTTCTTCGTTTCAAGCAGCCGCTTAATTGAGTCATTAATGTATGTATTCAAAATTTACTAATTGACTGAGTTAACTTTAAGATTATATGCTTATTCGAGAAAGCATACCTGCACGTTTATATTTGTAGTTACATCAGATAAACATGTTCAGATTTTATTCGCTTTGGAGGATCTATAATTGTAGGCCCAACATTGTATTAGTGAATGCGGCTTCGTTCATCCCGTTCTCACATGGGAAAAATCGCTGTGTTGGCAGTTTAATTGCTTTTTAATATTTACATTGTGAGCGTACGCCGTTCTGCGGAATTTTTTATGACTGCTTAAAGAGCAAAAACAAAAATATAACGTTTACTCTAACTGTGATAAAAATTTATCATCGCAAAGTTTGTTTTTATCTCTCGGCACTTTTAATACTCTCTTAATTGTTTCTACTTTCGGCAGCTGTGGCTATGTGACTTCTAGAGCACTTGCGCCCACTTGTAGACGAGCACTTAAATACATATCAACGACTGTATGTATGTTTAACTGGTGTGTATGTACGACCACATGTTTGTGGAGCAACAAAGCCTTGTGTCATCTGATGCTGAATCTAGGCCCCTCCGGCTACTGAAGAACGTGTGGCGCTTTTTATTCGGCAAAGTCTGTTTGATAAAAAAGTATCTATCTCGGCCACAGATCTTTGTGCGACCGCTTTCGCATTAGATAATACGGGTGAATGTGTTCCGCTGTCTACATTCAACAATTAATGAATTCTACAAAAATGCCGAAGATTTCGCGTGTTTAATTAATTTTTATAAATATTCGGAAAAAAAGTGTGAACAGCTCAATTATCCATTACGGACTTAATGATCACATTTCGTGAGAGAATTGTCAGCGGGTCAAAAGCTAAACGCTCAAATGCATAGCGTGTGTGTATGTAAGACGTCAAGCAAGTGATTTGTTTGGTCCAATTTCAGCAAATTCTTTTGAAATTTCAAGTGTATTAAAGATTGATGAGCCATTAGAAAGTGCTTCTTAGTGCTTTTGGAGTGTTAAAGAAGTGTGGCTGTGAAATCGAACAGAAATTGGAACAAGTGAATCGTAAATAATAATAAGTTAGAGTAATTGTGAAACCGAGCCATAAAAATTTAATAATTACAAGTATATTATTAAAGATATTTTGGTAAAACAATCTAGCCTTGCAATTTTGGATAAAAGTGTGGCTAGTGATCACTGAAGTGCGACAATTAACAGACCTTATTGCAAATATTTCTAAATCCATCAAACACCTTCCATTCAATGTCTATATTGCAGTATTTCATTTATTTTATCAATTTCATGTAGGTACAAGTAAGGAAGAGTTAAGTTCGGGTGTAACCGAGTATTTTATACTTTCGCAATTCCGAAAAAATAAAGACCGGGAAATATCTTCAGGTGTTGCAAAACTAAGGTTATGTTAGCCTGGTAGGCTCGTGAGCTACGCATGAACCAGTTTTGATTATTAGCGATACCAGATGGAGTGCCATTGCGTCTTCACTATCGACACATCTTCCAGTGTTTCGTACCGAGGGCCACCAATTGTTTAAAGCGTTGCCTCGCTAGTGCAGGACAAGTTCTCAAGAGATGCTCCATTGCTTCCCTGATGCCTTGCTCTTGACATTTCCTGCAGTTTGCTGCGAAACAGGAGTGAGCATTCATTCCATCGAACTTTACCTTCATCTCCACTATTTCCCTCCGCTCCTGTGACATCTGATGACTGATCAAATACCGTTTTGCAATCTCATTGGCTACTGCGGCTGCCATCGATGTTGTCGGTTAATCGTTTTTCAAAGGCGCCTTCGGATCGCTATCTGTCGACCGCTGCCTCTTTTCAGCGAGATGCAAAGTGTGCCCGGCCGTTTTTCACCTCTTCTCTGGCCCAAGCCCACCGTTTCACCTCCTTTTCCTTCAGGTTGGACTTGCTCTCGAGTCGGTTACATATTCGAATCGCGAAATATTTATATTAAAATCAAGATAAATAACTAAAATAAGATACATACATACATGTGATAAAAAATCAACCGAAAACCCGAAATTTAATATATTGGGTGTCTAAGAAAATATCAACCAGAGGATCGAAAATCATTAGGGATATGCGACTAAGACCAACGTCTAGACCAATTTCATTTCTACTCTGCGTATATTGGGACTAATAGAAGATCTCGATTGGTAATACCCTTTGCCATTAATAAAGTATACTCAAGAAATTGTTTCGATGTAGGATAATTCAGTCACTAATCGACATATTGGGCACGAAGTCTACTAGAAATCCCAAATCAATATAGAGAGTATATGGGGGCTGGGGTAATTCGTGGACCGATTTTACACATTTTCGTAATTAAACTTTAGTATATTCAGTGTTATATTTTCACTTAGTAGTCTTTAGATATATTACATACATATTGACCGATATGTCAGTATAAAGCCAACCAGAAGTTTAAAATTCTTCTATTACCTATATGGAAACTAGGGCAAATTTTCAACCGATTTTATCTATTTTAAGTACCAATATCCACTGTTATTGAGTACAGATTTAATTGGAGTTTCATTGAGATAACTAATATATTATATTAACCGATACATGCGGTATAAAGTAAACTGGATGGTCGAAAATCTTTATATTAAGTACATGCTGGCTAAAGGAAATAGTGACCCGATTCTACCCAATTCAAAATGATAGGCATACTATTATCAGGAAAATATTTTCTGTGAGTTTCTGTAATATGTTTTACAAATATTTTCTTAAAAAAGTTAGCCATATTCTCTGGGACTTAAACAGTTACAGTCCAGTTTTGAAAAGTTTAGTCATTCAGACAATGTAAACTTTAAAGATACTATATCCGTAAAGTTGTATCCCGATATATTTATTGTAGCTTGATGTGTGTACTGGAAAATGGGCGGTGCCACCGTCATTGTCCAATTTTGTCACGGCCTTTAAGCTTTTGTGCCATAGAGCATGTAAAATTTAATACTTCTGGTATAAATACTTCATTATCGCACATTTAGTAGTTTTTAACATAACCGATATATGGCGAGTGGGCGTGGTTACTATCCGATTTCACCTATTTTCAGAGCGATTAAGGACATGCTGAAGGGAACTATCCTCAGCAAGTCTCGTTAATACAGCTTTTGTAGAGCTTCTGCTAGACGATTAGGCATTAGGCGAACTCTGCGCTCCAATAGAGCCCATAAATGCTCAATTGGATTAAGGTCAGGTGATTGTGGAGGTGAATGTAGCTGTTTTGTAGCATTGTAAAGAAGCCAAAGGCGAACAAGCTCCGCTGTATGCTTAGCGTCATTATCTTCTTGAAAACAAAACACGTTTGGTATTCCTAATTTGTCAGCATTTTGCTTCATTTGTCGTTTTAAAATATTTAGATAAACAAATTTATTCATTATATTTTCGATAAAGTCAATGCCAACTCCACTTGTTGCCATACACCCCCTCAATTGAACTCCACCCCCACCATGGTTTACGGTTGAAGTAAGATTTCGCGCTTCAAAGGCCGTACCAGTTTTTCGCCACACCACCTGTCTTCCTTTATTTTCAAATATACTATATTTGGTTTTATCCGACCATAAAACTGATTCCCAGAAAGATATAGGCTTGGTTATATGTTCGTTTGCGAATGCAATGCGCTGCATACGGTTTTTTAAGGAAATTAATGGCTTTTTTCGTGCCACTCGCTCATGATATCCAACCCGTTTTAATATTTTTCTTGCTGTGTCGCTGGATATTATTTTTTTAAATCGTATTTTTACATCTTTTTCTATTTGGGAAGCGGTTAAACGCGGATTAACCTTTACAAGAGATACAACTTTGCGTGTTTCCCGATCAGTTGGACCTCCAGATCGAAGCGTTGAAGTAATAATTCCCGTTTTTTTGAAAGCCTGGATGAGTATCGCACTGATGACCCCGTTCTGTCTCCCTTAATTTTAATATTTATAATTTTCCGATCATCAACATTTATTTATTTGCCTTTTGCACTCATTTCGATTCAAGCTGAATAATTCGAAAAATTTACTCACAAATTACAGATTTTTCCTTCGATTATCTAAATCTGTATTATTGACAACAACGCACAAAAAATTATCAGGTCTTAAACGCGTAGAAACTACAAAAAACTGATGTAATAAGCAATGGGCGGATACTTTTTCTGCTTATTCTCCATTAGAAGAATTCAAAAAATGACGTTAACTAGGAATTCCATGAAATTTGGCGACTGTAATGCTATTAGCATGCGCATCTGATATTCTGAAAAGAACTTCAAAAACGCATATATTTTATTAATATTATAGCTGAGCTACGCCCATTTATTATAATTCTCTAACACACAGATTTCCCTCACTACTAATCCCCTGTATTAATTAACGATTTTACATCTTAATTTGGAGCTTAGTTATAGCACTTTATATGTTTTCGCTCGTTTGCAATTTTTGGACGTGAAGGTTGTCCGATTACGCTTATCTGCAATACCAACCACCCTTATTTGCCAAGAAATACGAGTACCAAGTTACATCAATATATCTCACATTTTACTCAAGTTACAACGTGAATCGACGGACATATGGACAGACAGCAAGTCAATAAGTCTCGTCATCTTGATATCTATCTCGATTAGTTTTAGGGGATACGAACATTGAACAAAACTATTATACTCTGTAGCAGCATGTTACATTAGATAAATTAAGTTCAATCAAATTTTTCTACAATCTTTATATAATTACGCTTACAAACGCTGTATTCCCTTTTTGACTGTGTTGCAGTTAACATATATGGATAAAATGTATATCGTTAGAAAGGATAAGACATGCAGAAGTGCACAACATGCACGTCAACGAAAACACAGGTAAAAATGCGTTGGCACAAATTTAGCGACTACAACAGCTACAAGCGCGGTGGCGGGTTTTCATTGGTCTATGTTGTTTCTCCTTTGCGCGTCACATTTGACACAGTCACTTACAGAAATACATTTCGTCGCTGTTATGTATAAGTTGCAAATTCATATATCGGTGCATCGTGTACGGCGGATTTGTGGTTGCGATATTTTTTCCCAATTTTAATTGTGTTAGGACTTTGCGTGTCGCAACACTGAATTCTGTTACAATTACATTTTTAACTCACTTTAAATTTCAAGTATTGTTTGTAAAAAGAACACAATGAAGTGGAAATAACCTTTGATATCATTCGTTTTATTTTGGTGAGTTAGCAAATTTTAGATTAATTTGAAGTGAATTGTGTAATAGTTAATTTTTTGAAAATTTGTTTTCTAATGTCAATTTTAGGTAATTGGTTGGATCGAAAATATCAGCAACTTTCTATAGATTTTGTTAAAATTTTGTTCAAATTCTTCAATCACATTGTTAATAAATTGTGTTTTCTGTAGGACAGGCGACCCTAGTTATATTTAATCGGCAAATTTTGTTAAGCTCTTTAAAGGAAACTGTCATTTGCATTTTTTTGTTGTTGTTCTTTTATCATGTAAAAACGTGAACGTGACGAAACCGAAATAGCAACTATTTGGACCTTGGCACTTAATTTTTCCAACTTCCACACTTGACCTACACATCTAAGATTGGGTGATGATACTTCGAATTTAACAAAATGAAAATGAATGTAAAGTTTTCGGAAATTCTAATGAAATCCACGAAATGAATTGCATATTTACGAATAAAAAAAACTTATAAACCTAATGATTTTTAACAATAGATTCCAGTGCTTACATCAACAAAAAACCAATTGAAATACCCGTATCTTAAAAACCATTTGTGAATTAAGACACTTATCAAACTATGTTAATATAAACAAAAAAATATTTAATATTCCAAAGTGTTTTCTATTCGATTAACGGATAAGTGTTAAAATTTACACGGTGAAAATGCCAACCGTAGTTCAAATTGCCAAACAAATGATAATATAAACATCGACCGAAATGAATTTACTAGCGCCCGCTCTAAACATAACCACCGATCTCCCCACCATTCATACAAATGCTAGCAGCTATAGTTTCGCCAATAATTTACTCAATGAAAGCTTTAACAACAGCAATAAGCTGATTGGCAATGCATTCCTTGATGAAAACTTCGCTAACGGTACAGACGTTGGCTTTTTCGACGGCTTCGTGAATAACGGCAGTGAGAGTGCTTTCAATGAGTTAATCGCCAATCTAAGCACAATTGCATACGACTTTGGCAAACAATTAGTAACCACAGTAATCGATGCAAGTGCCGATGCTACAGCTTCCGCCGTCAACACAATACCCGTCCCACCATCAGTGACGTCGGCAACGACGCTGCGCGCTAGTGCTGCCACTGATGCTAATAGTAATATTGTGGGATATCACGATGTATCACTATTGCTGAATCATTGGTGGCTTAACGCCACGAATTCAACGACACCAACCGCCGTCGATGACGGAGCGCGGAGAAATGAAGAGGTACTCGATTTCGCTACAGCTGTGGCTAAAGGGAATGCGAGGAATACAAGCACTGATGCCGATAGTTGGGTGACCAGCACACAGACTTTTTACAGTAACTTCGACGACGAAGAATTAGACCCTTGCCACCCAAACAATTCGAAATTCAACTGCACACAGACTGATTTTGTGAAATTCCTGCTCGGACCACAAACGCTGCCGCTCTACAAGGCGTTGCTGGTAAGTAAACACACAATTTTAAATTTATTTGTTTGTAAATAGAATGTGTTGATTCTGGCATGAAACCCATATATTTATAAAAAATAGTAAAACCATCTTAACAAATCAGTAATTCACGATAAATAGTACGTAGGTGGCCTTAGCTTTTCTTCGCAAATCGACGGAACTTGATTTGAATTAATTTTTTATAAGATAAGATATAGTGTAATTGACGACACGAGAGCTTCTGATCTTTAAGAAACGTCGATTCTTCGTCTTTTTGATGAAAACTACTCAAACTAATGATGCGGGGATAATGTTTCTCAATTTCCTATTCCACCTAAAATCATACCCCTTCTTACTGGCAAACCTTAGATAAACAGAGAAGTGAGGTTTGCAAAATATATGGTTTGTTAATTTTAAATTTCGTAATTTCTGAGATATAGTACTTTATAAGCATACACGCTCTCTCAACATATTTTATAGAGGATTATAAATTGTTCATATTTATTTATAACATGCTGAAATAATAGATATTTATGAATGGTTTTAAGTAAATGGAGCACAGAGTTAAAAGAACTGAATTGATTTCGGACGGTTTATCTGTCCGTCTTCTGTGGTACTCTGAGAGAATGGAGTGTATCGAATTATCTCCACCCTTAAAAAATTATGGTATGCCCGAACACATATTGTGCTAAACTTTGCAAGGCATTAATTCGGCGTAGAGGGTCACAGAAAAGAAATATATAAATAAATTTCTATAATTTCACTTCAATGTTGTACCCCTTAAGCTGTTGCTTATGCCATCATGGTTTTGTTGATTATGTGTAAAATTCCACGTCCACTTTCCACAAAGTCATTTAGTTCAAAATCAACATTTCCGATTCAACTCTACAGAAAAAAAACGTAGAGCTTGTTGCTAGGGTTTATACTTGTTTGAGTTCAAGAATAGACCACTCTGAACTAACTTGTATCTCTCAAATCACTCTTCTGATTTGAACTATATACCTCTCCTCTCTATATGGAACCGTTTTGTGCCGATGCAACAGCTATTTAAAGTATATATTTGCATGCGGAAACAACGCACAGCTCGTCTTCCTGATTGCTTTTTCGCTGTACATATCGGCCAACGCTAGAGTTAAGAAACGTTTTCCTTATAACATTATCTCAAAAAAATATCCTAAACAAATAAACATAAAAACAACTTCATATAAGCAAAATATATAAAAACAAGTAAGGAAGAGCTAAGCTCGGATGTAACCGAACATTTTATACTCTCGCAAAGTCAAATGGTACAAGTATACTCGTTTTAGATTTCTTTGTGGATATTGTCGCCTTGTTCTATGTTGGCCGATATTTTCGGTTAAAAGTCAACTATAGGCACTGGGGTCCACATATTCAGTACTTAGGGGCTTGAACAGTTTTGTTTCAATTTAGATAATTTTTGGTCAAAGTTTATGCCGGTATAATCATTGTTGCTTGATTTGCATACTGGAAAGTGAAAACATCTGATGGAATTTAAAATGATGTTATATGGGAATAGGCGTGGTTATAATCGGATTTCGCCCATTTTCGAACTATAACATAGAAATATGAGAAGAATATTATGTACCGAATTTCGTTGAAATCGGTGAAGCGGATCCCAAGATATGGGGTTTCCTTTAAAAGTGGGCGTTGCACGCCCACTGATTAATTTTGAACGCGGTTCCTATAAAGTCATCTCATACCATCCCAGAGATAAAATTTAATGTCTCTGGCGTGTTTAGTGCTTGATTTATCGCGCTTTTAGTAGTATTTAAAAGTACCGTTATACGGGGAGTGGGCGGGGTTGTCACTCGATTTCACCCATTTTCACACCGTCGATAGAGATTCTGAAAAAATGTATTCTCAGTGAATTTTGTTATTATAGCTTTAGCAGTTTAGGAGATATGCACATTAAACTTATTAGGGACCACGCCCACTTTAAAAAAACAAAATTTAAACTGCAGATGGGAGGAGCATCTATCTAATGTGATCCTGTATACCAAATAAGAGTCTTGTATCTTGTTGTGGAGTTTAGTTATGGCAATTTATGTGTTTTTGCTTAATGGCGTTTTGTGGGCGTGGCAGTGGTCCGATTACGCCCATCTGCAATACCAACTGTCTTATGCTACCAAGAAACAGGTGTACCAAGTTTCATAAAGAGATCTCAATTTTTACTCAAGTTACATCTTGCACAGACGGACGGACGGACGGACGGTCAACCGTATTTCAACACGTGTCTTCATCCTGATCATTTATATGATATATATACAACCCTATATCTAACTCGATTAGTTTTAGGTGATATAAACAACCATTAGGTGAACAAAACTATTATACTCTGTAGCAACAAGTTGCGAGAGTATAACAAGCTTATCTTTGAATGAACAGAATGTTTCAAAACAACATTCAACAAAAAACATAAAAACACCCTTATCTTAGAACAAACGGAAAGTATCTAAACAAACAATATGATATATGTATGTATGTAAACAAACTATCAACTAGTATGAAGTAAAGACAATAGTTAGTATAAATAGTAATTAGATCTATGTAACAAGTTAGTCTTAAGAACATCAATAAATAGTACACTTTTTGGGACAGTTCAAAAGTATATTTTTAAGGACTCATATCGTGTAAACGATATTAACACTAGCGCTTTCTTAATAAAACTTGACGAGGATTCAGTGTAATACCAGCAAATACACGACAATATATTAAATCCCCCCTTCTTTGTCCTCGCCATTTAAATATTATTGGGCTGATCTAACCTGCTTGGTTTCATACCGAATACGAGTATATCTGTTCGTATGCGATATATCGGACTAAGCCGATCAACATCTCCCTTTAGCACCCCTGGGGTGAATTTAGTGAGTTCTGTTTGTTCACTTCGTTATAGACACTTCGGATATGCATCTACAGAATACATTTGTTTTAACGGCCGATAATGTTTTCATAGTTGGAGGCTTTAAGACATTCAAATTGGCGTTTGTTCCCATTTTGCGCTCCTTTCTTGAGAGCGAATATTTTTTGAGTCTAGGAAGCACTCGCTGTGAGCTAAATTTGTTGAATATGATGAGTGTACTTGATTGCCGATTACTTTGAGATAGACTTCCCATGACTTATTTTTCCCATCAGGACACAAACTCACTTTGTGATATGTAATGCTTTTCAAAAATGTTCATAGTCCACTTATGTGAGACAGTGCAATAAAAAGTACCCTAGTAAAGTCCTTCAAATACCTTTAAATCGAGAGCGATTTTTGGAAATTTCTATTTCAGTAGAAGTAAATTCGTTTATAGCAATATACAGAATCTAATTTAATATAAGAAACTTAAGAAGCTCATCGCCCATGCTTCTTTCATATATATGTACGTATAAGTGTGTCTGTTCAGTAGCAAAATGGTATTTTTGATCGCCCCTGCATTATCAAGAAAGAGCTTACACAGCTCTGAAACTAAAAGTTATAATATTTGGTATGCAAATGAGTTCGGTGTTAGCGCTCGCCCCGCAGACGCCTACGAAGCCGTTTAAGCTAACGAAGCCACGCTATCCTGCGCTGTTAGGCAAATATTTATCTGTTGATTTACTTCTTTGCGTCGACATTTTGCTGATTAAGACCCACGTTCCTAGCACACCCAGTTGAAGAAATGTAAGTGTAAATGAATATACTGTAATCCTACAAAGTTGAATTTACTAATATTTTTGTTAAACTTATTTGTAAAAGGGAAACGGATTGGCTGCAGAAAGCGACACCTTCCATCCACTTTATTTTTCCGAACACAGAGTGGGCATTTAGGCAAATTGATTTAATAGTTAACTAAGATAGTTTTCTTCGCATATTTTGCATTTTTAAATGAATTTTTATTGGTTTAAAAATAGATGAGCAGACATCATTAACTATGACCATTCAAGCACTGACTTTACACTATATAAAGAGTACATTGAAAGACCATAGTGGAAAGTTCTCCCGGGTATTTTTGTTGCACTTAAAATTCATTAAATTTTATTTGCACTCATAAAAGTGTCCGCAACATTTTCAGCATATTAATTTACAAATTGGTATTTTCGACACTCTCTCCGCTTTGGTTCTTTCGCAGCTAGGCCGGCCAGGAATGAGTTTATTATCAAATAGTATATTTTCACGCTGATAGTGTATACGGAACGTAACACTTTTTTTAGTCATTATTTTAATTATGGGTGGACTATGGGAAGTATTGACTCGATTTTAATCGTTTCGAGCACTAGGGCACATTATTAGCACAAAAAGCTCCACTCTGATTTTGTTTGAGCTATCTCATAGATTAATAGACACGGAGTTTCTCAAATTCGGAAAATGCGGTCTTGGAAAGATGTACCCTTTTCATATGAGAGATACCCCGAATGCAATTCTTGTGAAATGTTTTATTATGATATCTTATATTAATGCTTGGTTTATAATGGTATTGTAAGAAAATCTAGTTGAATTTGAAATTGTGTTTTTGTAGACCGATTTCGACCACTTTCAAACTGTAACAATAAGATGTCAGAATAATATTATATACCATATTTGAAATTGTTTGAGTAGTTGCTGAGGTAAGAGATTTCACCTAAAAGTCCTCAGCCTCAGGCCTATTGTCCAATTTTTACCCCGATGGTACATGTCACCCTTGTGCACCATCTTTGCTGTAAAATTAAGTACTTCTAATATTTTTCCGTAGATTTCTCAAGCTTTTAGAAGTTTTCAACAAAATCAATATGTGGAAGATACGCATAGTTATCCTTCGATTTCATATATATATTTTCGCGCTGGATGAGGGGGATTTTCTTTTTCTCAGCTAGTTTGGTTAATTTAAATGTAAAGGTTTGTGATATAAATTTGTGATATTATCGTCAAGTAAAAAGTTCGTTCGGTTTTATATTGATTTTTCAAAATATGGTAACTTTGTGCAAATTTGTCCGATTTAGATGATGCCAACTTCATTATACCCGTCTCGTAGAAGACTGCGTCCCTATTGGCAAAAAACTCGGAGAGTCAATTTTCACAGGCCTCTCTTGAGGCCAATTTCTCACCATTAAGCGCGTTCGCCATGGACAGGAAAAGATGGTAATCACTTGGTGCCAGGTCCGGACTATAAGTGAGTGCACTAGGACCTCCCATCCGAGCTCCCGGAGCTTCTGGCGCGTCACCAAAGACGTGTGTGGCCTGGCGTTGTCCTGATGGAACTCAATTCGGCCTCTGTTGATCAAAGATGGCCTCTTCTGGATGAGTGCTTCCTTCAAGCGGTCCAGTTGTTAGCAGTAGAGGGCCGAATTGAGCGTTTGGCCATAGGGGAGCAGCTCGTAGTAGATGATTCCTTGCCAATCCCACCAAACACACAGCAAAACCTTCTTAGCCGTCAATCTGGTCTTGGCCACCGTCTGGGCCGCCTCCCCGAGCTTTGACCACGACCGTTTTCCCTTGATGTTGTCGTAAGTGACCCATTTTTCATCGCCAGTCACAATCCGCTTCAGAAACGGGTCGATTTTGTTGCGATTCAGCAGCGAATCGCAGATGGAAATTCGGTCCATCATGTTTTTTTGCGTTAGTTCGTGTGGCACCCAAACATCGAGCTTCTTTTTGAATCCATGGTTATGCAAATGGTTCCAAACGGTTTTCTGGCTTATGTTTAGTTCCTCAGCAGTTAAATAAGTGCACACGTGACGGTCTGTTTCCACTATTTCCATGATTTTATCGCAATTTTCGACGACAGGCCTTCCAACGCGTGATGAATCTTTGACATCGAAATTACCGGAACGGAACCTAGCAAACCACTATTGTGCTACACGTTCGTATCGGGCCCATAAACTAAGTTAATTTTTTTAGCGAATTTTCTCCTTGCTGGTGACCATCTTTGACGAGCGCTCCCAACGTAGTGAGTCAATCAATCGAAAAACTATCAAAGACAAACTTTTAGCGCGAATAAACACGTTTTCAGCGCCGTGTGGTATGACATGATACGACACGTTGTACTATGAACAATAACGCCATCTCTTAGATAAAAACCGAACGAACTTTTTACTTAATTTACGATTTGTACATCTCAGAATCGAAATGAGAAGCAAAGCAAATGAAAATGAGGAAAATGTTAACAAATTATAATATAACAATAAATTTTACTAGACAACCGAATCTCACGGGAAAAATATCCATTAATTTAAAGATATTAAAAGCGGAAATATAGCTAGAAACATGCTGAGGTTGCAGCTCTTTCCACCTCCTACGCAAATTAGCGAAACGGCCTGCGACTTCTGTTTACCTTTTTCGCGAACGTAAGTACGGGCAGGCTTAGGAACGTGTACGTATACACAAACCTGCATATATATGTATATTTCTGAACATAATATATCATCATATTGGTATATTAATTTACAAGCGAAGGTGTGAAATGCGTTTTAAAAACACGAATTTGGGTGGAGCGCCTTGATTGCCATTGTTCAGACAAACTTGTACTTGTACTGGCTTATTTATTTCATTTGTAAATATTATTGTATCTGTTAATTGAGGTCGCTGTATTTCAGAGATAATTTGAAGTAATTCGAAGTTCCTGTTTATTGTTTTTCAAACTTTTATTTGGAAGAAAAGTGCCTAATTATGAATACGGAATTGCTTACATACATGTATTCTATAAGCAACGATTTAATGAAATTTGCTCACAGAGAAAATGTTTTCTTTTCTACAAAACGTCTAAAGAGAGTTTTGCAAATAATTTTTAAATTATTATTTTCTTTTGCGAATACCTCTCCATAATGTAAAGTCTTAACATGGAAAATATCTCATATATATCAGGAGACAAGTCTACCAAATTTAATAAAAAATTTAATATTCAAAATAAATATTTTTTTGCTGCCCTCGATCTTAGCAAATTTTGATTGTCCAAATTTTATTCATGAAAGTAGTGAATATGCTCATGTTTTTATGATTGTTACATGTCTTATATTTTCACTATCTGCTTGTTAGTAAAAAAAAAAAAATATTTTGCCACGTCTGATTAGGGATCTAGGCCCCTGTTTCGCGTAAAGGTTTTAATAAAAATCGAAGTGTATAAGACAGACATTTTCCTTGGGATTTCAAAACTTGTTGAAAAACCCTCAGAAGGAATTATCTCGCCAAATTCCCAGAAATCAGTACAGTCTACCAGTGAAGGTGAATGTTAGGCTAAAATATCTAAGCCAAAGTTATTTACTCAAAATGAACACGTTGGGTTAATTCGCTATAAAGCAATTTTTCAAAGCGGTGGACGTGGAAGAATATTGTTTATTACGACTGTTCCGGAAATTGAGGTTTGGCAAAGTTTTGTGTTTAATTATTAATTTTCTGGGTAAAAAAGCTGAATAAATTTTCGGAAAATCTAGGAAATTATAGTAAGGAACAGAGAAAGCGGTTTCCGCAAGATCTAATAAGGATGGAAGAAACGTACCAAGATTGACCAACTGGAAACATAAAACAAGAAAAAACGTGAACTTTGCTCGCATCGAAGCTACAATAACCTTCACAAATACAAATGATTCCAAACAAGAACTTAATTATATATATACAGACGGACGAACAGACAGAGGGACAGACCAACGAACATGGCCAAATCGACTCAGCTCATCAATTTGATCATTTATATATGTATATTTTTATAGGGTCTCTGACGCTTCCTTCTAGGTGTTACAAACTTCATGGAAAACTTAATATAGCCTGTTCAGGGTATAAAAAATGCTCATAGCAATGATCAATGCATTTTGTTGGACATTTTTCTTTCTTACTTACTTTGATGATTCTTTATTTTCCAAAACAAAACCAGCATTAAAAAAATATCTGTTATATTGATTCATGTTTTCTTATTTTAATTATGTAAAATGGAAGTAAAGATTTAAAAGTAAACGAGAGCTAGTAGACCAGTGTTATTTATTTACTTAGCATATATTCAGAAAAAATCTTCTTTTCTCTTTTATTTTCTTTTGTTGTTAGCAGTTTTGACTCTTGGTAAACTTCCATAAAAACAACAATTAGATAGATTAAGCCTTCCTTGCAGAATCTCTTAAGAACGGTTATATGTATTGCTTTAATCCTATCGTCATATTCACACATGGGTTAACTTTTGACTTCTTCTCTCGCAACCATTTTATCTAAATGTTCATTTATTGAAAGGAAATAGTTTCTAGAAAAAAGGCGTGAATTCTGTTTTTTGTTTTTGTACTATTCTTCCTGTGTTACGACTTTCTGAATTCAAAGTTATACGAAATTCAACATTAAAATCCGCAAGAATTTGAGAATGCAATTCGATATTTGGTTGTGGTGAAAAGCTACTTTAAGAAGTGTAATCAAATACAAATAATTATGCAAAGCGCTCATTTGAAATCTGCCAAAAATTTTTTCGTTTACATTTTTAGAACCTTTTCTCTTCTCTGAAAATTTGCAGCTGGCCACTATTCAAAGCAGCTGGCGATTTGCTGCTAACGAACAAACCTATATTTAATTAAAATGTTTGCCAACATTTTTGATTTTTGTCCTTAATATGGTTCAAAAAATTTATAATTCAACTATAACCACAAATTTTCCTCTCTTTTGTTCCTACGAGGGAAACTTTTAATTGGTTCGAAAAGCTGTTGGTAGCTGAGGGTATTAAGATATACCTATGGAAATATTTTTAAGTAAAGGGTGAGCCAAAAGACGGGTTTTCCTGTAACTAATGTAAATTATGCACCTTGCGAAGCTTTACTAGACCTACCAATATGCAAGATTTATATACATTTTCAACGCGGCGTTTAGACCACCCTATACGTGTGTTTATGCGTACATACATGCATTTTGTTTATGCGTACATACATACGTATAGAAGCTTGAGCAATTTTGCACTTTCTGACTTGCTGTTTTCAGTCAGTTTAAAAACTTTTGGCAGTTATTTAATGTGTTAAAATTTGTTTTATTTAGTTGCTCCTCAGTATGGAAGCCCTCGTGAACCACTATTGTGTTAACATATTTTGCATACTCGTTTAAAGAGTTTTCAATCAACAATTTAAGTGCGAAATAAGCACCACACAGTACCTTGAAATGATTTTTAAATTGATCGTTGGCGCATGCGCTCTCATTTCTATACTTTTCACTGAAAGAAACTTTAACCTAACGATGAATGCATGAGAGAGTAGACATTTAAATGGAATACGGACAATTTTGCTTTTGTATTCTCCAAAAGAACTGAAAGGTACTCAATTTTTTCTCACTCTCTTTCGACTTGATTTCTAAGCCGACCAAAAAACCTTCCGGAAATGATTCTTGGGAATCGGCATAATACTTTAATTATTCGACTGATGAAGAAATTTCAAGCTACGGTGGATGTATACGATATACGAATATGCTCTCTGATGTCTTCAAAATGGCAGCAGTCTCCAATAACTTGATTTTACGGTCAGCCAAAATCATATTTCGGATTTTTCTTATGTTTTCGTTCGGACATCCAATGTAAAAGGAGTGAACTAATGATAGTATAAATGTGTCTTTTTACTGTAATTAATGTGAAAGTAAAATCAGTGAAACAAACATTGCCACCACGAGCGAGTTAAGTTAGTAAGAAGAGGAAAACGTAAGAAGAGAAGGTACGTAGAAGTGTAAGTATGCTGTTAGAGATAGGAGTATCGGTCTATCACATATACATTTTCCGTTTAATATTACCTTTTGATGATTAACATATAATCGTTGCGCCAACTAATTACCCGATTTCATATTGAAAACGCTTATATAGTGATCTATTTTGCTTAAAATATAGACACATTTATTTTTCTTTCAAGACATTATGTTAGCGAGCCTCAACAGTGATCCTAAGCTCCTCACGGATACATGGCGTGAATAACCTAAATAATACAAGAATACTTGTATATACCACCTGATCAAATACGGCTTGGACTGAACCATCTAAACTGCGCCAACAAGCCGAATCGATAAATTTTATTTTCATAGATTGGTACATCATTTTTTATGTTCGTGTGAATTTTTTTCTTGAAATGTCAGTTAGTGTGTGTTTGGCAGCTGTTTGTTTTCGCCGCGAAAAGTTTGCCTGGCGATTTTTACCATGAAAATTTAACAACGAGTTTGCTTAAAATTTTATGTTTCCAATAGAATCATGGCAACGGAGTAATTGAAAATATTTCAGAAGTATTTTGGGGTATCTACTTTATCATGAAAACAAGTGTTTGAGTGGCACAAAGCATTCCGTGGAGGTCGTCAAATCAGCACAAGCTTGCATCATACATTATCCATTCACCTAAACTACCAAATTCGTTTGCAAAAACTACCGAGAACAACGGTCGCAAAAGAAATGCTTGACAAAGTAGCCATACATTCTTTAAACGCATAATTGTTGAAATGAAACGGAAAAAACCAAAAATCGGTAAACAAGATTCGATGAATCCGGGTCAAATTTGATCACACGGTTATAAATCAAAGAATAACAACTCTAACAAATAATTTATAAGATTTCGCTAAATGTTCGAAACAGAAAAGCTATATAAATTATTTATTTAAAATATATGGCCAGAAGTGTACAAAAGTGTACTTGCATATAAAGCGCTTTAGCATGATTGCCCATTCAAGTCGTTCATATTAGGCTTTTAGCAAATAAAACCGAAACTTTAGAAAATGTGGCGAATTTAATTGCGCGAGTTTCATTACGACATCACATTTTCTTTATTGCACACAAGTAGTTTAAAGTTCTCCTTTGCAGATCTATATATATATACGTTTATATATATTTATATGAAAGCAAGAGGGAAAGCATTCAAAGCACGTTCTCCATTGCCCTTCTACAATATCGTAACGGCGTGCTTTTATGCCACAACATAATGGAAATTACTTTTCCCAAATAGCCGAAAAGTTGGCCGTTATGGCCTCAGTAGCGATCTTTTGGTGGCATGTTTTTAATAATTTTTTGTTTTTCGAACTTAATACAACCTAGTACTCAAATACGCACAGTCTAAACCATTTGTGAGCCTGTCGCTCTTTCGAAATGTTATTGATTTGGCTTTGTTACATACATTTTGCACTTGCACATATACTACTACAATACTACTATACTTATATAGAAACATGCAAAATTGTTATTGTAAATTCCCATCTTTAGTAGAATCGGAATAAATTTAATAGATGTGAACCTGAAAATGCTTAAATTCGATAAACGAATTGCACATAAGCGCGTCAATGAGGCACGTAGACATTTCTGGTGTACTTTTAGGGTTGTGCTTGGGGTTAGGGAAGCAAGACTTGTAAATATTTGTGAATTGCTTGCAATAAAAATTGTATTGTAAGTTTCCTTTGTTGCTTTACTTTCAATTAAAAATGTAATAATAATCACAAATGTGCAATCGGATACATCCATTGTATCTGTTTTTAGCTTAACGTGCGTGCCCACTTTGGCTGCGGCAGCAAGCACGCTCGCTTCGGATAGGGAAACTTGTATGTCTAGTACTATTTAAATGTGCAGCAAACCAAAAAGAAACATTTGAAACTAAAATTCGCTCCATTGCTTCTTCATATGTACAGTGGTGCTCACGGTTTGGTAGGACTATGTATACATATATCGACAAACACAGTAAATGTGTACAAAAAACGTTCATCCAAACGTTCATTGAGTTGATTATACCCGAAACGTGATATAATATTAAGTTTACCACGAAGTTTTTAACACCCGGAAGGAAATGTCGGAGACCCTACAAGGTGCGTTCCAAAATAAATAGGACTTTTGAAAAAAAGACAGAACATATGTTGGCAAAATCAATTAATTTTATTCAAAATAGCCTCCTTCTGCTCTAATACAGCTTTTTGCACGGTCCAAAAGCATGTCGAACGAGTGTTTTAGCTTGTTGCCCGGTATGGCCATCATTATGCCGGTGTAAGCCTTTTGAATGGCCTCCACGTCTGCATAACGCTTTCCTTTCATTGACAAATTCATTTTTTCGAAAAGGTAGAAGTAGCACGGTGCCATATCAGGTAAAAACGGGGAGTGGTTGATTGTTAAAATGTGATTTTTGGTCAAATAATCGGCCACAAGCGTCGATCGATGAGATGGCGCATTTTCGTGCAACAAACGCCAACTTCCATCTTCGCGATATTCGGGCCGAACACGTCGAATACGGCGCACCAAACGCTTCAAAACTCCAAGGTAGAATACCGCATTGACGTTTTGGCCGGGTGGAACAAATTCTTTGTGGACAATACCCTTGGAATCATAAAAACAAATCAGCATTGTCTTCACTTTTGACTTCTTCAGGCGCGATTTTTTGGGTTTCGGCTCATTTCTCATTTATGTCCTCACGACCACTTTGAAAACGTTGAAACCACTCGTGCACTCTGCTACGGCATAGGCAATCATCGCCATAAACTTCAATCAAATCAATTGAAACGTTCCGGTAAAAGTTTTACCAAATTTAAAACAAAATTTAATGTTGGCTCTTTGTTGGAAGCTCATTTTCGAACCGATGATAAAAACATACTGGCACTTAAAACGCAATAACTTCACTTCCAATAGATGAAATGTCATGAAATTTTTACTGGAAGTCGATAAAGGATAGCAGATACTAACGCACTAGTCGACATATAGATGGCGCTACTAGAGTTTACTTTGTTACTTTTTTACTGTTTATTTTGGAACGCACTTTTATAAAGTATACGAGTATACTCGTATATAAATGACCAGCATGACGAGCTGAGTCAATTTAAGCATGCCCGTCTGTATACACGTGAACTGGTCTCTCGGGTTTTGAGGTATAAATGTGAAATTTAGCGTAATATTATATTATGTTCGCACCGACACAAATTCGTGTTTTCATAGACAAAAGAGGTTTTCACGCGACAACTTGTGTTTTCGTCCATACAAAATCTGTCAAACGAAAACACAGTTTTCGCTGAAAACCCCTTGAAAACTTACATTCCACTCATTATAATCGGTGCCTGCTCTAGTTTAATCGATATTATTAGAAGACATATTTTGCCAGCCCTAAATGGCAGTTGACAATTTGTTTACATTCCATAATTGGCCTAAACGTACCCTACAAGAAACTGCTGATGGGTTCACCAATACACTCACATTTGATATGTCAGTACTGTTAATTTACATTTGCATTTCTAAATTCAGAACTATCCACTGATTGGAGAAAGACGTACGCAGAGCTATTGAGAGGAGGAGATGGCATCAAGTGAAAATTCATTTTTATATTTTCATATTTTATTATATTTTTTGTTGCATTCCTTTTTATATTTAAGTATATTAGTATAACTAATTTTGATTAATAGTTTGAAATTTATTAAAGAAATAAAAATTATATTATCTACTGCGCAAAAGAATTTTTCACTTCTGATAGCGTTTCAGTCATAACTGACAATTTTCAGCTATGACGAATTTATGGTCAGCTTTGACTGTCATATTACCCATCAGATGACCATCACTGTTCTTGTAGGGTACATAACAAATGTAAACAAATAGATGTGTGAACTGTCAATGCAAACTCATCGAAAACACACAATGTCGGTCAGAACGACTTTGGTTCCACAATCCACAAATTATGTTTTCAAGAGGATTTCAATTCGGTGCGAACATAGTATAAGTAAGCTAAGTTAAACCCAAAAATAGAGATAGCAGTTCGGGATGAATCTTTTAGTTCAAAGACTAAGTTTTAGTAAATCAGTCATGAGTCGCTGTGACGAACCATTTTATAACAGTCCGGATTTAACCCAACATTATACTCTTAGAACTTACAAGGATCAAAGCCCGGGAAATTACTTCAGGTGTTGGTAAAATTTTATATTAAAGGACCCCATTAACCCATTTTTGACTCAAAAACAGACTATTATCAAGAGTTTTATTTATTTATTTTAATATATGAATTTCAACTATATTTCTTACACATTGACCGATATTTTCGGCAAAAAGTCATCTATAGGCACTGGGGTCCACATATTCAGTACCTATGCGCTTGAACAGTTTCAGTACGATTTAATGAATGTTATGTGCCTTATTCGGTTGAAATCGGTTAAAATCCCAAGATATGGGTTTTGACCTAAAAGTCCATTGTCTAGATTTGAGCGCAGTTCCTATAAAGACATCTCATACCATCCCAGGGATAAAATTTAATGTCTCTGCGTGTTTAGGGCTTGTTTATCACGCTTTTAGTCGGTTTTAACAGTACCGTTATATGGAGACTGGGCGGGGTGGTCACCCGATTTCACCCATTTTCAGACTGTTGATAGAGGTGCTAAAAACATTTTTTCTCAGTGAATGCAACTATATTGAGTTGATGTGCAAAACGTGGATCGGAGTGCACGTCCGGAGATATTGTTGTCATCTTAATGTGGACGGTGCCACGCTCATCGTAATTTTAGCAGGGGCTCCTATTAAGCTATCTCCTGTGATCTCGAGTGTAAAATGTTATGTTTCTGACTCATTGTTTTTGTTCAATTATCGTGCTTTTAGCAGTTTTAACAGTTATATGGGGTAATCAACTGCTTTCATACGATATCTGTAGGGGCGCTTAAGGGATTTGTCCTGAGCAAATTCGGGTATAATAGGTTGAATAGCTTAGGAGATTCACCTTTTTAGATGGCGGGGCTAGGCCCATTTTTTCAAAATTTGTAGCGCTTAGGAACTTTCTAAAAATAGCATTAATCTTGAAAGGTAGTTATTTTATGTTACAAAATTAACAAAAACTAACTTGTGTTGTATTTATTTTTAAATCGATACTTTAGTTTACTTTGTATTTTATGCATTTTATGTGCTGTCTAATAGGCAGACTTGCAAGTAGATTTGGATTGCCATACTTGTATAATGACTATTGTAGAAACTGTCAGGAGGCAGAAGAGGAGAAGACTGTAAAACGTCTCCTATGCGAAAATAATCGCATAATAATTTCCAGAGGAAAATTATCACAGCCATCGGTCGAGGGATTCTTGACGACGTCTCGTAGGTTGCACGGATAAAATCTATCTTACTGATAAAGTTCGTCAGAAGTACGGGGTGGTTCAAAGAGGAGCCAATAGAGTGAAGGGACCTTAATATGCTTACATAAAGTTTGAGTTATGTTCCCCCCGATTCCTTCATTTTTTTCTTGTTCAGTATATTTGTATATGTCTAAGGTAATAAAAAATTAAGTCTAGCTGCCCAATCTGCGTATAATCTGCAATATAATAACGTCATCTTAATAATATCCCTGGTGTGACTCCCTACATTGGTTCATAAAATTTTACCTCAAGGTTTTGAAGTTGTAAAACATTCCTTGGTTCCGATTAAAGAGCATACACAGAAAAGTTCACGCGTCGCTTTAAATACAGATTTAATGAACATATTAAGTTCTGATCCCTTTATTACCGGGCAAAGACAATTTGCTTATAACCACAAATCAACGCTACTAAAGTCAACTATAGATTTACTTGATGACACAATATGATAATTATTTATAAAATTGTTGTTCGTTTTCTAATTATTATATAAATGTGTTTTTCTTGGATTATTTTTTTGTTATCACAACACTTTTGAGTACCTGTAACTGTAACTAAAGTATCGATTTAAAAATAAATACAACACAAGTTAGTTTTTGTTAATTTTGTAACATAAAATAACTACCTTTTAAGATCAATGCTATTTTTAGAAAGTTCCTGTGAGTTACAAATTTTGAAAAAATGGGCCTAGCCCCGCCATCTAAGAAGGTGAATCTCCTAAGCTATTCAACCTATTATACCCAAATTTGCTCAGGACAAACCCCTTAAGCGCCCCTACAGACATCGCATGAAAGCAGTTGATTAGCCCATATTACTGTTAAAACTGCTAAAAGCACGATAAATTAATAAAAACAATGAGTCAGAAACATAACATTTTACACTCGAGATCACAGGAGATAGCTTAATAGCTAAATGAGATATATCTGAATTTAATATATTGAACTCATGTGGAAATGGTCAACCAGAGGATCGAAATTCCTTATATTAGGGATAGAGGTTTAAACCAAGGTTTAGACAAATTCCATTCACATTCAGTGGCAACCACATAATTTTCAATCATTTCATTAATATATCACATATTTTGACCAACCTGTACGGTTTGAAGTGAGCTAGTTTGAAGTCGGGCTGATTGCATTAATTTGGGCATTGCTTAGGTATACTTGAGAACATTTTTTCAAGCAATTTTATAAGTAAATATATAACTCACACACTGAACGACATATTCGACATAAGGCTTATTAGAAAAACTACAATCATTACATATATGGGAGTAAGAGTAATTCGTAGACTAAATTCACATATTTCCGGCATTAAATTATTGTACGAATATATATACATATGTATATATGTATGTATATCGCACTTTTAGTACTTTTAAACAAAAGTTATATATAGGGAGTGGAGTCATCCGATTTTAGCAATTTTCACACTTTCGTAAGAGTTGGCGAAAAAATGTATTCTGTGCAAATTTAGAAGATATAGCTTAAATCCTTAGGTAGATTCATGCACAAAACCGCTTGGGGGACGGGGCCACACCTACTTTTTCAAAATTTTTAAAACCACATATGCCGCTCTCTAATGCGGTTTGTGGGTGTGGCAATGGTTCGATTACGACCATCTGCAATTAAAATTTTTTGCGGTGCCAAGAAATATGTGTACCATATTTCTTAAAGATATTTCAATTTTACTCAAGTTAGCGATAGCACGGACGGCCAGACATCCTGATTTCAACTCGTCTCGTCATTGTGTTCATATATATATATATTACTATTAGTTTAAGATGTAGAAAAACCACATTGTAAATGAAAAGCGTATAACAAGTAGAATACCTCTAGTAAGATTCGAAATATGCTTTAATGCAAGACACGTATATATTTGCGATTGCCATTTCGCCTAAAATTGTGTTTTCCGCATAATGACGGTAATAATGGTATAGAAAATTTGTAAGAACCCTAGCCCTATTTCCCCTGGTTTTGTTAAATGGTCAAATTCAAAATGACGGAACATTTCAGAGATGGATAAATGTAACATGTTACTTTTCATTTAAAATTTTTAGCAATAAATTCTCGTCCTCAAAACCGCTCTAATATGTCTCAGTATACTGTTTTCACCGAGAAGGATGCAGAAGCTTCTCATCCAGTGACGATGCTTCTCATCCAGTGACGATGTCTTATGTATATGAATCATGGCATTATAGACCAGTTCAAAAATTTTAATAAGTTTAGGAGGTTCGGGGCCTTTAAGAAGACGAAGAACTCCAAATTTTACCGGAAAAATATCAATAAATGAGAGTAGATTGCTCAACTTATTGATTAGAACCCAACCCGAAACCTTCATTCAAGATATGAAGGAGAAGGAAAATAAACAGACCAATAAAAACGTTCTATGATATGCAGAGCGGCTATCAGTACGGCTGATAGGTGCAAGGGAGGGTTTAAATGACACTATTCTGCCGACTAAATATTAGTACAATTATAGTTTTATTTTAATTAAGGAATGGAATTTTTGTTTTTTAGTGAATATGTTTTTAATTGTTGTATTGTTTTTTTATAAACACATATTTTCGTTTTTTTAACACTTTTGATGGAACGTAAAGAAATAAAATATAATTTATATATGGAGCTATTTGTGTGTATCGTGTATCCGAAAACAAGTTGCTTTAAAATTTAATCGCATTGATTTATGAAAACGTATTAGTTTTTCTTATTCCTAAACTAGTACTGCTAGTATTATGAACTCAACTGTTTGTATATATATTCATGGTTAATACTGTTTGCGTTGCTCATAACCGACAAGGGGAGCGATTTATATTAATTTTCGTTTGGCCTTGTAGACTTGAAATATTTTAATATTTCGAAATTCTGATTGTATGCAACGACTGTTATTTATAGTTTTATGTTACATATGTATTTGTGACGTTTGCCTTTTGCTTTTAACTACTTACATACACACAGACTATAACTGCATATATAATTTGTGCATGAGTATGCTTGTTGTTGTACACTAACTGCATACCCTTCGCCAGTTCTCAAATCGTTCAAGTGCAAATACATGGAAAGAGCACTTTAATGGTAAGAAATGCACAAATCTATTCAATTGCTCTCTAGTTGTAAGAGCCTGATCCACAAACCTGCCCTATGTTTAACCCGCCTCTGTCAATGACAGACAAGGACATAAAAAAATTAATATTTCAAGAAAAAGTAGAGTTTAAGATATACTTCAACAAAGGATTTGAAAGAAATTTAACGAGATATTTTTACCCGATTTGGCATGGGTTATTGTCCACCGCAATGGTACAATCAGCAACCAATTCTAGTGCGGTACAAAAAGGTTAGAGAAAACTAATTTGTTCTCACAATGTTGTAAGTACGTATACCGAGGTCTCTTTAGGTAAAGTAATACAATATTTTCGCAATATTTAATTGAAATAATGCCCTTCTATTTCGAATCTATTAACTCTGTATCACATTTTGTGTAGATATAACTGACTATAACCATTTGGTATAAATTATAATAAAACAAGTAACGAAGGGCTAAGTTCGGGTGTAACCGAACATTATACTCTTGCAACTTGCCTGGATCAAAGCGGAGAAATACCTTCGGGTGTTGGCAAAACTATATTTTAAAATTGTTACGAAAGAATTCAACAATGTCACCAATAAGAGTAGCCATCAATATGTATTGATAGAAAATATATATATCTTAAAAGAATTTAATGAGTATAATTATTACGAATAATGTGGTTGAAATTAGATGACATCTTTTAACTTATAAAGTGTTAATTCATAAATTTTGTATAAGTACTTCAATAAGTACTAATCATAAGTTGAGCGAAGCGCGCGACACACATTCTTACAGAACGTTAATTTTCGTAATAAAGTTGAACAATTTGTAAACGTTTTTCAGGCGTATGTCTTTCCTTGATAAAATGTCAAACAATACTAAGCAAAAATAACACGAGACCTTGACACGATTCACGCGTGATCTGTCAAAAAAAGAATATTGAAAAAAGTACCTCTACTTGGTTCACCCGTTATAATAAGCACGCCCATATGTAGAGAAATTAATTTTACAACTTTTATTTTGCCTTACTATAGGATAACTACTTATTGGACCGTCCTCGTAAATGCTCCCAGCCCTACAAGTATATTGTAAACAGCGACTAATTTTTGCGGAATCATTAAACAGAGAGTTATCATCATAAAAGTGGCCAAACAACGTCCACTGCTGTACATAGTATCTCGTACGGTTAATTAATTTTAAGCTTTCTTGTTAACTACATATTGTATATTCTTTTTCTTTTTTTTTGTGGCAAATCCGTTGGCATCATCGTTATACGCGCGATCAAGACATCCTCTCCGTTGCATTTTTCCTTGATGATCTTGGCTTCGATGACGTTATTCATTAGCTAATACACATTTAGTTTTGTAGCAGGAGGGTAGGTTTGTAGCAATGTCAACAAATTTGTAAGTTAACAACTATCCTGGAAGGAATTTAATCGTCTCAGAAGCACGCTGAATAAGCTCCACTTTCGAGTCTGTGAAGTGACAGAAATCGGAGGAAATGATATTAATCCAGTCGAGATATCAATTGCGACCTTACCACTTCCAATATCCAGCAACTGCTTCGAAAACACAATCGCAGTTTGGTCTTGATACAAAAACACTCGCATCATAGTCGTTAATTGAAGTTTCTTTACATACCGATAATTTCAGGCATGCGTTTAGTTCGTGAGGAACATTTGATCGATTGCGAAAATCACATGATGACAGAATTATAGCTCCACCAAAAATGTTTTGGTTGTCACGTAAGTCTTTCAAAGTTCTGGCCAGTGCCTCCAGCGACTTATCAATTCGCATATCTGGAGAATCTTCGCTATCACGCTGTGTTGGTGATGTTGCAAATTGGCGATTCCTTTATTTGCATGTTAAATAATAATTTTAAAGCAGAATGTGCATTTCGTTAGGAACGTTTTTCCAGCGAACAGTTTTTGAATTTTATGAGGCGATAAAGATAGAATGGAACTCTTGGGTGTAATATCTCAATGCGAATCGTTCTCGAGCAACTCTAGTAGTTGACACTCCTCACGCAGATGTCCATCAACTCTTCTCTGTTGTCTAACAACGTTATAATGGTTACAGAATAAAAGTTAACTCTTTAAGTTTTCGTGTGATGTTCGACAGATGGTTGAATATAAACAATCGACAACCAACTAACATCCCGATTGTTTTTCATTCCACTAAAAGAGTTATTGAGTGTGCGAAGCAGCAAAACAAAATTTTCTTTACATTTCTATCATGACAAACCAATTATACTTTGGAGCATGCTTCCTCTTCCAAAAAATGTTTATTTCATAATCACAAAAAAACTTTCTTTTGTTTCTCTCATGAATTTCTTATTTACATTATGCTGATTTTGTGGTATTTACAATCTATTCGTATTTAGTATTCAGGAATGTTTGAAAAATAGCTGATTTTGATATTATGAATTAAAATACTTTTGATAAATTGTTGTTGACAGTCAATATTCTCATAACGAGCGAAATAACGAAAAATCAAAGAAACGGAAAACCAGCAAACACTAGCAAGGAAATATCAACATGGTGCTTTTTTCAATAACTTTATATCAACACTTGAAATTCAATCAATATAATTTTTATTTTCACAGTTCAAAACAATAATAAACTATAGTTTAAAAAAATAAAAAAACACGCTTTAGAGGAATTTTTGAACTTTCACCTATAAAGCTCTTCCCTACCATCTTGTTTGTGAAAACAGCAGTTAATGCTTATGTCGCATTTATTTCGTCAGTTATCGCACTTTTAGTATAATTTAACATAACTGTTATATGGGGAGTGGGCGTGGTTATTATCTGATTTTGCCCATTTTCACAGTTCACACTGTTATCAAATTATTGCATTGTCATCGGTCCTTGACACGTCTGCAAAGTTTCAAGTTGATCAGACTTCTGGAAATTCCATTACATACATACAACCCAAGCTAATAAAATCGTATTAAAAACAAGTAAGTAAGTGCTAAGTTCCGATGTAACCGAACATTTTATACTCTCGCACAGCAAATGGTATACTCGTTTGAGATTTTTTTGTGGATTGACTGATATTTTCGGTAGAAGGTCAACTATAGGCACTGGGGTCCACATATTTAGTACTTAGAGGCTTGAACAGTTTTGGTTCGATTTAGACAATTTTTGTTTACAAGGTGGCATACTTTTTTTTAATAATAACCCAACGATTACCCTCCTCTCGCCCAACCGACGCGAGGGGCGCACTCCGCATACGTGCGGAATTAGCCGAGTCAGAAAAGGCAAGAGAGTTTTTTACGTGTTGAGATCTGAAACTGCTCAGCTACAAAAACAAAAATTTTCAACATCTAAGATTTATAGTTACGATACAATAAATTGTTACATTTTAATTTATTAAGAGAAAACCATAAAGTCTTTTTAATTTTGAATGAGAATTAAAATCATGACATATACGGCGGAATGGTTCATTTAGCTCGAAATTTGATCTACAGGATTTTAACCGTGAAGGTCTAAACTGCCTCGAAAAGCGAACCGGAATATTAAATTTAATTTCAGACAGGAGAAAAGAACTGCAAACAGTTCCATTTAAAAGTTTCACTAAGAATATTACGTTTAACAAAACTGAGGACAGCTCACATGGCTTCCAAGACCATGGTATCAATATGAAGACTGAAATTAAGCTTTGGGTCCATATTAACTCCCAAATCAACATAGTTAAAAACTTGCTCTAGAATATGGTGTTTTATTACATAAGAAGAGTGGTGCACAGATCTACGGGAAAAGCACATCATCTTAGATTTATTGAGATTCAATGGCAAATCATTTTTATCACACCATGAGACCAAATTGTTTAAGTCTGTTTGCAACAGACACCTTTCCTCAGTTGAAGTGTATGATTTAAAAAGGTTTACGTCGTCAGCGTATAATAAAATTTTTCAGAATTCTATTACTTGGCTGAAAGCCCAGCAGATCAAGTTTATGTATGAGAATCGAGATATTTACTTTATCGAAAGCTTTGCTAAAGTCTGTGCATATAACATAAGAATGCTTATGTTCCCTAAAACCCAATGATACATGGTTTACAAATTCAAGTCAATTTGTTATAGTCGAACTCCCTTTACGAAATCCATGCTGAGATGAGGAAATTAACGGAGAAATCGAAAAGGGTATATGGTCAGCTTCAAAAAGTTTAGGTATAACTGATAGTTTTGCGATACCTCTATAGTTTTCAATGTTGGATGTAAATCCACTTTTATGCAAAGGGATTATAAATGACTGTTTCCATATTGAAGGAAATATACCGTGTTTAAGAGAGGAATTAAATATCCTTGTCAAAGGCAAGTAAATATATTTGGCACTATTTTTTAGGAAGCATGAGGGTATCATGTCTGGGCCATAACTAAAAGATGGTTTTAACTTATTTAAATTAAGTAGGACGTTCTCTTCAGAAATAATTGGAGCGTTAATTAAAGTATTCGAACACAGCACGTGCTGATAAGAAAAAGTTTTGAAAGAAATATTACAGTAGTTTGACTTAAAAAATTCTGCAAACATATTGGATATAATAACATTGTCAGTTGAAATGATAGATTTGTATTTCATCGCGGACGGAAATTTGGAAATCGTGCGTTTGGAGTTGACGAAATCATAAAACGATTTTGGATTACTCACAACATCCTTTTTTACTTTATTTAAGTAATTATTATAACATTTTCTGTTTAGGTCAAAATATTGTCGACGCAATACAGAATATTTAGAGTAGTCGATAAGAGTTTTTCTGTTTTTCAATTCATATAACTCTTTCGAAACCAACCTTTTTCGAACAACTCATTAAAACATGACCGATTGCAAATCGGCACGATATAGTCATCGAAAGGTTTCCACGAAGCACACGGTAAATTGAAATCGCCTAATACAATTATTGAATCTGCATTATTTGCCATCGAGGTAGCACTATTTATTAAAGAAGCATGCTGCATGTATACCTACAGATAAGTCCGAATGGGGTGGTATACAAGATAGGGTTAAATAAATAAAGCAACTATTAACGTATACTCTAATACATTTAAATTCAAATGAGTCGGTCCCTGGAACAAGAATATTTTTAGATGGGATAGAGGAATGCATGGCAAATAGAACACCTCCACCGATTCTGTTCAGTCGATCACATCTAAAATTTGAAATTCGCTGTTTAAAATCTCATTATCAAAAATGTGAGGTTTTAACCTGTTTCTGTGAATCCAATTATATGGAAATTAAAATTGGAACTGTTCAAATACAAGTCAGTTAACTTTGTATTAAGACCTCTAACATTTTGATAATAAATGCTTAGCGAATTTCTACCAATCAGTTTTTTATATCGGTGGTTGCTTTTGGTAATTTAACAATGTTTTCCTCAGTTTGACTTCTAAGTTTAGGTTTAAATTCGCGTACAAAGGCCCCAGGTGGCCAGAATGAACTATCTAAGATCTTTTTGAATGTTTCAAGAGATACGTCTATTTTAAATGATGATATACTTCTATCATAATTGAAGTTAAATTTACGTATTTTGATATCATCGATTTTTAAACGTGACGAAATGTAAGATTTAATGTCCTCCACCAAGGTATCTTTGGCAAGTCTCGAAATAAATATAGACTTTTTAGGTGGAATAACTATCAAATTATTAACTGATGCTACTAAGTTAATAGGGGGAGCCTCTGGAATTGTGAGACACTTATTACTATTAGATACAGCTTTTGGGGAATTGAGCTCTTTGGAAGTTGACGGCTTATCACCTTGAGGGCAAGGAGAAGAGAGATTTATTAGGTCATTGGGAGGAGACGTTCTTTTCTGTACAGAAGAAGTAAGTGTTACTTCATCGGAAGGACGTTTACGCTTAGGAGCAGGTTTAGAGGATTCGTGAGAATCATTCAGGCACTTAAAAGATTTGAACAATTTTTCATAGTGCCTAAATTTTTCAGTGAGGGTTACAAGATCACGACCGATTTCGTTAAAGCCATTGCGTGTCTCCCTATAAACTTTAAATAGATCGATTTCAATAGATCTACAATTTAAGCAGGACCAACGCAATCCCTTACAGTTGAGAATAGAATCTAAGATTCTACCTGTCAGTCCAGCTTATTTAATATGGGCAAGCCCATCACAAAGCCAGCATGAAACGTAGCGATCTGACTCGCCTTTAATGTTACAATTGGGGAAGTTACAAGACATAATAAACTACAAGAATTAAGATCAAATAAAAAAAGAAGTAGAACAAAATTTAATAGATAAATAATAAATTAGTGTGTTAATAAAATATTAATAATAATAAATTCAAATCAAATCAAAATCAATTTATCAAAGTTTAAAACCAAGACAATTTGAAAAAGCAATGTAGCGAGCAGTTTTAGAAGCACTGTAACAAATAAAAAGCTAAACGCAACACAGCTGTGAATAAAGAAGTAAATAAGATAAATAAAGAGAGAAAATAGAATAAAATAAAACAAAATGAAACAAAAAGCTGACTCGGCACCAAAAATTCGAAAGTTTAAACTTTTTAATATTGCACAAAACTTAAGAACATTTATTACTTATCATGAAACTGAGAGTTAAATCACTAACAATTGTATTAACACGGTAAAAAAATCATTTAAACTTCAAGATATTTTTAAATAAAAACACAAATGTACACAGCCAAAAAATTACAGCTTAAGAGCCTGAAGTGTTGCCACTCTACTTTAATATATTATTCACGCAAAGTTTAACCCCGACATAATCGTTGTTGCTTGATATGCATAGTGGAAAGTGAAAGAATCAGATGGAATTTAAAATGGTGTTACATGGGAAGTAAGCGTGGTTGTAGTCCGATTTCGCCCATTTTCGCACTATGACATAGAAACATGAAAATAACGTTATGCACCGAATTTGGTTGAAATCGGTTGAGCAGATCTCAAGATATGGGTTTTCACCTAAAAGTGGGCTGTGCCACGCCCACTGACTAATTTTGAACATGGTTCCTATAAAGTCATCTCATACCGTCCCAGATGTAAAATTTAATGTCTCTGGCGTGTTTAATGCTTGGTTTATCGCGCTTTTAGTATTTTTTAACAGTACCGTTATATGGGGAGTGGGCGGGGTTGTCACCCGATTTCATCCATTTTCACACTGGGGTGCTAAAAACATTTGGTATCAGTAAATTTTGTTATTATAGCGTTAGCGGTTTAGGAAATATGCACATTAAACTTATTAGGGGCGGGACCACGCCCACTTTAAAAAAATTTTTTAACTGCGGATGCCCCTCTCAAATGTGATCCTGTGTGCCAAATAACAGTCTTGTATCTTATTGCAGAGCTTAGTTATGGCAACTTATTTGTTTTTGATTAATAGCGTTTTGTGAGCGTGACAGTGGTCCGATTACGCCCATTGCAAATACCAACCGTCTTACGGTACCAAGAACCATGTGTACCAAGTTTCATAAAGATATCTTAATTTTTACTCAAGTTACAGCGTGCTCAGACGGACGGCCGGTCAGACAGTCACCCAGATTTCAACTCGTCTCTTCATCCTTATCATTTATATATACATAACTCTATATCTAACTCGATTAGTTTTAGGTGATACAAACAACCGTTTGGTGAACAAAAATACTACTATTATACTCTGTAGCAACAGGTTGCGGGAGTATAAAAATGATCAGGATGACTAAACATGTTGAAATCTGAACATCTGTCTGTCCGTTCATCCGTCCATTAACTTCAGTAACTTGAGTAAAAATTGAAATACTGTACACGTGTTCCTTGGCCAAAAATGGAGGACGAGTTCGCAGATGAGCGTAATCGGACTACTGCCATTCCCACAAAACGCCACTTAGCACTAAATTAAGATATAGAATTGTAATTTATCACAGGGGATCGCAGAGCAAGGGGCACCTGTGGTCTAAAATTTGTAAAAAGTGGCTGTATTCCCGCTCTCTAAGAGGTTGAATGTACATATCTCCTAAACTATTCAATTTTATAAGCAAATTATCTCAGGACAAATTCAATCAATAAATAAATAAATGCGTCAACAACATAACATTTTACACCCGAGATGACAGGAGAAGGCTTAATAGGAGCAGGTATTTAAATTAACGATGGGCGTGACACCGCCCGTATTTAGGTGAAAACCCATATCTCAGGACCTGATACACCCATTTCAACCAAATTCGGTGGGTGGGTTCCCACATAACACAATTTTCATGTCCATCTGATTCGTTCACTTTCTAGTATACAAATTAAGCCCCAAGAAATACAACGGGTCGCAGGTCCCTTGTTTCTATATGGTCGCTAGTTTCTATTGCGAACTTTTTATATAATATATCAGTCAGTCTGTGGGATATATTATAGAAACTCAGAGAGAATATTTATCTGATATAAAATTGCCTCTGTGTCAAAGTTGGGTTGAATCGGAACAATAATTCCCTTAGTCCCATATACCTAATTAAAAAAATGTTCGAACTTCCGGGCTTATATTGGTGATGGTATGTGATATACCGAAATGAAACTCAGAGATAATCTATTTCTGTTAATAATATGTAGTAATGGAAAAAATAAATAAAACGTTTCAATACTATTTGCATCTCTCATACACCTAATATAAGATTTTTAAACTTTCGGTTGGCATTATATCGTATGTATCGCTCAATATGTAAGATATCTTAAAAAAGTTATCTATATGTATACTATTGGACAAAATACATTTTAATGCTAAGATTATGTGATATTGGACCCTCGTATACTACATATAAAGATTTTCGTTATTCTAACAAACTCTATGTATGTAACAGTGTATGAGTTATACATTTATAAAAGATTGAAGATATGCTCTTGAACATAACTGAGCAATGTCCAAAGTTAGTGTAATCAGGTCAGATCTTGACTGGATCCAATATACCCTATATAATGATTTTCGGCTTCCCACCTGTCCTGAAGCCGTTTAGGTGGGTCCAAATGTGTGATATTTTATTAAATTTAAGTGTACAAGCTTTCTTAAAAATTATTTGTATAAATAGTATAAATGGAATTAGTCTCAACCTTGGTCCAAACCTCATTTCCATAATATAATATAATAATTTTCGACATTCTGGTTGATGTTCTGCACATGAACTTAATATAATAAATTTAGCCAGATAAATCTTATTTCTTATATGTGATTTAAATATAATTTTTGCTGACAAGAAGTAAAATATAGTTATAAAACCAATTTAATCTATGACCAATAATATAAGTTAATAAGATAAGAATGTTGAATGTTTTCGCTACATTTTTTGAAATAAAATTTTTCCCACACCTGAAAGAATTTCCCTTGTCCTTGCAAGTAAACGAAATGTTCGGTTACACCCGAACTTAACCCTTCCTTACTTTTTGAACCATCTTCAGTTTGAATGGAAAAATAAAATTTTCGTTTATTTCAAGACTAAAATGAACCAAATCGGTTCAGCCGTTCTCGCGTTTTATCATAATTCGCTTCAAAAAAATAACCCTGGTCCAGCCAGCACCGGGGTGTTCAGAATTCTTTCGAGTCAAATTTCTACACTGTTTATGTTAATTATGACATTACTTTAACTTTTGTTAAGATAACCCTCAAAAGAACTTCTACGGCTTGGCAACTAGATTTTGCGAATATTTACAAAAATATTTTATCGTCTCAGCCTACCGTTATCATAAGGGGTAAAATATAGAGACTATAAATAATAAAATTGGGAAAGAGTATTTGAAGGCAAAAGTAATTGCGAGACATATTTCAAAAGAATCCCATTGCGTGCTCGCAATAATAATTGTAGTGGGAACAATCATAATGATTATATATTACAAATTTAAAATGTACTGTAGAGAAACCTCCATTCAATTTTCTCTTTCATTGTCTTTTTGTTGTCATCATTTTTTCGTTCCTATGCACACATTTCCGCGAATGTACTTGTAATGATTACTTCAAGGTATTAGTTAAGCGACTATCGCAACATGTGTCGGATACACAGAGAAATAAGATTGAGTATTGGGGAATGCCGCAATAAATTTAATCTGTTTTAAGGTTTATTATTAAGTAATGAAAGCTTCTTTTGAATTGTGTTTCAAATTCTTTTTCTTATAAATGAATGGCAGAAAACAATGTCATATCAAACTATATTTATTGTGATGTTCGCAGATTATTTATCATTTCCGAATCCTCGCTTTATTTATATCAAGGAGTCTTCAGCAGTACTGGAACTACTCTGAATTTCTCTCTTATCACTTTATCAAATTGGAGAGCAAATAACTAGGCATTAACATATATAATATATTTTTATACATTTTGATACTTACCTTTCCATTTCATATGTATTGAACTCTGGCTTGGTCGAAATTTGGACTCACAACACACAAAGTGGAGTCCCAAAGACCTCCTTGATTCTAATACATCAGCAAACTTTAGACTACAGGACAAAACATAAAACTGATCGACAGTTAACAGCATTTTTCCCATCAATTCACGAAGCGTTACATATCAGGGACCAAACTCAATATTTTGTAGTGTTGTCTCGAAAACTTTTAAAATGCCTGTTGCAGATACTTATAAAGCTTTTTGCATATACTGTGATTTATCTTTCAGGTTCTAATCTACCGTTGTTTTTTCGTAATTTTCGTAACAATCAATAAAACAAAATAATATTAGCTCGCGAATTCCAAGTTCTCACTGGGGTATCCATTGAATCATTTGTATTTCTCGCTAGAGCAAAAAGCTGACTATTTCGCGTAAATAGTTGGTTTGCCTTGCATCATAATAACTGTAACAGAAATCTGCTTATTCTAGTTTTACTGAAGAGTGAGCTCATTTAAAGTAAGTAATAAAATATAGTTTTACACTAATATCTATTAGTTAACCATTGCAATAAGCTTAAAATCTAAAACAACATTTCGAAATGGAGAAGCAAAACATTTTGTGGTCAAATCAAGGTCAACGGTGACTCATAAGTAGTCCATTCCAATGATAATGAGCATTATTACATGCAGAAATTGTCTGAGTGTGCGAATTGATATAATTGTCTACTTGTAAAACTATAATGAATCCTTTTGAATACCTTATTACATGTTCTAAATGCTCTTGTTAGTAGAAATTGCTTCCTGGTCTTTCTTTCCTTTTGTGTACTTTATCTTGCAAACCCGCTGGGAACCATTACTTTGTCTGCTGTGGCAGGCAGGTATTACAGTAACATTGGGCTAACGCAATGTATAGCCTTTAATACTTTCAAGGCAAATGTAAACTGTGCCGTATATTCATACATACCATAAAACATACTCGCACATTAGGGTGTCCGTTATTTCTGAAGTTGATTTTTTTGTGCAAACGTCTTTGATGTTTCAGGCTTTGCCCTAAAATATGGATCCGATGTGAACAATTTCTTATTTTTTTCAATTTGAATGGTGCCTAAATCATACTTATTTTCTCATGTACATATATAATATAATATATGCATTTTTTTGATATTTTTTATTAAGCAAATAAATCTACAACTTTAGAAAAAGGATATTCTAATTAAAAATTTTCCGCTTTCCAAAAATCGTTTAATGATTTTTTCCATAAAAACATTCCTTTAAAAGTTATACGCAATGGAGTTAACACATCAAATGTGTGCAGATGATTTAAACATTCGGACATGGTGGCTTTAACAGCGTATAAACTTGGCAGCAATATTTTTATGAAAAAATTCAGCAGCTTATTTTTTATAGAGCGGAAAATTTTGTATTATAATATAATTTTTTTAAAGACCTAGGATTTTTGTTTTCATACAAAAAAATTGATTGCGAAAGATAAAAAAGTCACTTTATAAATATATTGAAAAATTAAAGAGATTTAGGCAAGGTTTAAATTGAAAATAAAGTGCTTGTTTACGTTACGTTTTTTTAAATCAAACACTGAAACTTCGTGGAACGTTTGCAAAAAAATAAATCAATTCGGGAAATAACAGACACCCTAATATACATACATATATATAATATAAATGTAGTATGTGAATGCGTAACATAAATTGAGGTAGTTTCAGTTTACTCACTTGCCTGTTAATTCTTCTAATTTTATGTAGTACCGCGGTAATAATTATGACTTACGATTGCTTTTATGAATAAGTAAATACATATATGCGCATCTAGAATAGTAGTAATTGTTGCACACTTTGGTTTGCTATATACTTTTACTTTCAGATCACAATAATTTTTGGTGGAATTTTCATAACCGGCATGCTGGGCAACATTCTGGTGTGTGTGGTTATTATACGCCATCCAACAATGCACACGGCGACGAACTACTACTTATTCAGCTTGGCAGTATCGGATTTAATTTACCTTCTGTTTGGTAAGTGGCAAAGTTAAAGAAACCCTCTTTACAACTATATTTATACAAAAACAATGTAAGTATTACTAAACCATAATAAATAACATATTATATGTTACATACCTAAATATATTCTGTGTTGAACTAGTTGATATGAGACATGTTTACTCATACGCCGTGACGTCCCATTATTAATAACCTTTAGTAAAGTTAAAACTATGGAATTCCTCTAAAAGCCGATTATCAATTCATTCAGTTGAGATCTCGGTTAAAAACTTATTGTTATAGTGGTTAAGCTTTCTAACGAGCATACAATTGGGTCAATGATGAATGTACAGAGAGATATTGGAATGTACGGAGAGATACGCAATGTTTCTAAAGATAAAGTGTTTAAAATTAATTGTTTTTTTGTACCCTGAGCAGGTTATTACATATACTATAACAGGTTTATGAAGAGGTGGATGTAGGCAGGTGGGTAGAGTGGGTGTATGTTGACGCGCCTAGGCATATAGGAGGACCATTGTGATAACACCGGGACTAATGTTCCTTTACTCTATTGTCTTGTCTCTGAACCACGCCGTGCTTTTGATGAAGTTCATCAGTACAAAAAGTTTTATTTGTGCAACTTCTGAAATGTCGTACAGAAACCCTCGACCGATAGTTGCGATTCTTTTCCTGTATGTATAGAGCTTTGCCTTCGCATAGAAGATGTTTTACAGTCTCCTTTTCTTCTACTTCTTTACAGATTCTACAATAGTCTTTGTGTGGTGCACCTAGTTTGCTGGCATGTCCTCCAATTAGACAGTGACCTGTTAGCACTCCTACTAGAGGTGCTTATGTCGTTCCTTTTGAAATTTAAAAGTCGGCATGTGCGACCCATGTTCCATTCATGCCATCTTTGCATGCTTGTTGAGCAAGTCAGGGATTGACTCCACTGATATTCAGCTAAATTTATAATATGTTCGTGGAATAAATGCTTACAAGTGGCCAGAGGCATAAAAATTCTCTCTTTTTTTGATTCTAATTATAGGGTGATGCCTGCTTTGGCTATAATACATTCTTTCACTATCTTTGACGAAACCCTAGGAGACTTTAGTGATTTCAAAGCCGCTTGGCTATCCGCATATATAAATATAATATAATAGTTGTTGTGTGCCCGCTTCTTGTCAAAAAACAAGGCTTTCTTTGATTGCTGTGATCTCCGCTTGGAAAACACTACAGTGGTCTGGTAAGCGGAAGGCGATTTTGGCATCTAGTTTCACTGAGTTGACACATCCGTATAGGTGCTTACCCCTGCGTCTTTGTCTAACTCACCCCTTTCCCACTCCGGGAACGCAATATTGGGGACCGAATTTAGTTTCAAATCCATAGGATTTCGAAAATCCGTGGAAGTGGGTAGAAACGGGAACTTACTTAATTTCTTAGAATGCCCCTTATCACAGCCGACTAATCAGTCTAAAAGATGACTTTGCTGCCAGTTACTTACAGAAAAAATCTGTTGGCAGTAAGTGTAAAATGACGTTTAGTTCTAAGAGTTCCACTGATACATATACTGACTGCTCTTTGGATGCTTTCCATACGCCACGCCGCGTATTTCTTTTCTATTATTGGCTACCAATATACCGTATGTCATCATCGGTCTAACAACTACTGTTTAGATAAGTTACCCGATGCATTAACACCCATTTGTGCCCCGAACATCCTTTTGCAGGTGTAAAGTATGTAGCTGCTTTCTTCACCCAAGCGTCTTAGTTTGGTTTCCATGAAAGCTTCCTGTATAATGGCGCCATAACTTCTGGAGTACTAAGTTTCCTAGTAAACAATAGTAGCTTCATCTTGCTATCATTTAAGTTTACTCCGCACGATACGGCCCAACGATTTATGGCATTTAATATTGTTTCCATAGAGTTAGCGAGAGTGTTTGGGAATTTATTTTTAACCGACACATCGACCACATCGTCAACGGAGGCCACAACATATATCCCCCTCTTTCTAAATCTAACAGCAATTTATTCATTGTTAGGATCCAGAGAAGCGTTGTTTTAAGTTGTGTTTTATGTGTATGTCTATTAGTTTCTCGAACGTTTTTTAAAGAAATGAGGAGAAACTAATTGGTCTAAAATCCTTTGGACTTGTATGTGGGCTTTTGTCCGCCTTAGGTATGTAGATCACCTTCAAGTGTTTGAAACTTCTTTTCGCCTATTTCTACAGGAGAATCTATCCCTACTCCACTGTCTTGCGTATACTCCAATGTATGGTTATTTGAGCTACCTAGGAAGTGGTAATCCATTAGTAGGCCTAAAGACGCTTCACTGGAACCCGTCCAGCTGTGGTCTGGTTTCTGAAGGTGTCGAAACGCTTCCGGCGTATTCTCGATACCATTGCAAAAAAATTGCCTAGAATTTCTTTTAACTTTCCCAACCTCATTTCTATGACCTTAGGAGGTTGTAATAACTATCCCAATATTCCTCGCCTTGGGATAATTAACCTAAATTAAACTGATTCCTGCAGTCCTTCTGTAATTTTTAATTGCAGGAAACTACCATGAGTGCCTAATTCTTCTCCTAGTATGTGTTATTGGACAAGCCACCTCTAATGCTTGCCGGCATTCTCACCTTCGTGAATACGTAATTGATCTCCTCTCCACTTTTCGCCAGCAGTTCGATGGGTTTCTTTATTTACACAACATAATTTACATCCTAGCCTTTTTGGTCTCCATGCCAGGTTCTGCTTCGGGGTCCTTAACCAATTTCCATCCCTCCGTAGGCAGATTCGGATTGCAGGCTTTGATGAGATGCATTATCTGGGCCGGCTGCGATGGTGTTGCCGGGATCCAAACCCTTGCACTTGGCCTGGACGGGATGTCAATTTTGTCCTTTCCTTCGGGATCTCTTTGATCCAGCACACCAATGATAATGCGATTTCCACCAATGATAATCCGGGCCACAGCAGCAAACAATTTCGAAGGATGTAACGTTCTTTGGTCTTTTGGCTGACGGCTTGGCCGCAACAGCTGACCTCTGTCGCTTGGCTGCCACTGCTGGTAGTTCAAGCTTAAAATTTAGTAAGAGTGACAATCAATGGATTCTTGGAGCTCCTTCGCGAGGAAGGTTTTTGTGGTTCTGGTTCATGTTTGTTAAGGCTCTCTTATTACGGAGGGTGCCAGGTATTCGTAAGCTCCATTCGATACTAGGCTATGTAAGGCCCCCTGCCAATTTGATCCTCGGTATGGTTCGCAGGACACCTTGATCCAGCCCTTTTCGTACGCCCAACACTAGTAAGACTGATCTAACCCTCTCGCAAGTCAAACTGATATATGGGATTATGGTATATATTTTTGCATGAAATTTAATGCTTTAATTATTAGTTTTCGTACCAAGCCTTATTAAAATGGTTTTTTATGCAATGTGTAGGTCCTGGACAATTGTAATCGATGTTTGGACTCGGCGATTTCCATTAGTTGACCGATTTTTTCGATAATTGGTCTTCCAGAGCGTGGTGCATATTTGACCGCCGGAACGGAATCGACAAAACAGGGCGATAAACGCTATTCACATTTTTAACCGCCTGGCTTGAGTTTTCGCCCTTACCGCAGAAAAGGTTTTTGCTTGTGTCCGCTCAAACGAAACTGAATCAACCAATCACAAAATTGTCAGAATTGCGTTTTTAGTACGAAATGTCATCTTTTTAACGCCATCTAGCCAAATCCGATCGAACTTATATTGTACAACGCGAGAACAGATATATAACGTCATCTATTGGAAAAACAATGTATTTCTTTTTGCTACATTCTTTTAATTAAAAGTAGGAAGTATTGCATCCATTAGTTACAATCACAGGCAAGATGGTACACTATTATTAATATTATTAATTTAAAAATATTTATGTATATTAGGTTTATGGGGGCTAAGGGAAATATTGGCCCAATTTTGCCCATATTTGGCATAAAGATATGCTGTTATCACAAAAATATTTTCCCCGAATTCGATATGTATACTGTAAAGTGAAAAATTAAGTTGGAATTTTAATTTGGAAGTTTGTTTTAAGAGGAATGCCCGATGGCTTCAGCGATTTGGAAGATATATGTACATATAACCATTTAGAGGGCGTGACCACTCCCACTTGTAAAATTTTTGTAGTGCACAGACGTCCCTTACAACCGTGATTCCCTGCACCAAATGATTCTTAATTAGGTTATAGTTATGGCACTTTTGTGTTTTCGTTTATCACTTCGTGCAGGGCAATTGTGGGCGCGACAATGTACCGTTTCCACCCATCTGCAATTGACACCTCAGTCACTCGGAATTCAACTCGTTTCGTCACCCTGATCATTCATATACTTGTATATATAACTCCATACCAATCTCCATTAATTTTAGGCGATACAAAAAACCGTTAGGTGAGCAAAACATTATACTCTGTAGAAACATATTGCAAGAATATTAAAAATTCATTGGTTTTGTTAGCATAGATTTTGTAAGAAGTTTCTCCAGTATAATAATCTTCTTCATTTAACTCGACATATGTAGCCAAATCTGGAGAATACGGTAGTAGTATATCAGTTTTCAGCCTATTTTGTCCAATTTGGTCGGGCCACCCAGAAAATGGTAGCCGTCAGCTTTCTGACCGATAGCCTCTGCGTTCTTCGGAGCAGGTTCATCGGGTGAAGTCCATTGTTTCGAGTGCCTACTGGTTAGTTACAGGTACAGTTACTTCGTATCCGTAGTAAGCAAACGCGGCACCCATCACGCCAGCATTTTTTCTAATATTTCTTACAAGAAATGACCAGCGCGGTCTTTTGAGATAAATACTGTCTATTCAATCTTGCGCACCTTTAATTGTTGGTTGGCCAATGAAAAATCAACGTGCACCAAGTGTAAACTCGTTAAACCAATTTTTACCACCAGCATTGGAGGAGAAGAGTCGCAGTAAACAACAACTAAGCGCTGTTTAATTTCACAACGGGTTTCTCTTTCGAAAACAAGAAACGAATCGCCGGCTGTGGTTGGGAACTTATCGAATTGCCAAATAAGTGCAATTTGATACCATTATAAGAAATATATCTTTAACTTCACCTAGGCCCCATATGATGCTTCCTAATTATCAGGTTGATTTAACAATATTGTATAACGGTCATTATATGAGATACTTGAGGAAAATAATGGGAGCATGTTGTACTTGGCATAATGTGATTTGTTATCAAATATGGATGAAGTAGGTCAAGAAGAAAATATTATTCTCGAAAATTTTAGTTGTCAGTTTTAAAAACAAACATATTTGAAAACCTGGCATTAAGATTGTGTAGTGCTTCAAACAGCTGACAACAAAATTCACTTAAAGATTTTTACAGAATTGAATGCGTTACATTATGGGAAGAAGACAAAGGCATTGAAGGGCAAATATAACTAATTAAACCTGTAGGTAATGCGGATTATTTCGATTTAAATTTCAGTTACGCATACATTTAAACAATTTATGCTAATATCGAAACAATACAATTATGTCAACTGGCAAAATAAGCAAATAAACAACAATGCGACAACACTGAGGCAAAATAATAAAATTAGCATAACTTAATAATAGGCCTTGTTGCCCCAAATTGTGCCCTTCGGAGACAGCAAACACACACACTCGTACACCACCCCCGATCGCAAACAACACGTTCACATATATATCCCTCAGACATTCTACACGCGCCACACACATGGATTTAATTCCGACTAAGTGCGAAATAATAATGTAAAGTTACTACAAGTAGTACATGGGGTAGTTAGGTTTAACGGGTGTCACGTTTCCGAAAGTTCCGACATGTGTTAAAATGAAGTGCTGCTAACACAATGACTCCGACGAGCACTTAAAACGAACGCAAATTGTGGGAAGCACATCCGTGACGGGTTCATTATTGAGACCATGATTCCACACATTGCAGGCACTGAATATATAATATATAACGGTACAATTATTGAGCGCACCAAAAAAAATCCGTGGTTTTAGACTATCTGTAACACAACAACTCACTTGTTCTTACAAATAATCAAGCAAAGACTAAGTCTATATTGGCAGTCTTCCAAAGCTCACACTCTCACATGGAAAGTGTCATTCTTGACTCTTGATTCGTGACTCTTGCCATATAATTTTAGTGTTCCATAATAACCTCTTAGATAAATTATAATTTTCCTCCTCACAAAGGTGCCGTTACGGGGTTTAAACTTGTGAAATGTAAATTAGCATAGCGATTGCCTGAATTTGTAAACAGAGAAGTAAATTCAAGACGGAAGGCACTTTCATAAGACAATAAATTTCAATAAAGCGCCTGCACGCTTTCGTATTTATCGCAGTATGAAGTCATTACGCTTTAATTGTTTTGGCAGGAAATGAAGTAGATTTTTATTGCGCTTGCCGGAGCTAGAAATTATCATAAATGAAGAAGTAAGAGTTGTTTTTTTTCACGTAGAGTGGTAGGAGAATAGTTTATGGACGTAGAATGGTGTAATGAAAAATATCGAAAAAGGTATTCAAAAATCGTGGTCATTCAAGTTTCCTACTTCTTGACCATAGTATATGGTAATTAATAGTATTTGTTTGAAACACGTTTTATTATAACAATTCGCCAAAATTGATCTGAATTCGATCATTTTGTATGATAGCGTTGCCTTGAACAATAATATGTGTCAAATTTCGTAAAAATGTCTTGTCAAACAAAAAACCTATAGTGATCTGATATCGGCGGTTCGGACAAATGAACAGTTTCTTGGGGACTAAAGAACATGTGCAAAGTTTCAGATCGATATCTCAATAATAATATTTAATTATTCGGAACTATTCATCGTGAGCTTGCTGAATTTGAAAAATATTAGACAATATGAGATATATAATATCAAAGATATAGGTATTACATTTCAAAATCTTTTTCAATTTTTCGATTTAACTAAATTGAAGCTTTTTAATCAACTTAGTTTGATAATCTTACAATTCTTTGAGTTATAAATTTTTAAAAGCTAATGTTTATTAATTTGGTTGAAACCGATTACCGAAGTATATGTACAAATAATCAGGGTGACGAGCTGACTCCGTTCTATATGTGTGTCTGTATATATGCGAAATAGACCCTCAGTTTAAGAGATATTGATCTGAAATTTTGCACACGTCCTTTTGCTCTCAAGAAGTTGCTCATTTGCTGGAACCGCCGATATCGGATTACTATAGATAGTGTGATGACACTTAGTACATACGTTCCTTGGCACCCTAGGAAGATTGGTGTTACTGATGGGCGTAATCGGACTACTGTCACGGTCACAAATCGCCATTAAATGAAAATATATAAAGTGACATAACTAACCACTAAAATAGAACCAAATAGGTCAGTCTGTGAGGTCTAGTAATGAAATGCGGCGAGAATATATTTGTGGTAACCGCTTTGCTCTTATACATTTTTTCGAACTTCCGATTCTCTTTATACCGCATCTATCAGTTAGTGTGTAAGAAAGCTTTATGAAATTCCGAAAGAATCTCTTTCTAATAATAGTGTATATTCTTGTCTGTGATTGTAAATAATGGATGCACTACATCGTTCTTTTAGTGAAAATATATTTTAAAAAATCCCGTATATCACTTTACCTCGCGAGAGTATGAAATGTTTGGTTACACCCTAACTTAGAGCTTCCTTACTTGTTTCTTGGCTTTTTAGACTCTTGCAACATGTTGCTACAGAGTACAATAGTCTTGTTGTTTGTATCCCCTAAAACTTATCGAGAAAGATATGGAGTTATAACATATATAAATATATATATATATAAAATAATAGATCACGATGAACTTTGTACACACGTTCACTGGCACTAAAGGGAGAACGACTTCGTAGATTTGGACAACTTCCACGCCCAAAAAACGCTTTTAATCGAAAAACTATAAAATGCCATAACTAATCACTAATTTAAAATTTTGCTGCTATTTGGTACAGGAATTGCAGTAACAAGAAGCTTGTGTCCTAAACATTTTTTAAAAATGGGTGGTGCACCGCCCTCTAATAATAATATCTCCTAAACCACTAAATTTCCAATAACCGAATTCGCCAAGGACTAATCCTATATGAACCGCTACCGACATTGTGAAAAGGAATGGAATCGGAGGTTAACCACGCCTACTCCCCATACACCATAACAACTACTAAAAGCGCAATAAATTATTAAATAAATGCGTCAGAGACATTAAATTTTACACCTAGGGTGGTACAACAGGGCTTTACAGGAGCAATTGTCAAAATTGGACGATAGGCGTGGCGTAACATATTTCCGGACCTATTTGACCAATTTCAGCCAAACTTAGTACATAATATTTGATATTACCATGTTACACTGCAAAAATGGGTGAAATCGGACCGCAACCACGCCTACTTCCCATATAACACTACTTTAAATTTCATCTGATTTCTTCCAGTACACAAATCAAGCGCCAATTAATATATCGGGATAAAAACTAGCGCAAATATTGCCTTTAAGGTATGTCTAAATGTTTCCAAAGTCGGACCATAACTGTTCAATCCCCCATATACCAGAAATATATATGGAAAGACCCCATCGCTTACGGCTGACTTTTTACAAAAAGTAAAAGTCAATATATGAGAAAAGTTATTGAAATTCGGGGAATATGATTCTTTAATAATAGTCCTTGTGTTAAAATGGGTTTGATCGGGTCAATACATCCCTTAGTCGCCATACACTTAATTCAAATTTTTCAAACTTCCGGCTGATTTTATATCACATATATCGGCTAATATGTGAATTATCGTAATAAAATTGTGTGACGTGCTTTTTTAACTACGGTGCATCTGTGAGCTTAAAATATATAAAATCTGATGAAAACTAATCCTGGCCCCCATATAACTAATATCAGAATTTTCAAACATCCGGTTGACTTTACTTCTTATGCATATATTGTTGTTGGTACGTGAGGTACCTGAATGAAACTCAAGGAACATGTGTTTCTGTTAATAATATGTAGTTATGCCAAAAATAAATAATATAGGGTGAATACTACACCTATCGCATCGATATTGTTCATAGTACCGAACTCAAAAATAGACTACTACAGAAACTTCAAAATATGCACCGATTAGTGAAATGATTTTAAAATTAAAGTTGTTAAGTATAATACAAATAGTATGTTAACATGCCATGAAAATTTTTTTAACACAAGATGTGGAATATTTAATATGTATTAGGATGTTTTATAAGGAATAGAAAAAAATATCATATTAAATAATATGAAATAAGTTATAAATTTGGCCTTGAAATATTAGTAGCGGGTATTCAATACATTCTGGTGTATTAGGGAGTTCCCGTCTTAAGTATTTCTTTGAAACCATTAAGTGGGTATTATGCATATTGTTCTACCACATTCATGGTAATTCATTGCAACCAAAATGTGAGACCATCATCCCAACATACAAATGAAATATGCAACACACTCTAAGCGCGCTATACCGGCAGCGCTAACCGCCCATCATAAAATTTTTTTTTTGCTTAATCTAATCGCGATCAGTAAAATTTTTTTGCAGATTTCGTTTCTTTAATGTTTATTGCAAAATACTAAAATTTTTTTTTTTAATTTTTTGAGGGAGAAGTCATTAAAATTTTCATTTGTTAACTTAAAAGTTAATTAACAATATAAAAACAAGTAAGGAAGGGCTAAGTTCGGATGTAATCGAACATTTTATACTCTCGCAAAGTCAAATGGTACTACCATTTTCGCACTATAATATAGAAATATGAAAATAAAGTTATGTACCGAATTTTGTTGAAATTGGTTAAGCAGATCTCAAGATATGGGTTTTTACCTAAAAGTGGGCTGTGCCACGCCCACTGTCTAATTTTGAACGCGGTTCCTATAAAGTCATCTCATACCATCCCAGAGATAAAATTTCATGTCTCTGGCGTGTTTAGTGCTTGATTTATCGCGCTTTTAATAGTTTTTAACAGTACCGTTATATGGGGAGTGGGCGGAGTTGCCACCCGATTTCAGCTATTTTCACACCGTCAATATAAGTGCTAAAAACATTTGCTCCCAGTGAATTTTGTTATTATAGCATTAGCGGTTTAGCAGATATGCACTTTAAACCTATTAGAGGCGGGACCACGCCCACTTTAAAAAAAATTTTAACTGCAGATGCCCCTCGCTAATGTGATCTTGTGTACGAAATAACAGTCTTGTATCTTATTACGGAGCTTAGTTATGGCAATTTATTTGTTTTTGATTAATGGCGTTTTGTGAGCGTGGCAGTGGTCCGATTACGCCCATCTGCAATACCAACCGTCTCATGGTACCAAGAAACATGTCTACCAAGTTTCATAAAGATATCTCAATTTTTACTCAAGTTAGAGCTTGCACGGACGGACGGACGGACGGACGGACAGACAGTCACCCGGATTTCAACTCGTCTCTTCATCCTGATCATTTATATATATATATCCCTATATCTATCTCGATTAGTTTTAGGTGATACAAACAACCGTTAGGTGAACAAAACTATTATACTCTGTAGCAACAGGTTGCGAGAGTATAAAAATTGTTGTTAAAATTAAAATTGTTGTTAAACTGAGCTTGGGATTACTTGTTCATATTGACTACTTTATGAAAAAAGACACACATTCAAATTCAATGATCAAGTGGAAAATGGGGGGTCCACTTGACGTGTTTTTACTCATATATTAAACTTAGTCTCTTCAGTTAAATTTATATCAGATATATCTCATTTAAGTTTTGCTAACACCTGAAGGAATTTCTCCGGCTATGAACTTTCGCAAAGTGCAGGCTCCAAGAGTATGAAACGGTCGGTTACACCAGAACTTATCCCTTCCTGTCAACGCTGCATATATTATACTTCCTCCGTCTTCGGTTGGGACTGTTCTGCCTCTTTCGCACCAAAAGTTTGAACTATTCACATATTTCTAACGCAAAGTGCCGTTTCACATTGGGACGCAAAAGAGTCTCACACCAGTTTATTGTGGGCGAGGGGACGACGAGGAAAGACGAAGGGACCGTGCCACTCGTGTTCGGGTGGCACGCTTTGTGTTCTTGTTCGTAACAGCTCGCTGCTACCCTTTTCATCATTCCTTTTCACTTTCAAATTCTTTGAATGGTTGCAAGAGCGCTCGGTTTCAAATGAATTCGATCGCAAATTTGAGTTCTGTTATCTATTTTTTTATGTAATATGCAAATACGTATGCATAGAATAATAGAAATATTATGAAAATTGGAAATAAGGAGAAAATTAAGATATAGATTATGGAGTAAAGAAATTATGAGTTTTTAATACTTAAAGATTAGGAAATTCCTATTATAAATTTGGCCTTGAAAATATTAGTAGCGGATATTCAATACATTCTTGTGGATTAGGAAATTCCCATCTTTAGTATTTCTTTGAAACTTGTGTTATGCATATTGTTCTACCATATTCATGGTAATTTATTGTAAGCAAAATGTGTGACCATCATCTCAACATACAAATGAAATACGCAGCACGCAGTGTTGCGCGGTGTTGCGCAGTCGAACCGCACAAATATTTACGAAAATTTTGTGAAAAGGAATGCAGAAAAACTAGACTCGAGTTGTTGGACTCTTTTTGACCGTGTGAATGCCCAGAGCCACACCAAAAGAAAATTTGAAAAACATCAGACTCTTTTGAATCCCTGTCTGAAACGGCACAAATTAATGCTTAGAGTGCCTGACTCAAAACAACAAATAAAGGAAAAATAAATTTATTCCATAAGAAATGCGAGATAAAAGCAAAAAACAGTATAAAGTGCTGTAAATAGGATCAGTTACGAGTCAATGACCGCAAATGCTTAGGTTTCTCAAATTAATTAGATCTTGACTTAAAAATTAACCGTTTTATATGCGCGCATACTAAATTTAAATGCGCAAAACGTTTCTTTTATGTTTTCCACTATTTGCAAGTTTTTAAGTAGGGTTAACGTAAAAAAAACGATTTCGAGTTGTGAAACTTTAGCGATTAATATTCAAAAGGTACACGAATGAAATTTACTATTCACACATATAAACACACATGACATGTGCCATATTTAAATGCTCACCTTAAAATGGTACACATGAACACGTTGTTGTTGTTAAGAGGCTGTTGTAATCTCGCATCAAAGCCACGAGGATGCGATACTGAAGACATAAAGAAATCGTAAAATTCTTCAATGATTAAGAAAATACACTTACATACATATAAATTGCTGCAAATGTGCATACCCTGCAGTAAACCATTAAACCAGCAAGAGCAGGAACTGGTAGGATAAGAACTAGTCAGAGATATATTTAGATTCGCATTTACTATTACGAAAATTGTTTTAAAAAGGGCATGCAGTTACTTCAGAATTAGTATTTTTTTACAAAATTAAAATTATTATAGTATGAACTGGTATATTTCTGACCGAAATCTAACAATGGGCGTCTCGAAGCATATCATCACTTACAAAGGAATTTTCGTTCTTTGTTCCAAAGTTGGTTTTATAATGTTTTGGTAAAATATTTTTTTAGTTTGAGTTTGCTTTTGTGTTAGCTGTAGTAATACTAGCAAATTTTTAGTTATTTATAAATTTTAATTAATTTCAACACATTTATAAACACCGCCAGCGTGTTCACCAATTGTAGCAAATCTTTGAGCTTACTGGTAGAGTAACTCCACAGGGTTCTTGGACACAGAAAAATTTTCTGCAACGAAAACAATTTCATATGACCTACGTATGACAAGAAAAGAGCTTGAGGTATATATGTACTTCTTAAATAGGTCCAGGAAAATAACATCCAAACTTTCGGCTACCATAACGGAGTATTTGGTGAACATGCGTTGAAAATAGGTCTGCCCTATAACAATATTTGCCGCGGCTACAAACTCGAAGGGACTAATAAACCAGTAAGGAAGGGCTAAGTTTGGGTGCAACCAAACTTTTAATACTCTTGCAACTTGCGAGGAAATACCTTCAGGTGCATAAGATTTGTTAGTTATATTAAGTCTAGGGCAAGTTTTAACAATATTTTATTCATTTTAGGTTCAGGGATACACCGTTATTAGGAAAAGACTTTCTCTCAATTTTATTAAGATAACTCACCTATTTATCGATGTAAGCGGTATAAAGTCAACCGGAAGTTCGAAAATCTTACTATTAGTCTAACGGGGGCTAAAAGAATTATTGGGAAGCAACTCTGCCCGAATTACAATAATATGTCTCACAAGTTGACCGATATTTCCGGTAAAAAATTAGCAACAGGTACTGGGGTCTCCATATTCGGTATATGGGGACTTGAAAAGTTATGATCCGATTTTAACAATTTTTAGATTTGGGATGGAATGACTCAAACTAGTTACATGTGTAAAGTTGAATCCGAGTTTTTTAATTGGTGTTTGGTTTTTATACAGAAAAGTGTAAAAATCATATGGAATTTTCGCAAAGTAACAGAGGAATGTCATAGTAATGTTATGCACCAAATTTGGTGGAAATTGGTCCAGTAGAACCCGAGATATGGACTTTTACCTCAATGTGATCGGTGCCACTCTAATCGTTCGAATTTAACACAAGGTCTTTCGTACCATACCATACCACCGGGTATAAACTTCTATGTCTCTGGCGCATTTATTTGTACATTTATCGCACTTTTAGTAGTATTTAACAGAACTGTTAAATGGGAAGTGGGCGGTGTTATCATCCGATTACACCTTTTTTCACACTAGTGTGATAAATTAATATTGCTAGTGTGATATTGTTAGTTATGGTACTTTATACGTTTTTGATACCCCGTTTTGTGGACGTGACAGTGGTCCGATTACGCCTGTTTACGAACTCGTCCTCACTTTTTTGCCATGGAACATGTGTACAAAGTTTCATCAAGATATGTTCCTTTCTACTATAGGTACAGCTTGCACAGGCAGATGGTATCGGATTTCAACTCGTCTCGTCATCCTGTTCATTTTTATGTATATAACCCCATATTTATCTCGATTAGTTTTAGGTGATACAAACAATCGTTAGGTGAACAAATCTATAATACTCTGTAGCAATATGTTGCAATAGTATAAAATGATAACAAAATGAATCTCGTTAAAGGTTGGTAGAATCGTTTCACTTATTTTCGCCTCTTATTTCGAACGGCAAATGTAAGATTTTACTGATCTTAGGCTAACATATGCCGATGTGTCGTCAGATATTAACTCTACCTAGCTAGGCTAACATATATTAATCTAACTTGGGACTAAACAAAATTCTAACGGTTTAACAGTTTTCAAATCTTAGAACTTAAGACGACGGAGTGTCGACTATATAAATTCACTAAAACACAAGTAAGATAACCTAACTGCGGGTGTAACCGAACTTTTTAAACTCTCTCATATGCAAAAATTAAATGCTGGGCTTAATTTCCGGTATTGACAAAGCTTTATAATAAATAAATTATGCGTATAATTTCAACATTTAATATTTGACGAAATCTTGGATGAATTACAATAAAATTTAATATCTTACTAATTTACTCACTTAGTTTGGTTACTACATTTCGCCTCCTATCCGAAATATTTATTAAATTCAACATAATTAACTCAAACGAGATATATAGGGTAAAAAGTTAACCAAAGGGGCTTAATTTAATATATTGGATATATCAGCTAAAAGGCAACCTAATAATCGAAAGCCATTACATTAGGGGCATGAATTTTAGACCTATTCGATTATAGAAATCAACACTACCCCACGATTTCTTCCTTTTAGGCACAAGGCCACACTGTTAATAGATAGCGATGCTCTCATAATTTCTAACGGGTCGATTCAGGCCTTGGAGCAAAACACATGCTCGATCAACTCATAAAAAATTGGACCCAACGGATGAACCATCTGAGACGTAGCCGCGGCCAACATTTGAAAGAGATAATCTTCAAAAAATAAATGCCAGAGAATGTTCTTTCGAATGATAATAAACATTCCCCATTAAATTTGAACTTTCCTAATTTTTTTCTTTAAAGATTTTGCAAAAGTAGGGAACCTCGAAATGGATCACCCTATATAAGATGTCTCACATATTGACTATAAGGTATAAGCTCAACCAGAATTTTTAAAATCTTACTATTAGGTTTATGGGGGTTAGGGTAAACCTTGAACCGATATTATCCATATTTGGCATCACGATCCAGAAAAAGATGATCTCTGTCTTTCATTAGGTAATTTCACAGATCGGCCGATATTTTCAAAAAAAACGACAGCTTTAGTTAAAGAAGTCCACATTTTCGGAACTTCAGACATGAAAAGATTAAATAAAATTGCAACATAACGTCATTGGCTCTCATATTAAATATGTGGGGAGTGGGCGTGTTTATCATCCGATTTCACCCATTTTCACACTGTATGATGTTTCTAAAGGTTTCCTTCTTAGCAAGTTGGGTCGATGTAGCTCTTATGATTTGTGAGATATGTATCTACATTAAATTTATTTAAGGGACGACTTCTTGCAAATTTTCAACCCACAGATGCCCCTTGCTTTTACGCCAATTAAGCCTAGCATTTCACAATGACCAGCGAGTACGGAAAAATTTATTTAAAGTTATGTTTTGCAATACGCTAAGGCAATAAAGAAAGTTTGCTTTTTAAACGTCTCTAACTTAACGTAAAAAACTTGACAGTGAAAATTGAATGTTTTACTCTTCTTATTATATAATATAATATATATAAAAATATTTCAGTTGAAGGATGAAAATTCAAGCGAATCGGTAAATAGAGATAAATCATCGAGTTTTTGGTTGACAATATTGCTTCTAGGAAGGGAAGTTCAGGTGATATCATTGCGCTACCAGAATAACTTTAAATTCAAATTTCTATATTGCAAGAGACATCAAGAAACCACAAGCCGTATTACCAAATTTTATTAACATGGCATTTATTTTAGTGTAAATAGCACAGTCTCAACAAATACTAAAGTGAACGGGCCTATAACTTTAAGGATTTTGCAATTTAAATATTTTGTACTAAGCTTAGTGGTCTGGAACCTTCTGAGACTTATTATTCGTCCTGAAAGTATTTTCCGCACACATTTTAAGTGCTGGTTGTCAATTGCGCGAGATTTACGAGCTTGCACCATTGACCCGCCGTGACCGGCGAAAATCCAAGTTTTATATTGATTTAGATTATTGAATTGTGTTGGCGACGCCAGAGCGTGCATAATTTATGTGAAAACTTTCCAAAATGAACAAATGTTACACGCAGATACATACATACATATGGGAGTATCCAAACAGCTGAAGTTAGAAAATGTTAGGTATTTTTTTAAACTTAAAGTTCGCATAATCTCACGCGGGAGCACTTTGGTTTGATTTATACATTTATCGAGTTTTAATTGCTAAATACATATATAATATTATAAATTACATAATAAATGTAGTCTAAAGAATTTTTTTTTTGATTTGCTTCTAGGCTTGCCCGCGGAAATATTCCTCTACTGGCATCAATATCCTTACCTATTTGGATTACCCTTCTGCAAGATACGCGCATTCATCTCAGAAGCGTAAGTAGCCGCCTTGGGTATTATCAGTGAAATATTATTGATGATGAATGTTAAATGGACGCTAGAGGCATCGTATTATGAATTTCGATAAAATATTCAATTATTATTACTACAGTTACTTAAAAACATTATCTTGCCATTCCTTTTATTGCCTTAATGTAATGCTTTCACCATCACTATAATTATTTTATTGTAATTATTATTGTTGTAATAATTGTTATTGCATTTCAATCGGCAGCTCGACGTACGTCTCCGTACTCACAATCGTCGCTTTCTCCATGGAGCGCTTCCTCGCCATTTGCCATCCTCTGCATTTGACCGCGATGAGCGGCTTTAAGCGCGCAGTTCGCATCATCGCCGCGCTTTGGATTCTCAGCTTGTTAGGCGCCATCCCATTCGGTCTGCTCACGGATATACAGTACTTGAATTATCCCTTAAGTAAGCAAGCAAATTATTCGTTTGCGAAATATGTTGAAAATCTACTCAACACTGTCAGTCACAGCAGTCTATAAATATTTTATTCATTTTATGTTAAGTCGATTTTCTGGTTAATTGGAGAATTTCAATTCAATTAGGAGTATATGTTACGCACTTCACTCACAACGTAATTATAACAAAAACTTTTTTCTTTCTGCTTCGAATAGCTGAGACGACAATACCGGAGTCCGCGTTTTGCAGTATGTCGCATTACCCTGATGAGTTTCCACTTTTCGAGATCTCGTTCTGCTTCTTCTTCGTCATACCGATGCTGCTGATAATAATCTTGTATGGCAAGATGGGCGCACAGATACGTTTTAGCACGACACTACAGTTGGGTGAGTAAGAGTTTAAATTAGTTAGTATTTTAATTTGATGAACTTGAAGAATATATGTTAGTCACAAGTAAGTAAGGCAAGGTTGGTTGATGAGCATATAAATAAGATGTTATGCTAGGATAAGCGTTGGCAGTACTCTTTCCGCTAATACTTATCCCTACATTATGTTACCTTGTTATGCCCAGTTATTGGCTTAACTCTATTATTTCTCAACCCATTAGATTTGCGTAAGAGCACACCCACATAAGAAGCCCTTTACATTAACGCTTGCTTCATTTATTTTCTCTCTCCAGGCGTTCAAAAGGGCTCTATGCACAGAGAATCTCGCCACCAGCAGTCACGCAAAGCAGTAATACGAATGTTGGGTAAGTAAAATCTTTTCGCTAGTTTATTTTCATGGGTTATCAGAGGGCAACATAAAAAAAAGCATGTAATGAAAATGAAAAACTGCGAAAACTTATGGCGTTGTAAAAAGCTACCGATTATGAAACGAAATAAAAAACGAATAAAAATTTTTAAAATGGTAACAAGTCCAAAGATAAAACGAAAAAAAAATGTTAACTTTAGCTGCAGACTCGGTACCCACTTTACAAATAAAGAAGTTTACATACAAGAACTTGATTTTGACCGTTTAGATTGTATGGCAGTTTTATGCTATAGTGGTCTGATATAAAAAACTGTGGGAATAGTTTCCATATATACAGACAGACGGACATAATCAGATTAACTCAGCTTATTATGCTGATCGTTTCTTCTTCTTCTTTGGGTCGATCTGAGCCGAGAACACAAAACTTCGACAGTGGCCTCTATCCTTTGCGAGGTCACGCCAGTTGTACATCTCAAGTTCAGATAGATCGAAAGAGTTTTTAGATGGAACATAATCTTATTGCGAACGACATGGCTTAACCAGCGCATTCGTATAATTTTTATGTACTTAACTATATACATGTTACTGTAGAGCTCATACAGTTCGTGGTTCTATCATCTTCGATATTCATCGCTCCAAAGATCTTGTGGAAAACAGTTCTTTCGAATGCTCTCTCATCACGGTTCATCATGGTTCATATTTTTGCGCCATATTATAGGCCGGGAATAATCAGAGACGTATAAAGAGTAACTTTTATTCGTCAATTGAATACCGATCCCAAAGTCGCACCTGTTGGCAAGAGTTATTCTGCGCTTAATCTCTTTATGTTATATTATTTGTGGAATTTACGCTGATTCCTAGACATACAAAATCCTCAACTTTTTTAAATTTATATCTGCCAACATTGACATAGTTTCCAAGAAGGTGTGTGGCCTCCAGTTACTTTCGCTTGTTTTTGTTCTAGGCTGGGCAAGGTTGCCCTGGCGGTTCTGTTATTAAGGTCTACGATGTCAACATCAGCTGCGCATGCCAGTAGCATTATATTTTTAGAGTAGGCAATGCCACTACTGTTCAGATTAGCGGCACATAATCATTTAGATATATATATTTTATAGAGTATTCGACGTTTTCTTCAGGGTGTTACAAACTTCACGGCAAACTTAATATACCCTATTCAGTGTATAATCTTTGGCAAATGAAAAAGCTTAGCCATATATTACTTTATCTCTAAAAACAAATGCATCAAAAAGTAGAATTTTATCTTGGACTCATTCAATCGGAAACGTATTTTCTAACAATTATTGTCCAACTGCAGGTAAGATGAAACCTTAGTGATTTCAACCCCTTGTCATTTGGAACTGAGACTGAACCCTCGCAGAATAGGTCCATTTTTGAATCATACCTATATACCATATGTAGTTTGTACATTTTTTTTTTCAGAAATGAAAGAAATATGTATGTGTACGTAGTGGTAGGAGCAAATTTCAGTTTTAGTTGCGTAAAAACAGGTTGGGACTAAGTTTCTCTTATCTCATCTCCTGCCCAAAAAACTTGCACGCCAAATAATCAGTAACCAGCCTCCAACACTATTTTCTTCACTTTCATTTAAAGCTTTCATCAGCCATTGACGTGGTGATACGACGAGTGAAATTAGTCGGTTCTTCTTAGAAGAGTATTGGTAAACTCACTTCGAACAATTTTCCACATTTGAAGTGTTTTTTTCTATTCCTAAGACACAATTTTAAATGGGTTTGAAAATAAATAAAAAAAATTGATTTTGTTTATATTGTTTTATTAAATAGAACATTATGTTTAAATATTCTAACAAACTTATTCAAATCGATCGGAGTAAAATTCAAAGAGATAGACCTTTTGGAAGTTCCGCCCATCAGGCCACGTCAGTGTAGCGCTTCGCACTTAAAAGCGTTTATCTCAAACCTCAATTTATTTTGTCATTGTAACCAAATTTTTAAAAAGTTATGAAAAGTTTGAAGTAACGTTATCTAGTCTTTGAACAAAATGTTTTTATTTTTTATTACAAATAATTTTTCAGTCCAATACATGGCGTAAATTTGACCAAAAAACTTATTTTTTTGTTAAAAATCTGTCAAATATTAACTATTTTTTCCTTCGTCCAAAACGAGATTAATCTTTGTACTATGTACTGCACTTTTTGATTTTAGATGAACTAATAATAAGTTACGCTGTCAACTGCAAGAACTTTTCGCAAAATACTGTTTGAATATGTATCTTTGATATGTCGAATTGTTTAAATTAAATATATGATTGAATATACTTGTATTAAAAAACATAGGAAAAACACCTTTTTTAAACATCTAAAACAAAAATAAGCGAAAAGCCAGGTGTAGCAAACAAACAAAAACAAGGAACTTTACACTGCCGTAGCCCTAACTTTTTGAATACACCTTGTATAAAGGATATTCTTGTACTTTGACGCTTTATATGAAACCCCTTGTAACAAGCACGAAAATAATACATTCAACCCAATGCAGTCCTCTGCACAATGATGCTTTTGTATATCCATATGTGACACGAGTGCGTTTGGTCTTTCCCTAAGCAGACCTTAATATCCATAGAACATGTTTGCAGTGGAAAAGTCTAATAAGTGGCACTTCAACTCAGCTTACAGTGCTTCAAGTGCGTCTGCCATGGCACTTACACACATAAATGCGGGTAGGCAGGTAGATATGTATGTATGGATGTGTGTATTATAAATATAGTATCCTGGTAAAAATGTGTCTGCAGACTCAGTTTTATTTACATATGGATATTATAATGTCTGTGAATTAAAGTTGTGCTCAATATTCCGATGGAGGTTTTTTTAACTAAAGTTAAATGTCCTTGAACTATTGATTAAAATGGTGACATTTTATGTTAGTTACAAACTTATATTTGGACATGTGATTTCATAACTGGTATTGACTGGCGGTCAAAAACAGGTCGAACTTTGGTCTGGAATCCACAGTTTACTCTTCATATCGTACGAGTATATAGGCCAGTTTTTAAAATCCTCGACTGGTCTAGCACTTTAAATATCTCACATATTGTCAGGTAGTGCGCATAAAGTCAGCCAGAAGAAGGCAGATTCTCATAATCAGTAAACGGAATTAAAAGTATACCTACAATTTGCATATGCCAGGACTTCCATTAGCTCTAATTTTATTTTGATATCTGGGTTGTGCTTAAATTTGAAAGTATTAGTGTTGGCAATTACTTATATTTGCAAACTTAAACATACTCAAGAAGACGTGAGGAAAATGTCAAGAATCAAGTTATATTTAAATCCGTCACACAGTTAATTGTGTATGAAATTTTACATAAAACTTGGTAAGGCCATTGTATAATGACCGAGATGTTTTTTAGGCATCTTTTGTCGAATCTTCACTATTAAAAATTTGGGATTTAGCGAGAATTTCTTGTGGTGGCTTTGTACCGAACTTACACCTTTCTTTTGACCTTTAATATGCTCTTTGTATGTGGTATCGTTAATAGTTAACCCGCATGCTGTTTCAGTAAACCCTTTATATACAATTTTCTAATTCGAACGGAGTTAAGGTTGTCTGTGAAGCAGCTCAAAATCCCAAATCCATGAGCAGAGAAGAATCCATAATCAGGCACAGGTTTAACAGGGGTTGAACAATACAAAAGTTGACTCATCTGTAAATATTGCATTACTCCAATCATGGTTGATATTTTCCTGCGCCCAATGCAACCTTTTTCCAATGTGTGGTTTTGAATGTAGGGGTTTCTAATTTCTCCATAATGGTTATACCTCATCTTCAAATTGTACAACTTGTACTTAAATACTTCACCATTTTTTAGGATGCTTCGTTAGAAGGGCTGCTGCTGCGGCAGTTTTTCGCAAATTAATCGCGTAAAGGAAAAACGTTATTTTTTGAACGCACTGTTTATAATTCATATATGGATATATGCTATACTAATGTATGTAGTACATATATTCGTACATAAGTATGCAAATGCTGTGTCTTCTTAGTATTGAAAAATATATCATGCGGGCACTGAATTTCCGACATAAGTATGCAAGAGTTTTAAACACGCTGTTACATATAACTAGCGATAACTCTCTAGGAGACTTGATTACGCTCATCGAAATTTTAACTTGCGTTAGCCTAGAGCAAATATAACTAAGCATGTTTAGCGTTTATTTGGATTCCAAGAACTCTAAAAAAAGTAAACCACAAATGCCAGCAGCTTGGCTGAGTTATCTAATCAAATCTTATCCGAATTACTATTTATTTATGTACTTTAAGAAACTTATTTGCAAGCCTTTAGCATTGAAATCTATTCGAAATTATTCCTGCGTTCTCATGCGTCGCAAAATTTTTTCTTTACTCCACTCTCATGTGCGAACACAATTCCATTTCACGAAAGCATCCTTTTGTAATACTATTCTTCGGATTTCGCATATAAAGACCCGTTGAATTATATATGTGCACCAGAATACTTACATACCTAAATATATATGTGTTACTGTGCATGCTCGCAACAATTTCTTTAATCTGAAATCAATTTACTTCGTCTGTTTAGTTCACATTCGATATATGGACTTGCTCTTATAAATAGCTAGCTCAACAATATGTTTTGCAAAATATCGTGCAAGCTTTTTGTTTACCTACAAACATATGTAGCTGGTAAGCCTTACATTTGTTTGTGTAAATGGCCTATATAACATATATCATGAAGACACACATATTGGAAAGCGATTCTGAATTGAGGACATAATCTTCAAACGAACTCAGTGCAAATAAATTAAATCGCTGATGTACACAAATTGTCACCCCATCCTTAGAAGACTAAATGAATGCAATCAGTATTAAAATAAATAAAAGTTTAAATGGTTTCGGATGATAATGAAGAGGCTGTGGCAGATTTTGAAATTTGACAGTAAATCACTTTGCAATAAAAAAGCTTGCATCCAACACATGATCGATTACAATCACGTTTGAATTTCTTACTTTTTTATTTTGGTCTATGGGCACACTTAGCCTCATTGCCATATCTTTCTTTATATCGGAAATATCTGTATTAAAAACAACATAACACTTATCATTTTAGTGCTGGGGGAATGTACATATAGATAGCGCTCCTTTTTTTCTACCAAGCGACATAATTTTAGAAATGAATTTAATTGCACCGCGACCTATTGTGCGCCGAGTAACATAATGCTAATCGCAATATTCATACTATATTTTACTGCTACATCTTGAGCCCACATCGTGATATGCGATACAAACTCAGTCAAAGAGACAAATATTATAAAAGTATATTCAATATTGGATTCAATAGACCCAATAACAGAAATAATTATATTCGTTGTATGGAAAAAAAGAAAATGGAAGTCAACATCCTTAGATTAGATATGTAGGCGAGGGAAAAAAAACTGAATCGATTTCATCCATTTTTGACACCAGAGCACATATGTATCGGTTAAAGATATACTCTTTTATTCATTAAGATCTCTTACGAATTGATCGATTTTTAAAGTAATTACCGGGTTTTCCAATAATAGTGATTTAATTTTTTTTTTTTTAACCCACTATTTATTAAGGAAATTCAAATGTTTTTTATTTAGTCTGACGAACAATCGATAAAATTATGTTCTGAATTTAACTTCATTCAAATTTCCTCCACGACTTTTTTTGCAGAAACGATTACGATGAACCCAGTTTTCGAGTACTTTTTGCATTAAATCAAGTCGTATGTCAAGAAGCGCATTCAATTGACTTCTAAAGTTTGAAGTGGGTCTGTTTAATTGCTGAAGACCAATGACTTTAAATAACCCAACAAGAAGTAATCTAATGACGTTCAATCACAACTTCTTGGAGGACATTCTATGTCACAATTTCTTGAAATTATCGAATCTCCAAACTTTTCTCGTAACAATTCGGTAATAACCCTACAAGAAGTAATCTAATGACGTTAAATCACAACTTCTTGGAGGACATTCTACAAGTATGTCACAAAAATTCTTGAAATTATCTAATCTTCAACATTTTTCTCGTAATAATTCCCCGTCTTGTTGGAACCAGATGTTGTCAAGATCAACTTCTTCCAATTTCGGTCATAAAAAGTTGATCAACATCGATCCATACCGCTCTTTTTTGACAGTAACGGTGTCCCAACTTTATTTCGAGTTAAGTACGGACCGATTATTGCACCAGACCAAAAACCACACCTTTCAATTAAGGTGATTGTAATGGTTGTTCATAAATAATTAGTATTAATAGTAGAATTAAAAAGCTCACGAAAAGCTGCAATTGGAGAACGAATATTTGGTTTATATCAATATTCGCGCTGGATACCTTATTGTGATGGGAACCGTATTCCAGTGAGAGCAGGTGTACATACTGCAACGGTCATAACAAATGATTTCAATGTATTTTTCCACGTAAAGTTGTCGCAGTATATCCATTTCTCGTCATCAGTCACAATCCGATGCAAAAACCTTCGGTTTGTAGCGTTCAAGAAGAATTTCTGACATGCAAAATCGACTTTAAAGCTTTTAAATGATGTATACTACTACTAGAGATTTTAACCTACTTTGATAATTAAATTGTTTTTCAATTCCATTAGATTCTACCGCTTTGAAATATATAAATGAAGATATCGAAATAAAACTTTACTTATTAATTTTAAAGAATGGCAAATCTAATCTAAAACGGCTGAAATTGGACTACACCTTTTGATAATGAGTATTAGGAGCGTGGTTTTCCAATAGGGATGATATGATTCCTAAGTGTAGCTTCGGTTATTTTGAATATGTCATGATCTGTAGTTTTTATACTCTCGCAACTTGTTGCTACAGAGTATAATAGTTTTGTTCACCTAACGGTTGTTTGTATCACGTAAAACTAATCGCAGTTAGATATAGGGTTATATTTATATAAATGATCAGGATGAAGAGATGAGTTGAAATCCGGGTGACTGTCTGTCCGTTCGTCCGTCTGTCCGTCCTTCTGTGCAAGCTGTAACTTGCGCAAAAATTGATATATCTTTATGAAACTTGGTACAGATGTTTCTTGCTAGCCAGAGGGATTAAATTTTATTTCTGGGATGGTATAAGATTATTTTATAAGATCCACGTTCATAATTAGATAGTGGGCGTGGCACCGCCCACTTTTAGGTGAAACCCCATATCTTGGGGTCTGCTTAGCCGATTTCAACTAAATTCGGTACATAATATTCTTCTCATATTTCTATGTTGTAGTACGAAAATGGGTGAAATCGGATTACAAACACGCCTATTTCCCATATAACATCACTTTAAATTATAGTTATGAACTTCTACCTGTGCTCGCTATTCGTCGAATTGTTTAAAATTAATAATAAATGAAGTAATGAAAATGTTGCTGCCGTCCAGGCAAGTGTTGCCGAAGGCAGCAATTTGTCGATTCCAAGATGTTGTCAAAAATTGCGACTATCTCAAACCACAACCTGGCGGATTTTGAGAAAAGATTTTGGCGTGTATCCGTATAAAATTGTTCTCACTCAAGAACTGAAACAATTGGACTGAAGCCACAAACGTCGTGAATTTGCAGATTTTACATTAGAACAACTTGAAAACGATAACGATTTTTTGAAAAAAATTATTTTCTCTGATGAGGCTGACTTCCATCTGAGTGGTGCGGTAAATAAACAAAACTGTCGATTCTGGTGCGAAGAAAATCCACAAATTATTCATTAACAATCATTACATTCACCTAAATTAACAGTTTGATGTGGTGTTGGGTCCGGTGGAATCATCGGTCAGTACTTCTTTCGAAATGAAGCTGGTGACACCGTTACTGTCAAAGAGGAGGGGTTACGGATCGATGTTGATCAACTTTTTATGACCGCAATTGGAAGAAGTTGATCTCGACAACATCTGGTTCCAACAAGACGGGGCAACGTGCCACACAGCACGCGCAACAACCGAATTATTACGAGAAAAGTTTGGAGATTCGATAATTTCAAGAATTTTTGTGACATACTTGTAGAATGTCCTCCAAGAAGTTGTGATTTAACGTCATTAGATTACGTCTTGTAGGGTTATTTAAAGTCATTGGTCTTCAGCAATTAAACAGACCCACTTCAAACTTTAGAAGTCAATATTGAATGCGCTACTTGACATACGACTTCATTTAATGCAAAAAGTACTCGAAAACTGGGTTCATCGTAATCGTTTCTGCAAAAAAAGTCATGAAGGCAATTTGAATGATGTTAAATTCAGAACATAATTTTACTTTCATACTAAATAAAAAATATTTGAATTTCCTTAACGATTAGTGTGTTTTTTTTAAATCATATAACCTTGTATTATCCTATATCTAACTCGATTAGGTTCAGATTTGCAAACAACTGTTAGGTTAACTTTTTAACGATTGTCTTTCTTTTATTATTTTTAATGAAATTAATCCTAATTATTAGACGAAGTTCTGAACAGAGTACGCTTAACTTATCATAACCTGAACAAGGTATATTAAGTTTACGACGAAGTTTGCAACACATAGAAAGAAACTTTGGAGACCCTATAATATATATATATAAAAAATTCTATTTCTAAATAGTCTATTTCTCTCCAGAGGCTGCTCATTTATGTAAACCGCCGATATTGGACCACTATAGCATTAAAAAGCTACCATTGAAACTGAAAGATCGGAATCAACTCGTTGTATGGAAAGCTGGAATGTTATTACTTACTTCCGTGCGGAGTAAAATACTATTTTAAGGAAATATTCTCGTTCTATTTTGATGAGATTGAAAATACCTTGCTTCACTGCGAAACTATGAATGGTGAACAAGTACTAATTACTACTTACATGTATTCATACTAGATTAATTTTACCGCAGAAATTTTACTTTTTAAATGTACTTAAGTGCGCAACTACACTTAGAGGGAGTACATAACAATTTATACATCCCGGATGGGTCATAAAAGAACTATAAACTCTACTAATTACAAGTTAGTGAGCAGCAGCTGTGTGTATAGCACGGGCAAAGATTGTAAGAAAACAGCTCTTGGGTCTAAACAGCCGAAGTGCCAGGTGGTTGGAAGTACAAGCAGGCACTTCGAATTTCAAATGTTTAATAAATAAGTTTGCACTGCGACAATCTCATAGTAATTTGACGAGCGTTAAGTTACGAAGTGAGCAATTAGGTTTGTGAAATTGAAATGCCAAACTTCTCATAAAGTAACTTAGCAATCAGGCATCTTATGTTACAATATGGATTGATTGGAATGTAACGGTTTTTTTTTTCGAGGTAATGAACTTTAAGTTGGCATTTATGTTCAAGATGGCGACCGATTTAACAGCTGTAAAGTAATTTATTCTCAGTTTGGCTTGGCAATTTATCATGAATAGACTCACGCCTGAACAAGGCTTGCAAATAGTGCAGTTTTATTTCGAAAATAATGGTTTTGTACGGAATCCGCGCTACGTTCATTTTATCGTATGATACGATGAAGCGCGCTTCTGGTTGAACAGTCAACAAACAAAACTGCCGCATTTGGAGTGGAGCTAATCCTCAAGTGTATGTCGAAACACCGTTACATCCAGAAAAACTGACTTTATGGCCTGGTGTAATCATTGGTCCGTATTTCTTCAAAAACGATGATGGCCAGAACATTACAGTAAATGGTGATCGGTATAGAGATAATGATTACTAACTTTTTCATTCCTGAATTGAACAACCATGATGTCCAGGAGCTGTGGTTCCAACAAGACGACGCAACATGTCACACAGCTCGTGCCACAATCGATTTATTGAAAGACACGTTTGGTGACCGCCTAATTTCACGTTTTGGACCTGTGAATTGCCCTCCAAGATCTTGTGATTTAACACCGCTCGACTACTTTCTGTGGGGTTATGTAAAGTCATGGTCTATCCGTGTTATTGCCGATATACGACCACAAATGTTGAAAAAGGCGTCGAAAATTGGACGCCCCGATTGGACTACATCCGCGCCAGCCGTGGAGGTCATATGCTAGAAATCATATTTAAAATGTAATGCCACAAGATTATCTTGCGGATAAATAAAAGTCATGTCAATCAAATAATCCATCATTGTTTCATTGCAATTTAATGTTCTATTTCTCTAAAAAAAAAAACACCCTTTATATGAAAGTTAGTGGATTTATTAAGCCATACATAAGAGCATAGAGATTTTATTGAAACGACATGTGAATTGAGCTTACAGAAGAATCACTCACAATTTTCCAAAACATTACACCTCACGTCGTGAACAATTCCGACTCATTGGCCGAACTATTGGATAAATAAATGTTGATTCTGTAAGAACTGTAGTGCTTTCTCAGACCCATTTGCTAACGGGCTCATAACAGGACAATAGATATGAAAATTGACAATAAGCCTTTTGAGTTACAACTGCTTAGCCCCCTTAAGAGGTTGTTATTGTAGGGTTAAACATTATTTTTTCTAATATTTATTGTCCTATATGAATGCACAATATTTTAAGAATGTTGTGTCAAATTTCAATTCAATTGAAGTAAAATTGACAAAGCTATGAGTATTTTTGTACCCATCTTATGAACGTTTTAATAAATGTATGGTTATTTAAGTGATCAGCATGAGCTGAGTCGATTTAGCTATGTTCGTCTGTATACACGCAAACAAGTCCCAGTTTAGAGAAACCTATCTGAAATTTCCCACACATCCTTTTCTTCCCAAGAAACTGCTCATTTGTCCGAATCGTCGATTTAGGACAACTATAGCATATAGCTGCCATATATCTTGTTTGGAAAACTTTTTTATTTGACAAAATCGACGAAATTTGGCGTGAGTTATTGTTTAAAGCAAAGCACAGCAAAGTTGGCGGCGCTTTGTTAATAACTTCGAAGGAAATAACAACTTTTAGTTTATTAATACTATTTATTGAATTAATTGTTATTAAAAAATAGTTTACCAATTAATTTTGTAAATTTTCTTGTTATACTCTCGCAACCTGTTGCTACAGAGTATAATAGTGTTGTTCACCTAACGGTTGTTTGTATCACCTAAAACTAATCGAGTTAGATATAGGGTTATATATATATAAATGATCAGGATAAAGAGGCGAGTTGAAATCCGTCTGTCCGTCCGTCCGTGCAAGCTCTAACTTGAGTAAAAAATGAGATATCTTTATGAAACTTGGTAGACATGTTTGCCACGCCCACAAAATGCAATTAATCAAAAACAAATAAATTGCCATAACTAAGCTCCGCAATAAGATACAAGACTCCCGTCCCTAATAGGTATAATGCACTATGACATAGAAATATGAAAAGAACGTTATGCACCGAATTTGGTTGAAATCGGTTAAGCAGATCCGAAGATATGGGTTTTCACCTAAAAGTGGGCGGTGCCACGCCCACTGTCTAATTTTGAACTCGATTTCTCCAAAGTCATCTCATACCATCCCAGAGATAAAATTTAATGTCTCTGGCGTGTTAAGTGCTTGATTTATCGCGCTTTTAGTAGTTTTTTACAGTACCGTTATATGGGGAGTGGGCGGAGTTGCCACCCGATTTCAACTATTTTCACACGATAGGTTGAAATTCTAACAACATTTGCTTCCAGTGAATTTTGTTATTATAGCGTTAGCGGTTTAGGAGATATGCACATTAAACCTATTAGGGGCGGGACCACGCCCACTTAAAAAAAAAAATTTAACTGCAGATGCCCATCCGTACTGTGATCCTGTATACCAAATAAGAGTATTTATCTTTTTGTGGAGCTTAGTTCTGGCAATTTATTTGTTTTTGAATAATGACGTTTTGTGGGCGTGGCAGTGGTCCGATTCCGCCCATCTGCAATACCAACCGTCTCACGGTACCAAGAAATATGTCTACCAAGTTTCATAAAGATATCTCAATTTTTACTCAGGTTAGAGCTTGCACGGACGGACGGACGGACGGACGGACAGACAGTCACCCGGATTTCAACTCGTCTCTTCATCGTGATCATATATATATTTATCCCTATATCTAACTCGATTAGTTTTAGGTGATACAAACAACCTTTAAGTGAACAAAACTATTATACTCTGTAGCAACAGGTTGCGAGAGTATAAAAACAATAGTATAAAAGGGTGTAAAAAGATCTTTATTTTGATTTCGATCGGTCAGTTTGTATGGCAGCTATATGCTATAGTGGTCCGCTCTGAACAATACTGTATATTCGCAAATGATAGATTCTCAAATAAAAAAGTTTTCCTTTCAAGGACTTGAGTTTGATTGGACATTTGTATAGCAACTTTATGATATAGTTTACCGATATTTTCAGTTTTCAAAATTTCAGGTCGATATTTCAAAACCTGAGGGATTAGTTAATGTCCATACAGGCGGACTGACATGGGTAAATCAACTAAGTTCGTCAACCTGAGCATTTATCTATGTATTGTATTTTATGTGGTATCCGACTTTTATTTGTCGGAGTTATAAACTTCGTGGCAAACTTAATATCCCAGGTTATAAAAACTAAAGGTTAATAAGAAGGGAAACTAGGGTGCTTATTGAACAAAGTTTCACAAATTACCAAGTCTTGTTTTAAACTCTGAAGTTTATTTAGCCTCCGGCACATGACACTCACTGAGGACTCGAACAAAGGCTTCATTTGCAGACCAGAACTTTGTAACGTAAACTTTATTTTCTTTCTATAATTTTAAAAGTTAGTCTCCAAATTGAATGATTTTCTTCAGCAACTAGCCCGAAACGTGTTTAGATATTTGTTGCCAACATTATGTCCTCAAATATAAATTGTCGATACTTATCCTACATGACCTTAAACTTTCTGGAACGGGATAAATCCATATTTTGTTTTTTAAAATGCATCATTATATACTTATGCATTTTAATGCCATACAATAAATTCTGACAATATATACATATGTACATATATACATATAAATATATGCATGTATAGTTTTTTTAAAATATTGTCCTTTGTTCTCCACTGTCTCTTGCAGCTGCCGTTGTAGTGACCTTTTTCATTTGCTGGCTGCCATTCCACATGCAACGATTATGGTTCCTATATGCCAAAGAACAAAACAATTTCCAAGAGATAAACGAGTGGCTGTTCTCCATCGCCGGCTTCACGTACTATGTGTCGTGGTAAGTACTCAGATAAATTTCTAAAATTTCAAATATTTTATTTTATATGTGACTTATTTTTATTTATGTGCACATGTATTTACATAAATAATATATACTTAGATATATATAGTAGATGTGACCACATGGATGTTTACACTTTATTTTAAGTATTTCATCTCTGGTGAGTGGAGGGCAGCAGAAAGAGTGTATGTCTTTGCAAGTAGTTTTTGTCATGTTGGCTTTGATAAAACTGTTTAAGTCTCTTTAACAGAAAAAAGAGACAAGGCACTGAAGTAACAATTAGGAAGCAGATGAAAACAAAACTGTGTAAATAAGTTGGTGTAAACATTGGAGCATTTTAGCTGTGGAAAGCAAAGTTATTTATCACGAGAGCATATACAAACAAATGCTAACGCTTTAGCAGCTGTTTGGTTATCGTAAATCTTAAGGTACCACTATGTATGCACATATGTCTTTACTAATCGCCAAAGGTAGCAAACAAATTTAAACAAGTAAGGAAGTGCTAAGTTCGGGTGTAACCTTGCAAGGATCAACGCCGTGGAAATACCTTTAGGTGTTGGCAAAACTTTATATTAAACAAAGGGGAAAATTAGTCCGATTTCATCCATTTTAGACAAGAGATTGTTATTAGAAAGAGATTCGTTGCGAATTGTACTAAGATTCCTTATATATTGGGAGATATATGCGGTGTAAAGTCAACCGAAAGTTCGAAAATATTTATATTAGGTATATGGGGGCTAAATGAAGTACTGACCCGATTTTACTGTCAAAAAATATCTTTACGAGTTTCAATACGATACCTCAAAGATTGACCGAGATGTTCGTTAAAAAATTAACCATATGCGCTGGTGTCCACATGTTTAGTGCCTGTTTCCTTGAAAAGCTATAATTCGATTTCGTCAACTTTTGGATGTCAGATGAAATATTTGTGCTAAGTTTTATTCTGATAACTTCATTGATGTTTAATTTGTATACTCTAAAAAAAATCAGATGGAATTTAGAATTTCGTTATATGGGAAATAGGCGTGCAAGTTATCCGATTTTGCCCATGTCCACAGTGTACGATAAGAATATTTATGCTGCCTCACACATAAAATTTTCTCGATATTTCAAAATAGTTCCTGAGATAAAGAATTTCACCTAGAGGTGGGCGGTAGTACACCCGTTGTCCGCTTTTTACATCTGCTCCTATTAAGCTTTTCCCCATTATCTTCGTTGCGAAATTTAATGGTTATGACGCATTTATTCAGTGAGATGGTGAGATTTAGTAGTTTTTAACATAACCGCTATATGGGGAGAGGGCGTGCTTATTATCTGATTTTACCCATTTTCACAGTATATGAAAAAACGCTAAGGAGATTTCTTGTCATCAATTTTGGTTGATTTCGATTAAGGGTTTTGGAAGATATGTACATTAAACTATTTACGGAGAGGAACACGCCCACTTAAAAAAAGTAAACTCACAGGTGTCCCTCGCTACTGTGATCCATTGAAAAATTACAGTTTTGTATCTTAATTTTGTTCTTATACCATGTTTCAACCGACATTTATGTTAATCGCGAGAATTAGGCTGTTAAGTAGTTTATTTTACTCATCTACTAGATTTATCAAGATTTCGCCATACAAAACTGAGACTTGTTAATCTCGTCACCGAAGAGATTTGAAGCTAATCTACTCGGACTCTCTCTGTGCGACTCTGATTTAGCGCCATCTGTTTGTCAGTAGGGATCACATCACAGCTGATTTAGACACTATAAACTGTCAAAGCGGAAAAAATTGAACAGACAAATAAAATAAGAAGCAAAAAGTTAAAGCAATCATATCATTTAAATAAGTGAAAATGATAAAAAAAATAGTAAAAATAGGAAAGTAATGTGTTGTTGATGACCTGTTAGGTATGGCACAAGAGAAGGAATTAATTTAGATGAAGGGGAAGAGAGCTATAGAGTAGTGATTGATGTTGGACAGTGTTAAGAAATACACGTGCGAGGACCTCGTAACGGTGTAATAGCACCTAATGCTCATCTAGGGGCTTCTTGTTATACCTAGTTGTCGAAATAACAAAAATGCATAGAGTATTTCAAAATGACAAGAATACCGTTAAACAATCATGTCGGATTTTCTGAACATCTGTACCTTTACTGAACAAATCTTATAATTGCACAGTTTAATATCTTGATGAAGCTTTGCGAAAATTACCTCTGGCCCTGCGGGAAGATCAGTATTGCTCCAATTTTACATATATGTAAGCATTATAAAAGTTTTGTTCGAAACGAATTTTGCTCAACTAGAGAGGTGGACTAATTTAATGAGACATATTAATTCTGTTACAAGTTCAAAATGTAATACATTTTGTTTATAAAGTTAACTTTGGTTAATAATGCATATATATATTAAATAAGCGATGTACAAAATTTTATTCGAAATTTCGCTTTCACATAGGCTCTCAAACGATACGGCCACTGTTCAACAGCAGAACGCACATTTTCTATTGGTATTGGCGACGATGTCGAAAAAAGGAATTTTTTCTCTAACCAATGGATTCAAGTTTGGACTTTCAGACGTCCAATCATCTGCAGTTTTGAAACCAGGAATATTTTGTTTTTAAGCCACTGCTGAGTTGTTTTTGCATTGTGTGTTTTGCATCTTGTTGGAAGACCGAATGCTCTCCATCGAAGAAAGTATTGCTTAACTGCGTCACCACGTCTTCTAACACATGCCGCTCGTACGCTTTTGCCCAATTTTTTAGACGTGAAGAAAAGAGGTGTAACACATTTGCAGGGGGCCAAACCACTACAGCAGCTGGATGTTGACCATGAACCCTTGGGGTGACATATTTATAGTCTTTTGTCGTTTTGCTTATTAAAAACTTATTCATATTCTTTTTATCTGTAACAAGTAAGGAAGGGCTAAGTACGGATGTAACCGAACATTTTGTACTCTCGCATAGTCAAATGGTATACTCGTTTGAGATTTCTTTGTGGATTGACTGATATTTTCGGTAGAAGGTCAACTATAGGCACTGGGGTGCACATATTTAGTACTTAGGGGCTTGAACAGTTTTGGTTCGATTTAGACAATTTTTGGTCACAAGGTTGCATACTTTAAACGTATTATTCACGCAAAGTTTTACCGCGATATAATCGTTGTTGCTTGATATGCATAGTGGAAAGTGAAAGAATCAGATGGAATTGAAAATGGTGTTATATGGGAAATAAGCGTGGTTGTAGTCCCATTTCGCCCATTTTCGCACTATATTATAGAAATATGAGAAGAATGTTATGTACCGAATTTGGTTGAAATCGGAGAAGCAGATCCCAAGATATGGGTTTTCACCTAAAAGTGGGCGGTGCCACGCCCACTGTCTACTTTTGAACGCGGTTCCTATAAAGTCATCTTATACCATCCCAGAGATAAAACTTAATGTCTCTGGCGTGTTAAGTGCTTGGTTTATCGCGCTTTTAGTAGTTTTTAACAGTAGCGTTATATGGGGACTGGGTGGAGTTGCCACCCGATTTCAACTATTTTCACACTGTAGGTAGAGGTTCTAACACATTTACTTCCAGTAAATTTTGTTATTATAGCTTTAGCGGTTTAGGAGATATGCATATTAAATTTATTAGGGGCGGGACCACGCCCACTTTAAAACAAATTTTAACTGCAGACGCCCCTCTTTAATATGATCGTGTGTACCAAATAAGAGTCTTGTATCTTATTGCGGAGCTTAGTTATGGCAATTTATTTGTTTTTGATCAATGGCATTTTGTGGGCGTGGCAGTGGTCCGATTACGCCCATCTACAATACCAACCGTCTCACGGTACCAAGAAACATGTCTACCAAGTTTCGTAAAGATATCTCAACTTTTACTCAAGTTAGAGCTTGCACGAACGGACAGACAGTCACCCGGATTTCAACTCGCCTCTTCATCCTGATCATTTATATATATATAATATAACCCTATATCTAACTCGATTAGTTTTAGGTGATACAAACAACCGTTTGGTGAACAAAACTATTATACTCTGTAGCAACAGGTTGCGAGAGTATAAAAATATACTTTCATCGCCGTTAACCGCGTGCCACTAAAGAAGCCGCTTGCATCTGTTGAGCGAGCCTAATTTGCTTCAAGCGCGTTTTCAGTAGATATCCAGTTCACCGACGATAGGCATTCATATGGAGATCATCTCTAATAAGTCTGGACATTAATCTAGTCGGTATATGTATCCTTCGTAACAGAATTTATGGCATGACTAAATACATATATTGACGTTGTCAGGCAACCCTTATGTTTAAATCAATTAATAAATATAAATAACCTACATTTTACAGTTCATCATACAATATTTATTTTGAAACTATCACCTGAACGCCAATATATTAGCTTATATGTTTTTTCCAGTTGAGAAAAAAAAAAAAGATACGAAACCAACTGTATATAAAATAAATTTCACCGTCGACAATTTCTTCATATCATAAACCCCTCAAAATGCGAGGACTTATTGTATGCTAATTTTTAAATCTTGCTCTTAAATAACCATTTACAAGCAAATTAATGAACCATGTTTATTTTTCTCTTTTATTCTTAGCACGATCAATCCGATTGTGTATAATGTGATGTCGCACCGGTACAGAGTTGCCTTCAAAGATATACTCTGGGGCAAGCGACGGAGCGTATACTACAACAATGGCTTTGCTAGGGATCAGTCCAGCTTTCGAGAGACGATGGCTTCCAGCTTGGGTGGCGGCAACAACAGCACATACGATCGCGTACATTCGGTTAGTGTAGTCCATACAAATGGACTAATATAATAATCCCTTTATTTTGAAATGCTCCAACATCTTTCCTAGTAACTTGATATATTTAAATATGTGTCACACTCTAGCAGTTTGTCTTCAGCTAAGTCGGTGCAACTAAATGCATATGATTTCGAAAGTCGACGTCGGCACATACATTCGTACAACAGCAACACAAACGAGTGCCATCTGCAAGCACTTAGTCAACGAATAATTTCCCATGCGACTTAACTCCTACTCGTATTATCTGCTTAGTAATATTTTAATAATAAAGCCACTGACGCTGAGAAAATTAGTTATTATATGGATATAAGTAGAGGCAAGTAAAAAAGAAAGCAACTAAGCAAACTAGACGAAAATTTAATTGGATCAAACATCTCGTTTACATACATATGGTTGGTAAGCGTAAGCAATCATATTATGCAGGTTATGTTAATTATGTGTACGACTACGGCAACAGCGGTTATTTAAATGTGCTGAATTATTTCATTTACCTGACTCACATTAAAACCCAGCAGTGCTTTTGACATTGTGTATTACTATATGAACTTACGCAACAACTCGGTGCTAATGCGTTTAAAAATGAAAGTGCTTATTGCCCTATGAAACAATTGTTGTTATAATTAGGATTATCACGAAGTTTGTAAGTTAGAAGGAAGTGTCGCAGACTTTATAAAGTATCCATGTAAATCCATCCATGATGATTGTGTGAGTCGTCCTAAAGTTTATACGTAGTTTAAAAAAAATAGTCGTAATAATATAAATGACAACCAAAGGCCGGGTCTTCCAGAAGCTAGTAATCGTGCTGAATTGGGAGAAAAAGTCGGTGAAATTTTTGGTATTAATGCAAATTTTACTGCGACGATGTTCTCTGAGGGATTAAATCAGAGTTGTGCATTTACACATATTTTCACATTTTTTACACTTACATTGTAAATAATTCAAAGTAAGTAATTGTAAAACACTGTAAACAATTTAGTAAATTATGTGATGAAAATCTGGTCATCTACAAAACAGCTGATTTCCATCTTATTTATTGTGTTGTTCGTCATGTTGTAAAATAAAAATAGAAAGATTTAAAAGGATCTGAACTTTCAAGTTCAAAAAGATGTAAAACAAGTAAGGAAGGGCTAAGTTCGGATGTAACCGAACATTTTATACTCTCGCAAAGTCAAATGGTATACTCGTTTGAGATTGGTCGATTTAGACAATTTTTGGCCGCAAGGTGGCATACTTTAATTGCATTATTCACGCAAAGTTTTACCCCGATATAATCATTGTTACCTGATTTACATAGTGGAAAGTGAAGGAATCAGATGGAATTGAAAATGGTGTTACATGGGAAGTAAGCGTGGTTGTAGTCCGATTTCGCCCATTTTCGCACTATGACATAGAAACATGAAAATAACGTTATGCACCGAATTTGGTTGAAATCGATTAAGTAGATCCCAAGATATGGGTTTCCACCTAAACGTGGGGGTGTCACACCCACTCTCTTATATTAAAAGTGGTTCCTATAAAGACATCTCATATTGCCATCCCAGGGATAAAATTTAATGTCTCTGGCGTGTTAAGTGCTTGACTTATCACGCTTTTAGAAGTTTTTAACAGTAGCGTTATATGGGGAGTGGACGGGGTTGTCACCCGATTTCACTCATTTTCATAGCGGTATAGAAGATATACACATTAAACTTATTAGAGGCGGGACCACGCCCACTAAAAAAAAAGAATTTTATCTGCAGATGCCCCTCCCTAATGTAATCTTGTATATCAAATAACAGTCATGTATCTTAGTGTGGAGCTTTGTTATGGCAATTTATTTGATTTTGAATAATGGCGCTTTGTGGGCGTGGCAGTGGTGCGATTACGCCCATCTACAATACTAACCGTCTTACGGTACCAAGAAACATGTATACCAAGTTTCATAAAGATATCTCAATTTTTACTCAAGTTACTGCTTGCACGGGCGGACGGACGGATTTACAGTAAAAAATTCAGGCTTTAAATTTAAAATTATTGTGAGTAATGTATATATTTTACACGCGCAACTCTTGATTAAAACGAGTAATAATAATATTTCGAGAAAAGAATATAAAACTAGCATAAAAGGAGTATTTTATGATGTTTCTAAGCAGCCGTAATATTGTATTGAGTTCGCTGAAACATATTTTGAATCAATAATATCTTTGAAATTTAATATATTGTGCATTGGGTATTCTGTATCTAAAAAATTCGGTTGTTTTTGGGTCACGCTGTATACAACATCTAATTTGTTAAGTGCCAAAAGTGCCAAAGAAATAAATTCCACTCACAAACTCCTTTCATACTCTCAAAACACGTTTTATTCTATTCACCTAATGGTTGTTTTACCTAAAACTAGTAGATATAGATATAGAGATATATAGATATATTATATACCATGTACAAATGATCAGTATGACAAGTCGTTTTGAGTTCCGCACGATTATCTGTCCTCCCGTTCGTGAGAGAGATAACTTGAGTAAAAACTAATACCGTTATGTGTTTAACTAAGCTCCAAATTAAGATAGATTACTGTAATTGGTACTGTCACCAATGTGCGGCGAATTTAACGCATATTTGGTTTCCGGTTTATTTCTAAATACACAAGCATTTAAATTATGCCCTCTCAAAGAATTATAATATATTTCACTTACCTCAGTGTGTCCTTCCACCTTTCTGGTTGGCTGATCGGTGACAAAGCTCGAATATAATTTGCCAGAACTTATATGCACAAATATTGCCATTTACCGTACAGATCAGCACAGGAGAATAGGGGAACTGCACACTGCAGTTTACAAACAACAAGCATGTAGATAACTTAACATATGTATGTAGTTTATGGCTACCCCTTTATGCGAAGGGAGAATGGCAAACATATAAATCGCACAAACAAGGAAACAGAAACTGTATAGCGGGAAATGCATGTATGTAAATGGAAAGCGAGACAATTCAAGAGCATATAAAGAAATTGGAATTGAAAGTGCACTTTTACATTAGGACTCAAAAGAGTATAATTTTTTTCAAATTCTCTTTTGGTGTCGCTCTGTGCATTCACACGGTCAAAAAGAGTCCAGCAACTCGAGTCTAGTTTTTCTGCATTCCTTTTCACAAAATTTTCGTAAATATTTGTGCGGTTCGACTGCGCAACACTTAGAGCGTGTTGCATATTTCATTTGTATGTTGAGATGGTGGTCCCACATTTTGCTTGCAATGAATTAGCATGAAGGTAGTAGAACAATATGCATAATACCTACCCGCTTAATAGTTTCAAAGAAATACTTAAGACGGGAATTCCCTAATCCACCAGAATGTATTGAATATCCGCTACTTATATTTTCAAGGCCAAATTTATAACAGGAATTTCCTAATCTTTAATTATTAAAAATTCATAATTTCTTTACTCCATAATCTATATCTTAATTTTCTCCTTATTTAAAATTTTTCATAATATTTCTATTATTCTATGCATACATATTTGCATATTACATACAAAAATAGATAACAGAACTCAAATTTGCGATCGAATTCATTTGAAACCGAGCGCTCTTGCAACCATTCAAAGAATTTGAAAGTGAAAAGGAATGCTGAAAGGGGTAGCAGCGAGCTGTTACGAACAAGAATACAAAGCGTGCCACCCGAACACAAGTGGCACGGTCCCTTCGTCTTTCCTCGTCGTCCCCTCGCCCACAATAAACTGGTTTGAGACTCTTTTGAGTCCCAATGTAAAAGCGCACAAACATACAAATGCAAAATAAACATAGAAATTAAATATAATATTAGGGTGGGCCGAATCTACAACAAGTACAGAGACTCGCGGTAGGGAGGGGATAACACAAGTATACATATCTAATAAACTACTGAGTCTATTTCGAGCAAACATGCTGAAAAAAAGTGTTTCTAACATCTGGTAATACATTGTGGAAATGGGTGAAATCAGCTGATAACTACGCTCACTTCATCTTGAAAACTACTGAAAGTGCGATAACTCAATAAATAAATACGTCTGAGATATTAAATTTTACAACCAAGATGGTAAAAAAAGCCTTCCTAGGAGCGGGTATCAAAATTGAATGAGCACGGCACCAGACACGTTTATCTCATGAATTACTAGACGAATTTCCACTAAATTTAGTGCGTTATATTATTTCGACATTCTTATATTACATTGTCAAAATGAACTAAATCAGAAAAAAGCTACGCCTACTTCCTTATATCACAATTTTAAACTCCATCTGAGTGTATATAATTTGAGAGCTAATGATATTATCAAGGTAAAACCTTGCACAAGTCTTTAAGATATGCCAACTCACGTCGAAATCGGACTATGAATATCGGACAATCTATTAGATCTAGCATTGGAATTTATAGTGCATATTTTTTTAACTATATGCCCTTCTGTCAAAATCAAGCGAATCAAGTCTCGTTCCCAAATATTAAATATAAAGGTTTTCTAACGTCCGGTTGAAGCTATAACGTATGACATATGTATAATTGTCAGTATGTATGATGTGTTAGCAAAGTTATATAATTTCTTGGATACTACATCTTATACCATACTACAGGTTATTTCCAAAAATTACACAAATTACAACTATTACTTTGTTCGCACCGAATTGAAATCCTCTTGAAAACACAATTTGTGGATTGTGGAACCAAAGTCGTTCTGACCGACATTGTGTGTTTTTGATGAGTTTTCATTGACAGTTCACATATCTATTTCCCTACAAGAACAGTGACGGCCATCTGATGGGTAATATGACAGTCATAGCTGAAAAAATTTTGTCAGCGCGCAGAACAAAGTTTCTATCATTTTCTTAAGAGCTTTGTGCAAAAACTGATGTAAACTAACGTATGTGTGTGAGTTTGCATCTCTCTTTAACACATGGGTATTCGGAATTGATTCACTATATATCTATACTGCTCACTCTCATGTCTTTTTCTGAGTAATTGCTGACCATAAATCCGCCATAGCTGAAAGTTATGACTGAAACGATATCAGAAGTGAAAAATTCTTTTGCGCAGTAGATAATATAATTTTTATTTCTTTAATAAATTTCAAACTTTTAGTCAGAATAAGTTATAATAATATACTTAAATATAAAAAGGAATGCATCAAAAAATATAATAAAATATGAAAATATAAAAATAAATTTTCACTTAATGCCATCTCCTCCTCTCAATAGCTCTGCGTACGTCTTTCTCCAATTGTAAATTAACAGTACTGACATATCAAACGTGAGTGTATTGGTGAACCCATCAGCAGTTTCTTGTAGGGTACGTTTAGGCCAATTATGGAATGTAAGTAAATTGTCAACTGACATTTAGGGCTGGCAAAATATGTCTTCTAATAATATCGATTAAACTAGAGCAGGCACCGATTATAATGAGTGGAATGTAAGTTTTCAAGGGGTTTTCAGCGAAAACTGTGTTTTCGTTTGACAGATTTTGTATGGCTGAAAACACAAGTTTTCGCGTGAAAACCTCTTTTGTCTATGAAAATACGAATTTTGTGTCGGTGCGAACATAGTATATTCCCATACACAATATATAATATATTCGTATACTGATTTTCGTTATACTTTATGGCGAATATTTCGTTGATAATCTGCCTTCGAACTTTGCCCGCCCGTCCGTCCTACTGTCTGTATATGGTATACGATAATTTCAGTCTTTGAGATAACGGTCTGAAATTTTGCACACGTCCCTTTGTTTCCAAGAAGCTGCTCAATTAATGGAACCGCCGACATTGGACCACTATAGCAAATAGCTGCTATTCAAATTAAACGATTGGAATCAAGTGCTTGTAAGGAGGACTCTTTGATTTGGCGAGATATCTTCAAAAAAAATTTGACATGGGTTACTGTCTAAAGTAATGGTGCAATATCCGTAGAAATTTTTCGGATCGGATTAATAAAGCATATAGCTGCCATACAAATTGGCCTATCAAAATCAAGTTCTTCTAAAGAGTCTTTTGTATTTGTGAAGGGTGTCATAACTTAATTTTTACTAGTTTTTTATAATTTCGTCCTCAGTGTCTCCTTATGATCATAAACTATATTTTATCGCTTTAATATCTTATGTTAAGCCAATAACGCAGAATTAACTTGCAAGAACCTTGATTAAAGTTCATATACCAGCTTTATTTATAACACCAGCAAATATACAGCTACATATAATATATTTATATACCATATAAAAGAACTATTCAACCGGTTTACTTTGCACAGGATATATTAAATAGAATTAAAATATTCTCATGTCTTTTTATGAGTAATATAAGTTTCTCGTTTTGTTCGCTTAAATTTAATAAAAATGAGTAAAGTTTTCTTTTGTGGCTTGATTACTTTTGAATTTTTTCTAAAATTTGTTGAAATATATACACGTGTTGTACAACCGAAACACTCCTTCAAATATCCCATTGTAATGAAGTGAAAAAGTTAGTAAAACTGTAAAAAATGTGAATGTCCAAATTCATATACAGATTGAAGAAATGTTTGTTGTTTTTTGTTTGTATCTAAGTACAACATGAGCTCGTTCAATTCTTACCCTTATCAATTTTATTTGTGTTTCCAAAAAGTTTTAAAACGGCGCGCCCATAATGCTTTTCGAACTAAACACAAACTTTTTGTACATGGCGCGAAGTGAAATGTAGCGTAATATTGAGCGTTTGAAAAGAATAATAAGTTAATTTTGACTTGCGGGGACTTTTTTCTTCGCCTTCTGAAAGAGAGAGTTTTTTTGGTGATTTTTTAAGTGCCGCGAATCGGGGTCTGTTTAATATTAATGTAATAATATGTCAGTCAAGGAAAAGTAAATATTGACAGTGTGCCGTGGGATGAATAAGATGTCTTTTCGGATCGAGCCATAATTAAACCAAAATTTTGACAAATATGTAGACGCACTGATATTGTAAAAGGTTGCACATTGTCTCATAGTTAACTAAGCTTTTAACAGCGTAAAATATGTACATAGTTGAAGCATGTCTCAAAGTGAAACTTATTTTCAGTAGTCTCCTCTCTTGTAATTATAAGTTTACCAATTTCCACATTTAAAAATATGGCAACATTCTAAAATAAAATTATCGTCCTCAGACCAAAATAAATATCTTCATTAATATTTATTGTTTTGCATTGAAGTATGCGAAGTTTTTTCTTTCAAAAACAATGTGCTACAATGTTCTTGCAAAACCCCAAAAAAAAATATGGAGTTCCAAAAATATATTTGAAAATATCAGATGTTTTAGTAAATTCTGTAAGTTAATCCACTCAACAGTTGATCGTTTTTCCTAGCATCTAAACACTTTCTTCTCCACTGTCTAGCTCGATACCTTCGGCAAACCGAGCGAATTGCCTGAAATTGATATTGGTCTCTTCAACAAATTTGTGTTAGACTCAAAGGACATCGTCGATACATAATTTGGAGTTATTGGCATCAAATATCATTTGTAGTACAAATATCATTTGTAGTAGAATCCTTTGTGACCGTTTTCGTGAGGATCAGCCTGTAAGCTAATATAACCTAATCAAACTGATTCTTAGCAAAATCACATTTCAAATTTATCCTCCACATAACTACTATTCTAAAATCATGATTTCCGCCACTTTTTTTATTTAAGATATCATATATATATATATATAGTATATAATAAATGATTGGATCTTCCTCACTATTGCCGTTACTATTTGTTTAAGTCCGTCTTTAAAGCACTCCACAGCTATAGTCACTAAATTATAGACAGATCCTGCCCATATGTACATAGTTGAAGTATCAAAATATTTAATCGAAACACTGGGGTTTGCGGAATAATACTAAGGCCGTTCCAGTCCTTCTACTTTCTAAACGTCCCCCCTAGCAGATCTAATCAACTATCAAAGTTGGGCTGGTAATTTACGACCACAATTTCCCGGGAAAAGAGAGTTGTACAAGATGTTCAGCGAAGCAATGGCTTAAAAAGTGTTATGGGGATTCAGCATCATCAGAAACCGCAATAAACGTTGGTTTGCTGACTTCAAATGTGGTCGTAGAAGCACCTGGCCCAAAACACAGTGAGCGTCCAAATGAAGCTATAATATCAGAATATATAATAAAATCCACAAAATCGTTCTGAATGACCGGAAAGTGAAGTTGCCTAATTGATTTTTCTTGAGAGACTCATAGTGGCGTCACACAGGCATTTCGAATTGTGCTGACATGTTGCACATGGTCAGCTTCATTTTTAGAAACAATTATTACGTCATCAACATAGACATATCTTTCTCTGAATGTCGTCAATAGTCCTTTGAAAAATACTTCCCGCATTTTTCAAACCAAAGGGAAACCGGCGTGATATAGCTAACATCGTAAGGATTTCAAAATAACGTGTTGGCTTTATATTGCATAAGAATTTTTCCATGCGAAAACTCGTATTGATGACTTTGAGCAGTGTTTGGCCATGTTTAAACGTAACAAATTTGAGTTTTTTTTTGCTCCTAGCGATTATTGGTTGTTCGCAGAACTCAAAAACATCCTTGTCGGTAAGCGGCGCTGGAATGATGGTGTCGCTCTTGATGAATAAAGCCAATTTCGTACAAAACACACCGTTTTTTTTTTTTTTTTGTTAGGCCCGGTAATTTTCAGCCCATGTGTTATCTCTTGTTTTACAACTTATTACGACATATTAGGGTAGCTTCAAGCGAAATTTTGGACAAAAAAAATTATCTTATGTTAAACTCACAAAATCAATCAATTATAAAATAAGAAATTGCTCTTTTTGAGCTTTTAGTAAAAGAACTACCAAATCGGAGTTCAAACTAATTATGGCAACAACTCTTACAGTTGGTTTTGTAATATTATTTCTAATTAATATTTTTCTTTTTTCACTAGTCTAATTTTCTACAATTCTTCTAAATTTTAGGTACGAGTGCGCTCAATGCGACATGCCAATAACTTCAGAGATCGCAACTCTATCAAAACCAAAAATGTGCTGTGGACCAAGGATGTAGACTACACCGTGCCACTAAAAAAGGTAAGGGTTCAGAAATATTAAAAAGCAATCAAGAATAAACTTTAGCTTCGATGCAGTCGTAATACCGCTCACAGTTACATATCTTAAAGCAGTTATGTAACTATGTACTACAAGTATAACTAAATCTTAAAAAGTAACTGGCCGACAGTGTTGTCCGATCTGAACAATATCTTCGGAGATTATAGCGTGGGTTTGGTTATGCTAAATTTCGTCAAGATATCTTGTTAAATAAAAATGTATTTCATTAAATTCTTGATTTGGATCGATCAGTTTGTATGGAAAGTGGTCCGATATTAGCGGTTCCAACAATTGAGCAGCATCAATGTCTCATAAACTGTGGGACAAGTTCGCGTATATACAGACAGACGGACATGGCTAAATCGACTTACCTCGTCACACCGATCATTTATATATATATGTTGTAGATTCTTCGACGTTTCCTTCTGGGTGTTACAAACTTCGTAGCAAACTTAATCTGTTCAGTTTAAGTTATAATTGCTTAAAAAAAGGCACCTATGAACAGTATCATAGCTTCAGTTCAGCCGAAAATAACGTTTTTTCTTGCTCTGATCCCACTTAATAACCATTAAATGACCGCACTCACCAAGTTTCAACCCTTTGCGACTTATTTGGAAGATTAAGTGACACCTAGGGGACCATTTCTGAAAGTTGCATATATTATATTTACTACTGTGATTGCATATACTTGTCATGTCATCACTAAACGTCTGCACATACGTTTGCCACTGCATACCAATCACACAGGAACACGAGGGAATTAACTTTTACTTCGTCATCAAAATTCCACCGCTTCACACAAGTGATATAGTGTGAAACTCACAGTCATCACAGGGAAGAAAATCCACTACATGAAGGTTAAGGTGAGCCAAAAAACCAACTAATTGATTTTTTAGGTGAAAATTAACCTATATACATAGAAAAGATTATCTCCTCAAGGCAATGATTTAAAAGGTGTCAATAAGCATTCAACGTTTCCCATTTAAATAACATGTAAAAAATAAATTTTATCCTCTACAAAATTTTTTAATGAAAAACAAGGAAAAACGTTTACATTGGTTGCACCGAAGCTATAATACCCTTCACATATACAAATGATTCCAAACAAGAACTTAATTTTGATCGGTCAGTTTGTATGGCAGCTATGTATATGCTATAGTGATCCGATCTAAACAATTTCTTCGTAGATTTACCACTGCTTTGGATAATAATTTATGACAAATAAATCTTGTCAAATAAACAAAGTTCCTATAATTAATTCCGTGATCCGCTATCGGCGGTTCCTACAAATGAGCAGCTTCTTTGGGTGAAAAGGACGTGTGCAAATTTCAGATCGATAGTCAAAAACTGAGGGACTAATTCGCGTATATACCGCCCGACAGACTGATAGACATGGTTAAAATAAGTCAGTTCGTCATGCCGATATACCTATATGCATATATTTTACCCTATCCAATAATAATAAATATTTTTTACGTGTTATTGAAATTGTGCTAAGCATCCTGCCTTGTAGGGAATTTTTTCTTTTTCAGTATTTATGTAAGTTCATTTAAACCCATTAATTGCATAGGCTTGTTGTCTTTTTGGTGCACCCTAATGCATGTGTAGCCCACTCTTCGGTATTTTCAATAATGTGATAGGCTTTCTTAGCAGACGGGTGAAAGAATCCTTATGATTCTTAATCGAATTGCTTAGGTTTTTTTTTTTGCCTGGAATGGCTTACAGCAATTATTCTGGAATGCCACGTGCTGACGACATTACCATTTTGTTGTCGTACATGTCAAACTTTCTCAGAGGCAAAAATTTTCCATTATTCATTTTTACATTGCCTCTTTGTTTCCTGTAAGAGTTGTAGGAAATTGGAAAGTGCCATATTTACTTGTCTTGTTGTTGCCCTGCTTCTTTAAATAATTCAAATTTGTAATTTGAATTTATTTGCCTTGGCCTTGTAGGTATTCTTGCCATTCTCGCATTACAGTGTGTTTCTCCAGCCGATGTGCTTCGGTGCATATTTCGAACAAGTTCCAGACTGCCAACTGAAGTGTGTGATTTTGAAGATAAAATATTATGAATTATAGTTTGTTACTAATATTATAATTGTGTGTTTGAATCAGATAGTCTTCTTCAAGTAAATATTATTTTTTTTAATTTTGTTACTTCTTTGGATGTAAATAGTCAATTGAAAAGTAAGTTGGTACTCATGCAAATGTGATACTTTTCACTGTTAGTGGACTCTTTCTTAGCCCAAGCACTCGACCTGATCAGTCTGTCAAAAATACAAAGATCTCTCTTCTTGACATATTTGTTACAAATGGATTCCATTTGAATTAGCTTATACCTTGCTAAATAATGTCATCATTCTACCGCTTGAGGTATTCGATACAGTTAACACAAGAAGCACCATATTTCAAGTATGAACAGAGCCTTGCAGCTATTATAATAAAAAGTGACGGGACCAATATAGTAAAGATTTTAGAAAATACATTTATTTTTGTTCTCTCAGGTGTATTTCATCCAACCACATGATCCCTTGGTTTATACACCCGTGTATCTCCCATTTATAGAATTTTGTCACTGAGTTCCAACTGCGAATCGGTGCGGAATCCCAAAAAAAGCTATCAACTTTTAAAGCGGGCGATTACTGGTAATAAAAAGTGGGTCACTTACAACAAGCTCAAGCGAAAACGATCGGTTTGCTTTGTGTTTGATAGGATGGCAGGAAATCTTGTTATATGAGCTGCTTTCCTACAACCAAATTCTTATTTCGTTTCTTTACTGTCAGCGGTTCAACTGCTTGAAGTAAACAATTTAGCAGAAGTGGCCAGCTTGAGACCATAGAAAAGGAATTTTGTTCCAACAGGACAACGCCATGTAACACACATCGATAGAAACTCGCCATAAGCTCCACAAGCTTGGTTGAGATAATCTTATGCTGTCACGGTTTTTTGCAAATAGGGACGATAACAAATTATCGGACAAATCAATAATCAACTAAATTGAATAATTCTAAAAATAATAGCCGTCAATTCAATGCAAAAATAATTGATTGTTTTACCAGACCTTATACATGTGTATATGTATCTATATTGGCTTTGTTCAGCAGGTTTTCAATGCTATTGAATACTGCTATCAATAACGATCTTGAATACACAAAAGAATAATCCGATGTTAGTATTGCAAATCGTCTCCGAACATACTTTTCACTGAAAGGAATACTTGAGGCCTTTCACTGTTTTAATTTATTTCATTTTTGAACTTGGGTCGCTATTTGGCCTTTTCCGAGATCCAGTGTTGCAGGGAAAACTTCTGCTACAACGTCATTTGTTTTACTACCAACTGGGGCTCCTTAATTCACTCGCTATACAAACTCAATAAAGCTTTATTCATAACATTTCAACCTTTGCTATTGCGCGATCATAAAGTTGATAGTTCAGTCAGAACAAAAGTTCTCGCGCTACCACATTTGCGGCGCAAAACCAAATCCATCGCTTTGTTGACATATGCTAAAAGGTTTTAGAAATCCAATTTACATAGCACTTACAATGGTATATTCATAATGGCGCATTGGAAATTTAAACATAAGTGGTTTCTTGAAAAGTAGCTATTTAAGTTTTGCCTAATTTCGGTTGCCTTTTGTCGGCATACAAAACACAGAAAATCATTTAAAACTTGTTGGGCTAATCGCATTATTTCCAACAACAGAAAATAGCAACACTTCGTCGTTTCTGTATATGTTTAGTTAATTGTATTCTCCTCATGGTGCGTGTTCCATGTTCTTCCTCATTGTGTTGTTCTTGGATCTGTACGCGAAAGACGAAATCGCAAAACCAATTAAGAGCGAAGAACTATTTTTAAAGCAAAAATTGCAATAGAAACTACAAAGATCAAAGCAGGGAAAGTACTTTCAGGTGATAGGAGAATTTTATATTAGGAAATGTTGCGAAACAATGTAACATTCATTATTCGATGAAATCGTGAATAAATTACAATCAAATTTGATATATTCTTGTCTTATGTTGAAGGTCATTAACTTAGACTGCCCTTCCTCAATTAGATTCGTTGTACCAAATTTGTTCCGTACTCGTATCTTAATTTACGGGTTTGTTATAGCTTTTTATAAATTTCGAATATTGGAGTTTTGTAGGCGTGGTAGTGGTCCGATTACGCCCATCTACAAACCAGACTTAAACTCATCTCGTCATCCTGATACTGTACCTACCTGTGTAACTTTATCTGTCTCGATTAGTGTTAGGTGATATAAACTACTGTTAAGCAACCAAAAATATTATATTCTGTAGCAACACGTTGCAAGAGTATAATAAGAAAACACTTTCGCAACAAAAATATAATATCCTGCACAGTAACAAAAGATTCCTTACAAGAACCTGATTCCGATCGTGCAGTTTTTATGGCAGCTATATGCTATAGTGATCCGATATCGGTTCCGAGCTTCTTGAGGAGATAAAGACGAGGGACTAGTTCGCGTATATACAGACGGGCGGACAGACAGATTATATATATATTTCATAGGGCCTCCGACGTTTCCTTCTATTCAGGGCAGAAGAATGTAAGAGATTAGTGAAAACAATGTCATACAAGTAAATAAGGGCTAAGTGCGGATTCAACCGCTTATTTTATACTCTTGTAGATTTCCGGGATCAATTACAAAATCAAAACATGTAGGGAAGGGCTAAGTTCGAGTTTCCGAACATTTTATACTCTTGAAACTTGTCAGGATCAAATCTGGGGAAATACCTTCCATTTTATAGATGATATAACTCATACTCTGACCGACATATTGAGCATTGGATTTGTTAGAATAACGTAAATCATTAAATGTGGGGTAAACTATAGTATGTCAAATATTATCCGTTCAGTTAATTTTGTTAAGATATCTTACATATTGACCCTATATTTGTACATATGCGGTATAAAGTCAATCAGAAGTTTGAGAACCACATATTTGGTATATCAGAAATAGGGATTATTGCACCGCTTTTATCCATTTTTGCCATTTCCACAGAAAAAGATGGTATCTAAGTTTCATTAAGGTACTTCACATACCATCAAAAATATATGCGGGATAAAGTCAACCGTATGTTTTAAAATCCTGATATTAGTTTTATGGCGGCTAGGGCAAGTTTTAAACCGATTTTATCCACATTATACACAAAGAATTTTTATAAGAAATACACGCTCTTTTGATTTCATTAAGATTACATATATACCGATATTTGCGGTATAAAGTCAGCAGGAAGTTCGAAAATTTGTTATCAGATAAAGATTATCTTTGAGTTTCTATAATATACCTCACATACTGACCGATATTTTCGATAAAATGTTCGCTATAGGAACTGAGGCCCACATCTTCTGTATCTGGGGGCTTAAATAGTTGAAGTCCGATGTTGACACTTTTGGTCATAAAATAAATTACTAAGATCGATAATAATACATATTAAATTTGGTCAATATTCGCCCCGAGATTTGAGTTTTCACCTCAGTTTGGGCTGTTCCATGCCCATCGTCAAACTTTGAACACGGCCATCTTGGATCTAAAATTTATTGTCTCTGGCGTATTAATTTATTGATTTATCACGCTTTTAGTAGTTTTTAACAGAACCGTTATATGGGGGGGGGGGGGACGATGTGATCATCTGATTTCATTAATTTTTACCATGTCGGTAGAGATGGTTAACGGATTTGTCCTAAACAAATTTGATTATTGTATCTTGAGTGGTTTACGAGATATATAAATATATTAGAGGGTGAGGGCACGCCCATTTTTTTGTTTAATTTTTGGTCCCCAGATGGCCTTTGCTACTACGATTCCTTGTGCCAAATTACAGTAGTGTTAAGTTTTCTTAATTTAGTACTTAGTTATGGCACTTTATAGATTTTCATTTAATGGCGTTTTGTGGGCTTGGCAGTGTTCGGACTACGCCCATTTACGAACTCTTCCTCACTTACAGTCACTCGGAATTCAACTCATCTCGTCATCCTGCTCATTCATATATGTATGTATAACTCCATATCTATCTCGATTACCTATAGGTGATACAAACAACCAATAGGGGAAAAAACTACTATACTCTGTAGCAACATGTTGCAAGAGTATAATAATAGGTACTCGAGGGCAGGGGAAAACTTCCGCCGCCCAGTTTTAGTATATCCAGGATTATAAATTACATATTCACCGATATCTACAACATAAAGCCAATTGGAAGTTTAAAAATGCTTATACTTTGAAAATAAAAGCAGAAGAAGTTTTCTCGCAAACCTCAGAAATCCATTTTGAATTTTCTGAATACTATTTTAATAAAGTACGATATGCAATATGGTCTCACGATACTCTCAAAAAGCCGCAAGTAATATTAATATTTATATTTTATATAGATCAAAAAAGTCGAAACAATTGCGACTTATAATCCAGTTTTAACAGCAAAATATTCACCGGCGGATCAAAGTGTCAAATACGAACAGGAGCGGCCTTTTTTTATAGTAATTCATGCACAGAAGGTAGTTTCAAACTAAATAACTACAATTAAGTCTTTCATGCCGAAATTGTGGGCATTATATAAGGTGGGACTCTGCTCCAACCAGCAAGTCCATAAACATTTTAGAAGATAGCGGCAATTAGGGCTAACATCATCTGGGTACCCCGTCATAAAGGATTAGAGGAAAGTGAAGAGGCAGACGAGTTGGCCCGCTCGGGGGCAGCTGGAAACACATTTCACCTAAGCTGCCCCAGACCATTCAGCTCCTTCAAAGGTTGTTTGAAGCAACGAACACGAACGGAATACCTCAGATCCTGGAACACTGGCAATACAGAGCATACAACAAAGTTAGGTCACCTACCCTGCAGATCCCTCCTTCACTAAATTGGAAAAGTAAATATGGCGGAATGCAGAGCATGCACGCAGAATGATGAGACTCTGATGAGACATTATCTATGCGAATGCCCAGCTTCCAGCCGATGAGACGGGATATATTCCACGGCTCCCAATGCTCTAACTTAAGAGACATTGGGCAGCTAGGGCAGAAAAAAATTAGTGCTTTACCAAATTCACTGAGTGGCTGGACAAGGCTGAATTTGGTTACCACCCGGTAACACAATGGGCTTCATAATCCTTTAAAATGTCAAAAGATGAGTTTAAAATGGCAGCAATATCTTAACCAATCGCTTTTCATCAGAGCATCCACCAGTAATATAATTTTACAAAACCACATAAGTTTTATAGATTTACCAATTTCAGATATATCGGTATAGTGGAGGTCTCTTCAAAGCTGATTTAAAATCATCACAGAGATGGTGGGTGCCAATCCAATAATTTCGATATTTACATCATGGCAGTTGTCAAAATTCATGGGCTGAATTTTAAACTCTACAGCATCTCATACGTTTTGCTATTCTGGTACTCTATTTATGAGCCGGCTGATAATTGAGCTTTTCATTTGTGCGGCTATCAGGTCGGTAGGTGGTCAACTCTTTAAATAGCGCTGTTATCTTCAAAAAAGCAATTGAAAACGTGATGGATGCTCTAACACAAGGGTTTCAATAAATAAAATAAGAATATCTAACAAACTCCAAATTAGCTGCAACTCAACTCGCTAACTGAATCTTAGAGCGTGTAATTTGATTAATTAATAGTCTTTTTCCGATTACACTCTGCGTGAAATCAAACAATTTATTTACTTTTAAATTTGGATCGCTATATTTGTAAGGATTTACTCCAACGCGGATTGGATTGAGAAAGCGGATTTTTTTCGATGTCATGTTTCTTGAGTAAAATTTGTAAAACAAACTTTTTCAACTTCTTAACTTTGCCTGCTGGAATGCTGGAATGTTGAAAGTGAAGGGTGACGCAAAGTGAAAGAAAATAAGTTAGTTTTTTCACAAATGTTCAATGAGCTGTCGCCTATTTGCATTATCCATTGGTATAATACTTATTCACATCACGTCTACATAGCTACCAGAAGGATTTCATTTTTCAACGACAACTGAAGCAATTTGTTTGCAGTTACGAGTGTTCGAAGAGTTTTTTGTTGTCTTTTCTTTCCGATTTTCAATAACTTTTCACTATTTTTACCATTCTAGGATACACTGGACAGCAAACTGAAGTATGGCACTAACGTTGTAGTTGTTGTGGACAATGGCGGCATCAATGGACGACCCCAAGTATTCACAGAAAACGAAGCCGAGGCAACATTGATGAGCAAGGATAACGAGACTTGTATATAAGAAAGATGTAGGATGAAAGAAAGCAGCTAACAATAAATAAACGATCGATTGCTTTGAGTTGCATGCGAAATGTGGCAGTGTGTTTGTAAAACAGCAAGATAAAGCCAAAAACAAGTGGACTCTCACGAACCAATGCTTTAGTACTGTGAACGGGAATTCGAAATTAAGTCGAAGTATGTGTGTATGTATATATATTTTGTATATACCGCATTCGGCAAAAGGAATAACAGTTGTTCCATTTATTTATGAGTTATACTGTGCAAAAATTTGTCTATAAATAAGATAATTGATTATTGCTATTGTCCGTGGATATTGGCAATGAATTTAGGCAAATTATTTACAGGCGCCTCAGCCGCAAAGTATGTTTCATTCATTCATATTCGTTCAAAAGTTGGAAATTTTTGCGCGTGCTTGATAGAGTCGGATGCAATTATTAAAATAAACTCCAAAAGTTTGCAATTGTAAACTAACCAAAATAATTTTAATTTATTTGAGCTTTAAAATATTTTGTTTAAGCTATGCTTAACAGTTAGCTTTAAGAACTAATTTTCGCTTTCCGCAATTATGTTCAATAAAATTTAAATATTAAGATTACAACAAAAAACATTTCGAAGACATGTGAAAATTCATCACATAATACATATTTTTGACATCGAAAAGTTATCGTGATTACTTAAGGGTTGACTGACTACGAATCCAAAATTAACTCGTATTTTTTAAGAAATTCGAAGAAAATCCTATTTTTACTATATCAATTTATTAAAATTATAAGAGTGTTCTATCAGCTAAATAAAATTATACATAACTGTGTAATATAATTTTAATTTTATACAATCTAACTATCAATTTTAAATTAAGGTAATTTTTAGAAAATTAATGTGTCTCTAACTATTTTTGTGTGGTTTTTGTTTTTTTATTTAATTTGAACATTCTGTAAGAAAAACGTTAACAACTTTCTTCATTACCTTGGCATCGTGGATATTCGGCTTTGCCGTTGATTCGGCTGCTTGGCCAGGTTTCACATATGATTGTTAGCATTTTGGTTGTTGTAATGGATCCATTTTTCAACATTAGTCACAATTTGGTGGAAAAACGATTTTTTTGTAGCATTCAAGCAGCATTTCTGACTTGCAAAATCGTCTTCCAATGTCCCTTGGCTTCAATTCATATGACATATCTCATATGTCTAAATTGGCTGCTTATGTGACGCCTAAAACTTCTGAGAGATGTGTTTGGCAAAATTCTTCATTGTCTAATGTTTTCAGCTCCTCATGCTCAAAGCCAAAATCACCACTTTTAAATCATGCAAATCACTTTGGCACGTTCGCTCAGCTAGGGCATATTCACTATAATTTCCATTTGACGAAATATTGGAGCAATATAATTATTATCAAGTTACTCCATCTCTTGGCAACCCGCACGAATACAGTTATAGAGCCAATAACTTAAAATTTCACTTAATCGCTACTTGTCTGTTATAAATTTAAACCGAAATCCCTATATATAACACTCTTTCTACGTTCTTACAATGTGCACAAATATCTGACCCGATATCAGCCTATACTCTTCCTTTACTAAATTTTTACTTATATATTTTTATACAAGCTTTTTTAAGCGTTGTAAATAACGTTTCCAATTTTTCTGTAATATAAGCTTATTGAGTATTAGTGAATGTGTAGATGAAGTATTGTGAGCTGTTATAGATTAAATGCATAAATATTTGTTGCACTTTCGTCTATATATAAAATCCGTCATTTAAATATAATATTATATTATGGTATACAAAATAGTATAATCTATATACTCGAGTTAGTAGCAATAAAGATGTATTAGCACCATATAGTTATATTTTTACTTATAACCATATATGTATAATGAATACATATGTATATATGTACATGAATGGATTTTTCATCCAGCAGCTTTAACCTAACATAACTTTAATCGAATTTATAAGTACATATGTATGTATGTGTGTATATTCATACTAATGTGCTCAAGCTAAACACTGAACTGGTTTCATTGTAAGCGTATATGTGGTAAGTGGGGAAAATATTGAAAAAATTCTCAAGAAATGTTGTCGATGTTTTGTATATAAACGACGAAAAGATAAAAGTTGCGGAATACAGTACGCTTGTTAATATTTTAAGAAATTTCTTTAATAAAATTGTAAATAGTAAACTTGTTGTCATTACTCTCGCGCTTGGCAACCCTTAGCAATGCAACAATGTGTTATTGTGTAATAATAAATTCTTAGCAACATGTAACTGTAAATAAGTAAATACAAAATTGTAGGTTTATCGAGAGCGATTGGCAAAAATGTTATGAGGTGAATTCGGTAGGATTGAATGTGAAATGTTGCGTATACGCCGTGTACAAAGACTAGTCCTTCTCATAAATTTTAATTGGAGCAGTTTTTGATTAGAATATAAATGTTATAATTGTCAATTGGAAAAAATATATATACACATTCTTGTCTGCGTTTACCCGTTCGCGGCAATTGTGGTCATGCCAGCAGTTGTTGGCAGTAAGTGCATGTTACGTATACGCCGTGGGAACATAATGGTTATTTCGATTTCGAGCAATTATTTTTACAAAAATTTTATTTAATATTTTTTTTATTTCAAATATCATGAATATCTTTGTAGGTGATGTTTTTATTATTTCCAAAAAAATGGGTACTGCTTAAAAAAAATTTAGGCGCGATCTCTTTGACTTATAAACACGTTTAGGAAAATCTTAATAGTGTTATGGAAATATTTTATTTATATTATATAAAACTTTGTTATTATTACAATATCGTATTGATTATATTTGATATTAATGTTAATTTTATAATAAAGGCTTACTAGGTTCAAAGCTTTTCCATAATCTGCACTTATTTGTTGCAATAAACCGTTAGCTACAGCTAAAGGCAACCCAATGCTATTGTAACTGAATGTGATTGTATAATATTGCTGAATTACATAGGCAAAATGTTATACGCGTACACTAATGACTAGCAGAAATTTTGATAAATTCTAAATATTGTTGGCAAAAGATTTAATAATAAATAAAATTGATGACATGTGTACATTCATAAAGTAGAATCCAACAGATTAAGTTATAAAAGTAAAGTATTACTATTTTTAAGTAATTGGAAATTGAATAACTTAAGGAAAATCGAAATATATAAAACATTATAATTTACAATCCAATGGTTTTATTCAAGGAGAATTTTAAAAAACCCATAGTCAAAAGGTCTGTGGAAATATTGATTACTTAAAATGTAAAGTTCAACCATATTCAGAGTTAAGAAAGCTAACTGAGTCATCACAATTACTCAGCGGAAAATACGGAATATTTTAATCTATTGCTCTTCGGTTAGATATGCAAGTTGTTACTGTAAGATCAAATATTGTTTCGCGTGTAATATGGCTACTTACATGGTCATATATAGTTATGAATGGTAATACATTAAGGATGCTCCTAAACTGATGTCTGATTAGGTCCTTAGAGTATGTATGAATACAATAAAATGGCGTAATCAAATCTACATGCAATGAAGATAAATGATTTTACCTCTTACTCGAAATTATTGAAATTTATTTAATAACTCTGTTCCTGACATCACACATGTAAATTATTATCCAGGTTCATAAACAGAACAAAAAGAAAACTGAAAAGTCGAAGACAGCTATTATAGCCTACAATTATATAGTAAAAGTTGACCAAACCCATATAGATCGCTTGGACCTAGTGATAAATTTTGTCATCATATGTAAAGAGAGCACCACATTATGCTTCAGTTATAATGGTTTTACAGCAAACGATCACAAATAATTTCCCATTATTTTCAGAACACGCCGCGTATATACCATACATATGTACTATAAGCGTATTAATGTCAGAATAGCTGTACAAAATATTTGCTCTAAGGCAAAATGGTAACACGACGAAAAACATGATAATTTTAAGCAAATGTAGTTCGAACAAACTAAAAAGCCATCCATTATTGCTCTGTGCACATACTCGTATGTACTATATGTACATATATTTTGCACGAATAAGACTCCTTAACTTCGCTTTAATTTTTCTACTATTCTATTCTACTACAGCCTCTATATCTTATATACCTAACATAAGATTTTCAAACACTTCCGGTTGGCCTTATGCCATATATATCAATCAATATGTAAGATATCTTAGTAAAATTAACAGATTAATCTTTACTGACTCTATATGTAAGATATCTTAGTAAAATTAACAGATTAATATTGGATATATTATAGTTCAACGTATAATATTGGATATATTAAAAAACCCAAAACTGACTCAATTAACCCATCCCATAATAAAATTAAATGAACGAGTTTTTTTAAAAATTGTATTTAAATATGAATAAAATTGGTCTAGAGATTAGTCCAAACCTTATATCCCTAAAATTATGATTTTCGAGCCTCTGATTGACGTTTTTCACATCAACTCAATATCCTTGTATTATATTAAATTTAGCTTCTTCAGCCATATATCTTATTTGAAGATGATGATGAGATGAAGTAAAATATATGTAACAAAACTAAGTGAGTTCTATAATATAATATAATTTAATAAAATACTATATTTGATTGTAGTTCATTTTCAATTTCATCGAATTGAACTGTTTCGCAACATTTCTTAAAATAAAGTTTTGCAAACACAGAAGTTTCCCGTACTTTGATTCTTGCAAGTTGCTAGAGTATAAAAGGTTCCGTTACACTCGATTTTACACACCTTTTTTGTTTTGTATTAATATTAAAAACACTTCAATTTGCGGAAAAATAAAATATTTTCAAGAAAACTCTCGCCGTCGGCAGCGTATAATGGTAACAATATTATATCAATGAAAATCGCAACAAACCAAAATTTTTTCATTACTCTTTTAAACGCTCCATTACGCCTTATTTCAATTCACGCAATGTACAAAAAGTTCGTTTTTAGTTAGTTTTAAAAACTTTTAGTAAAATTGATCAGGATAAGAGCGAAAAGAGTTTGTAATATATACATAGATACAAAACAACATCAACAAACATATCTAATTAAGTAATTAATAAATTAATTTTACCTTCACTCACCGTTAGCAAATAATAATTAAAAAAGAAGGAGAGTCGATTTAGGCGGGTGCTCAAAGAACTGATCGCTAGCGAGTCGATGAAAAAAGGGGAGCGGGATCCTTCTTTTAGTCCCTTATATATCTGTTGATGTCTTCATGGTGGTGTGATCGGTGTTAAGTTGTATTTGTGTGCGTGTTGGTGAATGGTGTAGTGATGTGGAATGTATGGTATGTAGGTGTGGAATGTATGGTAAGTAGGTGTGGTGATGTGGATGTGAATTGGTGTAGTGTGACAGTATCTTACGGTGCGGGGGGATTGAGTGGTCATTTAGCCATCCCGGCCCCCCTAGGCAAATTATTAGCTTAGTAGTCGCTGCAGCTGTTGTAACGTTTCCACAACGCTGCTCAGACCATTGGAACGACGTGGTTGCGGTCTAGGCTGTCGACACCGTGGTGTTACATTCCGCGGGTGTACCGCACGAGTTGAGGGTCGAGGTCCTGTAGCGCGGCTTCGCATAGTAGGTGGCCGACCAACGTCGCTCCTCGAGATGCGATGAAGTAGTGTGTGATGTGGTCTGCTGCAAATTAGGCACAGACCCGTGGACACACACTCTTGAGTCCCATGCGTGTGCGATAGGCAGTTTAGACAGTGCCCGTGTGCCTGGGCAACTTACTGTCGTTGCAATGGCCGCATACTTCTGAAAATCCCACAATGTTGCAGGCGATGTGGGCGCCGACAAATGGGACATCGTATACGAGGTGCCTCTGAAGGCGGCGATGATAGCGTCGGTGAAGGTCTCGTTCCACTGCGAGGAACTGGTGCTGACATCGGTGTCGTTGCAGGTACGCTTGCAGGGGCAGCTGCAGCTGCAGATCGGGGCGTTGGGGTAGGCCCCATGCGTGGCACGTTGGTAGCCGAGCGTACAGTTGGCGTGGGAGTAGTTGTGGTTGATCGTTAGTTAGTTGTTTTTTTGTCTGGCATTACCACTGCATGATGCGGCAAGTAAAATGAGTGGTATTTGCCGTTGATGATTTTTTCGCATGGACTTACTTCCTCCATTTGGTCTAAATGAAGATATTCTTCCAACGCACCATCATATACTGGTTTGAGTTCGCCTTTTTTAAGAAGTTTTTTTCCATACTTTGAAACTGCTGTATTGCAGAGGTGCGAGAGTGACCTAAGGCGATTGTGTTGGGAAATTGTTGTTTTAGTGGTAGTCGTACGACGTACCGACCATTATCTGATCTAGTAGTTGTGGATTTGTAAAAGTCTTCACAATACTGATCTTCAAGGGTTGTGATTGATATGGGGGCGAGCTCTTCTAACTCCCAAAATTGTTTCAATTGTGAATTGAGGTATTCGTTTGAGATTTCCTCAACTTGAGTGGTCATAGTGGTAACTGGTTCCGTAACTAGTCCACATAGGGTCCAACCGAAAATGGTATTTTGTGCCAATAGGGTATTTGAAATTTTCTCAATACCTTCGAGTATTATCTGTGGTATGAGATCGCTGCCTAATAGAAGGTCTATTTGAGCGGGAGTGTTGCAGTTGGGATCTGCTAACTTTAAGTGTGAAACCTTTTGCCAATGCTTGCTATTAATGTGATAGCTTGGAAGCATATTTGTAAGTTGCGGTAAGACTATAGCTTCTGCTGTATGTGCTTATCCGCTTGGGGGGAAATTAGGGTAATGAGGCAGATTTTATTTGAGTTTTGGACAACTCTTCCGCCCATTCCCGTGATTTCAAAATTGGCTAGTTTTGTTGGCAGTTGTAGCCTATTTTGAGCCCTAGACGCTATGAAAGATCATTGTGATCCTTGGTCTATTAAGGCGCTAAGTTTAAACAGCTCTCTCCGGTGTTCGATGGAGACGACTGCTGTGGGTAGTAGTACTCTACTTTGAATTTCGCTGTGTAGCGTTTGGGTTTTTATTGCCTTTGAGCAGCATGGTGCTTCTTTGCAATTTTCGGGATTTCGCACTTCGGGATTTGCTGTTGCAACTAAACCCGTGTCTCTTTTCATATTTGCGCTGTTTGGGGGTGAGCTGGAAAATGTGTTGTAATGCAGCATTGAATGATGTCGTTTATGACAATAAACGCAATTAAATTTGCTTTCGCACTCTTTAAGTGTATGTGCATGTGATAGGAAATTTGTACAAAGTCTTTTTGTTCTCACAAAATTGCTCCTATCGACAATATTTAATTTTTTGAATTTATCGCAAGATTTAAGTTTATGCCCTCCTGTACACAGTTCGCATGACGTTTGTTTATACTGTTCGGACGTGAACGATTGATTTTTAAAAAAACTTCTATTTTAATGGTTATTGCTACTGGTTTGGGGTCTATTAAAGCTTCTATTGAGGTCGTTTTGAACGTTTTTAGTTCTAACTAGTTTTTTGTCTACCCTTTCTGCTATTTCATATTGGGTAGTTAGAATTCTTTCATTTGCTGCCACGTTGGGCATTTTTCCGAGATGAGAGCGATTGCTCCCACAAAAGTAACGATTTTTCTGGTAATGCCGCGGTGCATATATTTACCAGAATAGGGTCCCAGCTGTCTGTGGGAATATTTTGTGTCAATAAAACCGACAAACAATTAGAAACAGTGGATTGTAGTCTAATAAATTCATCACTTGTTTCTTTCTGAATTTTAGGCAAGTTCATTAGTATCGTTACTTGTTTATCGACCAATATTCTTTCATTTTCATATCTCGCTTTTAGAGCTTCCCAAGCCAGATTGAAATTATCGTCATTTAGTGCGAACTGTTTGACTATGACGCCTGCTTGACCTTTTGATTTGTATCGGAGGTGATACAATTTTTGTGCATTTGTTAATTTTGGGTGGTTTATGTAACGGCTGTAAACATGTCCCGGAAGGACGGCCATCGTTCATAACCACCATGAAAGACTTCGGTATCACATGTGGGCACCTTGAGATGGATGCCTGAATTTGACTCTTGACATTGAATTTGTGGCAGCTCTACTCTTGGATGTGGAGCAAGTGCTATAGCTTTAATTAATTTTAATTGATCCGAAATCATTGCTTTTGTTTCTTCAAACTGGTCTAAGCAGTTTTCGTACTTGGCGTAAGCCGAGGATTTAAAATTTCCAGGTAGATCTGAGTCGTCAGATTCTACTATTGCGTCATATGCAGCTTGGAGACGTGTCCAGTAATTATCAAGATTTTCCTTTTTGATTTCTAATACCGATTCAGAATTGTCCTGAATCGGCGAAGATGAGAATCTAGTGCAGTATCTTATTAAACTGTCACTTTCCGAAATGAATTTAGTGTAAGAAATGTCTTTACCCCTCTTTTGCTTTGTAGCACCTTGCTTTGAGCGTGTAGCTTCTGCAGGTGTACATGGACTTTTATCATCTGAAATCATCTTTGGTACTTTTAACAATTGAGATGTTTTTGATTCTTTTGAGTCTGAGCTCATTTAAAAATTGTATGAAATAAATTCAAAATTCCTCAGTGTCGACTGATGGATAATTCAGGAAATTTCTTCGTATATAGAAATGTGTGAACGAAAGCTCTTTTTAGTGAATAAAGTTTTCCACTTTGAACAAAATTAAGATTAATTTTCGTATATATGTATAACCGTAAAAATTTTTTTGTTAATTAGCGTTCTTAATTTGAAATAAATAACTGAAATACCCGGATTCAGTTGTTATAGATACCAGTTCGTATTTATTTTTAATTTAATTTAAGAATTTATTGAATAAATTGTTTATTTTTTGATGTCCTTATTTAGGGGTATGTACCCTAATGCGTGGACTTGTAGTTATGTATATATGTACTTGTGCAATTGAGAGCTCGTTGAAGAGATCAATGCACTTTGTACCTTGTATTATTTATATAAAATAGTATGATTTTTATTAAATATTCCGCGTTTTATTTACCGAACCGTATTTACCCTATGTACATATATAGGGTATATAAGTATAAGCGTATTGTATACTGTAAGTAATGTAAAAAAACGAATTATGTATAATCGTAAAAGAGCGCGAGAGAGAAATTGGCAATAGCAGGTAATGTCGCAATTTTCAAGAAGCACTGTATGTACGTATGTAAGGTTTTTATTATATGTATAAGATATATACATATGTATGTAAAATACGATATGTTGTATACGATATTAATGTTTAATGTTTAAAATTTAATATTTAGAATACATATGTATGTATACGTAACTATGCACTGTATATAATTTTATATATATAATTGTTATATATACGTTAGAAGTAAATGAAGTACTCCTTTTGGTACGTATATATATATATATATATTTTTTCCCCTTTTTTTCCGTTTAATTTCGTTTATTGTTTATTATATATATTATTATTATATTTTATGCTTTAAGTTTGACTTCTCCTTTGCTCACATATATTTCGCAATCCTGCTTACTGCTTAATTAAGCGTAAGGGGTATTGCCGGAAAAATTTGTAAGTATTGAAATACTTAAATTTGGGGCTTTTTATTTTTTGTATATTGTGTTTGAATACACGAAGGTAAGTCAATTATTATATATTATATACATATATATATCTTTCGTATATGTATGTGTATGAATGTACATATATATTACAATAAACGGTTTTTCGTTACTTGAACCCGCAATTTAAAACCGGTAAGTTAGACCAAATTGGCACCCGTTAACAAGATATTGAACGGTTTTTTGATGTTTTATTACAGTTTTTTGTACAAAATATAATCTGTAATTCGCAATGAATATACATATGTATGTGCATAAATATAAGAAAAGGAATCGAATGGACTCACTTTGATTTCCTCCAAGGGCTTTTGGGGAATATATGTATTGCGTGTATACTTGTATACAATAGTTACGTGTATGTACGTCTATGTGTTCTTCTGTGTTTCTTTCCAATTCCTTTGTCCTCTGCTGTTTCTGATTTTGCGTGCTAGGAGTTGCTTTTTGTGGTGTTTTTTGTTACTCCGCGCCCGAATGTATATTTGTATATGATATTAAATTTGTTGTTAGGATCGCGCCCGGTTTGATTTTGGGATTATTTTCGCGCCCGTTTTGTTTTTATTGTTGTTATTTAAATGTAATTTAAGCTTTTATCTCTTTTTTTTTTGTTTTTGTCACACCACTTTTTAGCCACTTATTTTTTGTTGTCAGTATGCACATAAAGGTTTTTATTTTTTCTCAAGGAAAACACCGTGTATATATATGTATATATATAACTTTCTGTATATATGTGTTTAGTACACTTCACCGCACTTTGGATGTTTTTATGTTTTTCCTCTTATTTTTTTTTTTTAAACACTGCACTGCAATTGTTCGTCTCTGTAGATATCTTTTTTTTTTTTTTTTTTTTTTGTTGTTCACTTTTTGTCACTGCCCCTTTTTTTTTTAACTGTTTGTTAAATTTTTTTTTCACATTATTTATTGTTCACGTTACAATCTTGTTCACGTTATTTTAATATATATATTTTTTTTTTCCTCGTTTATGTTTAACTACCCATAGTGCCGTCCGCTAGGGCTCGAAGGACCATAATTAAGTAATTAATAAGTTAATTTTACCTTCACTCACCGTTAGCAAATAATAATTAACAAGTAAGGAAGGGCTAAGTTCGGATGTAACCGAACATTTTATACTCTCGCAAAGTCAAATAGTATACTCGTTTGAGATTTCTTTGTGGATTGGCTGATATTTTCGGTAGAAGGTCAACTATAGGCACTGGGGTCCACATATTTAGTACTTAGGGGCTTAAACAGTTTTGGTTCGATTTAGACAATTTTTGGCCACAAGGTGGCATACTTTAACGCATTATTCACGCAAAGTTTTATCCCGATACAGTCATTGTTGCCTGATTTGCATAGTGGAAAGTGAAATAATCAGATGGAATTTAAAATGGTGTTATATGGAAAGTAGGCGTGGTTGTAGTCCGATTTCGCCCATTTTTGCACTGTGACATAGAAACATGAAAAGAACGTTATGCACCGAATTTTGTTGAAATCGGTTAAGCAGATCTCAAGATATGGGTTTTCACCTAAAAGTGGGCTGTGCCACGCCCACTGTCTAATTTTGAACGCGGTTCCTATAAAGTCATCTCATACCATCCCAGAGATAAAATTTAATGACTCTGGCGTGTTTAGTAACTGCAGATGCCCCTCCCTAATTTGATCCTGTGTACCAAATAACAGTCTTGTATCTTATTGCGGAGCTTAGTTATGGCAAGTTATTTGTTTTTGATTAATGGCGTTTTGTGGGCGTGGCAGTGGTCCGATTACGCCCATCTGCAATACCAACCGTCTCACGGTACCATGAAACATGTCTACCAAGTTTCATAAAGATATCTCAATTTTTACTCAAGTTAGAGCTTGCACGGACGGACGGACAGACAGTCACCCGGATTTCAACTCGTCTCTTCATCCTGATCATTTATATATATATAACCCTATATCTAACTCGATTAGTTTTAGGTGATACAAACAACCGTTAGGTGAACAAAACTATTATACTCTGTAGCAACAGGTTGCGAGAGTATAAAAAAGAAAGAGAGTCAATTTAGGCGGGTGCTCAAAGAACTGATCGCTAGCGAGTCGATGAAAAAGGGGAGCGGGATCCTTCTTTTAGTCCCTTATATATCTGTTGTTGTCTTCATGGTGGTGTGATCGGTGTTAAGTTGTATTTGTGTGCGTGTTGGCGCATGGTGTAGTGATGTGGAATGTATGGTATGTAGGTGTGGAATGTATGGTAAGTAGGTGTGGTGATGTGGATGTGAATTGGTGTAGTGTGACAGTGTCTTACGGTGCGGGGGGATTGAGTGGTCATTTAGCCAATATCCTTAGACGTCAGGGGTTGAGGCACTGATTTTTTTGTTTTTTAACACTCCCAGCATATTGTACACCATGCAAACAAAAAACTAAAAACTTCTTTAACAAAGCCACAAAACTAAAATTTGGTTTCTACAGAGAATCATAGAAGAAAGGTCATCTGTGAATGAATTTTAAAAAGCAGGCGCTGACAATGGATTGGTTTTTAGTAAATTTATGTTGTCCGAATTTAACTTTAATGTTCCAGCTAGCTCATTCAGTCAGTTTAGACCCTTAGTTCTTTCTATCGTATATCTCATGATTTTAACATTAAAAAACTATAACAAATCTCCTCATAATAAAAATTGTAAATAAAACCTTCTTTTAACTTAACTTTAAATATAGCACTATAAATTTTTTGTTTCTGCAAACTTCTTGTATCCGGATTGCTTCCCTCTCGTCTGTAAGTGGGAGGTGGGGAATCCTTGAGATTATTACTAGCAATAAATTCCATTAGACTCCTTCACTCATAAGTCAAGCAAAAAATTATTTTTGAAGCCCCTGACACCGAATATAAGGTCCTCAATGCGTATAGTTGACTTTGTATGCAAATCATCGGTCGATGTGTATGATATCGTAATGAAAATGAGTGATTATATTAATTTTTGTCTTCCCGGCTGACTTAAGCCACTCGAAAATATTTTAAACCTTTAACCTTCTAAATAGAGAGTATATATTGCTCGACGGTTTGCTAACTTGTCCCTTCCTTACCTTATAATATTTTAATTAATGTTTCAGCTTTATTACAGTGAATTTGAATTCGGTGGGGATATTTTAAGGAACGTGATCGGATATACATACGAAAATGTACTGTATGTATGTATCCGAAATATGAATACAAAAAATTAAAACGCTCCGCCTATGAAATTGGGTATTTAACTGTAATAAAAAGTGGCAGCGGAACCCGGGCTCTAAAAACTAAACCTAAACACACAAAAAGTAAAAATGTTCAGTGCTTAATCCAATATTCCATACACCTGTTATAAGCCTGGGCTAGGATGGGCTTCAGTACCTTCATCGATCTTTGTTGTTTTTTTTTTGTTTCGGTTCTTTTGTGATCTCTATTCAGCGTAGTTTTGCACAAGATTGATGTTAATTGGTACGCGTCTAGCATTGACGCGCTTCACACCCAAAACATTAACTAAAATATTTTCGTAGAACAATAGGAGATGTTAAGATCCTCTGATATCTCTTTCCTGACAAAAGAAAGATTTTTAAATACTGTTTCTTTCACTTTTTCAAGGTTATCGTTATTAACAGAGGTAGACGGACGACTCGCAGGAGGAAAGCTTTCGATGACTACACGACCTTCACTGAATGCTTTTTGCCACTCAAATACTTGTGTTCGTGATAAAGTTTACTACCCAAAACACTTCTGTAACATTTTCAATGATTCCGTAGCCGTGACTCTTTTCGAAACATAAAATTTCAAACAAACTTATTTTTAAATTTTATTATTATTTCTATGGTAAAAATCTCCAGACAAATTTTTCGCGTCGTAAGCACACAACTGGAATTTAGAGCAGGTTCGCCTCCGCGCGGTGCAGTCCGGTTAACGCTAAATGACCTGCGGGCTATACGGCCTTTAGACTCCCACGGACTTTGGACCCATTTCTTAACACTGACTATGCTTAGGACTATTAGTAAAGTTGGTTTGAACGCACTGCTCCATAAGGACATAAGGACGAGTAACTGAAATAACATTGGAACTATATAAGGCGACTAGCTTCCCGGGAGGCGGATAGCCCTGAGTGGGGATACATAAATAGTGGCAACAACCTCAATATAGAGTCTGTTGGGAGAGATATCATCACCAAGGGCAACGGAACCGTCCCCCGAGAAAGGTGACGACAAAACCCGGGAGAAGTGACAGTACATACATACAGGAAAGATACGGGCAAAGGCAAAAGCATTAGTAGAGGAACAGCTGGATTACGGATTCTTCAAAAAATGTTAAGGGCCCCACTAGAAAGATAGTGACGGCAGCTAAAAAGCTGAAGTCAGACCGTTGGTTGGCATACAAGATTTTGGGTACTACGGTGGCAAACAGGATGAGCAGGGGTCTTAGCAGCATACTAGCACAAATAAGTAGGCTAAGAGGGTGCTAAGCGGCGGAAACGATGGAGAATCGCTCTCAAATAAGACTCCCTCGATGCCTCCCAATGCTGGTATCTGGTTACAGCCGAACCCTCCACCTCGGTAGAAATCGAGGAGATGTTGCGTCATTGCAATCCTCATCTACCTACCAAAGACTGGAGGGTGATTAGGCTGGAAAGGACCAAGGAGCCAAATCGACAAGCGCTAATATTACTTAACAAGGAGAGAGAGAGAAATGCGGATAGTGGTTGGACCGCGAGCTGCTATGAGTCATTGGAACTACTCCTGGTTGCTCACTTTCCATTGAACCATTCCTCTGAAAAAGTACCACCGTGGGAGCCTTCTTCGACCTATAGTAGGTCCTTTTTCAACAATGTGCGGCCGACGGCGGTGTTAAAGCCTTCGAAAAATTTGAGATGGAATTGAACCTCAAGCACCTCATATATAGTCTTCTTTGCTACAGAACGGTCGTAGAGGAGTGGGGTAGTTCAAAGGCATCGCGAAAGATTATCAGGAGCACTACGCAAATTGAGGTACTTTCTGCTCTGGATCTTGGTGGTTAATGACCTATTTAAAGAACTCGAAGAACGAGATGGTCGTGTGACAGCCCGCGCTGACGAGATTGTTCTTGTTGTAAAAAGAAAATGTTTAACTAGCGTCTAAGAGCTAAAACGAAGGTGGTGTCTAACAGCGCGGTATCCAACTGGGTGAATAGAAGCTGCTTAACCGTTAACCTAAATATAATGGAAATGACTTAAATTACCAGGAGGTATTAAATTCAAGACGTCTGTATCCTTTTATTCGGAGGCTCACGCCTTCAACCTGCTGATAAGTGGGGCTTATCTTTGATAGAAAGCTTTCATTGAGGCCAAATATTGAGGAGACAGTAAGGAAGGCATCGGTTTCCTTATATTGCTCTAGAGGAGCTATGGGGAGAAGATGGCAACTCTCACTAAAGGTGGTAGGAAAGCCAATAATGTTCTAGGGAGTATTCGTCTGGTGGAAATCGCACGAAACGACTGCACTTGCTAAGAAACTTGAACGTGTACAAAGAGCAGCTCTCATTGGCATCACCAGGGCACTTAAACATAGCACCCCGAAACGTTGCTAGCAGGAGTATTGTACAAATCTCTCCTCCTTCAACTGCATTCCTGAATTCTTGGATCACTACGTCACAAAAGCTACTCGTGGCGGCTTGGTCTCTGCTCATATATCGACGAGGGATATATGGATGAAGAGAAGTCGCTGGAGCTTGAAGAGGAAGGTTGAAGAGGAAGTTTTCTGTAAAGAGCTATCCGTCAAGCCAGAGCTTTAAACGCCGCTTCAGCCTACTGACCCATTGTAGTGTTTTTTAGGCAGAAGTGGCTGCTATTAACGTGGCGGTAGACAGTCTGTCTGTCATCACTAGAAATAGCTACTCAAGCTACTTCATCATCACTCGTTTGGGTGCCTAGCCATAACGGTATCGCTGACATCTACAAAACTGATGAACTAGCAAGAGGGGGCACCCTTGCCCCGCTCGCATTAGGATGAGACCAAGTTGCATCCCATTGTCGTCTTACGTTCTAGCATTGGACCAATGAACAACGCATGCGCTTAGTTAGCGGTGGTCAACGACTAGCTCCTGTGCCAGCGCGAGATATTTTTGACCTAAAGTATAACACAAGTATTGAACTACTTGCCCTTAACAAAGTTGATTTTGCCGCAATCGTACTTACTGTTCTTACTGGCAAATAGGCATTCATGCGGTAGGGCTAAAAATCTTGCCGGACGCTAGTTATCAAATTTGTATGGAAGAGAGTGAGGTGGAAACATCCAGGCACTTTCTTCCCCATTGACCAACATTTGCAGAAGTGAGGCTGAAACATCTCGGCAGTCTTACCTTCAGCAAACCAGCAGACATAGCAAAATGACATTAGCCGTCTAAACAAATTTGTATTTGGCTCAAAGCGCTTTGTCGGTTTGTAAGGGTCTTATCTATTATATGTATAGCCTTGCAGCCAGGTAATCATAATATCTATTATCTCATAAGTTAATTTCAGGTAAAGATTATGACGTTAACCAGCGAGTATCGTAGTGCTCGACAATGGAGACTTTTACTTAGAGCCTTACCTAATTAATAAAATACGTAATTTTCATGTCCATAAATTCGCAGTTATTCATATACGAAGCACATATTTATGTTTATATTTCTCAAAAAATTCACTTGTGGTTATCGAAACATATTTGCGGCACTTTTGGCGACAAACCACACTTTTTTTGCATAACAACAGAATTATTATTATTTAAAATATATTTCAAATGGATAATTATCGCTGCTGTAGCTCGATTATAAATTAAAATAAGACCGCAATAAGTACTATGACCGCTTTTCGTATTAAATAATCTCATCCTTACACAATTTTCGAAATGCTTTATTAAGAACATACTTGTATATTTTTATTACCAAGTTTCATAATATGTGTGTATAGAGGAATCTTTCTCACGTACACTTGTCTTCAAATATCTAAATGGTTTTTTCAATATAAAATGATGTATGGTGATAAAACGAGTGTGTGGTATAAAAGAGTTCACCATTTGCTTATGCTTTTTAAAAAAATTAGGTCAATAGAAGATAGTACGAAAATAAAACAAGTAAGGAAGGGCTAAGTTCGGATGTAACCGAACGTTTTATACTCTCGCAAAGTCAAATGGTATACTCGTTTGAGATTTCTTCGTGGATTGACTGATATTTTCTGTAGAAGGTCAACTATAGGCACTGGAGTTCACATATTTAGTACTTAGGGGCTTGAACATTTTTGGTCCGATTAAGACAATTTTTGGTCACAAGGTGGCATACTACAAACGTATTATTCACGCAAAGTTTTACCCCGATATAATCATTGTTAGTTGATATGCATAGTGGAAAGTGAAAGAATCAGATGGAATTGAAAATGGTGTTATATGGGAAATAGGCGTGGTTGAAGTCCAATTTCGCCCATTTTCGCACTATAACATAGAAATATAAAAAGAACGTTATGCACCGAATTTGGTTGAAATCGGTTTAGCAGATCCCAAGATATGGGTTTTCACCTTAAAGTGGGCGGAGCCACACCTACTGTCTAATTTTGAACGCGGTTCCTATAAAGTCATCTCATACCATCCCAGAGATACAATTTAATGTCACTGGCCTGTTTAGTCCTTGATTTATCGCGCTTTTAGTAGTTTTTAACAGTAGCGTTATATGGGGAATGGGCGGAGTTGCCACCCGATTTCAAGTATCACACTGTAGATAGAGGTTCCAAGAACATTTACTTCCAGTGAATTTTGTTATTATAGCATAAGCGGTTTAGGAGATATGCACATTAAATTTATAAGGGGCGGGACCACGCCCACTTTAAAAAAAAAACTTTAACTGCAGATGCCTCTCCCTAATGTGATCCTGTGTACCAAATAACAGTCTTGTATCTTATTGCGGAGCTTAGTTATGGCAATTTATTTGTTTTTGATTAATGACATTTTGTTAGCGTGGCAGTGGTCTGATTACGCCCATTTGCAATACCAACCGTCTTACTGTACCAAGAAACATGTGTACCAAGTTTCATAAAGATATCTCAATTTTTACTCAAGTTACAGTTTGCGCGGACGGACAGACAGTCACTCAGATTTCAACTCGTCTCTTCATCCTGATCATTTATATATATATAACCCTATATCTAACTCGATTAGTTTTAGGTGATACAAACAACCGTTAGGTGAACAAAACTATTATACTCTGTAGCAACAGGTTGCGAGAGTATAATTAGCGGACACTTGTAGTGCCTACAATATGAGACCTCAACTGAATAATTATTAGTTGTTTAGAGGTAAAAGTTAAAGAACTTTTAGCTATAATATAATATTTGTACCTATGATGGCCCAGAATGGGAGATGCGACTTAAATTTCAAACTTCAAGAATTTGAAAACAGCGAGTTAAAATCATTTACAAATATTATACCAGATATAGATATAAATATTCCAGGATTTTGTGCCACAGATGCACATTAATTTCCGATGGAAGACAACTAGTTTTCGTTTGTGCAATATGAATCAATTCGCAAAAATTCATAATGAAGCAACATTTGAATAAATATAGTTCAAAAAACTAAAAAAAAACTGGCTTTTAAAGCACTTCAAACCAAAAAGTGAAAAATAATTCTTTATATAAACTCACAGAAATTTTGGCCGAAAAATACTTGTATTGTGAAAAAATTGTGGTATGCTCGATATACGAAAAATATAGCAAAACCATCCATATGAAAAAGTGCTAAAAAGACTTCCTTTCAGCAATTTTGGTTGAGTTAGCTTTAGCAATTTGAAAGAGATGTACATTCAACTATTTACGGGGTAGGGCAACGCCCACTTGTAAAAAGATTTCAGCCAATAGATGTCCCATATTATCGTAATATCCTGTACTAAATTACAATTTTGTATCTTAATTTATTGCTTAGTTATAGCACTAATGGCACTTTGTGGGCGTGACAATGGTCCGATTCTGCCCATCTGCAATACCAAACAATCTCACATTTAGGTGGCTATCTTAACACATGGCTCTTATGTAAGTTGTCGTCGAAGCTTGATGAAGGAAAATTACTTCGAAAAGAGCACAATCGAATATTCAAGAAGAACGTGAACAATACAATAAGGAATACAATATGAGGAACGCTTCAGATAATAATATGAAAAACTATCTTTTTATTCTTTATTGAAATTCTATTCATTATAATTTTTTGGACATTTAGAGTTCCTTTTCTCTGGGAATCGTGATGGAAAATCAGTATCATATTCCTCGAAAAATCGAAAAGACACCCAACCATAAACCACATCTTATAATTATTTCTCTAAAACAGACTTACAATATTCCTCTTCAATTGGAACAATTACTCACCGTAGAAAATGTTATCATCTTTGATTCTGTAGTGAAGACTCTAGGGTGAAAGACTTTCGTCTTTTCTTTCTCTTTCATCATTAAGTTCTCTTTTCCGGTCTGTAAACCATTAATGCAGCCTCAAAGAGATTTTATGGTGGGCCCGATTATTGTGCAATAACCAAAACCTTAACGCCGGTACCTAGTGGTACTTAATATTCCTATAAAATTGATCATAAGAACCCTCATAAATCGAGAAAGCGCTTTTAGCCCATCACAGATTTGTTGAAGCGGCTAATGTCAGTTTCGGCTATGTCTCCTTATTCACTGAAGGTATTACTGCCAAAATGTTTCAACCTTAGTGTTGAAAAAGTTAGACAATGGAGGAAAAACTGCCCGGATCTTTCCCCCTCCCCTTCTTCCATACAACTTTGACAATTTGTGTCCGATTAGATATTTAGCACTTTTAACTAGGTCACCGGCTTTGCAGCTCCCAGCGATTTCAAAATGAATAGCGTAATGTTATTTATAGTGGAGATAGATACTCCTGACTAACTTTGAGCGCACAGTTTGCGAGCTGAACGGTAGTATTCCAGCTCTGCTATCGGAATAAATGACCAACTAACCAAAAGAAGCTGCATTTAGGAGCAGGAAGTTTACTGCTACTTTAATAGCATCTACCTGAAAACCTCTACAATGGTCCGGTAGACTAAAGTTATACTTTATAGAGAGCTTCTTACAGAAGACTCCCCATCCAAAGTTCGGTCCTATGTAGGTAGGTAGGTAGAGTGGCTGTCTAACGACGCACCTAGGCCTATAGGAGGCCCATTGTGATACCACCGGGACAATGTTCCCTCACTCTATCGTCTCTTCTCTGAACCAACCTGTGCTCCTGATGAAGTTCATCAGTATAAATAATTTTATATTAGCAACTTCTGATACGTCGTCAAGGAACCCACGACCGATAGTTACGATTCTTTTTCTGTATAGAGCTTTACATTTGCATAGAAGATGCTTTACAGTCTCCTCTTCTTCTACTTTTTGACAGCTTCTACAATAGTCGTTGTATGGCCTAGTCCACTGGCATGTCTACCAATTAGACAGTGACCTATTAGTACTCCTATCAGAGTTCTTGTATCATTCCTTTTAAATTTTAGTAGTCGGTTTGTACGACTCACGCTCCATTCCTGCCACGTTAGTCTGCTGGTTGAGCAGGTTATTGATTGTCTCCACCGAGACTCAGCTATATTTATAGCATGTTCGCTGATTAAGTGTTTGCAAGTTGCCAGAGGCATATAGATACCCTCTTTTTCAGGGGTTCATAGTGGTGCCAGTTCTGGCTAGTTCATCTGCTTCGCAGTTACCAGGAATATCACTATGTCCTGGAACCCATTGCAGGTTTATTGTGAAGTAGGATGTCAAATCCTCTAATAGGTCAAGACATTCTTTCACTAGCTTGGATGAAACCATTGGAGACTTGAGTGATTTTAAAGCCGCTTGGCTATCCGTATATATATATATTCTCCTTGTTGTGAGCACACTTTTTGTCAATATCACAAGGCTTTCTTTAATTGATGTGATCTCCGCCTGGAAGACACTGCAGTAGTCTGGTAAACGGAAGGCGATGTTGGTGTCTAATGTTGCGCAAGAGACACCACCTCCCACTCGATTATCCAGTTTGGATCCATCCATATAGATGCTAATTCCTTTATTCCTGTCCACCTCGTCCCTTTTCCACTCCTCTCTTGCGGGGAAGGCAATATTGTGGACCGAATTTAGTTTCAGTTCTATTGGATTGCGGAAATCCGTGGTTTTGGGCAGGAACGGGAATATACTAAGTATCCTAGAATGCCCCTTGTTGCATTATTGGCCACAGACCAGCTTTCTGTCTAAGATTAGTCCCAGGTAGCTTGCCTTATCTCCAATTGTTAGTCTACAACCATTCATTAATGGCGCCGTAACTTCTGGAGCATTATGTTTTCTGGTGAACAATACTAGCTCTGTCTTACCAGCATTTAGGTTTAATCGGCACGATACTGCCCAACGATTTATATCGTCCAAGATCGTTTTGCGAGAGTATTCGGGAATTTGCCTCTGAACATTTCCCCCCCTCTTTTCTAGATCTAACAGCAACTTATTCATTGTCAGGGCCCAGAGAAGTGGGGATAACACGCCTCCTTGAGGTGTATCTCTTTGGACAGATCTGCACATCGTTGACGCTCCCAGCGTTGAAATTATTGACCTGCTCGTGAGCATCTGTTAAATTAATTTCCTGAGAGGTTCAGAGATGTCCAGATCCTTAAGCGCACTTAGTATGGCCCTAGGCTGGATATTATTGAAGGCTCCTTCTATATCTAAGAAGGTAAATAGAGTGTATTCTTTAACTTCCAGAGATCTTTCAATCTCCGCCACCACAGAGCTTAGTGCTGTTTTTGTGGATTTTCCTTTAGAATACGCATGCTGCGAACCAGCCAACCTTTCTGGTTTCAGTTTGTTTCTTATATGTAATTCTATTAGTCTTTCCAGCGTTTTTAGAAGGAATGAGGAGAGGCTAATTGGCCTGAAGTCCTTTGGACTTGTATGCGAGCTTTTGCCTGAGCTTAAAGCTATTTATTGCCCAGTGTACGTTGCTTTCTGACACTATATTTATAAGAGAGGAGTCGATTTCTGCTCCACTGTCTATTGATTGAGTATATTCAGCAGTATGGCTTTCAGAGCTGCCTGGGAAGTGGGTATCCATTAGTAGCCAAAGGGATACCGTCCAACTTCGGTCTGGCTTCTGAAGATAACCGATACTATGCACCGATTGTGCCATTATTTTCCTAAGTCGAGACGCTTCCGTCGTGCTTTCGATATCATTACAAAAAGATTTCCATGAATTCCTTTTTGCTCTCCTAACTTCCTTTTTGTATGACCTAAGGAGGTTGTAATAATAATCCCAGTCTGACTCGCCTTGGAATTGCTTAGCTAAATTGAACTGCTTTCTGCATTCTTTCTGTAGCTTTTTAAGTTCTGGAGACCCCCAGGGGGCCTTATTCTACCCCTACATCGTGTTATTGGACAAGCCACTTCTAGCTTGCCGGCACGATTTCGTAAGTCGATTAACGAGGATATCTAGATCCTCCTTGCTATTGGGCTGAAACGGTAGAATTATAGAGATACGTTTTTCCAGCTCTTGCATGTGGACCTGCCAGTTCGTTTTCCTATGATTCCTAAAGTCAACGCCTCTATCGGCCCTTTTCTCTATTGTACATTCAATATATCGGTGATCCGAAAAGGAATGTTCTTCGAGAACCCTCCTTTGGGTTACCCTGTCAATTAGTTCTTCCGACACAAGTGTGATATCCAGCACTTCTTGTCGGTTTCTTGTAATAAATGTTGGCGTGCTTCCCTTATTACACACCAGTAACTTAGTGCCTAGTAGGTAATTAAAGAGACACTCACCTCTGTCGTTGACATCTGAGCTGCCCCAGACTGTGTGATGCGCGTTTGAGTCGCATCCAAGTATGATCATGCACTTGAATGCCTCGCTATCCCGTCCCACCTCTTTTACCATCAGAGGTGGCACCAGCTCTTGCTCTTATGGCATATAGCACCAGCCGGTAACTGCTTGTGCCCGTTTCCCAGCTTACTGCTGCTGTGTCGTTGTTGCTGTAATTATGTAATATAAAAACAGTAAGGATTTTCTATGCCATTATGCAGGCTCTGATTTTACCTTCTCAATTAGCCATCAGTAATTTATATTTCGGCGTCCTCAGTCCGCAAAAACGCCCTCCATTAACCCATGGCTCCTGAATGAGGACAAATTCAGGCTGTTCCATTGCCACGCGGTTAATTAGGGCTGCTGAAGCTAGTTTGCTATGATGGAGATTAATTTGTAGAAGCCGCATTAACTATTGTTATATCTGCGTCTTCCTGAGAGTTTATTTTTGTTTTGTGTTTGTTTATTTATGTTTCGGTTTATTGATGGTCCCACGAGTGTGGAAGAAAGTATGTCCGCTTGCGCATAGCCCCTTTGCGCAAGTAAGGCTATCTTATTACGGAGGGCGCCAGGTATCCGTAAGCTCCGTTCGAGACTGGGATATTTAAGGGCCCCCAGACAAGTTGATCCTCGGCACGGGTCGCATGACACCTTGATCCAGCCCTTTATAGTACCCCCGACCATGGTAAGGCTCCTCATCTGTATGCTGTGCTATTGAGGAACACCGAACACACAGATAAGAAGTCTGACCTTAGCTAGATTCCTCACGCCCACTGCCTTCTTCTCAAGAGACTTCTCCACGTCCACATATCCCTCGTTGGTAAGTGAGTAGAGAAACAGCCACCAGGAGTAGCCTCTGCGATGCAGTGGCCAAAGTTTTCAAGAATGCAGTTGAACGAGGAGATAATTTCTTCAACGTGTCCCTGTTCCTTGATCTTCGCACTAAGGCACCCGCCGGAAATATCCACGGGTGCAATGTGTACATTATCCACAAAGTGCTAGTGTTGGTATAGTCTGCAATGCACCGCAGATGCTGATAAGAACCGCTCTTTGGACACGTGCAAGCTTAATAGCAAGTGTAGCCTTTTACACCATAAAACATTATTGACTTGATTACGGCTGTGAGTTCCACCTTTTCCTATGGCCCCTCTACACAATATACGGCATCCGATGCCTTCTTTACTGACTGAATAATAATACCTTCTGGTAATTAAAACCATTTCAGTTTTGTTTAGGTTGACGGTTAAGCCGCTTCTATTCACCCAGTTGGACACCGCGCTGTTGGACACCACCTTTGTGTTAACTCGTAGATGGTTGTTGGAAATTTTCCTTTTACCACAAGAGCTATCTAGTCAGCGTGGGTGTTACCCAACCGAATCGTTTTTCGAGTTCTTTAAATATATTATTACCGTAACCGTTCTGTCGCAAAGTAGGCTATATATGAGGGGCGTAAATTGAATTTCAGCTCAACCTTTTCGAGGGCTTTAGTCACCGTCTCCAACCGCACATTGTTCTCTTTTTTATACTCTCTGTCCGTCCGTCCGTCTGATTTGAAATTGAGATATCTTTATGAAACTTGGTAGACATGTTTCTTGGTACCGTGAGACAGTTGGTATTGCAGATGGGCGTAATCGGACCACTGCCGCGCCCACAAAACGCCAATAATCAAAAACAAATAAATTGCCATAACTAAGCTCCGCAATAAGATACAAAACTGTTATTTGGTACACAGGATCACATTACGGAGGGACATCTGCAGTTAAAATTTTTAGGTCCCGCCTCTAATAGGTTTAATGTGCATATCTCCTACACCGCTAATGCTATAATAACAAAATTCATTGGAAGCAAATTTTTTTAGCACTTCTATTGAAGGGGTGAAAATAGTTGAAATCGGGTGGCAACTCCGGCCACTCCCCATATAACGGTACTGTTAAAAACTACTAAAAGCGCGATAAATCAAGGACTAAACAGGCCAGTGACATTAAATTGTATCTCTGGGATGGTATGAGATGACTTTATAGGAACCGCGTTCAAAATTAGACAGTAGGTGTGGCACAGCCCACTTTTAGGTGAAAACCCATATCTTGGGATCTGCTTAACCGATTTCAACCAAATTCGGTACATAACATTCTTCTTATATTTCTATAATATAGTGCGAAAATGGGCGAAATCGGACTACAACCACGCCTATTTCCGATATGACACCATTTTCAATTCCATCTGATTCTTTCACTTTCCACTATGCATATCAAGCAATAATGATTATATCGGGGTAAAACTTTGCGTGAATAATACGTTTATAGTATGCCACCTTGTGACCAAAAATTGTCTTAATCGGACCAAAAATATTCAAGCCCCTAAGTACTAAATATGTGAACTCCAGTGCCTATAGTTGACCTTCTACCGAAAATATCAGTCAATCCACAAAGAAATCTCAAACGAGTATACCATTTGACTTTGCGAGAGTATAAAATGTTCGGTTACATCCGAACTTAGCGCTTCCTTACTTGTTTCAATTAAGATCGAAATCTTAAAATTAAATGGCTCATATGCAACACACATTCTTTAAAACAGCATTGAACTCAACATAAAGATATTCAAATACACGCACACTTCTCTCTGTTCATAAATGTTAAATAAAATACATACTTATTAGAAATATTATATTAGAATTCCCAAAGACCAAACTTATTTGGCGAAAGGGAAGAGTGCTCGCTCATCTTCTCATTTAACAAATTTTGTATTAAACGCGATATAAATTTGTGGACCCTCTTCAACAAATAACATATCTGAAATTTTTAGAACTGTGGCCGATTTATCAATTTCCTGTCCAATCTCTCATAAATATTTAATTATCGAACAATATTCACAGTTATGAAATGATGCTACAAAATTTATGACCCACCCCAACAAAAACAACAGCAGCAAGACATTCAACCACACATGTGTACGTACATGGATGTGTGTTCGTATGAATTATGTATATGTATGTATGTTTTCCGGAAGTTCGATATTTACGTAAGCGGCATATTGAAAAGATACATAAATCTGCCAACCGCCCTCACACTCTTGGAACATAAATAACAGAGCGTATAGTAAGTATTCGTAATAATGTATGTGTATGTGACACTGAAAGCATAACCAAGAAGGAAGACTGCTACCAACAGACTCCCTCAATTGAAAATAGATCTGATATGTACCGTATGTAGGTACAAATATGTGGACTTATGCAACATTATTTGATAAAAGATACTAAAGTTACAAAAAGAAAATTATATGGATTAAAATAGAACGACTGTTGTCTGAACTTTTTCGCATTTGAGGTGACTACTCAAGAATTTTCAATTTACAAATGAATATAATTAAATATACTTATTAGAATAAATTAAGTGAGGGTATTTTTCTCCTCATATATACTAAACTCATGCAACATGTGGCTACAGAGTACAATATTTTTGTTCACCTGACGGTTGTTTGTATCATCTAAAAATAATCCACTTTGATATAGAGTAATATATATATTAGTTATCAGGATAATGGGACGAGTTAAAATCCGTGTGATTGTCTGTCTGCCCGTCCGTTTGTCTGTCCGTCCGTACAAGTGAAAACTTGAGTAAAAATTTAGATATTTGAATGAAACCTGGCACACGTGCTTTTTGGCAAAGTGAGGACGAGTTCGTAGATGGGAGTAATCGGACAACTGCCACCATCACAAAACGCCTTTATTCGAAAACATATAAAGTGCTATAACAAAGACGTAAATTAGGATATAAAACCCGTAATTTAATACAACGAATCGCAATTATAAAAGGAGGCCCCTGTCTTTGGATTTTTTTAAAAAGTGGACGTGCCCCGCCTGCTAATATATGCAATATATATATCTCCAAAATTTGCACACAACATATCATATCGACACCTCTTTAGACAGCATGAAAATATGTGAAATCGGATGATAATCTCGCCCACTCCCCAAAACGGTTTTATAAAAAACTACTAAAACTGCGATAAATCAATAACGAAATGCGGCAGAGACATTAAATTTTACATCCGAAATGAAACAAAAGGGCTTTATAGGAGCCGATGTCAAAATTGAAAAATGCGAGTGACACCGCCCACATTTAGATGAAATCACAGATCTCGGGATCTGTTGAACTGATTTCAACCAAATTTGAAACATAAGAATATTTTGGCGATTCTATGTTATATTGTGAAAATGGGTGCAACCGGGTAGTAACCACACCTATTTCCCATATAACACTACTTTTTCACTTTCCAGTATATAAATCAAGCACTAATAAATTTTTCGGATTAAAAAACCTGAACAATGTCAAAAATTAATGCAACCAGGAAGTTAAATCTAGTAATAAAACTAAGTGAGTCTATAACTTTCAAAATAATTTAATATAATACCAAAGTTCACATTTTGTTGAACAAGGAAGTTGAACCTTTGCGCTACATTTTTTCATATAAAATTTTGCCAACACCTGAAGGTATTTGATCCTTGCAAGTTGCAAGAGTATGAAATGTTCGTTTACACCCGAACTTAGTCCTTCCTTACTTGTTGTATTTATGTACGTTTTAACATGATCCTATGTTTTGTTATAGCTTTGTGTTTAAAGCTTTCATGCATATTCTATTTAAGTTTATCACAGTGTCTCTTGTAGCACACAGGAATAGCGAGTGCGCCTCATATACTGATGACACATCCATTAAATAGGAAATTAGCATTGCGAAACGGGATTACAAAAAACAAACAAAAGATTACTTTCAATCACTTGATTCCGATCGTTCAATTTATATGACAGCTATATACTATAGTAATCTAATCTGTACAATTTGTTTGAAGCTTGCTCCGTTGCTTGAAACAATAACCCATGTCTAATTTCGAGAAGAAGTTATCCATACAGTTTAAAATTTCAAATAGACTTATCAGAACTGAGGGACTAGTTCGCGTATATACAGACAGACATGACGAAATCGTCACGCTGATCATTTATATTGCAAACTTCGTGAAAACTTAATATACCCTGTTGAGGGTAAATAAGTAATGAGGGGTAAGTTCTGGTGTAAACAAACATTTTATATTCTCGCAATTTATGTGGCTCAAAGTCGTTGAAATATTGTCAGATGTTGACAAAACTTTATATTGCAAAATAATTCAACATTTTTTATTCGATGAAAGTAAGAACGGATTGCAATCATATTTGATGTATTATTCATTTATACTATAAGTGACTCACATAGTTTCCTTACAAAATTTATCTTCGTGTCCAAAACTATTATTTTAAAATCAACTCGATTAACTCAAAAATCAATAAACTTGTAGGTAATATATGGAGGCCGAGGTGTTTCGTGGACCTATTTCACATATTTAGCAGCATTACACTATACGTTGTATATCCAGTATTATACTTTCATTGAATTTTCTTAAGATACCTAACATATTGATTGATATATTTGGTATAAAGCCAAACATAATATTAAAATTCTTATATTAGGTGTATGGTATTGACACCATTTTATCATATCAGTACGAGAAAATAAATACTCTCTGAGTTTCATTGAGATACCTTCACATATTGACTAATATACCTGTATGTATGACAGTGTCAAATCAACCGGAAGTTTGAACATCCTTGTATCGGTTATAGTGGATCAAATGCAAATTTTCTCCCTGTTTCATCCATTGTATGCTTAAAGATACACTATTGTCGGAAAGAAATTCTCACTGAGTTTCATTGATATAACCGACATATTAACCGATAAATGCGATATAAAGTAAACTAGAAGTTCCAAGATTTTTATATTAGGTGGATGGGGGCTAAGAAATTATTGAGCGGATTCCACCTAACTCAAAATTACAGGGATACTTTTAACAGCAAAGTATTCTCTCCGAGTTTCAACAATATATTCATAGATTAACCGATATAGAATCATATAGAATTTGAAGTTGTGCTATATGTGATGATATGGTTGCAGTCCGATTACAATTTTTTCACTGTACCATTAAAATGTTACAGTCATGTTATGTACCCAATTTGATTGAAATTGCTGGTGTAGGTCCAAAGATAAATGATTTCCCCCGTTTTTGTTGTTGTTGTAGCGGCAGAATTTTTTCGAGTTGACAGTCCTTGGCCGGAAAAAATCCGGGTCCGTTCCGGTTACGTAGACCCGACTGTTATGGGAACGGTTTCCCCTAAATGTGGGCGGTGCCACGCCCATCGTACAGTTTTGACAACGAATCCAATAAAGCGCTCCTGTACCAATTCGGATATAAAACTTTTCTTTTTCGTTTCTGATTAATTTAGTTATTGATTTATCGCACTTTAAGTAGTATAATCAAAACCGTTATATGGAGAGTGGACGGGGTTATTATCAGATTTCAGGTTTTTTTCGCACTGTCATAGGAGGTATCGAAAGGATTTGTCCTGAGCAAATTTGTGTAATATAGCTTGAATGGTTTGGGGGATATACATATAAACATTAAAAATATTAGGGTCAATGTCACGCCAACTTTTCAACAATTTTAAAACCACAAGTGTCCCTTACTAATACGATCTGTTGTTCTTATAGCTATGTATCTTCATTTGCGGCTTAATTATGGCATTTTATAGTTTTTCGATTAATGGCGTTTTGTGGATGTAGCAGTGGTCCGATTTCTGCTATCAACTAGACAGGACTTTTTATAGTACCAAGGAACATGTGTACCAAATTTTATCAAGTTATCTGTATATGTTTTATTCAAGTTAGTATAACTAGCTTTATCTTCTCGATTAGTATATGGTGTTATAAATAACAGTTAGCAAAACAGAGTATTACTGTAATAGCATGTTGCGAGAGAATAAAAATTTTATATAACTAAGAGAAGGAAAATAAAATAAATTCTACGGGCAACGAAAATAATTAATTACGTTACTTTAATCTAGGAAGTATACTTATTATAATTAAAGTGTTGAAAATAGAATCAGAAATTACTAATGCCTCTTTGAAAATATGTCGTACGTGTACATAATAAAATAAACCCTTTACTTCGTGCTTCACTGAAATCTGCCAGTCAACATTGATGTAAACTAAAAGAAACTTTCTCCTTTTACCTTTGGTTTCGCTGGAAGGACTAAGTCTTTGTAAACATTTTTAAATTCTTGAAATAGTAACAAAATGTTTCATTGAGCTATCTTATCGTCGGCTTAGACGAATTTCTTTCAGGTGACAGAAACGTTTGAAAATTCAGATGTCCGCGATCGTTAAAAGAAAAACACAAATTTGTGATTTATCCAATCTTTAATTTAAATAAATCAACATTAAATTTGCTTCATCTAATAGAGTTAGTAAGTCTACAAGTAAAATAAAGAACTCAATATTTCGCCTTTTAAAAAAAGGTCTGGAAATTTAGCATTAATTTTTTAATAACCGAAAAGCAATCCAAAATAGTATAAGCAAGTTTTGAGAAAAACTTTACTCTGCTTTACCTTACTGCTTTACCTCTTATTCAACTGAACCTAAAGCCAGAAAATGAAGACATACTTACATACTTTACTTACTTAAATATGTACTCGTATGCTTATCGAAATGATTATAATGATTGTAGGAATTGACATATGCACAATGCTCGTTGTAGAGTTAGCCAGATGGATATACTTATAACCTCATAAACCATAGTTTAAAAACCGCAGCACAAATAGAAAAGCATGGAAATATTTCAAATGTATTTATTTCAAATTATTGCAAACGAACAAACTAATTAATTACAATTCCATAAGTTCTGATCTTCATGAAACTGTATAAGCACTAATTCGTAAGTGACAATAGTGCCGGCAACCTAAAAAATTAATTTACAAAATTAAATCGAGATATTTCGCACATATCGTTGTAAATCTCTCACTGTCAACACCAATCCACGGGTAATGTTAAAAAATTGCAACCCGGTCAAGGCTACCGTATCCATGCCTATCTCATGAGCCAACCGGTCGATTTCAGGATGAAAGCCCTCCTTCCGTACCTGTTTGATTATTTTTAAAGGTTCACGAGAGCGATCGTTGACCTCGGACAAATACAATGAGACCGCTAAGGTACGGCCCAAGAGAAAACTGAGCGACGCATAGAAGTAGACAAAATGTGCTACAGATGGCATTGTGCTAAAGAAACATCAAGAAGTAAGGAATGATTATTAATAATATAAGATATAATATACGATGCTATACATATTATGTTTGTAAAACTTTGTTTAAGGTATGAGACTGCTTTTGCATGTAAAAAATTTCTAACAGACACACTAACTAATAGAAAAATTAGTACTTGGCAAACTCTGAATATCCTAATCTATGTGTATATTATATATTCAAAATACCTCCCAAGCAAAGACAATATGCAATGGGCAAACTTACTTCATACTCTTGAGCAATTGGATACAAACGAAGTAAAGATTGTTAGCGAAAGACAGCACAGTTAAGGCAGATACAGCGGAATCTACTTGTTCTATGAGGTCACAAATAAGCCGATATTGCAAGCGGGTACGCGTCCAATAAGCTTCGGGCATCACCTGAGAAAACTCAAAACAAAGACACATATTTTAAGTAACTAAGTAATTATTATTATTCAATTCCATATATTTGTGTTACCTGACCCCTGACACGGTCTAAACTGTTTTGCACTTGTTCGAACAGTGATGAGAGTCCTATGCCAATTATCATTAGAAAGACATCCATGTAACTCCAACCGAAAGTCATGAGCACATTCAATATCTTTCCAAACCAAGCCAACCAAGTAGAGTAATCAAAAACGAAAAAAATATGCGAAACAACAGTCATGAAATACGATTCAATTGGATCCACTCGTGAAGGACAATAGTTGGCGAAGTGTATGGCTGAAATAGTGCTCAGTAGATGCTCAGCTGAAAAGCAGAATTGAATTTAAATTAACGGCTAACTGACTAAATATGTCATGTGCGTAGAGCGAATCACTTACTCAGCGACAATGTGATCAGTACGAAGGTCACCTTGTGCACCCGCACCGCCAGCGCCTCGCGTTCACTCCACGACTGAAAAGGCGGCATATTCCGTTCCACCCGCTGCCACTTTCGCATCAGCTGCGGCCATTTTCCGGCCAGACGCAAGAAACTAATTGAAGCCAGAAGTATACTGACATGAAATATTAATGGTTCTAAACACGTTTTATGGTTAAAATATGAGATAAAAGAGTTTTAAGGAGTATATTAGCAAGACTCTCAAGGCACTTTAAGATCCAAATGTGAAAAGCAACCACCAACCAATGTTTCGCACATCCAGTACACCTTTTACGACCATGTTAATGGTGAAGCCCGTATCAGCAATGGTCACCAACGTATATAATATGCAGTACCACGTCCGAAAACTCTTCCAGCGGAAGGACAACCCTTTCGGGCTGGGTGCAAGTATTCCACGCACCGGCATAAGACAGAAACACTGGGCAATCACAAGCACTGAAATCAAACACGAGAACTGTACCTGTACTTCGTTTTTTATCGACATTCAAATAAAAATTGTATAACAAATGTACATACACATTATTTCTGAGTAGGAGTGGGAATACTCCGGTGCGTTAGTGTGAAGAAAATCGCAATAAAAACGAGGTTAAGGATGGGTGTAAAAGCGTAAGTGACGCAAATTTTAAGAACACACTTATGGTACATACAAAATTTTCTGCGCTCGAAATGAAAGAATACTGTTTTTGGGCCGAAATATATTGTTTTATACAAAATAATTTTTCTTCCAATGAACCTCAAATAATTTTATGCCATCCCTATAATTACTTTCCGGGAGCTCTACGTCTACGGCTGTAATAGCTTCTTCATTCGACAAAAACGCTTTCCACGAAGAAATTGTTTCAGGTTTCTGAAGAATTATCGCTGGGAGCCAAATCTAGTGCACACGGTGGATGCTCAAGCAATTCGTACTTTAATTCGTTAAATTTTGTCATTATTAAAACACCTTTGTGAGTATATGCATTGTCTTGATTAATGGTTTTTTATGCTGCAAACCAAACCTTTTCTCACAAATTTTTTCGTCCATCTGAATCGAAGGCTGCAATAATATTCAGAGTTGATTGTTTTATCTTTCTGCACATAATCAATCAACAAAATTACTTGCTATTTCTTGGTGCGCACTACTAACTTTTCAACCAACCTGTTCATAAATGCGCATATGAATAAGAAAAGAATGTAAAACATAAAATTACAGATGTGTTCTTCAGAAAAAGTTTACTGTTAAAGTGATTTATGGAAGAACAGATGCAATGTGTTGGAAAGGTTTTTCGAGCCAGAGTAATAATCGACTATAATAATTTTCCACATTAGCACTTATTAAATTATTATTTCAAAAAAATTGCATAGAAATTTAAATGCGTATCTGATTTCAATGTTCAACTTGAAAGCAGCTCAAAATTGATTTCACAAACTTTCATTTCATCAAGTCATTTTGATAATTTTACCTCTCAGAACTTGAAAAAAGTTGTAAATTAACATTTCTCGCAAAAGACTTGGTCTTTGCATAGAAATATGGTCTACGTAATTCGAGGAATCAATTTATTCATTCTTTCTTTGATCAATGCCAATTGATATTTTATGTGTGTCACTGTCGTAAAATTTTTAAATATTCGATCTATAACTATGAGTATATTTGTGCGATTTGCCAAGAGATGGCGTAACTTGATTATTATTCAATTGTTCAAATATTCCGAAACATATCATGAGTTGGAAAACTACTGTCTTTGGGCGTCTTTTTTAACTTCCCGCTAAGAAAATTGAAAATTTTCTAAAAATCGGGAAGATATTGGTTTCACCCCATTTTGCAAAAATCGAGTTCTCAACAGATCTCGACGTTTTGAGGGTCGAGGAAGCTTCCCCGAACATTTCTACGATGATGTCCGTATGTCTGTATGTATGTGTGGATGTATGTGTGTGTGTGTGGATGTATGTGACCCTCTTATAACTTGAATTTCGTGTGAGTTTGGACCCAATCGGACCAGTAGATTTTGAGAAATCTCAAAAATAAAAATTTTGAAAAATCGACCAAACGACTTGACCGATCGACACCAAAAACTAATCAGTTCTAAACCTTGAAGAAACACATCGTTTGCCGCGAACCGGGTCGAAATCGGTTGATCTACTTGCTAGATATCGAAAACAAAAAATTTCGAAGAGCTCAAAAGCAGTGAAAAAAGCGAAATTTGAACGTTAGCGTATGAAATTAGAGGGAAGTTGCAGGGATGGCCCTTGAGGCCAACCGTTTTCCACATTTCTTTATACTCTCGCAACCTGTTGTTACAGAGTATAATAGTTTTGTTCACCTAACGGTTGTTTATATCACCTAAAACTAATCGAGTTAGATATAGAGTTATGTATATATAAATGATCAGGCTGAAAAGACGAGTTGAAATCCGGGTGACTGTCTGTCCGTCCGTCCGTGCAAGCAGTAGCTTGAGTAAAAATTGTGATATCTTTATAAAACTTGGTATACATTATTTGCGCTTAATGGTGAGTAGTTGGCCTCAAGAGAGGCCTGTGAAAATTGACTCTCCGATTTTTTTGCCAATAGGGACGCGGCCTTCTACGAGAGGGGTATAATAAAGTTGGCATCTATTTAGCAACAAGTCTGCGAACAAAACGGAGCATATTTGAGTTAAATCGCACAAATGTACACAAGGTTATCATCTTTTGAAAAATCAATAAAAAAAACCGAACGAACCTTTTACTTGACCTAATATAATTGAAATTCATATAATAAAACAAATAAATGAAACTCTTGATAATAGTATGTTTTTGTGTCAAAAAAGAGTTGAATCGGATCAATACTTCCTTTAATATAAAATTTTGCCAACACCTGAAGTCATTTCCCGGGCTTTGACCTTTGCAAGTTGCGAGAGTATAAAATGTTCGGTTACACCCGAACTTAGAACTTACTTACTTGTTTAGTATATATTATTCACTTGAAGAGTAAACAACAATATTTTTTTCACTCAAATCCATATGTAGATTTTAGGTATACTTCAAAATAAGAATAATAATAAACAAGTAAGGAAGAGCTAAGTTCGGGTGTAACCGAAAATTTTATACTATTATAACTTGCAAGGATCAAAGATGGTAAAATACTTATAGATGTTGGCAAAACTGTATGTTAAACAAGCAAGAAGAGTGAAAAGGTTCAACTTCATTGTTGAACGAAATCGTAAATTGGTTAAATCAAATTTAGTATCATACTAATATATTTGAAGGTCATAGACTCACTAAGTTTAAGTACTATATTTTACTTTCCGTCAGCTAAAATTATATTACACCGATTTTTAAATGAGATATAAGCAAAAGGCTAAACTTAATATATTAAATTAATGTAAAATATTAGGGGTAACATAATTTTATAACTTTTAAGAAAAGTGAAAAAAAACTTAACGGTTTAAAGTCAAGTGGAAAGTCGGAAATCAGTATATAGGATATATTGGGGGCAGAGAAATGCAATGGCTGTTCATTCATTTTTGACATTGCTTAGGTATACTTGAGAACTAATTTTTAAGACATTTTATAAATATATAAAATTAAACATATGTACATATATATGGAGTTAAGTTTGCCGGATATTTCAAAATCCTGAATAGTAGTTACAATATATGGGCGCTAAGGCAAGTTTTCACTCCATTTTATCTATTTTAAGCCCAAAGATACACTTTTATTAGAAAAATACAATATGTTCTTTCGATTTCATTAAAATCATTCCCACATCGGCCGATATATGTGGACTGAAGTGAACTGGAAGTTCGAAAATCCTTATATTTGGTATATGGGAGTATTAGACCGATTCAACCCATTTTTGACACAAGGTTGTACTATTATCAAGGATTTTCCTCAAATTGCATGAATATAGCTTACAGTTTCACTGATATTATATTTTCAGCAAAAAGTCAGTTATATGCACTGGGGTCCACATAGTCAGTATGTGGAGGCTTGAACAGTTTTATTCCGATTTTGAAAATTTTTAGACTCGAGATGGAATACTTCAAAGGCACAAGGGTACAAAGTTTTATCCGAATATATTAATTGGTACTTGCAACATGTTGCACAGAGTATAATAGTTTTGTTTACCTAATGTTTGTTTCTATCACCTAAAACTAATCGAGATAGATATTAAGTTACATATATATAAATAATCAGGACGACGAAGCGAGTTAAAATCCGGGTGACTGTCTGTCCGTCCGTCCGTACAAGCTGTAACTTAAGTAAAAATTGAGATATCTTTATGAAACTTGGTATACATGTTTCTTGGTACCGTAAGTTGATATTGCAGATGGGCGGAATTGGACCACTATCACGCCCACAAAATGCCATTAATCGAAAACTTATAAAATGCCATAACTAACTTAATTAAGATATCGAACTGTAATTTGGTACAGGGAATTGCAGTAGCAAGAATCAAATGTATCTTCGATAATAATATACATTTGCATCAAAAATAGCAAATATTTTCAATTTGTAATCGTCCTTTCTTATATATATTTGCTTATATATCCAGAATATTCGTATATATCGGGATACCAATAAGAGGGTTTAGATAGTGCAGCGGTACCATGCTTTGCAGTCCGTCATTTCCGTTGAAAGGGAATTCGGAATTTTGGCGGAAGAAGACCGCACCATCGAGATCTGTATGTTCGCTTTCAAGAAACAATCGCAGCTGTTGCATCGCCAATTCAGGAAAATTCAAGAGCTTCGACTCGCAACTTGGAGTTAGCAGACTGTCATTACAACCGATAATTCATGATGACTTAAACCTGTTTCCGTACAAAGTTTAAATACAAGCCGGTTAAACCCTCTAGATTTGACTATTCGTCTGGAATTTTTCCAAGAAATGATTCAAATGGCCGAAGAAGACAATAACTTGATAAATTTCCTGTTTATGTCTGATGAGGCCCATTTTTATCTGAACAGAAATGTAAACAAGCAAATTACAGTATATGGAGTGAATCAAATCTAGAAATAATCCACGAGATGGAACTTCTTTGAAGAAACGGTGACACAATAACTGTCAATGGCCGCCATTATTTAAAGATTTTACGCTGAAGACGTATCCCTTTCAATAGCGATTAGTTCCAGCAAGGTGGAGCAGCTACACACATAGACAGACCAGTTATTGCTGGTTAATATCAAGAAAGTCCACTATTCGCTGGGCCCCCAAAGGTTACATGGCATAACTGCACCATACTTTTTTTATGGGGTTATGTCAGCAGAGGTGTATAAACAAAACCCAGAAATCTGACTGAATTGAAGCAGTCCATTAAATCGATAATTGAGGCAATCCCGCCTTCAGACCGCAATGAATAATTATCTAATTAGCGACAGATATGCATGGCTGAGCAAAGAGGTTATTTGCGGTCCATAATTTTTTGAAATAACTAATTATGTAAAATAAAATAGAATTTGCTATGCATAAAAAAAAATGTTATGCATTGATGAAAAAAACGTTATAACGGTTTGTTTTCATAGAACGATTCGTTAGCCACCCTGTATTTATGATTCTATCATTGACGCAACCTCATAGTTGCGTGCCATATAACCATACCGGCTTGATAATTTATTTGTATAAAAGTAATTTGTTATGTACAATCCGAATCGGTTTGACCTTCGCCCAGGTCGTATATGGGCATATGGTATGCAGACATCAAAAAGACTTATTGCTTGGCTAAGTGATTATTTGTTCGTGAAACTCACATGAACCGACTTGCTACCATTCAGTTTTATTCTCCATTTCTTGGTTCATTTAAACACGAAGTTGTGGAATTAGCGAAATTGGTCTATATGATGAAAATATATGAGGATCCTTTTCAGATTTCGGAAGCATAACAACTTCACCAACTTTCCAGAGAATTGGAAATGTGTCACACGGATTGATGAATTAAAAAGATAGGTGGGCTTTAGTAAACTTTTGTACGGTAACTGCTTTAAAACATCAAATGTAATTAGGGCGAATGCTGATGCTTTCTTAATTTTAAGCCTTTTAATTTAATTCATAAATGGACACTTCTGGAATTGGACGAAAAGTTTCAAATAGGTGTGTTGCGAATGTATTTGCTTTATCCTAATCACTTCTTGCCCATACATAAATGTTAATTTTTAATAGAGCAACGTGGCGTATTGGACGTTTAAGATATTTGGTACTTTTCCAAAGCGAGTTATCTTCTTGTTTTTAGCCGATAGCTGAGATCCTTGTGTATTGACTCATTTTTAATATGTGTGATTTCTCGTTTTAACTCCGCTGTTACTCTGTTAAGGTTTGTTTTGTCAAGTGATGAGAATGTTTGTTGCTATTTCCGTCGTAACTTTCTATTCCTGGTTAGGAAGATTTTTTTTGATTTACTTGTAGGGTAATTGTAACTTATAACTTTCCGCTTCATCTCCGGAGTATTATCCTAAACCGCTAGTTGAATTTCTTTTATGAATCTGTCAACTTCTAGCTATAGTTGTTTGATTGTTGTGATTTGTGGACAGTTTATTTATTTTATATAGCTTCAAATGTAGTTCTTTTTGAGTGACTGTTTCACTTAGTGTTAACTATATTGAGAACTGATCAAAGCTTAGATCTAGCGCCCCTTCTATTTCGATGAGATTTCGGAATACTTGCCTAGTAATAAATGATTCTATGACATCGGGTATTTTGTTGGAGTACGTTGTCCAATAAGTTGGAATTCCGGTCGATACAAACTCACATTCTGTTTCCTGAGCCGCATCGAATAAATCTAGTCCTTTTGCTGTCGTTAGGCGCGTCCCCAGTAGACATGCTTCACATTAAAGTCGCCGCCCATAATAAATTTGTGGGTGTGCATGTTGAAAAGCTCTTAATATTCGTCAACGAGAATTTTATACCTCGGCAGAAAATATATTGCAGTAATTGATAAGGAGTTGGTTCATTGTTTTTACTGTAATAGTTGTGGTTTGAATATTGTGCGAATTGATATTTCCATCTTTATAATGTTTAACACTGTTTTTAACAATTGCTCTAGTACCTCCCCTCGTGGTTTTTGAAAGTAATGTAGATTGGCCTCGTAAAATGAGTTTCAGATATTAGACATACATATACATATGTATCTATTTTCTCTTTTTCAAAAATAATTTAAAGTTCTTCTTGGTGCTTTAATAATTCATTCGCGTTCCATGTCATAACCCGGAGAACACCATGCACACCTTAGATTTTGTTTTATTTTTACTTTTTTCGAGATTATCTAAACGGCTACAAAGATCGAAATTGAATTTTTTTTGTTTATTAAACATCTCAAGAATTTGAGTCAATAGGTCTTCATTCAATTTAGTGTTTTTTGCGTTAATTACTTTTGAGTACTTTTCACAACTTCGGAAAACTGAGCTTACTCGTTTGCACTCGATGCGGGTTGTTCGCATCATTTTTATTGACAGTGGGTGGATTATTTGATAATCTTTACAAATTCGTAGATATTTTTTGTTTCCTTAATGTTTTGTTACGAATGCTTTGAAGCTTCTTAGCGACAATACATTCTCCTCTCTAGTTTGCCGGATGGCTTTCGCCACAGTTTTAGCATTTTGGTTTTTCGGAAATTGGTTTTTGACACTCGACCGTTTTGTGCTTACCACTGCATTTAACGCATTTAACATTGACATATTGCTTCAAAAATTCTTGGTATGGTGAGTTTATATAATTGATATGAAAAATATAAGAAGGGCTCACTTCCTAAATGTTTTTTGCTTTGATTTCGAACAATGTCACACATTCCCAAAAATTATTGCGGAAAGTTTGATAATGTATCGTATTCCTAATGGCTAAATTTGTTGATGCAATTGTTTAATACAATAGCGACCGAAAGAGAAAGGTAAGAAAATGTTTAAATATTTTACTATTTTTCCAATACGACATGTTTTAAATTTTCATCAAAAAGAAGATCAACACCTAGGCGAAGCGGCGACAGCGTGGAAATATATCGACGAACTGGATAAAGTGTATGCGTCACGAATTGATATAATCGCACCGGAAGCTTATTTATCATCTGCATTGTCCCCACTTAACGAATAAAAATACAGAGTCAGATTCCTCAATCAGCAGTGAGAACATTGGTGCAGCTCCGCCACGAAAATGCGTTCGAAAGGTTTTTTAACAATGAAATAATTGCATGCGCTAATGAGAAATATTATTTTCAGATTGCAATTTTTACTTGTACTATAATAGAATGTATTTATTTTCCATTGTAGCAAATAAAACTATCCTTGGACGGCTGCAGGATTTTTATATGTATACCATCAATACATCCCAAAAAATATGGGATTGGTGTGATCGGAAAGACACAAAAGCTCCCGTAACTCTTACTTGGTTACTATGCTCAGTAGTTGGAAATGCTATAATCTGCTTCTGCGCAGATAATACCTGAACAAAACCTCTGTAACAAGTACTCATTCCAATATTAAAGCGATCGCTAACTTCTATATTGTCATATAAAGACACTTCTTCAATGGGTCTCCGAGACGCCCAGTAGGCAACTGTTACATGAAGGTTTGAGCATACAGGGTAATTTTGAAAGATGGAGTAATAATAATACCTTTCACATAACGAAATTACATTTCTTACCTCGTAAGTTGGGATGTGCATTCTGAAATAGCTATAAAACACGTCATTTGGCATTTGATTAATGGTTTCCAAAATTTTTTGATTATTTGGTATTTTTCTCTCGCACATTTTTCTGCACAAATATTGCAGCCAGGCTTTACTGTTTTGTAAAAGTACTTAAGTTATTGACTGTGAAATAAATTTTTTCACTTCAATTAAATTGACAAATTTTTCTAACAACATGGTTTCCTCGGCCATTTTTTGCGCAATAGAGATGTGCCTAAACGCAACAGTGTTATAAAGTTTATTTATAAAAGGTGTTTTTTTTTATAGGTATGAAACTTTAAATTGCAATAAAACAACGATGGATTATTCGATTGAAATACATTTTATTTATCCGAAAGATAACATTACATTTTAAATATGATTTCTGGCATATGAACGTCACGGCTGGCTCGGATGTAGACCAATATGGACGTCCAATTTTCGATGACTTTTTCCAACATTTGTGGCCGTACATCGGCAATAACACGGTGAATGTTGTCTTCCCAATGGCTAAGCATTTGTGGCTTATGCGCATAGACCATGACTTTACATAACCCCACAAAAAATAGTCTAGCGGTGTTAAATCACAAGATCTTGGAGGCCAATTCACAGGTCCAAAATGTGAAATTAGGCGGTCACCAAACGTGTCTTTCAATAAATCGATTGTGGCACGAGCTGTGTGACATGTTGCGCCGTCTTGTTGGAACCAAAGCTCCTGGACATCATGGTGGTTCAATTTAGGAATGAAAAAGTTAGTAATCATGGCTCTATACCGATCAGCATTGACTGTAACGTTCTGGCCATCATCGTTTTTGAAGAAGTACGGACCAATGATTCCACCAGCGCACCAAACAGTCAGTTTTTCTGGATGTAACGGTGTTTCGACATACACTTGAAGACTAGCTCCACTCCAAATGTGGCAGTTTTGTTTGTTGACTGTTCAACCAGAAGCGCGCTTCATCGTATTATACGATAAAATGAACGTAGTGCGCGATGCGTATTCCGTACAAAACCATTATTTTCGAAATAAAACTGCTTGCCAAACCAAACTGAGAATAAATCACATTACAGCTGTTAAATCGGTCGCCATCTTGAACAGTAATGCGAACTTAAAGTTCTATACCTCGGAAAAAAACACCCGTACAAAGTTTAGAACTAGCAACGTTGCAAAGTATGAGTGCGTATTCATACTGCATAAAAGCTTTGCGTCTGGACTTTTAGGAAGTCAGCCAAGATAAGGTAATAAAAGATAATAAGATGTCGATGGGAATAACTCTCCGATATATTTATATATCGGCTCCTTTTTGTCCGCTTCGTCTGAGGGACCCGGTCGACCTGGCTCCCGTTTTTGTTGTAAAAAGGGCTTATCTTCATTTGTTTTACATAATTGAAGCGTATCGGCGTAAGAAAATACTAACAAATTGGGTCCCTAGGGTTTTTTGTGCAAATCTCTCCAAATTTGCGATAAATTCACAAGTTTCTTTACACAATTAGAAAAAGATTGTGTAGTAATATGAGCTTTTTCTCAATGCATATTGCATGCGGGAATACTGAGATTTCCAATTTCATTTAAAGTTTAATTCACTTGACGAATCTTGTAGAAAACAATACTAAAACTTGATGATTAGAAGGAAGTTTTTATCCCTTATTTAAACTTTTACATCACCGATTAAAATATATGTTTCTTAAAACTAGGCAATTGAAAGGAAAAACACAAATTATAACAGTCATAGCGATAATAAGCGCGTATCGCATGTATTAAACAAATATTGAAAAGTTTCGATACAAATCGGCATGGGTTATCGTAATCCTACCTACACAAAACTTTGTTTTCAATTATTTCAACATGATTCAAACAAATTAAAAGGCTAAAAGCAAACTTTAATTTTTCTGGGCTCAATAATACATATACTCATACATACGAATGTAGTTACTTACAGGGGCCGACGGCTTCATGGAAGCTGCCATTGTGTATGAAATCCGCGCGTGTACCACGCTTAATGCCGCCTTTTGGGCAGTTGTCAAGGCATGCAATGAAATAGATTAGAAGTTTATAATTTCAAGAGAGCTTAAACAAAGCAGCAATTCTAAAAAAAAAACAACACGTTTTACAATATTTTCTTCGCAGCCCCTAACTATACGAAATTTTCTTTGTTTAGAATACTTAAAGCGGGAGATTTTTACTCACGAACTTTCGGATGTCTGCTTTGTTCGTACAACTCTTTGGCAATTGTGGTTTGCTTTATTGACAAGTTACGGTGCGCAGGTAAGATTCCATTAATTATTTGAAGTCGCTTTCGGTGTTGCTGCGGTTGCCTTTTCATTTATCGTAAGTTCGAAAACAATTTTTTCAGGTACAGCAATGCAGAAAAAGAAAAAGATGATAGGGTGAACAATGTTTTATTTCAGTTTATACAGACCTGCTCAAAATAATAGATACGCTTTTCAGAAGACAGAATATATTTACTATAAAGGCAAAGAATGCTAAAACTTTCATGTTCTATAATTTATATTAGCCATACTCGATTCGCCATTTTTCTGCTTGTTATTTTTGGTCGTAGGTCTCTTGTAAAAAAAATGTATATAAGCAACATCAAAGTTAGAGGAAAGAAGTAATTTTCGACCCAAGACTGCGTTCACACGAGGATCCCTTTGTCGTTCATTATCGGCAATTTTCTTGTGATCTGGCTCATTACGTTCTTACGAGCGACAACTTGAGTCGGACAATTTACTGCATTCTCTCTTATATCACATTCTCAAAACCAAAAATACAATACAAAAGTCTAATATTGCTGTTAACAATTAAATTTAAATATCTCATTAATGCGTGGAACTTATTTATAGAATTCAAAAAAATAACGTTACTTATTAATAGAACGAAAACTCCTGTAATATTTATAAATTTGGCCAAATTTTGTAAAAATGTAGTGAAAACTGAGTTTTGAACGAAATGTAAACAATTTAATTAGTCTTTTGAACAAATAACAGTATTTCCAGATATTCGAGACGATAGACATTTTAACGATATTACTCAGGACCAATTCAATTTGAGAATTCGTTACTGCAGATTTTGAAAAAAGTTTATTGAGTATTTTTGGATTGAGATTATTATGATAATTATTTATACACAATTCGCTGAGAGCACTTTACCATTATGATAGTAATAAGGGTTGAGTTTTACACACAATTTCGGCCTGCCAAAATTCGTTTTTTAATTAAATATCGGCGGCTACATTTAAAAAGCTGTGACTCAAAAGAGATTAAGAATTTTAGCAGATTATTTATAAAGGTATAAACTATCGAAATATCCAAAAAAAAATTATTTACACTTATTGTGTCCCTTAAGTGGAATGGATTGCATTGCAAAAAAGTCAAAAATCCGAACTAATCAAAAGCTTCACTCACCGATTTACACTGTTCTTTCTACCGTCATCTTGTTGTAACTCCGTAATTTTCTTCGCTTTCAGGTATCTCACAATTCGCTTCAGAAATGTATAACTTAAGAATGATTTATGCATGTTCGTGAGTTTGATGCATGCAACTTAGCACAATTGGTCCGCCGCCCGCCACGCTGGAGTAAAGTAAAGAGGCGCTTCTCAACTTGGTAAGCAAAATATTGTGCTCATGTCACGACGTGACCTAAAAATTCATTTATTTTCGATGCAGTAAGTAGAAATAAGCAGTCAATTAGTTGAGGAAACAGAAGTATCAACGCTGTAATCAAACTGTTTTTGCGAAGTAATCGGCTAAATGTTTGCGAAGTGACTTCATCAAGTTGGCTCCAAAGCCTTGATAATTGTCGCAACTTTCAACTTTTATACCCTCATATACATGTGCAGACATTACAATACCATTTCACTCAAAATACGCAGACAAGGTACACAGGAACTAGGCGAATATTTATCACAATCATTTATCGCTTAATTGTCTTCTCTACTCTGCTGCTCAACTTGATTTCTCTCTATTTTAGTGTACAAATAGTTTTTTAATGTGAATTTGCGTTTATCTTTTTACTAACAATTAATCTAAAGCAAAGGCAATATTTCTCACCAAGGCCTTATGCTTTTTTAACCCAATTCTTCTAGCTTAAAAAAAAGAAGCAATAAATGGAAAAGTACATCAAAGAAAATAATGCAATCAGAGCTACTAATAATCCTTTAGTAAATATTAGTTAATTGAAGAATTGATTAAATTGATCAAAGGTGGGGAAGTTACAATTATGTTTAGTATCTTATTAACTTATATTATTGGTCGTAGACTTACTCTGTTTGAACGCTACATTTTGTCCGAAATATTTATATAAAATTGAACTTAATTAACTCAAATTAGATATAAACTCAACCAAAATCGCTAAATTTATTATATGAGGCATATGGGGGAAACATCAACCAGAGGATCGGAATTCAATATATTAGGAATTTAAGGCTTAGATTAAGGTCAATTTTATTTATATTCAGAGCTAAACCAATTTTTTTATTTTTATTTATTTAGAACAAGTAAGAAAGAGCTAAATTCGAGTGCAACCAAACATTTTATACTTTTGCAACTTTCAAGGATCAAAGCTGGGGAAATACATTCAAGTGTGGCAAACCTTCATATTAAACAAATAAGTAAGGGCTAAGTTCGGGTGTAGCCGAACATTTTATACACTTGCAACCTGTAGGGAACAAAGGCAGAGGAACACCTTCAGGTTGCGGCAAAACTTTATATCAAACTGAGGAAAGTATTGCTGTGTTACACTGTTATTAGAAAAAAATTATTTTCTGATAACTTCATTAACGTTTGATTTGTATACTGTAAAGTGAAAGAATCCGACGGAATTTAAAGTTTTGTTATATGGGAATTAGGCGTGGTTGTCATCTGATTTCGCCCATTTTTACAGTGTCTAATAGGAAATTTTGGGTAACCTCACACACCAATTGGGGTTGAAATCGGTTTAGTAGTACCTAATATATAGGATTTCACCTGAAGGTGGGCGGTGCCACGCTCCTTGTCCAATTTTCACACCAGATCCAAATAAGCTTTTCTTTAATTAATGGTTAAATACCTTGGATACCAAGTTTTTAAGATATCTCAATTTTTACTCAAATTATCGCTTGTACGGACAGACGGACGGGCGGACCGACAGTCACCCGAATTTCAACTCGTCTTGTCATCTTGATCATTTATATACAAGTATATATAACCTAATATCTATCTCGATGAGTTTTATTGTAGGTGATAAAAACATGTGATATATTATGATATTGGTAATGAGGGGCAATTGCGGTTTGAAATTTTTTTTAAATGGGTGTGGTCTCGCTCAGTAATGAGTTTAATGGAGATATCTCCCAAACTATTCAAGCTATAACATATCACCTAAATTTGCACAAGGCATATCATTTTGGCACCTGTTTCGACAGCATGAAAATAACTGAAATAGGATGATAACCTAGCCCATTTGCAATAAATCAATAACGAAATGGGTCAGAGACATTAAATTTTACATCTGAGATGTCACAAAAGGTCTTTATAGGAGCAGTTGTAAAAATTGGACAATGAGCGTGGCATCGCGCTTATTTAGGTGAAATCCTATATCTTAGGTACTACTAAACCGATTTCAATCAAGTTTGGTACATAAGATTATTTATATTACATGCCCATGTACCAGTGTGAAAATGGGCGAACCCCGACAGTAACCACGCCTACTTAGCCCTTTCTTACTTGGTTTTATTTACATACCTTCATTGGTGCTTGATTTATTGTATATACTGTAAAGTAAAAAAACAAATGGAATAGAAAATTTTGTTATATAGGAAGTAGGAGTGATTGTAGTCTAATTTCACCCATTTTTACACTGTAACTTTAGAATACTAGGCTTATGTTATGCACTAAATTTGGTTGAAATTGATCGAGAAGTTTGTTCTCAGAAGTTTGATTGATATAGCTTTAGTGATTTGTGAGACAAGTACTTTATACCTATTAGCTAACTTTTTTCTTAATTTTAAACCATTCAACAACGGCTGCCTCTGACTGACTTTATAAACTATATAATAGCAATCAAATTGTGAGACGCATTAATAAAACGAAGTGTGCATACATTCCCGTCGTATTGCTTTTATTTTTGATTAGAATCTGGTATTGAATACGGATGGAACTAAAGGTTTCTCTTTCCACTCTAAATATAGAACTCCAATTCACGAAAATAACCTTTTACACTTTATAATACAAATATCGATAAAGATATCGATACAAAGCTTAGTACAAATAGGACCAACAACATGTGGCAACTTTCATCTAAAACTGGTCGAAATCGAACAGCAGAATGTTCACAAATATTTTCAATTAAATTTACAATATATGAGTTTAATAGTACCAAATATGGTAAATATAGTCTCCTCTATCCGTTATACCGCCAACAGAGTGATTCTGACCCGATTTGACGCGGTCTTGCATAAAACATCTACCGTATTTTAATTCAAATCTTAATTATCGCCTTCAAAATAGGCTCCTGAGTCAATACGAGTAAAAGCGTGCATGTTTAATAAACTTGTTCTAAGCCTCGTCTGGAATGGCCTGCAGTGCCTCCAGTGAATTTTGGTTTCGGCTCATTTTTGGAGCGTCATTCGCTAGATTGTTGGACAGTTGGGCCGATCCTCTGCTATCTCTCTGATGCCAACATGACAATTTTCAAGCACTGATTCTTTATTTTTTTCGATGTTATCGTCATTAACAGAGAAGAATAGTGCATGAGGCAAGTTCTCGATGACTTCACGACCTTCACTGAATGCCTTGTGCCACTCAAGTATTTGTATTCGTGATAAAGTAATTCGCCAAAACACTTATGCAACGTATTAAACGATTCCTCTGCCGTGGCTCCATTGGATACAGAAAATGTCAAGCAATCTCTGTGTTTAATTTTTTTCAATGGCAAAAATCGCACAGTTTATATGGTTCAGCCTGATCAATTAAGTTTGAACTCACTCGAGAGAAAATCTCATTGTAAACGAGAACTTATTTTCTGTTCGTCATAAGTAGAGCCTTCAATAATACACCTTCGTACTGAACAGTACAGTTTAAGTACAAGTAGGAGTATTTCATAGTACATTTGATAACAAATGTAAAGGTCAAATATTAAACTTCATTCCATATTCATGTTCCTTGTAAAAACTAGGTATATCTGTGGTAATATGCTAAACTTAATTAACTCGAATTAATTGTGTAGAACTGCCACTAAAATGTTGGGGCTGAGACATCTTTATTTTAAACGCAAACAATACATTTTTATTACAAAATCGATATACCGAATTGGTCTCAGAAAAAACTTAACTGCATTTCCATAAATTTTCCTCTTTTTGGAACTGCATAAACACCAGTTCGTAAGTAACGATGGTACCGGCCACCTGAAAATGTAAAATGAAATTCCTAAATAATGGTAAAGGTTTTTTCTTACCGTCAATACCAGTCCACGCGTTACATTGAAGTATTGCAGTCCGGTAAGCGCCACGTTGTCAACCGTTATCTCGTGCGCAAACCGATCTACTTCAGCATAATAACCTTCCTTCGGAACTTGTTTGATAACTCCTAGCGGCTCACGGGAGCGCTCATTGATTTCGGAGAGATACAATGAGACAGCCAAGGTGCGGCCCAAAAGAAAACTCAGCGAAGCATAAAAATAGATAAAATGAGATGTAGATGCCATTTTGCTGAAAAGGGAAAGAATTAAACAAAGAACTATCCAAGCTTTTTTGAAGTCATCTACTTCGCTATAATTGCAATTTTTTAACCTATCGTTTTTGTAAGTAAAAGGGAGAAAGAGGACAAAGTCTTATGTATGGATGTGCCTATAGAAACAGACAACTTGTCCACGGCTGAAAAAGAGGGAGAGTTGATGGCACCACTCGTGGTGAAAGCGGTTACTTCACCAAGTGATGTGACTACTTAATAGACCTTAGCCCAATCGACTACATAAATAAATGCATCCCAGTCGCTGAAGATTGTATATGAAGAATTAGTATATGGATCTTTCAATCATGGAGTCAAATAAACTCAAAATCATGTGTTAGAATTATTAGAATGTTTAACTTAAGAACCATTCATTCAATATTAAAACCCTGCTTAAGTTCTCCCCTGACCGTTTTTAATCCCAATTTATTGGGATAAAAACATTAATTTCCTTTCCGAGTAGCTCAACACTTTGCTGGAAGGCTACTTCTGTTACGCACTGTGCCGAAGCACTGGGCTAATATAAAAAAATCTGTATAAAACACATTCAACAGCGTCCTTATTCCTGCGAACGTAATCGATGGTGATAGATTTCTATCCATAAAAACAAAATGCAATTGAAAACTCTCATGGCAAGCTTTGGTAAATAGTCGAATTCGTATCCATCTAAATCACCGCCGATCGCTCGTCTGGCGCGGATATCTTACATATCAATGTTTATATGAATATAAACCGTACGGAAAATTGCTGATTGAGAGCTTTAAAAATACTAACTTGATGCTCCTGAGTAACTGGATGCAAACGAAAAAGAGATTATTTGCGAACGAGAGCATAGTTATGCCGGATACAGCAGAGTCTACTTGTTCTATGAGTTCACAAATAAGACGATATTGCAAGCGAGTACGCGTCCAGTAAGCTTCGGGCATCACCTGAAAGCGAAACGAAGTAAGTGAACACTTAAAGTTATACAATTTATACCAATCATGTTACCTGCCCCTTGATACGCTCCAAAGTGCTCTGCACTTGACCGAATAACGACGAAAGTCCTATGCCAATTATCATTAGAAAAACATCCATGTAATTCCAACCGAAAGTCATGAACACATTCAATATCTTTCCGAACCAAGCCAACCAAGTGGAATAATCAAAAACTAAAAATATGTGTGAGGAAACCGATGTGAAATACGATTCGACGGCATCGTCCTGTGTGGTGCAATGAATTGCAAAGTGAATGGCCGAAATGGTGCTCAAAAGATGCTCAGCTGAAAAGGATGATTTAATTAAACTGCTGAATAAATATTTCATCGAATCACGTACTCAGCGACAATGAGATCAGTACAAATGTGACCTTATGGACACGCACCGACAACGCCTCGCGCTCACGCCACGACTGATAGGGAGTCATCTGCAGCTCCACTCGCTGCCATTTTTGCATCAACTGTGGCCATTTTCCAGCCAGGCGTAGGAAGCCGATAGAAACTAAGAGAGCATTTACTTGGAATACCAATGGTGCTACATAGAATACATACAAATAACTGGGAATTCTAGTATCTTCAGCATCGTGTATACCATAAATATTAACTTACAAATGCTATCCACCTCTAATACACTTCTTATTGTCATATTCAGAGTTAGACCGGTGCTAGCGGTTGTTAGCAGTGTATATATTAAGCAATAGCAAGTGCGAAGATTTATCCAGCTGAACGATAATCCTTTCGTAGTAGCAGCGAGTATTCCACGAACCGGCATAAGACCGAAACACTGAGCAATGACAAGCACTGAAATGAAAAGAGCTGAGGTTATTTTTAAGCACAGCACTAAAGAATTTAAATCGCTAAAAAAAACCCAAATTCTAAAACAATAAGAATTTCTAAAAAATATCAACTGTACCTCAAAAGCTGCCCAATATTTCGCTAAATTAAGATTTCATCTAGCCAAAATAATCTTACCTGGAGCCATCGAAGAAAACTCGTCTTTGACCCTTTATTCTGAGAGTAAGGGAAAAGGATTCGAAATTCTCTTTTTCATGCTGTATTATGTTATACATGTATTTAAATTAATACAAAAAAATTTGTATTAACAATTTGATACATGGTGGCCACTGGGCCAATCTTTAGAATCAACTTGGGGCTGCAGAAAAGAATTAAAGAGCGTTTCTTAATGTAAAAAAGGATTGCCAGTAATTTCTTATTACATTTCTAGCTGTAGCAATTTTTCAAAATATTAAGACGAACTTGTACAAAAAGCTCTTTTTTTACCAGAAAAATATCAGTTAAAATTTCAAGAAAAACGCCAAACTGACTCACCGGAATGCTTTAGCACTACAGCGAATTTGACAATGAAAATTTCAGCAAAAACTGGAAAAGTTTTTAGGACAATGTAGTGTAAATAGTTGACCCAAATTTTTGAAAATTAGATACCTAAATCTGAAATTAAAATACTTTTGAAATGTTTCGTAATCGAACCGACTGCTATGAAATACTCAAAAGCTTCTGTTATAATTAAAGTATAAAGAGCGACAAGACAATCAAGGATGAACCCATTTCAACCATAGTTTTCCATCCAATTATATATGGTAACAAGTAAGGAAGGGCTAAATTCGGATGATACTCTCGCAAAGTCAAATGGTACACTCGTTTGAGATTTTTTTTAAATACAATATTTCAATAATTAAAAGTACGAACTGTTGCCTCAGCTATTTACATTCACAGCGAAATTTATTAGAACAATTTGTAATCTAAATTTACTCAAATTATGAGAAATCGTTCTTGTGTTTTATTGTATACGCTTATAATTGATTTTATATAGAGTGCATTACAACTGTATTGAGGAGTATGAAAAGAAATCGTTTTTTGACAATGAATAAAATTTTATATATATTATATCGATATTATTATACATGTTTAGCTTAAAAATAATAAATATTAAAAACTTTAAAATTTATATTATTATATTAATATGTATATAATATTTACAATATTAAACATAAAAATTATAGAGATTCTTATAAATATATCCAAATTATATAATATTTCTTTCTCTTTATACTATTGAATTTCTATCATATATTTATACAATAATGTCTTATACAATAACAAATTATACATATAATTTAAATTTTCTTAATTAGATTCTTTACATATTTTTCTTAAAATTGTCTTAAAAACTACTGTTAAAATTGCTATACCATTATAGTTCGATTATATACATTGCTATATTTTAGTTCGCGTCAGCGAAAATTATATTTTAAAAAGAAAAACATCTAGAAATGAAATATACATATGTATGAATGTGATATTAACTCGACCAAAGTGGCTAAATTTTATTTTATATTGGCTAATGTGGAAAACGTCAACCAGAAAATAGGAATCCTTTATATGAAGGTGTGAGGATTAGACCAAGGTACATACTTGTATATATTAATTTCTTCAAATTCAGCGACAAGCCACATAGTTTTTAAGTAAACTACCCACTTAATTTTAATAAAATATCACATTTTGATCACCCGGAACCGTTTAAAGGCAGGTGGAAAGACGGAAATCATATATGTATTGGGGATAGAGAAAGGTATTAATTATGACATTGCTCAGCTACACTCGAGAACATATTTTGAAGCAAATTTATGTATAAAAAAAATATTAGTACACACTGACCGACATATTCGGCCTAAAGCTGGTTAGAATAACGATCATCATTATAAGTAATATATGGAAATTGAGGGTAGTATTAACCCGATCTTATCAATGTTTGGCAGTACCACATACTACTAACACGCCACCCGGAAGTTCAAAAAACGTTATATAAGGTTGCTCTTCATTCAATGCTTTATAAAAAGTGTTACAGTGATCGGATTTAGTTAAAATATGCGCCGTTTTGTTCGATGATCTGTTTCCATCTAGACGGCAACTTCATAATACCTTCCTTGTAGAAGCCCCCCTCCTTATTTGCGAAGAATTCGGACAGCCACTTTTCACAAGCCTCTTTTGAGTTCAACTTCACACCACCAAGGGCATTCGCCATGGACAGGAACAGGTGGTAATCACTTGGCGCTACGTCCGGGCTATATGGTGGATGCGATAAAACCTCCCATCCGAGCTCCCGTAGCTTCTGACGAGTCATCAACGAAGTGTGTGGTCTGGCGTTGTCCTGGTGGAACACTACACCCTTCCTGTTGGCCAATTCTGGACGCTTCTGGTCGATCGACTGCTTCAAGCGGTCCAGTTGTTCGCAGTAGATGGTAGAATTAAGCGTCTGGCCATATGGGAGCAGCTCATAGTGGATGATTCCCTTCCAATCCCACCAAACACACAGCAAAACCTTCCTGGCCGTCAATCCCGGCTTGGCCACTGTTTGGGACGATTCACCGGCCTTCGACCACGACCGTTTTCGCTTGATATTGTCGTATGTGATCCATTTTTCGTCGCCAGTCACCATCCGCTTCAAGAATGGGACGAGTTCGTTCCGTTTCAGCAACATATCGCAGGCGTTGATTCGGTCCAGAAGGTTTTTTTGCGTCAAATTATGCGGCACCCAAACATCAAACTTTTTTTTGTATCCAGCCTTCTGCAGATGGTTCAAAATGGTTTGGTGACTAACTCCCATCTCCTGGGCGATGTCACGAGATGCCATATGCCGGTCTAACTCGATGTATTCCATGATTTGTCGTCACAGGTCTTCCGCCGGCTGTCTTATCCATGGTGTCGTTTTCACCGGCTCTGAATCGTCGAAACCATTCCTCCGCGGTTCGAAGTGATAGAGTACCATCCCCCAAAACACCATTAATCTCACGGAACGTTTCTCTAGCGGATTTGCCTTTAACGAAGGAAAACTTTAAAATAGCGCGAATTTCGGCGTTAGTGAACTCCATGTTTACACGTCTATAACTGTTGAACGCAATATCCAAACTAATCATGCATAGCGTTGTTTTGTAGGTTATGTCAAGACCTTCAAATTATGTATAGTGTTGCCAGATACGAGCTCTGTAGCGCTTTGTACAGAGCCGCGAAATTCAAAAGACAAAAAGTGTATGAGGGCTATAGGAAGTATTGATCCGCTTCAGCCCATTTTCGACACAAAAACATTATACTACCGAGAGTTTTATTTATTTATTTTATTATATGAATTTCAAGTATATATCTTACACATTGACCGATATTTTCGGTAAAAAATTAACTATACGCACTGGGATTCACAAATTCAGCCCCTAGGGGCTTGAACAGTTTATGTTTGATTTAAACAATTTTTGGTCACAAGGTGCCATATTTTAAATGCATTATTTACGCAAAGTTTTATCCTGATACAATCATTGTTGCTTGATTTGCATTGTGGAAAGTGAAAGAATCACATATAATTTAAAATGGTGTTATATGGAAAACAGGCGTAGTTGTAACACGATTTCGCCCATTTTCGAACTGTAATATAGAAATATAAAAAGAATGGTATGTACCGAATTTGGTTTAAATCGGTTAAGCAGATCCCAAGATAGGGGTTTTCAGCTAAAAGTGGGCTAAAACGCACACTGTCTAATTTTGAACGCGGTTCCTTTAAAGTCATCTTATAGTGTTTAGTTTAGTGCCTGATTTATCGCGCTTTTAGTAGTTTTTAACAGTACCGTTATATAGGGAGTGTGCGGGGTGAACAAAACTATTTTACTCTGTAGCAACATGTTGCGAGAGTATAAAAATATTTATTCAATTGCATTGATAAGATGAACTACTTAATATTATATTATATAATATAGGTATCGCTCTAAAGTGGCTTCCAAAGCCAGCATCAGAAAATATGATTGAATTAAATTTAAAACATAAACTGGAAATTACAATATGGTCTTGACCATTAAAGAATTCAGGAAAAATTTCAGGCGGAAATATCTTCGGAAAGACTTGCACTCCTCAATTCAAAAACTAAACGATTTGGCATTTCGGCATTTTTGCATAGGAAAGGTATAAAGATTTCAACATTTCACCGATAACTATAAGACGCTCTCTATGCATATGAGCACTCTACACTCTATCTAAGTATCTTCCACCTTAATAACTATTTAATTATTTGTAAATATAATGAATGCATTTTTTTACCAACAAACTACAAAAAAGTCACAGTCCGATGTATTGAGAATATAGAGGTTAGGGGTAGAATTGATCTGACTTTATCCTTTTACGCATAAGGACACACTATTATAAGATAGAGGTGATATTTTCATGTCTTAAAGATATCTCACATATTGGCCGGTATATACGGTATAAAATCAACCGGAAGTTCGAAAGCCTTTACGTTAGGTACATGGGGGCTAGGGAAAGTATTTCCCCAATTTTATCCATTTTTAATACAAGGGTACCAAAAAGATCACAGCTATTTTTGGCAAAAAGTCTGCCATACGCAATGGGGTCCACATATTCGGTATTTGGGGGCTTGAGCAGCTATAGTAAATTTATAGACTTGATATGGCATACTTTAAAGATTCTATTTGTGCAAAATTTTATCCTGATATAATCAACGATGCTTGATTTGTATACCAAAAAGTAAAATAATTGTTAAATTTAGTATCTCTCGCACGTTTAGTTAGTGAGTTATCGCACTTTTAGTAGTTTTCAACACAACTGTTTTATGGAGAGTGGGCGGAGTTATAATCCGATGTCACTCATTTTCACACTGTCGGAGGTTGTACCAAAAGATTTTCCAGAGCAATTTTGGTTGATTTACCTTAATTTGTTTGGGAAATATATACAGTAAACATATTAGTCGGCGGGGTCACTCCCTTTTTATACCCCGAACAAGGTATATTAAGTGTGCCAGGATATGTCTAACACCCAGAGATAATTGTCAGTGACCTTATGATGTATATATGTATATAAATGATCAGCTCGTAGTGGATTAAGCCATGTCCGTCTGTCTGTCCGTCCGTCTGGATATATGAGAACTAGCCCCTCAGATTTTGAGGTATCAATATTGCCGGAACGACCAATATCGGACCATTATAGCATATAGTTGCCATAAAGAGATAACGATTGGAATCAAGTGCTTGTATAGAAAACTTTTTAATTTGAAGAGATATTTTCACGAAGGCCACGGTGCAATTTTCGAATAAATTGTTCAGATAGAGTCACTATAGTATAAATCTACCATACAAATTACAAATTAACCTTCAAAGTTGTTGTAATGAATATTTTGGATTTGTGAAGGGTATTATAAATATTAGCTTCGGTGCATCCGAAAGCGTTAACTTTTTCTTATTTTTCAAAAGGCAGACAGCCATTCGGGACTTAACTCGCCTTGTCATTCTGATCATTTATATATACACAACTCTATATCTATCTCAATTAGTTTTAAATCTTACAAACAGCTATTAGGTGTACATAACTATAATAATTTGTAGCAACATGTTGCGAGAGTATAATAACAATTCGGATGACATTGCAGCACTCAGAATTTGATTGATTGATGTAACAAATACCCCTCAATCTTACATCAAAGTCTGAATGTGTCAACCTTTTCCCTATCTTTTTACAAAGGTCAGCAGGATAGTTATTAAAGGCAAATATAAACAAGTAAGGAAGAGCTAAGTTCGAATGTAACCTAACATCTTATATTCTCGCAAAGTCACATGGTATACTCGTTTGTGATTTCTTTGTGGATTGACCGATATTTTCGGTAGAAGGTCAACTATAGGCACTGGGGTCCACATATTTAGTACTTAGAGGCTTGAACAGTTTTGGTTCGATTTAGACAATTTTTGGTCACAAGGTGGCATCCTTTAAACGTATTATTCACCACATTATTCACCAGTTTTACCCCGATACAATCATTGTTGTTTGATTTGCATACTGGAAAGTGAAATAATCAGATGAAATTTAAAATGGTGTTATATGGGAAATAGGCGTGGTTGTAATTCGATTTCGCCCATTTTCGCACTGTAACATAGAAATATGAAAATAATGTTATATACCGATCCCAAGATATGGGTTTCCACCTAAAAGTGGGCGGTGCCACACCTACTATCTAATTTTAAAAGCGGTTCCTATTAAGTCATCTCATACCATCCCAGAGATAAAATTTAATGTCTCTGGCGTGATAAGTGCTTGATTTATCGTGCTTTTAATAGTTTTTAATAGTACCGTTATATGGGGAGTGGGCGGAGTTGCCAACCGATTTCAACTATTTTCACACCGTAGGTAGAGGTTCTAAAAACATTTACTTCCAGTGAATTTTTTTATTGTAGCATTAGCGGTTTAGGAGATATGCACATGAAACCTGTTATGGGCGGGACCACGCCCACTTTAAAAAAACAATTTAACTGAAGATGCCCCTCCCTAATGTGATCCTCTGTACCAAGTAACAGTCTTTTATTTGATTGCGGAGCTTAGTTATGGCAATTTATTTGTTTTTGATTAAAGGCGTTTTGTGGGCGTGGCAGTGGTCCGATTACGCCCATCTGCAATACCAACCGTCTTACGGTACCACGAAATACGTGCACCAAGTTTCATAAAGATATCTCAAAAGTTACAGCTTGCTCAGACGGACGGCCGGTCAGACAGTCACCCGGATTTCAACTCGTCTCTTTATCCTGATCATTCATATATATATAACCCTATATCTAACTCAATTAGTTTTAGGTGATACAAACAACCGTTAGGTGAACAAAACTATTATACTCTGTAACAACAAGTTGCGAGAGTATAAAAAGGGCAAAAAGGCAGCAAGCCCGAAACAAAACAAGACCTTTATTGTAACCCTTCGAAGAGCTTAGGAATGAATGAATGTCGATCAAATATGAATTCAATTTTAATTTCTGCAACATTTGTTACACAGCTTCTATAATAAATAAAAATGCAGGGAAACTGGTAAGGATAGTATTGTTGAATTGTTGTACTCCTTAATGCCCTAAACCGACGTCACTTTTCACTTAATCTTAGAAAATCGCAAACATACCAAATTCACAATATCAATGTGTATACGACTGTTGTGGTATTTTTGCATCATAACAGATTTATTAACAACAGCTGCCTTTTAAAAGAAAATGTTGTTTATAATCAAAAATTAAATTTATATTAATTGTCAGTAATCTTTTGCTCCCTGGCGGTGCTATAGGATACAGTATACACATATGTATCTGTAAATATATTTAATTATAATATAGAGAATTTTCGCAAGCTCAATTTCTAAACACAAAAAGTTCGTTCGGTTTTTTATTGATTTTTCAAAAGATTATAACTTTTTGTACATTTGTCCGATTTAAGTCAAATATGAGCCGTTTTGTTCAACTTATTTTTACGCTTACTTATACTCTTGAAGCCAACTTCTCACCATTAAGCGCGTTCGCCATGGACAGGAAAAGATGGTAATCACTTGGTGCCAGGTCCGGAATAGAAGGTGGGTGCATTAGGATCTCCCATCCGAGCTACCGGAGCTTCTGGCGCGTCACCAAAGACGTGTGTGGCCTGGCGTTGTCCTAATGGAACACAATTCAGCCTCTGTTGATCACAGATGGCCACTACTGGATAAGAGCTGCCTTCAAGCGGTCCAGTTGTTGGCAGTAGAGGGCCGAATTGAGCGTTTGGCCATAGGGAAGCAGCTCGTAGTAGATGAGTCCTTGCCAATCCCACCAAACACACAGCAAAACCTTCCTGGCCGTCAATCTGGTCTTGGCCACGGTCTGGGCCGCTTCCCCGAGTTTTGACCACGACCATTTGCGCTTGATGTTGTCGTAATTGACCCATTTTTCATCGCCAGTCACAATCCGCTTCAGAAACGGGTCGATTTTGTTGCGATTCAGCAGCGATTCGCAGATGGAAACTCGGTCCATCATGATTTTTTGCGTTAGTTCGTGTGGCACCCAAACATCGAGCTTCTTTTTGAATCCATGGTTATGCAAATGGTTCCAAACGGTTTTCTGGCTTATCTTTAGTTCCTCAGCAATTAAATAAGTGCTCACGTGACGGTCTGTTTCCACTATTTCCATGATTTTATCGCAATTTTCGACGACAGTATCTTTGAAATTGAAATTACCGGAACGCAACCTAGCAAACCACTTTTGTGCTACACGTTCGTTTACAGTATCGGGCCCATAAAATAAATTAATTTTTTCAGCCGCTTTAGCTGCTTTTTCGCCATCGAAGAAAAATTTTAAAATATAGCGAATTTTCTCTGTGCAATCGGAAAACTGTCAAAGACAAACTTTTACCGCGAATAAACACGTTTTCAGCGCCGTATAGCATGACATGATGCGACACGTAACACTAGTACTATGGACAATAACGCCATCTCTTAGAAAAAAATCGAACGAACTTTTTACTTAACCTAGTGAGAACACAAGCTTTGAAATCCATAATGATTTCATCTTAAGAACTGAAAACATTGTTTAATCTGTCGCTTTCTCTGATGAGGTATAAAAACATTTTAACATCCGGAGAAGTTAGGAAGGTATATATAGCCGATATAGTTTGTCATCATTTAAAGCTAAGGTTTATTTTTAACAGAAGATAAGCTATTAAGAAAATCTACAGTTACAATACAATAATGATTTCATCTTAAGAACTGAAAACATTGTTTAATCTGTCGCTTTCTCTGATGAGGTATAAAAACATTTTAACATCCGGAGAAGTTAGGAGAAGATAAGCTATTAAGAAAATCTACAGTTTTTCTTCTGCTAAAAACGGATCTTAAAAGTAATACATATCCTTAAACCTAATAAAAAAAATTAAATGTTTCCATTAATAAGATATACTTACGCATACTTACAAGTTTATTTGTCAATCTTTTTTTAAATGTACCTTAATTTATTGTACTAAACAGGTAAATAATTTTTTGTAATATTGACAGGAACTAAATTTTTCATACATAATAAACCAAACGGTAATATTTTTTTGAAAATAGGTGTAATGTACCAAGGAATTCCGTCTTAAGTACAAATTCATTCACTGATTTTTACTATACATTGAAGATGACAAATTTTGTAGCACCCAGATGAAAACTTCGCAAACGCTATAAAGTATTGTATATACTCATATAGGTATATACCAAAATCAAGACCTTGCATGGTAAACTTTCTTATTTGACAAAATATTTACACGAAATTTTGACACAGATTATTATCCGAGGCAATAATATCCGAATATATTGTTTGTCCGACCAATAATGCATACAGCTACTATACAAATCGACCAATCAAAATCAAGATGAAAATCTTATTATATCCTTTTATGCTAAAAAAATGGACCTGTGAAGTTTATGAGTTTTGAAAGATTTTGAAAAAGTAGGTTTGGCCCCGCACCTTAAAAGATTCGATAATATTAATAATCATTGGGATAAAACTTTGCCTGTATAATATGATATCTCAAATCTAAAATTGGTCATATTCGGATAATAATTGTGCAAGCCCCCATATACCGAATATGTGGATCTTATTGCCTGTGTCCGACTTTTTACCAAATATATTGGCCAATCTGTGAGAAATATTATAGAAATTCACAGATAGTGATTTTCTGATAATAATGTACTTTCGTGTCAAATGCGCATAAGACCGAGTCAATACTTTATCTAGCCTTCATACACCTAATATACAGATCTTCTAACTTCCGGTTGACTTTATACCGTTAATAAGGGTCAACATCTGTGAGGATTTTCAGTGAAGCCTATACATACCGTATATATCGGGGAATATAAAAATAAGATATCAACATTAAGTAAACATTATACGTTTGTATTATAGTTTAATGCAGAAAATGGGTAAAATTGGTCAACGATGTACCTCAGCTACCATACACTGCATATTTTGTCGGTTGTCAAATCAACCGGATAAATTGATTTCCGAATTTCTTGCTGACTTCAAGCCATTTATGTTAGTCAATGTAGTATATAATTGATATTTTAAAGTTTTCATAAACATAAGATGATTTAGCGCTGAATAAAAATTAAACCCGTGTAGACCGTGGGATAAGCGCCTAATCCCTAATATAATGATTTCCGTTTCACTGGTCAATTTTTTACTCATATACCCAATATATTAAATTTAGTCTCTTTGGCTGAGTTTATATCACGAGATATAGTTTGAATTAACTATGATGATTTTAGTACAAATATATAGGATATAAGGCAAAATATAGTAATGAGACTAAATGAATCAATATTAGTATACTTCTTTAGATGTATTAGTTGTAGTAAAAAGAAATCCAATATTTTTGCATGAAATAGAAGGCTTTAATTACCATAGTTAGAATTATCCTATAAAAAATTGGGAAATTCGACTTTCACAAGCCTCTCTTGTAGCGAATTCTTCACCAGCAAAATTGTTTGCCATTAACAAGAATAGATCGTAATCACATGGTGCCAGGTCCGGGCTATAAGGTGGATGCATAAGAACCTGACAACCAAGATCCCGGAGCTTCTGGCGAGTCTCTATCGATGTGTGGACTGGCGTTGTCCTGATGGAATACAACACGGCCCAATTGTTTGACAGTACAGTTCCGAGTTAAAAGTTTTGCGGTATGGGAGCAGCTCATGGCATATAATTCCATCCCACCAATCACACAGCAAAACATTCCTGGCTTCCAATCCTGGCTTGGCCACCGTTTTCGCCCCTTTTCATCGCCAGTCACCAACCGCTTCAGAAATGGGTCGATTTTGTTGAGATTCAGCACCGATTCGTAGTTGGCAATTCGGTTCATGAGATTTTTTTCCATTAACTCGTGTGGCACCCAAACATCGAACTTCTTTTCGTATCCAGCCGTATTCAAATGGTTCTAGACGGTTTTTTGTGCAATCTTTAGATCTTGCATAATGGAATCAGTGCTTACATGATGGCCGGGCTCGACAATGTAAATGATTCTATCAACTTTTTAGACAAATGTCCTTCGAGTGCGTCTTGCATCTTTGACGTCGAAATTACCGGATCGGAATCGACAAAACCAAAATTGCGCGTATTAGCTGTTACAGTATCAGGACCATAAACGCTATTCACATTTTCAGACGCCTGGCTTGCGTTTTCGGCCTTACCGAAGAAAAAATTTCAAATATAGCTATTTTTTCTTTGCCATCACAAAACTGTCAGAAAGATTTTTTTAAGTATGAAATGTTATCTTTCTAACGCGATCTAGCCGAACCGGATCGGACTTATATAACGCGAGATACAGATAATTAACGTCATCTATTGAAAAAATAATGGCTTTATTTTTACTACACCTAATATAACGCATAATCTTCACTTATTCCCACATATACCATATACTTGTATGGTATATATCAGTTCATAAATTGCAGTGCGGTCACTTATCCGTAATACTTGATATTCATCTGCAATTGCCGTGTCCAAACATCGAGTACGATTGTCCAGGACCTAAACATTGCACAAAAAACCTATTGGGACCGTTAGAATAAGGCTGGATACAAAAAGTAATAATCAAAGCATTCAATCTCATGCAAAAATAATGGATTTCTTATTACTACACCTAATATTTGACGTCAAATAGCAGAAGAGAGTTATTTCTCATTCGTTATATGTAATTTAAGAGCTAGCAAGAATACAAGTATAATAACACAAGGAATGAAGGATTAAAAGCATATGCAAGCTAGCGTTGCGTTTTAGGAGTTAGGCAGAGTTGTATTTTAGGATTAAGATTGTACTAACACCGTATTGATCCTAAGAGGTTGCCACAATACTCCCTAGACACTTTGTAAAGTGGCGACGAAAGCAGGTTTCAAACTATCGACTGAAACTTTAATAACACTGATATTCACCTTCACTAAAAAGCAACGCTCATAGAATAGAAGGTTACGACAACTTTGAAATCATATGTTTGGTGACGAAGTTGGTTCAAAATGGTTGGTTGCCATATACATATAGCAACTCTAATTGCTTGATGATATTTGAAATAATGACATATTTAAATAAGTCAAGTCCGTTATACTCTCGTATTATACTCTCGCAACTTGTTACTACAGAGTGTAATAGTTTTGTTCACCAAACGGTTGTTTGTATCACCTAAAACTAATCCAGTTAGATATAGAGTTATGTATATATAAATGATCAGGATGAAGAGACGAGTTGAAATCCGGGTGACTGTCTGTCCGTACGTCCGTCCGTCCGTGCAAGCTGTAACTTGAGCAAAAATTTAGATATCTTTATGAAACTTGGTACACATATTTCTTGGTTCCGTAAGACGGTTGGTATTGCAAATGGGCGTAATCGGACTACTGTCAAACTCAAACACAACTAAGTCGGCTGGTGCTGCGTCCAAGTCGTTTTTGTATGTAGATCTTAATAAAATAAGTGGTAAATATGAAGTCCACTGGCTAGTTTTATGGCATTGAAGTGCTGCTTTTAAAGTACGATGTCATCTTTCGACGAGACCATTTTCTTGTTGGTAGTAAGGCGTAGTACGAAAAAGACGGGTACCTAAAAACTATAGTAATTGTTGAAATAGGGTGCTCTCGAACTGGCGGCCTAAGTCTGATGTGATGATCACAGGGACACCAAACCGAGAGATCCAACCATTCAGTAGTGCTTTGGCAATAGTAGGTGCTGTTATATCTGGTATAGGTAACGCTTTCGGCCAGCGTGTAAATCTAATCAAGATAGGGGACAATAGCAATTTCGTTCAGATGTTGGAGATGATCCAACTAGGTCAATATGGATGTGTGCGACACGAAGTATTGGTCATTTTTGACGCTTCGGTTGTGTCGTATAATTTTATTCCGCTGCCACTGCAAGCAGCAGCGAGCAAAATTTCTGCTATCGCGCTGCACACCAAGCCAAACAAATCGTTCTGTTACCAATTGTGTAGTTCCTCTATTTCAAAATTACATTTGAGTGAAAGATTGTGAGGTTACCGTAATAACGTATCCCTAAATATCTTGGTTATGAACGGTCGTAAACGGCCAGTTGAGATATCTCAGGATAAGCTTTTGGAACTACAAGGAAGAGAGAAATTTTTAGGTTAGGAGGGTGCTTTATGTTACCACTTAAAAGTTTTCGAAGCTCCTCGTCTTTGGACCCCAGCCAAGTTGTCATAATTCAAAGTTTCTACTGAAATTGAGTTTATGCGTGACAGCATGTCTGCTGTTACATTATATTCTCCATTCACATGGCGATTGTGGGTGGTGATCTGCGCTATGAAGATCTGCCGATTAGAAGCTCGGTCCAGATTTTGCTCAAATGCGTATATCAGTGGCTTATGATCTGTGTAGATATGACAACGGCAAATTTCGACCATATATTGAAAATGTCGTAATACTAGGTATGCGGCAGTCAGCTCCCTGTCGTAAGAGCTATATCTTTTTACAGCACTAGTAAATCTGCAAGAAAAAAATTCTATTGGTTGTAGAGTTCCCTCCACGAATTGATTTAATACTGCGCGAGCAGCGAAATCTAATGCATTCACCACCCAGTATTGTACAGTCTTGTGTCTTCGGTGCGTGTGGTATGAAGCGACGGTAGAAATTAAGCATCGCTAGAAAGCATTTAAATTCCTATACAATGACTGGTCGTTTAAAATTACGTAGTGCCTTAATACGTTCTGGTAATAGCCGTATACCATCTTTGGTGATAGCCCGAGGAATCGTAGTTCCAAGACGCCGAATTCCGATTTGCTAACATTGATCGTTAGGTTGTTTCCCCTGACGTAGATGGTTTTGATGCTCTTCTTCCAAAATGGATGCAATACATACATCATAGAGACAAACAAACACGAGAGATTTATTTATTATTCGTTATAACTTCAGGGCTAACAAAAATATAATAACAAAACGAATTAAGGATTAAAAACAAATGTTAACTAACAGAACTCCTTTTCATCCTGATCAAATATTGGGTTACACTCGAACTTTGCCTTTCTTTACTTGTTACTTTCGTTATTTATCACAACGGCTGCTCGTAACCCTTATTTCTAATTGAGACCTATTTGCGTAAATATATACATACATATATATTTATAGGGTGATCCATTTCAAGGTTTCCTACTTTTTTAAAGAAAAAACACAGAAAATTTAAGTTCATAGAGTTGAAATCCGGGGGACTTTTTATCCCTCCGTCTGTGCAAGCTGTAACTTTAGTAAAAATTGAGATATCGTAATAAAACTTGATATACGCCACGCTCACAAAACGCCATTAATCGACAACTATCAAATTCCATGACTTAACACTAAATTAATACGTACTTGTAAAACTGTAATTAGCACAGAGGATGGCAATATTGAAAGAAACCTGCGGGCTATAAGTTACAAAAAAAACATGAGTGTGGCCACACTCTCCAAGGGGATTAATGCACATATCTCCCAAACCATTCAAGGTATTATAATAAAATTTGCTTAAGCACCCTTACCGATACTGTAAAAATGAACGAAATTGGATGATAACCCCGATTGGGTTTTGCGGGTTTGTTAAAAACTACTAAAAGTGCTTTAAATCAATAACTAAATACGTCAGAGGCATTAAATTTTATATCCACAATGGCACAAGACGAAAACCCATATCTCGATACCTGTTCAACCGATTTCAAACAAATTCGTGCAAAAAGTGCGAAAATAGCAATGCTAATACTGCCTTTGTCAGAAATTATCCAAAATGGACTAAAACTGTTCAAGCCCACCCGTACCGAATATATGGACCTCGGTTCCTATTGCGAACTTTTCATCGAAAATATCAGTCAATCTGTGAGATACATATATGTATTATAGAAACTCAGAGAGAATTCTTATCTGATAAAAATAAGCCCGTGTGCCAAAAATGGGTTGAATCGGATAATTTCCTTAGCCCGCATATACATATGTACATACATAATAACAAATATTTACGAACTATTTTAATTAAATTAAGTGAGCGTGTTTTTCTCCTAACGGTGCATCTCTGTGCCTAAAATGAATAAAATCGGGTGAAAACTTGCACTAGTCCCCATATAACTAATATCAGGTTTTTCACATATTCGGTTGAGTTTACTCCTTATATATTGTTGACGGTTTGTGACGTACCTTAATGAAACTCAAAGGGCATTTGTTTCTGTTAATAATATGTAGTAATGCCAAAAATAGATAAAATCGGGTCAATACTACACCTATCTCCCATATACCTAATAAAAGATTTTCAAACTTCTGGTTGACCTTATACTGCGTATATCGGTCAATATGTAAGATATCTTACATAACTTAGTCCTTCCTTACTTGTTACACGGCAGATTGGTTTAGAAAACACCGTGTAAAAAAGACATTGATCATTCGCCTATATGTGTGATTTACAATTTCTCTGACCAGTAAATTTGCTTGTATCCACAAAAGGAGTTCCTCTTAATTTGTGATATGAATTTATCGCATAAAAATTAAATCTGACAAATAAAATGTGAACCTAAAAAATTTTGAATCGTGTTAAATGGAATAAAATTGGGTAAAAAATTTAAAATTGTTTTATTTTCAAACCGTGTTAAATCATAACCGTGTAAAACCAGAATTAAGTGTATGTCCATTATACTTTCATTTCATTTTGCTAAAATATCTTACATATGTATGTATTGACCGATATGTACGGTATAAAGCTATCCTAAAGTTTGAAATTCTTTTAAAATTCTAAACACTTTTCTTATATAAGATATATATAGGTTTATATCCGTTACGGAAATTCTTGATCCAGTCCCCACGCTCAAAGCCCGCGTAGAATATGTGCAATAGCTTTAAAATAAGATGGAATTTAAAAGCTTGTTTTATGGGAAGTACGCGTTCAGCCAAATTTGGTTGAAATCAGTCAAATAGTTCCTGAGATAAATGATTTCATTCAGAGGTAGCCGGTGGCACGCCCATTGTCACCTTTTTATAATCACTCCTATAAAGACTTTTCCTAATATCTTGATAGTGAAATTTCATGCTTGTATCGCATTTATTCAGTGAGTCATCGCACTTTTAGTAGTTTTCAGCATAACCGTTATATGGAGAGTGGATGTGCTTATAATCTGGCATATAAAGAAGTGATACGAGGCTATTCAGCAAGGTTGATTTAGCTTCAGTGGCTTGGAAAATATATACATTAAACCATTTAGGGGGTTCATTTTAAAAAAAGTTTTGAAGCACAGGTGTCCCTGGCTACAGGGGTCACCTGCACCAAATTATAGTATTTTAATTTAGTGCTTAGTTATGGCATTTTATAAGTTTTCGCTTGGCGTGGCAATGGTCCAATTACACCCATCTACAATACCAATCCCCTTGGATCCCAAGAAATACGTGTACCAAGTTTCAACAAAATATCTAAATTTTTACTCAAGATATCGCTTGCACGGACAGACGGATGAACAGACAGTTACTCTGATTTCAACTCGTCTCGTTATCCTGATCATTTATATATACCTATATATTATATGTATATATTAATCCATATATATTTCGATTAGTTGTAGGTGATACAAACAAACCGTTAGGGGATCAAAACTATTATACATGTACAACGTGTTGCGGGAGTATAAAAATATATTTATTTACTTACCCGGTCCGACTGCTTCATGAAAGCTGCCGTTGTGAAGAAAGTCAGCACGCTTGCCACGTCGGATGCCTCCTTTTTACACATTTTCAAAAAGAAACGAAGAAATTATGAAGAAAGTTTGTTACGCCAGTACACAATAATAGCTTAAATTAAGTACTTAAAAGTTACATTATCTGATTTATTCGTTGTTAACACAAAATTACCCTAAGGTTAGGGTTATTGTTTACGTTAAAGGAAATTTAAATTCTTACTTACGTGTTATCCAGTATGGCCTTGACTTCAACTTGTACATTTCTTTCTTTTTCGTTAATTTTTCATCCAACATAACTGTCATTTGCTTGTGTGTCGCAGGTAAGATATCGTCCATTATCTGAAGTTGCTTTCGACATTGCTTCGATTGCTTTCCCCATTCACTAGAACTAACGTGAGAATAAAGCAATAGGAAGAAACAATTAAGTAAGTTTTCATCCTCTATTTAACTAATAGCTCCCTTCGATTCGCCACTTTTCTCCAAGGCAGATAATACAAAACAAGAGATAATGTAAACACCTAATTAAAGATGTTTTGAACACTCGCTACTCTATCTTTTTGTAATTTCACCATCCTTTGTGATTTATACAAGCTGTTTGTTGGGTTGTTCACCATATATTATAAATACAAAGCAATGTTGCTATTTTTGTTTAACAACAGGAAAAAACGTTAACTTTGCCTGCATCCAAGCTATAATACCCTTCACAGGTGCACTTTTTATAGCAAAAAAAGGAATAAAAAGGTCTTTATCTCAATTTTTATCAGTCAGTTTTTATCGCAGCGATATATTATAGTGATTCAATCAGAGCAATTGTACGTTACCTTGGGCAATAATCTATGCCAAATTTTTAAAATATATCGAGTCAAATAAAAAAGTTTTTCAAACAAGGGCTTGATTGGATGGGTTAGTTTGTATGGTAGCTATATCCTATACTGGTCCGATAAAAGCGGTTACAAGCAAATGAGCGTATCTTGGGGAGAGAGGCCGTGTGCAAAATTTCATATCGATATCTCCAAAATTTCGGGACTAGTTCGCATATATACAGACAGACGAACGTGGCTAAATAGGGTCTCCGACGTTTAGTTCTAGGTATTAAAACTTCGTGGCAAACTTGCCCTGTTCAGGGTATAGTTATAGGTTCATAAAACCAGCAGACTAGAACGATAGCACATGCATTATTGTGAAGAGTAGGGTGTACAAAAATTGGAACCATAATGTTTTAATTATTAGCAATAACTACAATACAATCAGAAATATAATTAAATAGCTGTAGACCTAGATGGGGAAACAGGAAAATATAGGGATATTGAATTAAAGTTTCGTTCGGGTATCATATAGAGTTTGGTCTTCAGAAATAAAGTATTAGAAACTACTAAGGGCTGTTTTCTCAATGTCTGGTTAGCAACCATCTGTCAGTTAAGTATTGGTTGAGACCAAGACTCCTTCTTTCGGCTGAGTTACCCAGACCTAACCAAACAGATATATCAGGTTCGAATTAACTATTAATGGGGAACGTTAACGACAACAATTCATCAAATTGAAGCGAACGACTAGACACGAGCCAATAGTATTCCGTCATAAATCAATTTAAAACTATTTTGTAAACTTCGGCTGAGCTTTATTGCACATACCCTGCCCGTTTTGACTACCATTTGTTCCGATCGATGCAGAACGTCCTCACTTGAAAACGGCTCACATCAAAACAGATTATCAAAATTTTTTTCGATTCATTCTTGGCCGCCTAGCCGGGCAGTTCTTTTGCGATGGAATCCACAAATTTGCAGAAAGATGAGAATATATTAAAGCTTCAGATAGATTATTCTTGTGTAATATTATTATACACGTTTTTTTTAAATAAATGTTCAAACGCTACAATATAGTTATAGACACCATATAATTTGTATATACGAGTAATAAGAAAAACAGTTACTAGACCACATGCACCTTTTACCAGTGTCCTGCTGGAGATTCGTAATTTTCTTCTCTTTCAAGGAGTTCTGCATCAGTCGAATATTTGTAATTTATTTATAACTTAATCATGGAATCTTAGGAGCATGTATACATATTTTCACTATGTAAATATCATTAAAAGTGTTAAGTTCACATACACATGCATTTGCATATTAAATGTCAACGAGACGTCATATAATTTATATTTATAATCTTCGGCTTGTATACTGATAAACGAAAGTTTTATTCCGATTTTCATGTCCTTTCCGACAGTGGCTTATCTACGATTTTAACACTTTGCCAATTGCTGAAATATAGATTCGTCCATTGGCAAAATGTTGAGGTGCTATATAAGTGAGTAAGTTTTTATTTCTCTCCAGTAAATGGGGTGTTTGTGTGGTTTTGAGTAGTAACATTCTAACGCAAACCAAGTTTTGTGCTTTAAGTGGTGCAATGAACGCAAAAGTCAACTATCATTTATCAAAATCTTTAATCGCGTAATTGCACTATTTGTCTTAATTACAACTTCCCCTTATTTGCATATATAATATATAATTTCCCATATATTTTTCGAGCTTTATTTTCGCTGGTAAACATTTAGAAAATTAATTGTAATATTCGGATTCTTGACAGGTATGAAGTCCGGCACATGGAAAAAATTTAATTTCAAATATGCCCCGTCGTCCGTTGCTTAAGATAGCTTATTATTTCTGTAATATTACAACAAGAAAAAACATTAACTTCGGCTGCACTGCAAGATCATTATTTTAATTTTGATCGACCTCGTTGACATTTAATATGCTATAGTCGTCCGATCCATACAATTTTTTGGAAAATATATATGGCATAGAGACAACTTATCAGACAAAATAGTTACTACAAGTATATAAGGACTTGACCGATCCAACGTCAGTTTATATGACAGCTATACGCTATAGTTGTCCGGTATCGGCGGTTCCGACAAATAAGCAGCTTCTTGATGAGAAAATGGCACAACATTTGAGATCAATATCTTAAAAACTGAGGGACTCAGCACGTTATGCTGATCATTTATGTATATATTTTAAAGAGTCTCCGAAGTTTCTTTTGCTTGTTAAAAACATCGTGGCAAACTTAATATACACTGTTCAGTGTATAATAAATCAGGGTTAAATGTTCCTTTATCTTTATTAAAAAAAAGTGAATGAAAATCATTATTTGCCTTAGTTATGCACTGACTTCTTGTGTGATGCTTACAAAGTTTCTTATTAAATAGAATATTTATGATAACGTCTAGCTCACTTGAAGAAGGTGCTCTATATATCATAATGGGCTATCAGAAGGTACAGATAAATTATGTCTTTTAGGTACTTAATTACGCTTTGTTAATCGTAATATACTTGCCTGCTTTATTAGGATATCTCACATATTGACCAATATTTAAAGTAAATTCCATATTTACCCTTGTTGTCACAAATGCTAGAAGAGGTTATGAGAATGCTATGTACCAAATTTCATTAAAATCCAAACAAATTATTTGTAGAGTTTTAAATTTCACTCACTCATTTGTTAATGTCTCTGAAAGTATCCATACTTAGCACATTTTTATACTCTCGCAACCTGTTGCTACAGAGTATAATAGTTTTGTTCACCTAACGGTTGTTTGTATCACCTAAAATTAATCGAGTTAGATATAGGGATATATATATATAAATGATCAGGATGAAGAGACGAGTTGAAATCCGGGTGACTGTCTGTCCGTCCGTCCGTCTGTCCGTCCGTCCGTGCAAGCTATAACTTGAGTAAAAATTGAGATATCTTTATGAAACTTGGTAGACATGTTTCATGGTACCGTGAGACGGTTGGTATTGCAGATGGGCGTAATCGGACCACTGCCACGCCCACAAAACGCCATTAATCAAAAACAAATAACTTGCCGTAACTAAGCTCCGCAATAAGATACAAGACTGTTATTTGGTACACAGGATCACATTATGGAGGGGCATCTGCAGTGAAAATTTTTTTTTAAAAAGTGGGCGTGGTCCCGCCTCTAATAGGTTTAATGTGCATATCTCCTAAACCGCTAATGCTATAATAACAAAATTCACTGGAAGCAAATGTTTTTAGCACTTCTATTGACGGTGTGAAAATAGTTGAAATCGGGTGGCAACTCCGCCCACTCCCCATATAACGGTACTGTTAAAAACTACTAAAAGCGCGATAAATCAAGCACTAAACACGCCAGAGACATTAAATTTTATCTCTGAGATGGTATAAGATGACTTTATAGGAACCGCGTTCAAAATTAGACAGTGGGCGTGGCACAGCCCACTTTTAGGTGAAAACCCATATCTTGAGATCTGCTTAACCGATTTCAACCAAATTCGGTGCGTAACGTTCTTTTCATGTTTCTATGTCATAGTGCGAAAATGGGCGAAATCGGATTACAACCACGCCTATTTTCCATATGACACCATTTTAAATACCACTTGATTCTTTCACTTTCCACTATGCAAATCAAGCAACAATGATTATATCGGCGTAAAACTTTGCGTGAATAATGCAATTAAAGTATGCCACCTTGCGGCCAAAAATTGTCTAAATCGAACCAAAACTGTTCAACCCCTAAGTACTAAATATGTGGACCCCAGTGCCTATAGTTGACCTTCTACCGAAAATATCAGTCAATCCACAAAGAAAGAGTATACCATTTGACTTTGCGAGAGTATAAAATGTTCGGTTACATCCGAACTTAGCCCTTCCTTACTTGTTTAAAGCATAGTTTTGCATCTAGTTTTAAGGTAGGTAGGTAAGTACAGTCGATGTCTGACGACGCATCTAGACCTTTAGGCCACCGAGTTTAATACCCCTATATTAGACATTTATGTGCAAGATAGTTGAAATTCTTTTCCTATAAAAATCCTTGCAATCGCATAGAAGATGCTATATAGTCTCTTCTTCTTCAACCTCATGACGGCTTCTACATAAATCGTATTCCCAGTCTGCTGGCATGTCTGCCAATTAGACAGTGACCTGTTACCACTCTTACTAGAGTTCTTATGTCATTCCTTTTGGGTTTTAATAGTCGGCAAGTGCGGGCCATATTCAGCAAGGTAGGGATTGACTCCACCGAGACCCAGCTATATATATAACATGTTTGTCGATTAAATACCTACAAGCAACCAGAGGCATATATTTAACCTGTTTATCGGAGTTTATTTGTAGGGTGATGCCTGCTCTGGGTAGGTTGGCTAGTTCATCTGTGTTGGTACGACTTCGTTTAACTCGTAATCCACACCATTAAAGAGTCACTTGCCGGGCACAAATTTTAGTCAAATGAGAAGGCAATCGTCGTCACGGAAACCCACTTTGATGACCTTTAAAAAACGTATTTTTATGCGCATTAAAAAAGTTGGAGCATAGCTGATTTAAGTGTATTAAGTCAACCAAATCAAGTAATAAACACGCCCATTGCCAAATAACGGCTTAGTTCCAAATAACTAAAACTGGCAGTGGGCTTGGTATAGTCCCTTTTAGATGAAATTTAAAATCTCACATTCTCCTTTTTTGTCATTACTACAGGGATGTACTCTTGTACCAGTCATCAACAACTCTGATACCAAAATAATCGAAATCAGCCTAGGCCTTCCGTTAGCCCCATATACCGAATATGTGGAAATGAAATTTAGAGAACATATTTCTTAAGCCCGATATAGACAACGCAAAGATACATGACTTACATCGTACATATCAATTAGAGTGCGAGATATTGCAATAAAAAAGCGATAATTGAATTATAGCGTTTAAGATCTTAGGTTGGGTTAGGTTAAAAGGTCAATCATAACAGGGATCTCTTTTTGAGTTCCTGGTCGCACCTACAACTGCAATAAAATTGATCCTAAAAACCCTCATAAATCGACAAAGCGCTTTGAGCCGATTACAAATTTGTTGAGGCGGCTAATGCCAATTTCGGCTATGTCTCCTGGTTCGCCAAAGTTGTGAGTGCCTGGATGTTTCCACTTCATCTTCTTCCATACAACTTTGATTGGAGTTTTAACTTTATAACATGAATGCCTATTGGACAATGTCCAGTAAGAATTCCTAAGATAGTGGAAAGATGAACTTTTCTAAGGGCAAGTAGCTCAGTAGATCTCTTACGTGATACTCTAGGCTAGAAGGATTTCGTAATAGCGCAGAAGCTGGTCGTCAATCAACGCCTGCTAAGTGCACGCGAGGTCAATAGGTCCAGTGCTACGATCAATAACTTACTTCCAACACTATTATTATGAACTGATTCAGTAAATCTTATAAATTGTTAAAAGCTTTTTTGAAATTTGGATTATAGCCACGCCTATCTACATTATTGCGCTATTAGGGTGGGATGCTAGAATTGTTATAACTCTGTAATATGACATTAATACAATACCAAACGCGAAATTTTATAAGAGGAGCTTAAAAGAAATTGATAATGCTTTATTGAGATTTTAAGCTTAGTTATCATGGTTTAGTCACGTTTCAATTTTGCTTGGTTTATAAATTTTATTTTAAAGTTGCTTCTAGTTATTAGAGTTAGATCTTTTTGTATTAATATGATAATATGGTTGCAGAATTATGCTTCAATAATATTTCCACAACAATTCATAAACATTTTTTACATACTTAATTGTATAATTAATGCAACAAATCTATTCGGCTTACAGAGTTTATATAATAGCATTTGTATAACGGTTAATTCCATTCCACCTACTTACTTAAGCTCAATGCAAACTGTTGTTGCCTGGAGATGACAGTGGACGTATGCTGCTAACACATTCTGCAAGTTTGCTATCCTGATGGAATTGTATAAGCACTAACTCATATGTCACTATAGTTCCAGCAACCTAATAACATTGAAAACACAATAACAGAAGAAGTAGAAGACAAGAAAACCAGAAAACCGGGAAAGCAGACTATAAATGATTAAGCTCGAAAATGGTAAATTGATACTCGTGTATATCGAAAGGGAGGTCAAATTGAAGAAAGACAGCAAAAAGCGTGTAAACTTAAATCAGAAAACAGATTGCACAAAAAAGAAGTAAAGTTCATCACACAACAAAGAAAAATTGTGGAAAGACTAATAATCCTCACGTCGTGCAGTACGGGCCACGTAAGTCATGGGCAGGAACAAAGCGTGAGTGAAAGTAAGTAGTAATGAATAGGCAATCGAAGAAATGCCAGTGCACGTGGCTGCCCAGGAACAAACGACCGGATAGCAAGGCTGTACGGTACTTACGCTCAGCACCAATTTCCGTGTGAGATAAAAGAATTTCATGCCACTTAATGCAACCAAATCGGTGCTTATATCCTCCGAGAAACGTTTCACCTCAGTGCACCAGGACTCTTTCGGCACGCAGCGTAGCACTCGCAACGGCTTCCGTGACTCATCATTGATGCTAGCCGAGTACAGTGATACGGCCAAGGTACGGCCGATAAGAAAGAAGAACGAGAAGTAAAAGTACGCGGCATGAGCAAGCGATGGCATTTGGCTACAATGAGAGAAAAACAGACGAGACGAAAATTGCCGGCTATTATTCACCAGGCGAACTAAATTATATACCATTATCGATGCGTAAACTCACTTAAGACTACGCAGCAGTTGCACACAAATGAAATACAAATTATTTGAGAAGGATACCATCGTGATGAGCGAAATGGCGCCGTCAATGCGTGTACAAAGCTCACACAAGTTCCGGTATTGTTTGCGGCGCGTCGCCCAGTAGAGCTCAGGCATACGCTGTTTCGTCGGTCAGAATGCAATAGAAAGCAATTAAAAGTGTAAGGTGATATTTGAAAGTATGGTATGTACGTAATATAAGCTCACCATGCCCTTGAACTTGAATAAATTATCGTTGAGCTGCTTAAATTTCGCTGCCAATCCTATGCTAACAATCATCACAAAAACATCCATGTAATTCCAGATGAAGGTGCAGAGTATGTTTTGCACTTTGCCCCAAATAGCTAGTGATACGGAGTAGGGGAAAATTAAAAATATGTGCTGATTGGTCAGAATAAAAAAGTTTTTGATCGGGTCCTCGGTCTGGGGACAATAGTTAGTATAGTGTATGTTGGATAAGATATTCAGCAAGTGTTCGCCTGAAAATAAAAAGATACATATAAAGAAAATTACATAGGAGCACATTTGAATGAAGCCATTTCGACAAAATAGCCCAATTTAACTAGAAACTTAGAAATCTTTAAAATATTGGCTCACAACCTTCTACCTTCCTAGGTGGATTGGTATCGCGAATGAGCGGTTGCCCAATAGAAAAAAACGATTTGTGAGATAACCTAATAAAATAAATTAAAAACGTAATTTGTGTTGTAGTCAAAAACGGATGAAATCTGTCTATGATTTTCCTATGATGACTAACAGAATATAAAGCTATTTAAAAATTTAACAGTGAGTTCAAATGCGAAGCGCGTGCAGAGGTAATACTTTTCTGCAAACCCTATTTTGAGGTAGCTTAAAGCATAGTGACTATAACTTCGTCTGTTACCGCTGTGTAACGAGGTTGTTAATATAACCGAAGTTGGTAAGACAGCCACAAGGCAACTTCTTTTAAGATCCCATCTCAAGAAACTAGATAAAGTGATGTCAGTATGCAGAACATACCCCGTGGATAACAATTCCTTACAATATTATAGATTGAGTTGAAAATAGTTCCATCGATTCCAATTTCTCAAAGAGGAAAAATTTCAAAAATACTTTAAATCAACCAGCTTGGTAAATGACGGTTACTTAGGTTAATGGAGCACAAGAAGCCCAATAACTGCTTGAGTGCGAGTATAATTGTTTTGTTAACCTAACTGTTCTTTGTAACATTTACAACTAATGAAGAAAGGTCTAGACTCTAGAGTTATGTATTATTTTCTGTCGAAAATATGTAACATGGGCCATATGGTTTCTGGAAACTGTGTTAATTGTTCCCATATATAATGATTCCTGTTATTCTTGGAGACTTTATACCTAATATGTCGGTCAGCGAATGTCATAGCTGTCATACAAACTGACCGATCATAATGAAGATAGAGATATTATTAAGGTAGACTGGTAACTTAGTTTGGAAAAATCGACCTTTTTTCAAAAGTACTATATATTCAGAATACAGTGTAAACATTTGAGAACGAAAATCGAATAGCTGACGAAGTTATACCACCTATACGTGAGTGTCTCATAGTATTTCGAAAGCGGAGAAGGACACAGCTTATCTTTCTAAAATTTCCAGAATGAGTCGCAGGTCAGAAAAAGTGACTAACAATGAGGTTTATAAAGAAGTTGAAGGTTTATTATATGCACCAGTGATAGACGACTCGTATGTAGTATGATTTAAATATATGATGAAATATAAATCTATTAAACATTCCATATTTAGTCTGTTGTTGAAAATTTAAACGCGTTTTTCTCGAAACAACGTTCTTACGGTTAATAAACAATTTTCTATCCAACCGATTGGGATGATTTGAATATGTTATTCTACTCAACAATAGCTCACGCAGGAACTTGGATCATTTTTTATCGCTAACTTTCCATTTTACAGTCCGATTTCTACTAAAAAAATTTATATTGTTTAAAAAATCCATCCAACTAGAATGACAAGCTCATACAACAATAATCTTTTTGATTTTTCTATTTCAGGTGTCCGCAAGCGACCAAATCACCGGGGCCACCTCCTTTTTTTTTGTTTTGAGATGCTCACTTCAGTGCTACGAAACAACAAATTTCAAAACCAAAAACATAAAAATATTTTTTTGTCCATTCTGAGATACTAGTAATAATATATATCATAATTAATATCATTGAATTTTATTTTTTTCAAATAAAATATTTCCAAAAAGGTATTAAAAAAATGTATGTCACCAGACTACTACCTTAAATAACCTTAATTCGACTTGAAGGTTGTTAATATCAACGGGGCTAAAAAGAACTAACTTTTTCCATTGGATGCGAACCGTTGACCGCTTACGTTTTGTGATCAAGTTAGACATATAGTTGCTATAAGAAATGCTCCTGTAAAGGATATTATAGCTTCGGTTCACCCGAAGTTAAAGTTGTTTCTTGTTTAACATAAAGTTTTGAAAAGTAATTCCGGGCTTTTTAGCCTTGAAAGCTGCGAAAGCATAAAATGTTAGGTAACTTAGTTTTTCCTTACTTGTTTTCTGTAACATCACTGAACCTCAAATAGAATTTATTGTTCAGTTCTTCACGAACTGAGACATACTTACTTGTCAGACTACTGATTGTAAGATGTGCACAGGTACATACATACTATGTCAGTATGTATGGTATCTCAAAGAAGTTCCAAATTCTTACAATTTCTTTAAACACTCAACACACATGAGCTCATTTCTTGTACTCTGTGTCCATGTCATATTAAATGATCATCCAACTTACCGAGTGACAACAGCATGGCCACAACTGTCACCATTTTAATCCTGTACGCCAGACGTCCTTTCTCCATTTGCGTTAAATACTCCGGCAAGTCGCACTCGATTTCGTACCAATCCAGCATCAATGCCGGCCATTTGCGCGCCAGTACGATGGCATTGATGCAAACCACAATAATGGACAGACGAAATATCAGCGGCTCTGCACAATTTCCAAATATAGGTATGTGAGTTAGCGAGCAAGCGACGATGTAGGCGAGCCAGGTCATACAATGAGCGTCGAACGAAGGACAATGAACGATTGAGGAATGATGCAGACATGACAGAGATAAATGTTTATATAATAAAGTTACCATGCAATTTCATTAAAGCAAAGTTGTATTTGTATTTTTCCTGTGTGACTTAAACAAAAAAACAAAAGAATGAAGAAAAACATTGAAATAATAGCCGTCTAAATGTCAAACGCAAAACTAAATTTATGTGCATACGACCACTTCACTGCCTCGGTCCTACACTCAGTGCGCTATGTGCAATTCTCTGCATTTATGCAGAGAAATTCGTGCGACTTACCAACACTGTTGAAGTTGATTGGTTTGTGAAGCATTTTGTTCATTGCAAATCCCAAATCAATTATTGTCGTTGTTATAAACAACAAACAGTATAAGGTCCGGATATTTGTCCATGAGAACGACAACTGCCGTGGGTGGGCCGCAATGACTCCCTTGACGGGCATTATAGCGAAGAACTCGGCGAAGAGCAGCACTTGTTGATCATCGGCGGGTGAATGAAAATGTCACAAAGAAAAATGTTGATTAGTGAAGGACAATGTGCAATTACTTATCAATATTGTTGTTGTTATGTTGGTGGTAAATGTGAAGAATCGATATGTGAAACTATGAACCACAGGCTTAATTATGTGTTACTTAAGAGTTTCTATGCACTACGACATATATGATATTGACTTCCACTTACACAAGGTTATCGGTGCTAAGGCAAAGAAATTGCATGAAGCAGTGGAAAAGAATAGTTCGATGCAAAGAATTTAATATAGAATGGGCGCTTACGGAATGTATATATTATAGCAAGTTATATTACTCCGTTTAATTCAAAGCTACTAAAGAAGTTACTTTATAAAACAATCTTTAGACAAGACTCTATCAAAATAGGACAAATAGTTAACAAATTAAGAGAGGTTAGCTGGGAATAGGAAATGGCATTGGTCTTCTTCGTCAACTTTAGTCAAATATTTTGCTCTCAAAGTGGGTGACACGTATGTTTCCGTATTTGTATAATTTTTGTGTCATATTTTATCATAAACATTAGATTGCAAAATTTAGGTATATCTTTCAGTATTTCAGCAGTTCTATATCATAGGAGAAATATTAGTTAAAGTTCGGTGACGTGATTTCGGGGATACAGCTAATTGGACACCACTTGTACAAATATATTGCGCCAAAAAATCATCTTGTTCTTAATAGTTTGCAAAAGTTTCTGTAAGCGATAATTGTTTTCGGTTATTATTATTGTTTCTTACCAAGTTTGTTCATCGGAATGGTCATATATAATATTATAAGTAGTGCCATAAGTTATGCAGTTGCCATACGAAAAGCAACACAGTTAAATTGCTCCAAAAACATGGTATTTGATGCACTAAACCATTTTCAAAACTACCATACAACCACCTCCCAATTAAGCGTGTGCAAACGCTATCCGTATAAGAGTGCTGATGACATCTAAGGGATATCTTTGATCAAGTTGATTCAGGCATATTGAAATGGTCTGTCGCTCGTCATTTGGTTGAGGCTAGTCTCCTTCGTCGCATTTCCCGGAAGAAACTACTTGTATTGGTGAATTCAAGTTAAAGAATGCGCTGCTCAGAGTTCACTAGACGACGTGTTGATTGGGAGCTCAATAAGTAGAAATATGTGGTCTAGAGAAGAGAAACAAAGACTAACCGACTTGGTCTAGATAGTAGAAATATGTAAGAGTTTACATTTGCACTGTCATCAAGCATGGCGACGGAAAAATTTTTGTGTAGAGATGCTTTATTTAATTGGTTTTGGTAACATCATACATTTACCTGTTATTTCGTAGTAGCAGATGTAAAAAAACAGAATTGAATCGTTTGGTGGGGTCTTTTAAGCATTTTCTGAGAATATTTTTAATAACATCAGAAAGTAGAGATTTCAAGAACTTGGGTTTTGTCTCAATTTTAAGTCAAAATAAGGTTTCCCCCTTAATATTTTAAATTAAAACAAGTAAGGAAGGGCTAAGTTCGGGTATACTTGAACATTTTATACTCTCGCAACATGAAAAGATCAAAGCCGGCGAAAGTTTTTTTTTCGAATTTCAATAATATATTTGACAGGTTAACTGATATTTTTGGTAAGAAGTTAGCAATAGGAACTGGCATCCACATATTCGGTATCTGACGGCATGAACAGTTTCGGTTCGATTTGAACAATTTCTTGCACATTTCAAAGGCATCATTAGTGCAAAGTTTTATCCGAATATATTCATAAGTGGTTGATATGAGTATT